>NC_091961.1:16387432-17039098 GCF_031021105.1 Erythrolamprus reginae | reverse complement strand
AGAACGCTAGCCTGGTAGGTAGATCCCCCCCCCTATTTTCCTCCCCAAAACTAAGGTGCGTCTCATACTCCAGTGGGTCTTATACTCTGAAAAATACGGTATATACATCTATACACATCTATACAATTTTACACAAAATTTTCATGAAATGAAATAATAACTATATTACATTAGAATAATTGTCATATAGTTTGTTGTTACAAGCAACACATTTGATGCAAATGGTATCATGTCTTCAGACCACTGAGTAATTGGGGCCATAAATTTATTTTTCAAGAGTTGAACCTCAATTCTCTTAGTAATAGGAAGAATTTCTATATATACATACATAGTCCAAATGGACGTGGACATCTGAATACAGACATACACACACAAAGAGAAAGAGAAAGACTGCTTCACAGAATACAACTATTTTAAGAAACATAAGGGAAAATGTGTTTCAGGGAAACATTCTCAGTGCATCACCAACAATGCAAAAATGTCAATTTTAATACATATGCAATTAAGTCCAATAAATCCAAAATATTATTCTTTATTAAATAAGCTTTAGTTTAAAATCTATTGAGATAAGATGTTAAGACAGTATTGCAAAATGGAGATATTGCTCCTTATTTCATCCAATCTACAATTTGAGTATCACATTAATTTGTCTACTACACGTATTTAAATGTTAATTATAGCGTTTTTCACCATCATATTTGGTGAAATGATACTAATCCTAATCAATATACCTCTTGATGTTATGAATATTGTTATTAGGCAGCAATATATATATATATTTTAACACAGGAAATAGATTAATAAGAGCTCACCTCAATAATTTACTTTTATGGCTCAAACGATGCTCATTTGGAAAACAGAGACAAAAACACAATTTCTGTAGCCAATGTTTACAAATTTATTCTGAGAAAGTCGTACAGAGAATGCAATTTACATTAGTCCAATTTAATTCTAATTCTCCTGTTTAGTGAGTTATATTGATTCTAATACTGGAAAACAACAACAGAGATGGAACCATAAGTGACTGGATTTTTACTGCATGTCTATGTATGTGATGGAAATTTGAAGAATGTCAATAGATAAAATCTTGGGTGATGTATTGCAATTTCTTAATTTGTGTACATACGTCTTAGTCTAGCAAGGATTATTAAGCAAGGGTGATTAAGACATTATGTTTCTGTGGAACTGATCCTGTTAAGGTATTTTTTTCCTATATTTATGTACAATATTTTAATTAGAAATCTTTTAGATCTATGGAATCAACTCCCCCCCCCCCCATGCCCAATTTGGGCTATCAATTTGAGTGGCAAGACCAGGATGCAAATTCGAAAATCAATGTTATGTCTAGAAATATGACAAAGTATGGTACCTCGCTTACCCGGTCTACAATGAACAATTTTAACAGCAAAATTAGTATGTCTGTACTGTTCCCACCCTACTGGCCTTCCGTAAGGCAACAAAGACCTGGCTTTGCCATCAGGCCTGGGGGCCATGAATTAACAACTATCATGGCCCAATTGTATGAATGGTATGCATGCATGCTGACTGGATAGTTTAATTATGTGTTTTAATTAGGGTTTTCTAGTTTTAGCTTGTACATTTGACTTCTTTTTATTGTTTTTGTATTTTATATAGTTGTAAGCTGCCCTTACATTTTATATTGTTTTAAGAGTCATTTGGGATTGGGTGGCATAGAAGTCTAAATGAATGAATGAATGAATGAATGAATGAATGAATGAATGAATGAATGAATGAATGAATGAATGCTATATAAAGGTACTGCACAAAATTGCTTATTGAAAAAACCGTTTCATCTGACATTTTTTTCTGAAGCACTGAAGTGATACATCTCAAAAGTTCAGGTCCATTCTTTTACTCAATGAATCTTTTTATGAATAGTATTACTATATAAAATAAAACACATGTGTGAAGAAACAATTTACCACAGCAGCTATTTGATTTTAAAATGTGAACAATAAAGCAACAGAAATCATATTCTTAAGCAGACAATTTTCTGAAATGAAGCTGTTAAACATTTTCAGTAATGCTTTACAATCCATCTCAAGGAGAATATGGAGCAGGAAAAATGAAGTAATAAAAACCAATTTTATTCCAGGGAGGAAAAAACCTTTGAAAAGGCTTTGAATACAATAATATAAAATTAAATAATTTTTCAAATCTTGGAATTCTGTTCAATTTTTTAAAATAAAGTACAAATCTCCTAAGATCTTAGCAATTTTATTTGCACACCCATACTAAAAAATACTGAAATGAAGCAAGAAATTCTTTCAAGTAAGCAAGAATTATTCCAATGATCATATTTGACTCAGCCGTTCATCCTTCTGAGGTCGGTAAAATGAGGGCCCAAATTGTTGGAGGCAATATGCTGACTCTGTAAACCACCTAGAAAGAGTTGTAAAGCACTGAGAAATGATATATGTCTAAGTGCTATTAATATTGCTATTTTTTTAAAGCCACTAGAGCCGTGATGGCGAACCTATGGCACGTGTACCACAGGTGACACATGGAGTCATTTTGCCGGGCACGCCAGGCAGTGGCCATGAAACTTCCAGATTTCTGGCGCACATGTGCAATGATGAGAAAGGGAGGAGCGGCTGCCGGACTTGCAGAAGCTGCTGACTGGTCTGGTGGCTGCGCGCGACAATGGGGGAGTCCTGGCGCTGGATGAGCAGCTGGAGGAGTTGGAGAGGTAGGTGCACTCTTGCCATCCCCCATTGGCACGCCCCCACCTCGCCTAATCCATTTCTGAGGATGGGAGAGAAACGGGAGAGAGCTCAGCTGAAGCTTTCGCCCGGCGGATCAGAGCTGTGCAGGAAAGGTGGCTAGAGCTCGCCTGTGCATCTCCAGTGCATTTTTAAAAAGAAATACTTGAACAGATAAAGAGCAAAGCGGAGAAGGCACTGACTCACTCTCCTGCCCTCTCACAGTGCCCAGCTCTCCTCCTCGCCTCCTGTGTCAAAGACCAAGCAAACTTTTCTGCCTCCCTCCACGTGCCGTCACACACAGACATATACACACACACAAAGGAAACAGGAGGCTGCCATGCACATGGGCATGTGTGTGTATGTACAGGCGCGGGTGGAGTAGCGAGGGAGACAGAAAAGTTTGCTTGGCCTTTGACAGAGGAGGCGTGGAGGAGAGTCTGGCACTGTGAGATGGCAAGTGAGTGAATTCTTCTCCACTTTGCTCTTTATCTGTTCAAGTATTTCTTTAAAAAAAAACAGACCGGAGCCACGCAGGAGAGGCGGTTGGAGGTTGGGACTAGACTGTTTCTAAGGATGGGAGGGAAGCAGGGGAGAGCCCAGCTGAAGTATTTGCCGGCGGACTGGAGTCATGCAGGAGGGGTGGCTGAAGCTCTCCTGCGTGGCTCCAGTCTGCTTTTTAAAATAATTACAAAGCGGAGAAGGCGCTGGCTCACTCTCCTGCCCTCTTACAGTGCCTAGCTCTCCTCCTCACCTCTTCTGTCAAAGACAAAGCAAACCTTTCTGCCTCCCTTGCCACAGCCACTGCCTCTCTCCACGTGCACACACACACACACACACACAGGCAAAGGAATCGGGAGGCCTGCAAAATGCTCGGGGGGGAGGAAAAAAACCTTTTTTCTTATTTACCTTTTCATACTCTTGGTGTGTCTTATAGTCTGAAAAATATGGTAAATTGCCCCCTTGGCACTTGGTGATAAATATGTGAGTGTTGGGTTGTGGATTGGGCACTCGGTCTCAAAAAGGTTCAGCATCACTGCACTAGAGTATGAACTAAGACTAGATCCTGCTATACTGCATTTCTATAAGGATGCAAAGGCCCTCATTATTCTCTATTTTACAAAACAATCTGAAGCAATTCAGATTACAGTGATACCTTATCTTACGAACTTAATTGGTTCCAGGACGAGGTTCGTAAGGTGAAAAGTTCGTAAGATGAAACAATGTTTCCCATAGGAATCAATGGAAAAGCGATTAATGCGTGCAAGCATTAATTCACCCCTTTTGCCAGCCGAAGCGCCCGTTTTTGTGCTGCTGGGATTCCTGAGGCTCCCCTCCATGGGAAACCTCACCTCCGGACTTCCGTTGCCAGCGAAATGCCCAAAATGCTGCTGGGATTTCCCTGCAACATCATAAAAACGCGGAAGTCCGGAGTTGGGGTTTCCCATGGAAAGGAGCCTCAGCAGTGCAAAAAAGGGTGCTTTGCTGGCAACGGAAGGTCCGGAGGTGGAGTTTCCCAACAAGGGGAACCTTTGCCTGGCAATGGAAGTCTGGAGGCGGGGCATCCCAGTGGCAACGGTGGGTTCGTAAAATGAAAATAGTTCGGAAGAAGAGGCAAAAGAATCTTAAACCCCGGGTTCGTATCTCGAAAAGTTCGTATGGCGAGAGGTTCGTAATATGAGGTATAACTGTATTTTATGGTCAGATGCTATTATCAGGTCACTGTGATTCAGTTTCTATGACTGCAAATTTTGCTCTACTTTTGTAAAACAAGGCATACAATCAAGCATCAGTTATCTGTTCAATGTTTTGGTTTGTTTCATTTGTTATTCCTCTGGTTCGTTGATTAGAATAAAAAGTAGAGCAAGTTGACCAAAAACACTCCATTCTATTTAACACCAGGTTTAAATATTACGTCTGAAACAATAATTAGCTACCACATATAAATTAAAAACATAAATCATAAAAACAACTCCATCCCCTTACCTGATATGCCCTGATAAGTGATTGGACTGCAAGATGATCTTCCACCAGCTTATCTACATTTGGCTGTGCTTGAACCAGAGACTGTGCATGTGCCAGGGTTGATAGACTGGTATTTAACGGAGGGGGGCTTTGGTAAGCAGTACCTGGAGCAGCTCCAGCATTGGCATTGCGAAAGAATATGTCCCATGACTAAAGCAAATAAAAATAAAAGCTCATTTTATAGGGAATTACTTCTACAAACAACTTAAATCTATTTTAACAAAGTCAAATCTCTATAATTTCTGTAGTAGTACATTCATTACTAGACACATTATTAGAAATACCCAAAATGTAGTCTTATTGTCTTAATTAATTCCATATGAAGAACATATCGACTTACCACTATTACAACATATAACTTACAACTACTCCCTTAGTAATTGACATTACAACAATATTGATAAAAGTGACTTATAATTGGTCCTCCCATTCATAACTACTGCAGCAACCCCAAAGTCATGTGAGCAAAAATTGGGTCCTTGGCAATTGGCATGTACAGTATTTATGATGCATGGTGTCCTACTGCCATACGATTATCATTTGTGGCTATCCCAGCCAGATTCCAACAAGCAAAGTCAATGAGGGAAGCCAAATTCACTTAATTATTGCAGTTATTCTATTAACAACCATGAAAAAAGGTCATAAAATCTGGTCTGAGTTACTTAACAACCATTTAGCAAAGGAAATTCTGGTCTCAATAGTGGTTGCTATGTCCAGGACAACCTACAGAAGAAGAAAAAAAAGATATCTATCTGGAAAATAAAAATAAACAGAATTGAAATACACAAAGATAAAAATCAGAAGTGTTAAATCTCTTTCTCTTTTTAGTCCAATTTGAAGGGCAGGAGTTTACAATAATACACCAAAACAATTTAAAACATCTCTAGCGTTGTTATACTGATCAAACTCTGAAAGATAACTTCTGAAAGATAACTGAGCACAGCAAGGAAAGTAAGATTCATAGGTTCCAGTAGGAACTGTAAAACACCTGCATGATGGGCAGTTTTCCATAGAAGGGGTGCAGTGTGGGTCTCCCTCTGCCACAGGGTTGCACCCAGCGGAGTCTGGAGGGGGGACTCAGTGCTCAGTGTAGACCGGGTACTCGTAAAAAAAAAATTAAAAAGAAACACCTGCATCATTACAAAAAAAAATTCAGGTTTGCTTCTGACATAACAAAAGTTAAATGGAAAAGCAATGCTTAGGATCAACATTATGTTCTTAGAAATCAACAAATAATTATCAATTTTTGCTAATTATGTACACATAAGAAATATATTTTCTGTGCTATGATATATGACATTGCCCTGTTTAATGATGGTTAGTAAGCAATAATAACAACTCATATACAGATTATTTTAATAATCTCACTTCTTTACAGTAAGAGACATAGTTTATTCATATTCTCTCCCATTAAAAAAGATTAGATTCTCAAATGAAATTTAGGTAATCAAAAAATTATTTTGCTTCTCAAATTTAAATATTGAGCAGCAGGTAGAGTGCTGTACTGCAAGCCACTGAAGCTGACTATAGATCTGTAGGTCAGCGGTTCAAATCTCATCACCGGCTCAAGGTTGACTCAGCCTTCCATCTTTCCGAGGTGGGTAAAATGAGGACCAGGATTGTGGCGGCAATATGCTGGCTCTGTTAAAAAGTGCTATTGCTAACATGTTGTAAACCGCCCTGATTCTAAGGAGAAAGGCAGCATAAAAATAGAATGAATGAATGAATAAATAAATAAATAAATAAATATTGCCAAGTTCTATTAAACCTTTTACCTTTGGTTGTTAATGCCAGGACATAGCCATGTAAAATGGGCAAGAAATAAATACTGGAATCTGATAATCATATGCACTATTGTCCCAAAGGTGCTTAAAAAAAAAAGCTCTAATTTGAAGAAGCTTCTTGGATGAGAAGCGAAATGTCTACAAAAAACCAGAAAGTCCAGTTGCCTCTTGAAAAAAGCTTTGGAGACTTTTGTAAAGAGGTGTTTTGTTATATTGGGAACGTATCATCATCCACTGGTTAAAAGAAAGATGGACAAGATTGGAGGCATGTGTCCAGTGAAGGGCTACCAAAATTTTTACTACCACATTATGGGCGTGGCTTATGCAGGGCGCCCTGCATTTTCTTTCAACATCTCTTAGCGCAAATTGAGTGCTCTGGGGTGGAGCTCCATTTTCGCTATCCCACTGCATTCCCCCTCATTCGGGCAGTAGCTCACCTCTGCGTGTATCTATGAAGAATTGACTGGGATGTTAAAATACATAATAATAAATTAATTACCTTTTGGAAATCAGAGGTGAAAAGAAAATAGAAATTAAGCTGGATCAAAAAGAACATTTAGAATTTACAATGGTGGAAAAGAATCCTAGTGGATTCTGGGCAGCGTACAATCATAAGCAATATAAAACAATAAATTATAATTGGCAACCTTCAGTCTTGAAAGACTATGGTATCGTGCTCCAGAAAGAGTTCCTAGAACAGCATCTAGTGTGGCTAAAAAGGCCAATCCGAGAATGACAATCCTTTCCACACTGAGCACAGAACCATTCTGTCCCCTACCTGGCTTCCGGATTTCACTGGTTCCGGGACTGCCTCTTTGCCTCATCCTGCTGAACAAGTGTCTCCTCGAAAGCATGGAGATGGTCATGCTGAGCCTTTAGTCTGCAAGCTGAACCATCAGAGGTCAAGTTTTCCCAGCTGTTAATGTCCATTCCCAAAGCTTTTAAATTCCTCCTACAGATATCCTTATATCACAGCTGTGGTCTTCCTCTGAAGTCCTTTCCCTGCACTAATTCACCATACAGGAAATCATTCAGAATCTGCCCATCATCCATTCCTACAATATGCCCAAGCCAGCGAAGATGTCGCTATTTCAATAGTGTATACATGTTAGAAATTCCAGCACGTTCCAAGACTGTGCTATTTGGAACTTTGTCATGCAGAGGTGATACCAAGGATACTTCGAAGACAGCGCATATGGAAGGTATTTAACTTTCTCTCCTGCTGTGTATAAAGGATCCAAGATTCGCTGCAATACAAGAGGGTGTTCAGGATACAAGCTCTATAAACCTGGAGCTTTGTATGTTATGTCAGCTTCTTATTAAGCCATACCCTCTTTCTGAGTCTAGAGAATGTGGCGGCTGCTTTAACAATATGTTTATTCAGCTCAGTATCTAGAGAGAGGGTGTCGGCGATGGTTGAGCCAAGATACAGAAAGTCATGGACGACTTCCAATTCTTGTGCAAAGATTGTAATATGGGGAGGTGAATCCACGTCCTGACCCATGATTTGCACTTTTTTTAGGCTGATTTTTAGTCCAAAATCTTGGCAGGCTTTGCTAAAACAGTCAATGAGTCGTTGAAGGTCTTTGGAGATAGATTCCCTATGTTAAAGTTCCAAAAACATGCTTCATCATGACAGCAAAAAAGATCCCGAATAGAGTTGGCACAACGATGCAGCCCTGTTTCACTCCATTTCGAATGTCAAAGTATTCTGATATTAAGCCATCAAAAACTATCATGGCCTTCATTTCCTCATGAAAGGACCTGATGATGTTGAGGAGCTGGGATGGACATCCGATCTTGGGGAGGATTTTATAAAGGCTGTCCGTACTAACCAGGTCAAAAGCTTTTGTAAGATCTATAAACACTACAAAAAGTGGTTGTTTTTGTTCCCTGATTTCTCCTGTAGCTGTCTAAGAGAAAAAATAATATCGGTAGTGGACCTGTTGGTTTGGAATCCACACTCTGCTTCTCAATAGACTCTCTCTGCAAACACCTGGAGCCTCTTCAATACAACATGGGCAAGCAGCTTCCCTACCAAACTAAGAAGAGAAATGCTGCAATAGTTGTTACAGTCACCCTGTCACCTTTGTTCTTATATAGTGTAATGATATTTGCATCCTTCATGTTCTGCGGTACTCCACCTTCTCTCCAACAGAGACAGAAGATTGCATGCAATTCTGTGGGGATGATCTCTCTGCAGCACTTCAAAACTTTGGAAGGGATATTATCTTTCTGGGGTGCATTGCCTGAGGCGAGGAAGTCCAGAGCTGCATTTAGTTCCTCTAAGGCTGTGGCTCACTGTCAAGCTCCTTTAAGACAGGCAAGCACTCAATGTCATTCAAAGCCTCATAAGTTATCACATTTTCTCTAGAATATAACTCAGAGTAGTGCTGCACCCAGCGTGCCATCTGCTGCGTTCTGGATAACCTCACCTGTAGCAGACTTCAAAGGGGCAGATTTCTTTTGTGTTGGTCTTAAGGCCTGCTTGATGCCATCATAGATCCCCTTGATGTTACCTATGTCAGCTGCTATTTGGATCCGAGAGCAAAGCTGCAACCAATAGTCATTTGCACATCTCCTGGCGGCCTGTTGGACTTTGCTATGAGCAGCTTGCAGAACCTGCAGATTGTGCACACTGGAGCAGGCTTTATATGCAATCGGTGCTCTCCTTTTCTCCTTGATGGCTGGTGTCAGCTCCTGTGAGTGGGCTTCAAACCAATCTGCTGTCTTTATGATCTTCTTACAAAATACTGACAGGGTGGTGTTATAGACAGCATTCTTGAAATATTCCCATCTTTTGGATGCATTTACTTCAGCTGGGCCTGGAAGCGTTTCCTCTAATGCATGTGCAAATTCCTCCACTTTGACCTGTATGCAGGACTTGCTGATGTCGATTTGTGATCTTCCTTCATTCTTGGAGTGATGCAATCTATTTGTTTGCAGTTTTATTCTGCTGCACACCAAGGAGTGGTCTGTATCACAGTCAGCACTGATAGCTACATGTGATTGTAATGCTGGGAAAACTAGAGCACCTGGTCAGTATCAAGTTGAGCTGGTGCCAGTGCCTCAATCTTAGATTCCTCCAAGAGACTCTGTGTTGAGGCTTTGTTTTGAAAAATGTATTGCTAACACATAAACCATAGCAGCAGCAAAACTCCAGCAGGCGTTGGCCATTTTCATTCATCTTCCCAATGCCAAACCGACCTAAATAGGTAGGCCAAGAACTATTATCGGCTCTAACTCTGGCATTAAAATCTCCAAGGATAAACAGTGATTCTTTCTCAGGGACTTTCTTGATAGAGGTTGACCAGATCATTGTAAAATAGTTATTTACATTCTACTGACGATGATAAAGTTGGTGCATATGTGCTAATAAGAAAGACTGGTCCTACTAGTGAGGGAGCTGGACAGAATCCTCTCACTCCCTGCGGCAGTTGGAGTGATGAATCCTAGTAGGGTGATTTTGACCACAAAGCCCACCTGCATATTCTCTAGTCTCATTTGATGGTTTTCCTTGCTAGAAGAATGAGAAGTTTCTCTCCTTAATAGATCCTGAGTCCGAGAGCCTTGTCTCTTGAATGGCAACTATGTCCATTTGCAGTTTGCTCAGCTCCATATCAATAACAGCAACCTTGCGTACGTCTTCTATTTCTTGCAAATTGACAGAGAAACCAGGGGTCATTTTACGAACACTTCAAGTGTCGAACTTTAGGGTTAAAGTTTTTTAATGGTTATTGAACCATGCAAAGTTATCAGTCTACTTGTCCTTATACCAATGAGGCATATTGACCTCTTCCATTGTTGAAAGCAGGCCCTGGCTTCATGCTCTATGCCAATCAAACAAAGACTTATATTCGTTGACTACTGTTTTCTCTGTTGTTTCAGTGCTGTATGCAAAGCTAGAATGTTCTCTCCAGAGCATGAGGCCTGGGTGGGCTAGTATAGAGGATAGATTATTACCCAAGCAGCAGATCTCCTCTCTCCACGTCGCTGAAATAATCCAATGGAACAGCACAGTCAATATGATTGGTTTCAGCTGTGTCGCAGGTGTTATTAGAATGTGGATGTACACAGTCACGAACTGATTCCAAACCTCCAGCTCCGGATTTTGCCTCAAGGTTTACTCCTGAAGCCTTTTCCAATAATGGATAGAGCCACAAGGGCAGTGGAGGTTTGGAATCAGCGTTTCCCTTCTCCTATAACTCTGGAAAGGGACCCTTACGAGGTGCTACCAGCCAAGCCAGCTGGACCAAAGTTTTTTAATGAAGTATTACTCCTCCAACATGATGGTATAATGACAACTTCTCCTGCCACAATACTTCTCCTACTATAGTGGATGGTAGAAGGTAGGATAAAGAAATGGGGAGGAGAATTAGGCTAACTGCCTGTGATGGCAGAAGGTAGGCTAAGGGAATGGAGGGGTCAGGGTAATTGCCTGTGATTGGCAGAAGGTAGGCTAAGGGAATGTGGGGGGAATCAGGGTAACTGCCTGTGATGACAGAAGGTAGGATAGAGGATAAAATATATAGCATTAAATGACACAAGAAATCTCAACCAGTAAAAAATCCAAATAAATATTCATTCAATAACATTCATCTCTCTGGGGCCAGGTTAGTTGTTCTATGGCCCCAAGTCTGCCGACAGAGCCATGTTTTCATAGTCCTTAGGAAGGCCAGAAGAGTGGGGCCAGTACGAGTTTCTGGAGGTAGCTGGTTCCATAGAGCCGGAGCCGCTCTATAGAAGAACAAGGAAATTACAAGATGAAAAAGGGGTTGAAAATTAAGGGGAAAAAACAGATTAATGATTACACTGGGATTTGCAGTGAAAAGAGTCAGAGAAGAGCATTGGTATCAGAAGAAGTAATTAAAAAATAAGGGAGGTAATAGGGAGAAGGGACTAGGAGGATTAGAGAGGAGACTTACACAAATAATATACTTAAAAGAAAGAAAAGGAATTTGGAAAAAAAATTATTGGCATAAAAATAAAAGGAAAAGAAAAAGTTAAGAGGAGGGGTTGAAAGGAGGAAAATCTACAAGCAATGTTCCCCCTAATTTTTTTTCGGTGTGGGCGGAAAAGTATAGTGTCTGAACGGCAGTCCCCTTGGGACTGGGCGGCATTGAAATATATAAATATATAAATATATAAACATATAAATATATAAGAAAAAAATCCCTTCTTTATTAAAAGAAATTAATAATTAAAAAACCCCAAAATCCATTACTATTAAAAATAAAACAACCAGCAAAACCAAAAACATAACTATTAATAAAAACAGGTGAGGGCTGGGTTTTTTTTCTCTGTTATTATTTAAGTGCTTTTACCATATGCTTTAAATCAAGAGTCACGAGTTTGCGGAGAGGGGCGGCATATAAATCCAATAAATCTAATCTAATCTAATCACTTCTCTCTGTTTCTCTCTTTCCTGTCATTCTCTGCCTAAATCATTTTCTCATTTCTCTTTTTCTCTCCCCTTTTTTCTATCATTTCTCTCTCTCTCTTCCTTCCACTCTTCTCTCTCTCTCTCTCTTGCTTTCTTCCTCTCTCACTCTCTTCCTTCCTCTCTCATCTCTCTTTCTCTCTCTCTCTCCCCCTCTCTCTTTTTCTCACTTTCTCTGTTGTTTTCTTTCTCTCTCTCTTGCTTTCTCCTTCTGTCACTCTTTCTCTCTTGTTTTCTTTCTCTCACGCTTTCTCTCTCTTGTTCTCTCTCTCTTGCTATCTCTTTCTCTCCCCCCTCTTTCTGTCTCTCTCTCTCACTTTCTCTCTATCTTGCTCTGTCTGTTACTCTCACTCTTTCTTGTTCTCTCCGTTCTTCTCACAGCGGAGGCCGGTGAAGGTGATTTTCAATGGCGGGCACGGGCGCTCCCCATCCCCCTGCCAGCCTGCCCGGAACATTCAAAATAAGAAAAACCTTTGCCAGCTTTGTGAGAACGCCTGGCCCGCCTCTCCTGCAGCCCGCTCGCTGACAGCCCGGGACGAAAGCGCTCTCAGCGAAGGGACTGCGAGACGGGCAGGCATTCCCGCTGCAGGAGGAGCCGTGCCTCAAGGCGGGAAGCGAAGGAGGAGAAAGAGAGGCGGATCGGGCGGGTGGCAGCACGAGAAGCCAGGGGCGCGAGGGGGCCGGAGGCGCGGGGGGGCGCGGCTCCTTGCGCGCCCTTGGAAAAGGGTGCAAGGGGGGTGTTTTGGGGTGTGCACGCGCAGACGCGCGCAGCTTAGAGGGAACAGAGTCTACAAGTAGTGGAATTTTTCAGAGACCAAAAGAGAATGGATGAAAAGGGGAAGGTTAATAAAAATATTTTTTAAAGAATTATTATTTTACATTTAATTGTGTCAATAGTTAGTTGTGTATAAATGTATAATTAATCAGCATTATTATCTTGTTAAAAGGTTTTTTATAATTAATAATTCTATATTAGATTGGTACATAATAATCTGAATTAAATTTTGATGATGAGAGGGAAAAAAGAATAAAGAAAAGAAGAGAAATAAATTAGACTATTAGTAGGTCAATTGTTGGAAAGTTATAAAATTTAAATCTTTATAAGATTTATTTTTAAAAAAGATTTGTATAATTTATAAAATTGAAAAGGATTTAGATAATTACTGAAATTGTTGGAATGTTGTAAGAGCTGTATAATTATCGTTTTAAAAGGTCCTTATATAAAATTATATACTTTATAAATTGGATTTTTGTTGTAGAGATTTGATAATTAGGGGTTTCTTTTTCTTTATTATTGTATATTGGGAAGTTGGTAATGTTATTAGCCAATGGATGGAAATGTAGTGATGAGATCAGAATTTGTTTAAATATGGAGAATGAGTTAAAATAAAAAAAGTGAGTAATAAAGGTGAAAGGGAGATAAGACATGGGAAAAGAGATCAGAAATTTAGAGCATTTAGAAATGACAGAATATAAAAAAAGAAGAGTAAAGATATAAATTGCAGTAAGGGAGGAGTATAGCCTAAAAGGTAAAAGAGATGAGAATGTCTGGAAGATTAACTGTAGCGATTGATTTAGAAGAAAATAATGTTAGTATGAAGTTAGGGTTTTGAATTGCTCCTCTGTTAATTATAAAAAGGATTAGAGGTACTCAGAGAATGATAAGAGGGAGGAAGAGGAAGTAGAAAGGAAAGGGAGAGAGGGAGGAGGGAGGTAAGAAAGAGGGAAAGAGGGAGAAAAGCTAGAGGGAAGAGAGGGAGATAGAGGGAGGGGAATAGTATGAAATATAGAAGGAAAACAGATGGAAGATCAAAGTACAAAAGGTACAAATTTAGGATATTTGTTTATGGCATTTTGGACAGAAATGTATAGAAAATATATATAATGTATATTTTCATATTATGGAATATGTATGAACGTTTATGTAAAGATGGTGAAAAAATAAAAAAAGATTTTAAAAAAAGATTTAATCAACAAACAATTCAAAGGTGGCAACAATCTGCAATTTTTTAAAAGAATGCTTCCCAAAGCTTTGAGCCCAGTTGATGAATTTCTTGACTATTAGTTTGGTATAGTGGTTAAGGTTCCAGGCTAGAAACCAGGAGACTGTGAGTCCAAGCAAGAAAGCTGGTGGGTGATTTTGGACCAATGAAGCTCTCAGTCCAATTCACCTTCCAGCATTATTGTTGTGAGGAAAACAGAAGGAAGGAGTAGTATTAGGTATGTTTGCCAGTTTTATTAAAATTATAAAGCAGGATTAAAAATAACTAATAAATAATTAGCCCATGCTTTTTCATGACATAAAATAATTATTTTTTCAAAACCCCACACAAAACAGCTCTTTTGATAAGGTTGTATCTTATTGCTTTGCTAGATTCAAAGCAGTCAAGGATCAAATGAAGTCACAAGTCTGGATATAAAACTTTGACTCCCCATTGCAATAGATTACCCAATTGACCATCATAAAATATGATAAGATACATATGATAAGAAACGTTGGTTAGGACAAAGACCTATTTCTTCATAGCTTCTCCATTATGGTCTCTATTTCATTAATATACATGTATTAACAATTTAATTTAAAAGAAAAGCTTTAGGAAACAGATAAAATGCATCAATATGAAAGCTTATAATTATTCTTACAATCTTAAAAATAGTGGCTATAAACAGGGCAAAGGAGAAAAGTGCACAAAATGCTTAATTATATTATTTTTTATTAATACACAGCTATTATAAATGATGTTTACATTGCAAACATGTAAGTGCTCCAACTATTGGTACCTAAAATGAAGCAAGATATGGCATTATGAAATCCATAATGTTCAGCATCACAGAACAAAAACCAAAAAAACCAAAATCTTTTTTTGAGCCTTGAATAATAATAATAATAATAATAATAATAATAATAATAATAATTTATTAGATTTGTATGCCGCCCCTCTCTGAAGACTCGGGGCGGCTCACAACAACGATAAAAACAATATTATATTGGCACAAATCTAATATTAAAAAAAACCCTTAAAACCATATTATAATTAAAAACCAAACAACACATACATACCAAACATAAATTATAATAAGCCTGGGGGAAAGGTGTCTCAAATCCCCCATGCCTGGCGGTATAGGTGGGTCTTAAGTAGTTTACGGAAGATAAGGAGGGTGGGAGCAGTTCTAATCTTCGGGGGGAGTTGATTCCAGAGGGCCGGGGCCGCCACAGAAAAGGCTCTTCCCCTGGGGCCCGCCAGATGACATTGTTTAGTCGACGGGACCCGGAGAAGGCCAACTCTGTGGGACCTTATTGGCCACTGGGATTCGTGTGGTAGCAGGCGGTTCCGGAGGTACTCTGGTCCAATGCCATGTAGGGCTTTAAAGGTCATGACCAACACTTTGAATTGTGACCGGAAACTGATCGGCAGCCAATGCAGGCCACGGAGTGTTGTAGATACGTGGGCGAATCTGGGAAGCCCCACGATGGCTCTCACGGCCGCGTAGTGCACGATGTGGAGTTTCCAAACACTTTTCAAAGGTAGCCCCATGTAGAGAGCGTTGCAGTAATCGAACCTCGAGGTGATAAGGGCATGAGTGACTATGAGCAATGACTCCCTGTCCAAATAGGGCCGCAACTGGTGCACCAGGCGAACCTGGGCAAACGCCCTCCTCGCCACAGCCGAAAGATGATGTTCCAATGTCAGCTGTCGATCGAGGAGGATGCCCAATACTTGATGGTGTTATTAGGTATTCAAAATATGAGGGAAAATTAACTTATGAAACACTTAAAGAGAAAAAATATCAAAGCTGCAAGCACAGATCATTTTTTTATATTGAGGAAGATACTAAATTCTTTATTTCTCTTCAATAGCACAAGTAGTTCTAAATGAGATAATTATAGGATTGTATTGTTGATTCTAAATGCTAACTTGTGCTTGTTAATACTGTGCATATTAATGTAGAATATAAAGAATATAGAGGAAAGCAACACAAAATCTACAAAATAACATAAGTTGCATAGTTCAATTATTACATGATCACAATTATTACATGATTACAATTCTAAAGTACATCTCAAGCCATTAAAAACTATACTAAATTTTACTTTTAATCTTGTGACTGCCTTAGTCCAATATATATATATATTGCATTTGTTCAACAAAGGCAACCCACTTTCCTCCATTCTCATTCTGTGGAAGATAGCAGCATAGTGCAACTATGAATAGAACCTGAACAGAGAATAATAAACTGTGTTTATAGACATTTCCTCATCGTCTGAAACAAATGAAACCTACAAAAATCCACAAGGGCATCTGAATTGTAAAACTCCTTGGGATTAGGATTTCTCTTATCAGACTAGGTTTTGCATCCTCCTATAATATTCAATGATGATAAACTCTAGCTATCTGTGGAATAACAATTATAAAGCAATTTCAGGAATTAGCATTGGATCACATTTTCCTGTTGACATGTTTAGCAAAGGAGTGATTAGTTAAACCAGTGGTCAAGTTATAAGATTCCTCCCCATGTAGATGTTAATTCATCTTTTACTTTAGGTAAGAGTGCAATTACACACTTCAATTCAAAGATCAAGAGGACAGTATGGAAGTTCCCTTTCAATGATAATGTAGGCCTTATTTCTTCAACTACCATCCTGCTCTTGATCTCTGCAAACAACTATTCTGAGATTAGAATATCTGGCCTCTACCTCAAAACCAGATATGTGATGGCCTAGGGCAAGACTAAAAAACTATTAAGTGGATCCTCAGCAAATCTTTTGCAAAGAACCCAAATATTCACATAGAAATAACCAGCACAATTCTCTAATAGCCTCCTTCTGCCCTAAAGGGGAAAAAACAGTACTAGTAAACTTACTCTTTCAGAGCAAACAGTACTCTTAAGATTTGTTGAAATTCCTCTTCCATTCTAGTTTTCCTTTTTCCCATTTCTTAAAAGATTAGGAAACAAAGCATTTGCAAATGTTGCAAAGAAAACATAGACTTTGAGTTAGGTGACAGAGATAGACAGAGAAAGAATGGGAGATAACCTGTATTAAATCCCTTAGATCAGTGGCTCTCAACCTTTCTAATGCCGCGACCCCTTAATAGTTACTGATGACCCCCAACCATACGTCTAGCACCAATTCTCCCAACAGAGCTTTAAGCTGATTGGCAGGAAGGTTAGAGGGACATCCCCACTGTAAACGTCTGATTAGTTGGATTGTAAAAATACGTTCCAAGGCACCAGAATAGAAGCTTTAGTTCCTAATACCATGGGAAATTTGTCTTTTCCCATGGTCTTAGGCAACCTCTTTGAAATGATCATTTGACCCCCAAAGGGGTCCCGACCCCCAGGTTGAGAACCACTGCCTTAGATGGTAATAAAAGTTGGCCAAGCTATCTTGAGAGTAGGGAGAACTTCGGTAACTGAAAAAGCAGGGCAGAACATAGACTTGCATGTCATTTGATTTGGAGAGCCCGTAAGAGTTGAAGAGCAATATTATATTCCCAAATGATGTAAGCAGCATCTTATGCAAAAGAAGAGAGCAGGGAAAGCTATGTGTAACTCTCTGCCTATCCAAGTCCGAAATATTACAACCACTGCCCTTTGTCACACTTGTTTATCAATTACAGCAGATGACTGGGATTCTGCCATGGGTTAAAGGCCTTTCCTAGGTCTTCTTACTTAGAGATCATTAAGTTGAACAGGAAAGAAGTGTAGAAAGGAAGGAAGGAAGATGATTTTAATGAATGTATGCAGGATCCTTTGCCTAAGGCCCTAAGCAAAAGGGGCTGAAGAATTTTTAAAATTCAGAACAAAGTAACATTTGAAGCAATTTAGGCAGACAGCTCCTTAAAAGGATGAGGTGGAACAGAATAAGTCTTGCAAGATTCTTTAATTACAGCCAATCTCAATAAAAATAGCTTTAATCTGCCTGTTCAATTAAATCCTGGTCTGGTCTACCTAGTGGGACTGAGAGTGTAACAGGGAAATGTAAAAATGTAGACAATCTAAAAAAAATCCAGATAAGAAGGATATTTACAGGAATGAATAGATATAAAAGGGATACTGTATTGAACAAAATAATTATCCGAATATAATGCTAAACAAGGAATATATTATAATTCTCCTAGGAATATTGTATTGTATTGTATTAATTATGTTATGTTATATTATTATATTATAAATCTCCTAGAATCTCCTAGGAAACCGAATAGCCCAACTTGTCAGGAGGGCTTTAAACTAAGACCGAGAGGGAAGGCTGACCAAACTAGGAGATCAAACAATGAACAAAATAAGGATGGAGAAATAAGTCAAGCTCAAACACCAGCCAGAAGATACAAAATGCCCTCCCAGTATCAGGCCCCAACAACTCAAATGCCTTTACACAAACGCACAAAGCCTGGGAAATAAACAGGATGAACTACAAATACTAATGCACAAGGGTGAACATGATTTAGTTGGAATAACAGAAACCTGGTGGGATGAAACACATGACTGGAACACACAGATAAAGGGATACAAATTTTTCAAGAAAAATAGGTCACACAGAAAAGGAGGTGGAATTGCACTGTACATAAAAGACCACTACACTGTCACAGAACTACATCCAACTAAAGAAGAACCCTCCACCTCAGAAAGCATATGGGTTAACGTAAAGGAAAGAAAATGTGACACAACAATAGGAGTATACTACAGACCACCAAACCAAACTGAAACTATGGACAATCTTTTTACAAACCAATTAACAGAAATATGCAAAGAGCATAACACAATTATAATGGGTGACTTTAACTACCCTGACATCAATTGGAAAACCAACTGAGCACCAAGTGAAAAGTCTAATAGATCCCTAACCAGTCTTGCAGATAACTTTGTAGCCCAAAAGGTGGAAGTAGGAACTAGAGGAACAGCAACATTAGATCTAATACCAACAGAGAAGAAATGATAGAAGGCGTTGAAGTAGAAGGGATGTTGGGTGAGAGTGACCACGTCATCCTAAAGTTCAATATACTGCAAACACAAATGGCTGGTCCTAACATCAGTAAGGTTCCGGACTTCAAAAAAGCAGACTTCAACAAACTTAGAAATAACTTGGGAAAGATCCCCTGGATGGAAGTCCTAAAAGGTAAATCCACACAGGAAGCTTGGGAGGCCCTGAAAAACACAATCATAAAAGCCCAAAACAACACAATCCCTATGAAAAAGAAAAACAGGAAATCTACCAAAAAACCAGCATAGCTAAACAAAGACCTCACAGACACTATGAAAGAAGTCAAATACAAAAAATGGAAAGACGGACACGAACCCTTGTGAGACCCTGATGAAGTCTTAAGTGGACTATTTTATAAGAAATTGTAGCGTATGGATTAAAATTTTCCTCACAACGAACTTATATATAAATGAACTGATTTCCCAATTCTTGGATTATAAATAGAAGATAACATCAGTGTGGACTACATGGATTAAAGCTTTTTTATTATTATTATATACTTTTTTCCCTTCTTTTTTTCGTGGATTGTGGACTGTAGGCAGAGGATTTTGAATTGTCATTAAGGTTTTTCTCTTTGCACTGATATGCACATTGGCTTAGTCTACAACTAAAATAAATTACAAACTTGACAACGAGAGAATGGAATAAATATTATAGACTATATATTACAGTATAAAACCCAGATAGAACAAAGAAGAAGGAAGATTTAGGAAAGACTGAAGAAGAATCAATATTTTTAAAAAACACGTTGTTTTTATATATTTGGAATCACCCATTTTGAACATACTGCTCAAGTATTTACTGACCTGAATTATTTTTTATATATATATCCATACATATATATATATATATTCTTTTCTTTTTCTTTCACTCTTCTTTTCTTTTTCTATTACTATATTTTATATTATAGGGTTTCTTTTTGAATATAGACAATTAAATTAAAATGATCTGTTAGAATTTTACTTTCCCCCCTCTCGATCTGGTATACCCCCTAATTCACATAGATAGGTTGCCTTCTATGAGCAGAAATTGATTTATCCTTTCTTTTTTTTTCTCCTTCTGCTTTTTCCTCCTCCAAATTTCCCTTTTTTCTTAATCTCTCTTTTCCTACTATTTTTAAGTTTTTGCTGATTTTATAGACTAGACAGATTTAATAGACTAAATAGTAAAATAGTTTTGAATTATATATGTTCCATCTCCCCTTTTCTTTATTATTTCTTTATAAATTTCTTTAAATACATACCGTATATACCCGAGTATAAGCCGACCCGAGTATAAGCCGAGGCACCAGGTTTTGCCACGAAACCTGGGAAAACTTATTGACCCGAGTATAAGCCGAGGTTAGAAAATGCAGTGGCTACTGGTAACTTATAAAAATGGAAACCAATAAAATTACATTAATTGAGACATCAGTAGATTAAATGTTTTAGAATATTTATTTTAAAGAAAACCAAAATTAGCTCTGTAAATTTAAAAGAGGGTAAACGAAAGCAATCTGGTAATAACAATAAACTAAAAAGTAAAAAAAGTAGCTCAATCAGCAACCAAGCTAAAACCTGTTTCTAACCCTAACCCAGCCATTCTACTTCAGGAGTAGGAGTTGAAGTCCACAAGCCCTAATCTTTCCAGGTTTGAAGACTTGCATTTCTAACCCTAACCCAGGGGTCTTTAAACTTGACAGTTTTAAGACTAGTGGACTTCAACTCCCAGAATTCCTGCACCAGCCATGCTACTTCAGGAGTAGGAGTTGAAGTCCACAAGCCCTAATTTTTCCAGGTTTGAAGACTCTTGCATTTCTAACCCTAACCCAGGGCTCTTTAAACTTGAGTTTTTAGAAGCCTGGAGAGAGTTCATGCTGTTCCCCCCCCCCTCTTTAGCTTGCTGGCTGGCTCCTTGGCTTGATCTCCCACCCCTGATCCTCCCTCCTCCTAGTCTCCCTTTATTGCCCCATGTGTTGTGCAAGAAAGCAGATTTGCTAAAGAGATCCACTTGGAACGGCAGCAGGGAAAGGAGTAGGTGGAGAGCCAGAATAGCCCACAGCCGCGGGGGAGGAGGAGGAAAGGAAAGAGCTGTCCTCCTCCTCCTTCTCCTCCTTCCCCTGCTGCCGTACCAAGTGGATCTCTTTAACAAATCTGCTTCTCTCTCCGGCTGGAGGCTTCTAAAGCCTGGAGAGAGTTCATGCCGTCCCCGTCCTCCCCGTTTAGCTTACTGGCGGGGCGCCCTCTTGTGGTGATTCGGCACCCTCTTGTGGTGACTTGAGTATAAGCCGAGGTTGGGTTTTTCAGCCCATTTTTGGGGCTGAAAAACTCGGCTTATACTCAAGTATATACGGTATATATATACAGTGGTACCTCGAGATACGAGTTTAATTCGTTCCGGACCTGGGCTCTTAAGTCGAGCAGCTCTTATCTCGAACGACTTTTCCCCATAGGAATTAATGTAAATAATTTTAATTGGTTCCAGCCCTCAAAAAACTCACAAAGTTAGTCTAAATTATGCAGAAAGACATGTTTTTAATGAACAAATGTACATGTACATATAAATGAATAATGAAGTTTCTTTCACTTAACTTGTAAACTTTCTTAAACTTTTAAATTTACATATGTTCAACTTCTCTGCCACCCAATCCTGTAGGACAGAGGTCCCCAACCCTTTTTGCACCAGGGACCGGCTTTAAGCGATCAAGAGAGGAATGGGTGAATGAATGGACGGAGGGTGGGAAGGAAGGAAGGAAAGAGGGAAGGGACAGGAACAGAGGAAGGAAGCAAGGAAACTTATGAAAGGGGAGAGTAAGAGAGGAATGAGTGAAGGGAGGGAGGGAGGGAAGAAGGTGGGAAGGAGAAAGAAAAGAAGAAATAGAGGAAGGGAAGGTAAAAGAGAGAAAGAAAAAGAGCAAGAAAGAAAGAAAGAAAGAAAGAAAGAAAGAAAGAAAGAAAGAAAGAAAGAAAGAAAGGGGGAAGGGACAGGAACAGAGGAAGGAAGCAAGGAAACTTATGAAAGGGGAGAGTAAGAGAGGAATGAGTGAAGGGAGGGAGGGAAGAAGGTGGGAAGGAGAAAGAAAAGAAGAAATAGAGGAAGGGAAGGTAAAAGAGAGAAAGAAAAAGAGCAAGAAAGAAAGCTGCAAGCACCCCCCCGAGCCCCCCAGGCCGGCTGCAACCTTTTAAAACACGCGCGCCGCTTCGCAGCTGTCTCCTGAAGCCGAACACGGAAGTTAGCGTTTGGCTTCAGGAGACAGCTCCTTGGCGCTTGTATCTCGAATTTGGGCTTGTAAGTAGAACAAAAATATCTCTCCCCTCCCAGCTCTTATCTCGAGTTGCTCTTAAGTAGAGCAGCTCTTATGTCGGGGTTCCACTGTATATTTGTTTTCGTAGATTTTCACGGGTATATGTATGTAGATTGTTCTGAGTTCGGGTTTTGCCCCGTGTAATATTTTGAGTGTCCATATTTACAACAGCACAACAGAAACTTCAGCCTGATTATGGTGAATGTGATTTCACCGAAACGTCGCATAGACACTCAAAATATTACACGGGGCAAAACCCGAACTCAGAACAATCTACATATATATATATGTAGATACATATATATAAAATTTTATTGTCTTATTGAAGTGAAAATAAGTAATTAAGGGAGTGCTTTGAAATTATAGATATAGTAATTCCTAATTAAATTGTCATTAAGTATTTGACCAAGTTTTGATTATTTTATTGTTGTCTTATTATCTTTTTTATATTGTCTAATCCATTTATTATACTGTTTTTATTGTAATATTATTGAGTTTTTAATAACATAATTTTACTTTTAAGAATAATAGAGAGTAAGTTACCAGTACCATCTCCATTACAATAAAGATCAATAACAACAATGTTGGCCAAGGATAAAGAAAAAGAAAAAGAAAAAGAGAAAACCCCAACTGAATCAAATTTCCAGACCATAGAATATGCCTTAGCTTCCATTCAAGATTTCATGCAGAAAACCCAAATCTCAATGGATACAAATAGAGAGATGGGAGAAGTGAAGGGAAGCATGAAAGAGATGGACGGAAACATTAAAGTTATACAACAAAACTTACAGGAGAATGAAAAAAGAATCAAAACAATGGAAGACAAAGTAGAAGACGTAGGACAAAAGTTGGAAGAATATGAAGAACATAGTTATGCAATTAACAGAGGCTTTGATGAAGCAATAACCAATCTTGAACTTTGATCAGCTTCGCATGGACTGAGATTTCAAAATACAGTGGTACCTCAAGATACGAACCCCTCGTCTTACGAACAACTCGTGATACGAACCCGGGGTTCAGAAAAATTTTGCCTCTTCTTATGAACTTTTTTCGAGTTACGAACCGGCGTTCGGAGACTGCTGGGAAGCCGCGCGGCTGTTTTAAAAGGTGACAGCCGGGCGGCGGGGCTTCCCAGAAGCCTCCCGAACGCCGGTTCGTAACTCGAACAAAGTTCGTAAGAAGAGGCAAAATTTTTCTGAACCCCGGGTTCAGTTCGGGAGGTTGCTGGGAAGCCCCCCAGCCCGGCTGTCACCTTTTAAAACAGCCGCGCCGCTTCCCAGCTGTCTCCCAAAGCCGAACGCGGAAGTTCGGCTTTGGCGTTCGGCTTCAGGAGACAGCTGGGAAGCGGCGCGGCTGTTTTAAAAGGTCGCAGCCGGCCTGGGGGGCTTCCCAGCACCACCCCCCGAACCCGGGTTCGGGGTTCGGGGGGGTGCTGGGAAGCCCCCCAGGCCAGCTGTCACCTTTTAAAACAGCCGCGCGGCTTCCCAGCAGTCGCCGAAAGCCTTTTTTTGCGGGGGGTTTTTTGGTTGCACGGATTAATTGACTTTACATTGTTTCCTATGGGAAACAATGTTTCGTCTTACGAACCTCCTCCTTGCACCAATTAAGGTCGTATCATGAGGTATTACTGTATAAGCGAAGAGAAGGATGAAGATTTACTCATAAAGATGGCAGAAATAATAGGAGAAATACTTCAGATGGATCCACAATAACTTATAAGAGAAATAGATGAAATATACAGAGTTCAGACAGGCTATGTAAGGAGACACAACCTTGCAAGAGAAGTTCATATCAAGTTTGCCAGGAAAATAATCAGAGATGATATCCTGAAATAGACAAGAACTCAAAGTCCGAAGTATAAAGGAAAATATATTGTAATCTTAAAACAAGTTCCAAGAAGAGTGAGAGAAAGTAGGAGAGAATATTATTTCCTTACTACGGTACTAATTAAAGAAAAAATAACTTTTCGATGGCTTGTACCAGAAGGACTTTCCTTATTTTGGCAAGGAGTTAGGATCAAGACAGAGAGTGTAGAACAAGCAAGAGCTTTCTTCGTGCAAAATGGATTAAATAGAATAGAACAACCAAGCAAAGAATCAAAAAATAAAGAAGAGGAACAGGGGGCTGCCTGCAAAGAGAGGGAACAAATACAAGATGTCAGAAAGAAACAACCACAAATTCAACAGGAATTGGTCTTAAGTAGCAGATTGAGAGAACCTAAAGAAACCAAGAAATACTATAAATAGAGATGTCACAAGATTAAAAAATATTTTCAGTCAACATGAATGGATTGAATAACCCTAGAAAAAGAAACCAAATATTGACTAAACTTAAAAAACAAAGAGCACAAATAAATATCTTACAAGAAGTTCATATTAAAAAATCAAACAGATAATTACTTAATAAAGCAAAATTAGGGAAACTTTATACAAGCTTAGCAAATAAAAAAAAGTGGTGTAGCAATGTATATTGATGAAACAATAGAGTCAAAACAGGAATACAGCGATTGTGAAGGTAGAATTTTAATTGTGCAATTAGATTTAGAACCAAAACCTCTCATTATTATATCTATATATGTACCGAAAGACAACCAAAAACAATTCTACAAGGAATTACACGATAAAATAATTGAATTATCAATAGATAATATGATAATAGTAGGTGATTTCAATGCAATTTCTAATAGTCAAATGGATTATTCAGGGAAAAGGAAGGGAAAGAAAAAAAAGGTAATTTTACCAATAACTTCTTGGAAAATGAGTACTGAACTGTTGTTAAAAGAGATATGGTGTGAATATCACCCACAAAATAAACAATACACTTTTTATTTAAGCCCCCATAAAATATGGAAAAGAATAGATATGGCATGGGCTCCAGTCCACACAATGGAACAGATTACGGATATTGAAATAGAAACCAACAACTGGGCAGACCATAATCCACTAGTTATATATTGGAAAGGAAAGGGAAAACCTAAAAATTGGTATATGAATAGAAACATTCTACAGGACCCTCTATATAAAGAATGGATTGAAAAAGAATTAGAATTCTTTTTTGAAATAAACAAAAACAATGATACAACCCCACAAAATCTTTGGGATACAACAAAGGCATATATTTGGGGCTTAACAATCTCTTATACGGCAAAAAATAAATAAAGAGAAAAAGATACAATACCAAAAATTAATGGAAGAATTTAAAAAAATTAGAACTTGAAATGCAACGAAATGAATATGATGACAAAGTTAAAAATCAGAGGGATATAATAAAACACAAAATAAAGTTGATAGACAAGAACAAATAGCTGAAAAAATTAAAAGAGTTAAACAAGACTATTTTGAACATGCAAATAAACCAGGAAGATGGTTGGCTTATAAATTAAGAAAAGAAAGAGAATCTAAAATTATTAAAAAATTATTAGATAGTAAAGGCATAATAAGACACAGAATAGATGAAAAGAAGGAAATAGTACTAGAATTCTATAAAAAATTATATGAAAAAGAAGAAATAAAAGAAAAGGAAATCTTTGAGTACTTGAGTTCTGTAGACTTACCTACATTAACGGAAGATCAACAACAAAAACCTAATAAATCTTTTACAATGTCTGAATTACAACAATCTTTTAAAAATCACCCCGATGCAATATCAGCGGAATTTTACAAATTAGATAGTGACATTATTTCCTCAAATATATTAGAGATATTTAATAAGATAATAGCAGATGGTAAACTACCTAGATCAGTGATGGCGAACCTATGACACGCGTGTCAGCACTGACACGCGGAGCCATTTTAGGTGACACGCCGGAGAAACAGGGAGCTTAGAGTGGTGAAGATGCAAATCTCCCCGCTTTCCAATTTCCCACCGACTGCAAGTACAGCAACTGCAATTATTATTATTATTTTTCCTCTCCCCTTAATTTTGTTTTGCACCAATTTTTTAAAAAATTGCGCCGGTTGCAATTTTAATTTTACTCCCAGGGCTATTTACCCGGGGTCCTACTTTGCTTACACATTAAACTGCTCATCCCATATCGCTCCGCCAGGATAGAAAGGATAGAGAGAAAGGGAATGAGAGAAAGGAAAGAGAGAGAAAGGGAGGGAGAGAAGGAAAGAGATAGAAAGGATAGAGAGAATGAGGGAATGAGAGAAAGGAAAGAGAGAAAGGGAGGGAGAGAAGGAAAGAGTGAGAGATAGAAAGGATAGAGAGAAAGGGAATGAGAGAAAGGAAAGAGAGAGAAAGGGAGGGAGAGAAGGAAAGAGAGAGAAAGGATAGAGAGAAAGAGGGAATGAGGGAAAGGAAAGAGAGAGAAAGGGAGGGAGAGAAGGAAAGAGTGAGAGATAGAAAGGAGAGAGAGAAAGAGGGAATGAGAGAAAAGAAAGAGAGAAAGGGAGGGAGAGAAGGAAAGAGTGAGAGATAGAAAGGATAGAGAGAAAGGGAATGAGAGAAAGGGAAGAGAGATGAGAGAGGAAGGAGGAGAGAGAAAGAGAGAGAGGAGGGGTAGCGAATTATGGATGTCAGAACTCACGCATGCGTAGTAGCGTGCGCCCACACTTTTTAAAAATTTTTAAAAGAACAAGAGAAAGCATGAGAGAGAAAGAACAAGAGAGAGAGAGAAAGAAAATAAGAGAACAAGAGAGAGAGAGAAGGAAAGCAAGAGAGAAAAAAGATAGCAAGAGAAAGCAAGACAGATAGGGAGAGGAAAGGAGAGCGACAGAAATGAGAACAAAAAGGGGAGAAAAAAGGAGAAATGAGAAAATGATTGAGGCAGAGAATGAGAGGAGAGAGAAACAAAAGAGAGAGAGAGGTGATTTTTGAAGCATATGGTAAAAAGCATCCAAATAATAAGAACCCACCCCCAGCCCACACCTGTTTTTGAAAAGAATTTAATGATTAAAAAAACCCAGCCCTCAACTGGTTTTGGAAATGGTTCGAGTGTATACACACACACACATAAGGGGGGGAAAGAGACAGGGATGGAAAAAGAGGAGAAGTGAGAGGGAGAAGGAATGAGGGGAAAAGGGAGGAAGAGAGAGAAATGAGAAACATGAGAGAAAAGGGGGAAAGACAGGAGAAATACCCAGAAATGAGACAGTGGTATAAATTTGAGGAGGGATGATTGATGATTGACTGTACAGTGGAACCCCGACATAAGAGCTGCTCTACTTAAGAGCAACTCGAGATAAGAGCTGGGAGGGGAGAGATATTTTTGTTCTACTTACAAGCCCAAATTCGAGATACAAGCGCCAAGGAGCTGTCTCCTGAAGCCAAACGCTCACTTCCGCGTTCGGCTTCAAGAGACAGCTGCGAAGCGGCGCGCGTGTTTTAAAAGGTTGCAGCCGGCCTGGGGGGCTCGGGGGGGTGCTTGCAGCTTTCTTTCTTGCTCTTTTTCTTTCTCTCTTTTACCTTCCCTTCCTCTATTTCTTCTTTTCTTTCTCCTTCCCACCTTCTTCCCTCCCTCCCTCCCTTCACTCATTCCTCTCTTACTCTCCCCTTTCATAAGTTTCCTTGCTTCCTTCCTCTGTTCCTGTCCCTTCCCCCTTTCTTTCTTTCTTTCTTCCTTTCTTTCTTTCTTTCTTTCTTGGTTTCTTTCTTGCTCTTTTTCTTTCTCTCTTTTACCTTCCCTTCCTCTATTTCTTCTTTTCTTTCTCCTTCCCACCTTCTTCCCTCCCTCCCTCCCTTCACTCATTCCTCTCTTACTCTCCCCTTTCATAAGTTTCCTTGCTTCCTTCCTCTGTTCCTGTCCCTTCCCTCTTTCCTTCCTTCCTTCCCACCCTCCGTCCATTCATTCACCCATTCCTCTCTTGATCGCTTAAAGCCGGTCCCTGGTGCAAAAAGGGTTGGGGACCTCTTTCCTACAGGATTGGGTGGCAGAGAAGTTGAACATATGTAAATTTAAAAGTTTAAGAAAGTTTACAAGTTAAATGAAAGAAACTTCATTATTCATTTATATGTACATGTACATTTCTTCATTAAAAACATGTCTTTCTGCATAATTTAGACTAACTTTGTGAGTTTTTTGAGGGCTGGAACCTATTAAAATTATTTACATTAATTCCTATGGGGAAAAGTCGTTCGAGATAAGAGCTGCTCGACTTAAGAGCCCAGGTCCGGAACGAATTAAACTCGTATCTCGAGGTACCACTGTATTTATAAGGGGATGTTACATGGGATTGTATATATGAGGGGGTTATTTATGTATGTATGTATGTATGTATGTATGTATGTATGTATGTATTTATTTATTTATTTATTTATTTATTTACATATTTATTTATTTATTTATTTACTTATTTATTTATTTATTAGATTTGTGTCATTTTGGTTGGTGGTGTGCCCCAGGATTTTGTAAATGTAAAAAATGTGCCGCGGCTCAAAAAAGGTTGAAAATCACTGATTTAAAGCATATGGTAAAAGCACTTAAATAATAACAGAGAAAGAAAACCCCCAACCCTCACCTGTTTTTATTAATAGTTATGTTTTTGAATTTGCTGGTTGTTTTAGTTTTAATAGTAATAGAGTTTGGTTTGGTTTTATTATTAATTTCTTTTAATAAAAAAGAAGGGATTTATTATTTATTTATATTTATTTTTTGTTTGTTTATCTGTCTATCTACCTACCTACCTACCTATCTACCTATATATCTACCTACCTACCTATATATATATATATATATATACTTCTATGCCGCCCAGTTTTTTTCTCAAGGTGACACACCACCCGAGTTATGCTCAGTTTTTTGGCGAATTTTGACACACCAAGCTCAAAAGGTTGCCCATCACTGACCTAGATCATGGACAGAAACTTTAATAACATTAATACATAAAGAGGGAACAGAAAAAGAAAAAATTGAAAATTATAGACCAATCTCATTATTAAATGTAGTTTACAAAATTTTTATTTCAATATATGCATATAGGTTCAAAAACATCATAATTTATATAATTCATGAAGACCAGAATGGGGTTTTGAGCATGCGTGAGTGAGTGAAGACGCTCTGCTGAACGCTCTTCAAATGAGAAAGTAAACATTGGATTTTAAACCCTGTCGAACCACCCTAAGTCTCAAATAAATTGAACTAAGCAATAAAGCCATAAATTTGGAACCCGGAGATACCTTGGGCTAATTGAAGGAGAGAAAAACAACTAGGAAACAGTCTGCTTTCCACTCGGAACTGTGAGTAAACAATAAAGTTAAGAGGAGAGATGGCGGAGAAAGTGGGGGAGGAGCTCACAGAGAGAATGGATGCCTTGGTAAAAGCTTTTGTTGTGGTCGGTCAGTAGTTAAAAGAGATGCAAGATGTGGTTACTAAGACTGCAACTGATTTGCATACAGTGAAAACAGAGCAAAAAGCTCAAGGTAAAAGGGATTCCAAACTGGAAGAAGAAAGAGAACAAGATCGTCAACGCATAAGTATGTTAGAAGACAGATTAAGAAGAGCAAATTTACGCCTGAGGGGCTTCAAAGCTGGTTTTGCTGATCCAAAATATCCAGCTGTGGTTTAAGGAGAATAAAATTGAAGTGTTGGACCATGAAATAGAGAGAGCACACTGGGTTTTTGGAGCAAGAAAAGACCCAAATCAATGAGACATTGTAATTAAATATCTCTCAGAAAGAACGGCTGAAAAAGTTTATAAAGAATTAAGAAAAATCACTAACCTTACTTCTAAAGGAGCCCCGATTCGGGTGTTAAAAGATTTGTCAGTGTCAACCCTACAATTAAGAAGTCAAATGCGCGCGATAACGGAGGCCTTGTTCAAAGGAAATATGCGTTTCAGTTGGCAGTATCCCGCCATTATCGTCGTGTTTCATGAAGGCAGGATGTATCGAGCAAAAACATTCCAAGAAGGAAAAGAAATGCTGATGAAACTCGGCTTGAATCCAGATCTACTGCAACAGGCAGGAAGAACAACAGAAGGGGGGGCAGCAGGAAGAAGGGGGGGCAGCAGGAGGAGGGGGGAGAAAAGATCTTATGGAACTTTTACAATCAACATTCCTTGGCAAACAAGCTCTTTTGGGGAAGGAAGCACCGGATCCCAAGGCGGAAGCAAGAGTCACAAGGCAAAAAAAGAAATGAAACGTTTGTAAAAATCTCTGTCTTAACTGTTTTAATGGTTTTACATATTAAGGGGAAAAGTTGAGGTCTGTTTCAATTTAATATCTGCTTTAACTTTAATCAAATTAAGGGAGACTTGGGGAGTGTGGGGTTTTATTTCCAACTTTAAAAGGGTGTTTGGGGGGGGCACTAGCTTCGGTGGAACCATGCCCCTTATGGTGCCTAGCCAAAGCAGCGGGGGGTTTTCCCGCTTTTCTCTCCTTGTGAGAGAGATCCGGGGGGAGGCACCTGGGTGGGGAGAACCTTTAATAAAAATGAAAAAATTAACAGAACTCTGGGTTGCAAGAGGGAGAAAGGTTAAATGGAAATACTATGGGTGATCGAATAATTATGGCGTTGAATATAAATGGTTTAGCATCGTCGGTGAAAAGGTATAGATTATTGAAATTAGCGAAAGAAAACTATGTGGATTTCTTATTTCTTACTGAAACTCATAAGGGAAGGAAAAAAACCGATAAACTGATTGAGAGTAAAGAATGGAAATATATTTTTGAGAGTAGAGGAGGAACAAATTGTAAAGGAGTGGCCATATTAATAAATCAAAGAAATGTTTTTCAGGTGATACAAACAAAAGGAGATAAAGGAGGAAGATTATTTGTAAAAGGAAAAATGAATCAAAAGATGATAACGTTAGCGGTAATATACGCTCCAAATGTAAATGCTAAACAATTTATTATGAATGCAAAACGTAAACTGGATTTATTTTCAGAGGGGACGGTGATATTTGCTGGGGATTTCAATGTAGAAATAACAGCTAATAACAAAGAAAAGAAGCAATTAAATTTGAATAAGTTAAATATGATAGATTTACACGCTGATAATTCAAATAGAGGGACATATTATTCAGCAAGACATAATAAGTTTAGTTGTATTGATTATATATTCATGAACAAAACAGGAAATATTCAAGTTAAAAAGGCAGAAATCAAAAGTAATTAGATATCTGATCACGTGGCTATAACGGCAGTTATAAAGATAGACCCTACTGGTAGACAAAGAATTTGGAGATACAATACAATTGTCTCAGTAAGTGAAGAAAATAAGGAAAAAATTCAGAAAGATATTCAGGAATTTTATGAAATAAATCAAAATGACGGGATGAGACAATCAGTTATCTGGGACACGAAGAAGGCAGTTATTAGGGGTAATCTAATTAGTATGGAGTTTTATATCAGAAAAAGTTGGGGGATGGAAAGGGAAAAAAGAATAAGGGAAATAGAATCAATAAGAGAAAATTTGAGAATAACCAGAAATAGAGAATGTAATGACTTGTTAAAACTTAAACAAAGACAATTAAAGGACATAGAGGAAGAAAATTGGAATAACATGAGAATAGTAGTGAAACAGATAATTGAAATATGGGGGGGGGGGGGAATCAGCATTACAAATGGCAAAATACCTTAAAAAAAGAAAAGAAAAATTAACAATAAATGGTTTGAAGGATAAGGATGGAGTAATGAAATATGGTAACAGAGAATTAGAAAATGTAATAAGAGAATTTTATGCAAAACTATATGAAAAAGAACATGTTATGTTACAAGAAATAGAGGTTAAAGAAAGGCTGAATGAGGAAGAAAGACAAATGTTAAATGCAAAGATAACAAGGGATGAAATAATTAAAGTGGTAAAAGGGTTAAAACCTGGTAAAGCACCAGGCCCCGATGGATTTACAGGTGAATATTATAAAACGTATATAGAAATTCTATTACCGCATTTGGAGAAACTGTATAACAATATCCTCATAACATTAGATGTTCCACAAACATGGAAGGTGTCTGAAATTGTAACAATTCCTAAACCAGGTCGAGACTTAAAAGAACCAGGTTCCTACCGCCCAATTAGTCTGCTAAATCAAGATTATAAAATTTTTATGAAAATTTTAGCAAATAGGTTGGAAAATATATTGCCAAGGATAATTGGGAAAGACCAGTATGGTTTTATAAAAGGGAGAAGAATATATGAGCCAATTAGAAATATAGTGAATGTGCTGCACCATGCTACCAAAACTAAAAGGAAAATGGGATTACTAAAGTTAGATGTTTACAAAGCTTTTGACAAAATAAATCATGAGTATTTGTTCCAATTATGCAATAGTTTGAATATGGGGAAAGGGTTTTGTCAAATAATAAAAGAAATATATAAGGACAATATAGCCTACGTCAGAGTGAATGGAAATAGAATGGAGAAGATAGGAATAAATAATGGGACTAAGCAAGGATGTCCCCTATCCCCGATGCTTTTTGCAATGGCAATTGAAACATTGGCAAATAAAATTAGAAAAGATATACAATGGAAGGGATATCAAATAGGAAGTATGGAATTAAAATTAAATTTATTTGCAGACGATGCTATAATAGTTACAGAAACACCAATAGATATGATTAAAAGAATGATCATAATACTTCAGGAGTTTAAAAACCAATCAGGGTTAAGAGTGAATATGGAAAAATCAGAAATCATTTGTTTAAATACAGGGCCTAAAGAGCAAATTGAAATACGGAAGGTATCGGGTTTAAAACTGGGTAGAAAGAAAATGAAATATTTAGGAGTATGGTTATTAAAGAATCCGGAAAAAATTGTGGAATTTAATTATAATTTAATATGGAAAAAAATTCAGAAACAAATTAAGAACTGGAAAAATAAAAATTTGAGAAGATTGGCTAAAGTAAGAGCTTTAAAGATGATGATTATCCCAAAAATGCTATATATTTTACAGGTAATGCATGGAACCTTCCCAATAAGAAAGATAAGAGAATGGGACACCAAATTGAATGTGTGGATAGAAGGTAATAAAAGACCAAGGATTAAAAAAAAATGGCTGATAGCAACGGAGGACGAGGGAGGCTGGGGAAATCCAAGCTTGGAGCATTATAGGGACGCATATCATATTGATAGGCTAATGGAATTACAATTATTAGAGGGAAAACCATGGGTAGAATTAGAGAAAGAAATTAATGATATTAAGGATCAGGAATTATTATTTAGGAAATGGAATAAGGTAGAAATAAATAGACTATTAGACCCTACTAAAGCGATAATAGAGAGTTGGATGAAATGGCAAGATAAATTGAAAATGACAAACTCTAAATTAGCAACGCTGCAGGTGATAAATACAAAGAAAGAAAGTAACTTCACAAAGATAATATGGGAACTAAGGAGGAAAGATATACAGAGAATAGAACAGTTATATGAAAGGGACGGAAGAATTAATAGAAATGAAATAGAGAGGTGCCTGGGACAACAAAACTGGTTACAAATCAATGCGATAAACACATATTTAAGTAAAAGGGAAAATAAATAAATTTTTATGAGACAAGAAATAAATTTAGAAAAGATACTAAGGGATAAGTGTAAGAATATAAAAGCACAAACAGGTAACATATATAGAGAATTATTACAAGCGGAAGAACAAGTAGTAAAAGGACTGACGAGATATTGGCAGGACGAATTAGAAATTGATGAATGGGATATGGAAGATATAATTGAAAATATTAAAAAAATTAAAAACACAAGAATAAGAGAGATGAGAAGAAAAATACTACATAAATGGTATTATACACCAGTACAATTAGCACGTTTTCAAACAACGAAGAAAGGAAATTGTTGGCATGGGTGCAAGGAAAAAAGAATATTTATGCATATGTTTTGGGAATGTAATAAAGTTCAAAAATTCTGGAAACAAATACAAATGGAAGTGAATAAAATTACGAATGGTAATTGGAAAATAACTAAGGAAGCAGCATTATTGATAAAAAACAGTGAGGTAAAAGAATACGAAGAAATCAAAATTGCAGCGATAGAAAGTGCCCAGGCAACTATAGTGCTTGGGTGGAAAGATGATAATAAATGGACGATAAAAAATCGGTGCAAATACATGGCGGATCACATTCACTATGAAATTATGGAAATTAGACTACATAATTATAATGAAGGAAAATTAGCAGCAACAATGAGGCAGTGGGAGAAGGTTAAAAATTATATATTAACAACATCAGTAAGCAATGCAAATGTAAGGAACAAAATTCAATCACTTTATAAAGAATGAACAATGTAACCCAGAGACAAAGCAAATGAAGGATACAAAATAGATTCTTCCCTGGTGAAGGGATTTTTTTTTCCTGTATGGTGATGGTACACTTTATGCTTTCTGTTTTGTTTTTTGTAAAAATTTTAAAAAATCAATAAAAATATATTTTTTAAAAAATGAAGACCAGAATGGATTCTTACCAGGTAGACAAATTAAAAATAATTTGAGGGCAATAATAAATACCTTAGAATATTACGAACAACATTCTGAAAAGCAAATGGTACTAGTATTTCTCATGCCAAAAAAGCATTTGACAATGTAGACTGGCTTTTTATGAAAATGCGATTAAATAAGATGAATGTGGGAACTAAATTCTTCAATATAATAGATGCTATTTATTCCGATCAATCAGCGAAGATTATAATAAATAATGAACAAACAGAAAGATTGGAAATACAAAAAGGTGTCAGACAAGGTTGCCCTATATCCCCATTATTATTTATTTTTAACATTAGAAATATTATTAATAAAAATAAGAACTGAAAAAGATATAAAAGGATAACAGATTAAAAAAGAAATATACAAAGCACAAACATTTGCCGATGACGTCGTTTTCATAATAGAAGATCCCATGACATCAATATTAAAACTAATATATTTAATAGAAGAATGTGGGAAAGTGGCAGGTTTGAAAATTAATAAGGATAAAACACAAATACTTACAAAAATCATGAGGGACCCACAGACAAACCAACTAGAAAAATTAACAAATATGAAAATAACAAAAAAAGTAAAATATTTGGGTATTTGGATCACCGCTAAAGCTATATCACTAAAAAAGATAACTATATAAAATTATTAGGCCAAATTAAAAAAGACCTGGAAATGTGGAATAATTTACAGTTATCTTTAATAGGAAGAATTTCTACAATTAAAAAGAATATCTTACCTAAAGTATTGTTCTTATTTCAGGTAATACCAATAAATCCAGGAGGGAATTTCTTTAACGAGTTAACTAAGATCACTAAAAAATTTATATGGCAAAGCAAGAAACCTAGAATAAAACAAAGTTCATTAGAAGATTGGAAAGAAAGAGGAGGGCTCTCCCTCCCAAATTGGAAACTATATTATCAAGCAGCAGCATTATCTTGGATAAAAGAATGGCTAACATTGGATAATAGTAGATTATTAAATTTAGAAGGCCATGATCTAATGTTAGGTTGGCATGCATTTGTTTGGTATGAAAAGCTTAAAACCCATTCATATTTTAAGAAAAATATAATTAGGAAAGCATTAATAGAAGTATGGAATGGGATAAGAAAGAATCACTTCTTAGTAATGCCAGAATGGATCTCCCCGATAGAATCTATCTCTCACCCTAATTTACTAAAAGAAGGTAGAATATGAAAATATAGAGATTTACTTGATAATCAACTAAAATTGAAAACGAGACAAGAATTACAAGTCAAGGGTAGAAATAGATTGGTTGCAATACACCCAGATTAACTCAAGATACCAAAAAGATATAAGAACATTTATCTTTCAGAAGGATAATAACATAATTGGGAAATTGCTAATTCAAAACCAGGGAAAATTGATTGGGAAGTTATATAAATACTTAATAAATTATAAGACAATAAGTTGGATATTAAAAGATAATATGATCAGTTGCTGCAAAAATTTTGGAAAAGGTTTGGACATATAATTGGAAAATAACCAAACCAGTCTCTTTTAAAGAAAATCAAATAAAGATGTTCTATAGATGGCATTTGCCACCCAATAGGATTTCTAAGATGTTTTCAAGTGCTTCACCTATTTGTTGGAAATGCAAAAAAGAAATTGGCACATACTTCCACTCATGGTGGACATGCCCAAAAACTAAGATTTACTGGGATAAGGTAGAAAAATGGTTAAAAGAAATTACAAATAAAGAAATTAGGAAGACCCCAGAATTTTTTTTACTAGGCATTACAGATGTCAAATATAAAAAGAAATATATTATTTAATAATTCATATATTAGTAGCAGCTAGGATTACTTATGCACAAAAATGGAAAGAAAAGGAAATTCCTAAAGACGAAGAGGTTTTAAAGAAAATTATGGAATGTGCAGAATCAGACATGATGACAAGACGGTTAAATAACCAAGCCGAAACAGAATTTTATAAAATTTGGCAGAAAGTTTATAATTGGTGGAATACAAAAAAAGAATTTTAAAGATTTTGAAAATATGGAAATAAAGCATTAAATTGCTTAATATATTATAATATATTACTAGATTGAATATTACATAGAGATATATGTTGGATAAATTTATTTTTGCTAATTGATCTTAATTATGTCAATTATAACTATATAGATGTTAGATTTCAATGTAGTTATTGATTACTTGGAGATATTATACTGATAAGTTTATCTTTCTGTATTGATCTAACTTAGAATTAGCTTTATGTGTTGAATGTTGTTTGTCCTGTTTTGTCATACATTTTAAAAATAACCAATAAAAATATTTTTTTTAAAAAAAGAAGAACTGGCGGATATCATCGCAGAACCACTACTTCTTATCTTCCAAAAATCATGGAACACATGAGAACTACTGGAACATTGGAAATGAGCCGACGTAGTCCCCATCTACAAAAAAGGGAAAAAACAGACCCAGGCAACTACAGACCAATCAGTCTGACATCTATACTTGGAAAAATACTAGAAAAAATAATTTTAAAAAACAGCTCTGCCACTATCTTGAAACAAACAAGATACATAACCAACAGCCAACATGGATTTGTCAGAAGTAAATCATGCCAAACCAATTTCGTATCATTTTTCAACTCCATAACCAAATCAGTAGACCAGCGTAATGCAATAGATCTAATATACTGTACTTGGACTTTAGTAAAACCTTTGATAAAGTAGATCACAACCTACTAACTCTACAAATTGGAAAAAAGTGGGACAGACTAGAACACATGTAGATGGATTAACAGTTGGCTGACCAACCGCACCAAATCCACATAGGAGCAGGTAGGCAGTGGGGTACCTCGGGGTTCAGTCCTGGACCCAGTGCTCTTCAACATATTCATCAATGACCTAGGTGAGGGAATAGAGGGGGAACTAATCAAATTTGCAGACGACACCAAGCTGGTGGGGGTAGACAATACCCCAGAGCAGGGGTAGGCAAAGTTGGCTCTTCTATGACTTGTGGACCTCAACTCCCAGAATTCCTAAACCTATCATGCTAGGTCAGGAATTCTGGGAGTTGAAGTCCACATGTCATAGAAGAGCCAACTTTGCCTACCATTGTCCCAGAGGATAGGCTCAAAATACAGAAAGATCTAGATAGATTAGTACTGTGGGCTCAAACTAACAAAATGAAATTTAATGTTGAAAAAAGCAAAATCTTACACCTAGGTAGGAAAAACCTAAGACATGCATACAAATTGGGGGAAAACATACTTAACAGCAGCAACTGTGAGAGAGATCCTGGAGTTTTGGTGGATAACCAACTAAATAGCAATAACAATAGCAATGTGCAGTGGCGGCTAAAAAAGCCAACACAATCTTAAGCTGCATCAACACTCCAAGACTAAGGAGATATTAATACCACTCTGTTACGCCCTAGTCAGACTACACCTAGAGTACTGCATTCAATTTTAGTCACCTCACTATAAAACGGACATTGAAACTCTAGAGAAAGTACAGAAAAGAGCAACTAAAATGATAAAGGGACTGGAAACCAAGACATACGAAGAGAGGTTGCTGCAACTGGGCATGGATAGTTTAGCAAAAAGGAGGGCCAGAAAGGACATGATAGCAGTATACAGATATTTGAGGGGTTGCCACAGAGAGGAGGGGGTCACACTATTTTTCAGGGCACCAGAGGGCCAGACCAAGAGCAACGGATGGAAACTGACCAAACCTGGAAATAAGGAAGAATTTTCTGACGGTGAGAGTGATCAACCAGTGGAACAGCCTGCCAGTAGAGGTTGTGAACACCCAATCACTTGACACATTCAAAACAAAATTGGACTGCCATCTGGCTGGGGTGGTGTAGGGTTTCCTGTTGAGCAGGGGGTTGGACTTGATGACCTGCAAGGTTCCTTTCAACTCTAATAATGAATAAATAAATAAATACTATAGAAAGAAAGTAGATTGATATGTTTTGAAAAGAGTAACAGGATGGGAAGGGATGAAAGATTATTTATTAGTTCTATTTGTATGCTGCCCAACTCCCTAAAGAGTGGCTCACAGAACACACAAATTAATATTAAAATATCTAAAAAAGGTACAATTTAAAAAGACAATTTAAAACACATAATAAAACCATGCATATCTTTTATAGCTGGATCTAGATGATGCATCATCAGGCCTGTCAGAAAAGCCAGGTTTTTACAGCTTTCCAGAAGACCAGTAGGGTGGGGGCAGTACAGATCTCAGGAGGTAGCTGGTTCCAGAGAGCTGGAGCTGCCACAGAGAAGGCCCTCCCGGTGACTCTGCCAAGCAACATTGTTTAGCTGACGGGACCTGGAGAAGGCCAATTCTGTGGGCCCTTATCAGTCGCTGGGAGCTATGTGATAGAAGGCAGTTGCAAAGATAGTCTGGCCCTAAGCCATGCAGGGCTTTCTAGGTAATAACCAACACCTTGAATTGCACCCGGAGACTGATTGGGAGCCAGTGCAACTCACAGAGGGTTGGTGTGATGTGGGTGTACCTAGGTGCACCCACAACAGCCCGCGTGGCTGCATTCTGGAGCAGTTGTAGTCACTGTTTCCTCTAATGTGTGTGGTGCACTGGGGCGCAGGCAAATGCCAAACGCCATGCAGCATTTTCCAAGCCCGTGCAGTGGAGTCGTTTCTCCCTGTCTGGCAGCTGATCTGCCCCTCCCAAGCTGTCGGCGGGGGAGAAACCCCCGTGGGCTCTGAGCCCCACCCGGCTCCTCCAGCTCTGTCTGGGGCTGCCGTCACATGCACCCACCTCCCCTGCGACCCCCTGAAGGCAAAAGATTGGGGTGGGGGCTGATGGAAGCCAGTCTCCTCACGCCGATCATGGCCGCCCCATGGGCTTTCTCAAGCATCTTGATACACAGAGCGCCGAGGGACACCCTTCCGCTTCCCCTCAGCTGCCGCCACGCTCCCCATATCACTTGCTCAGCGGAGGGCATTTCTCGCGGGGTCCCTGCCGGCACCACCTCCAGTTTGAATGGTGGTGGCTAGTCGCCACAGGCATCCAAAATAGGGTCGCTGCTGGCAGGGACCCCATGAGAAACGCCTGCTGCTGGGCAAGTGACATGGGACATGCGGTGGCAGCTGAAGAAAAGCAGGCATGCGTCGGCACTCTGTGTATCCAGATGCTTGAGAAAGCCCACAGAGTCGCCTTGATCGGCGCAAGGTCTCCATCAGCCCACACCCTAATCCTGCAGCCCGAGAGAAAGAAAAAGGAAGATGAAAGCAAGAGAAAAACAGAAATGAAGGTGAGAGAAATGAGAGCAAAAAACAAATGAGAGAAAGAAGTGGGGAGAAGTACACAGAAATGAGAGCGACAGAGAGAAAGAAAGAAAAGGGAAAAAGAGAGAGGGAAAGAGAGAAGTGGAGAGGAAGGAAGGAGAAATGGAGGGAGGAAGGAAGGAAGGAAGGAAAAATGGAGAGAACAAGGAAGGAAGGAGGAAGAATAAAATGGAGGGACATAGGAAGGAAAGACCTTTGGGGGGGGTAATTTTTTTTAATTTTTCTCTGAACATACAAACAATACAGTGTACCATCTAATTTTCCGTGAATAAAATGCAGTATTTTGTTAGTAACTAATATCAATAATCAAAAAAGCTGCTAAAGTTTTTTTTCTAATTTTGTCATCCAGTGACAAACATTTTCTTTTAATTAAATTCCCTCCTTAATGTTCCTTCAAAAAGTACACCAATTATATTTCTAACTTATTAACCATTATGCCAAAGTGCTTCCTTTTCTTTATACATTTTTCTGTAAACCAAGAAAACCTTGTATACCCAATCAGATGTTAACAAAAGAAAATTAAAAACAAAACATAAACATATACAAATTTCAGACTTCTTCCCCCCTCTAAATAGTACATTTACGTAATCCCAAATTTAAAAATTATTTCAGCCCATCTAACATTTAGCCAATTAATACTCATCTACATTTCTCGTCCCACACAATAGGTCTAAGACATAGAAACATAGAAGTCTGACGGCAGAAAAAGACCTCATGGTCAATCTAGTCTGCCCTTATACTATTTTCTGTATTTTATCTTAGGATGGATATATGTTTATCCCAGGCATGTTTAAATTCAGTTACTGTGGATAGACCTACCCTTGTCATCTCGGTTGGAATTGCCCAATCAGAATCCAAGTCCATCTGAATCTGGGCAACTTTGTCCACCAGAAACTGAACAAATTCCTCAGCTCTACCCTGCAAGGGCTCCTCTGTTCTCTCCACACTGAGAAGGGAAGGAGTCACCCTAAAAAGGGTGCCTGGGCACGAATTGTGGATGCAATAAGTGCGGAAAAATGCAAACATTTTGCCACCTATATTGCCACTACGTAAGTCGTAATAAAGGCTTTTAAGAGTGTTCGGTCAGATTCAGCGTTACAGCGTCGCTCTAGACATCTCTTCTGGCATTTCATCTCTTGAAGCTTCTCAGTAAATCTAGGAGCTCTCTTGAAACCACTGCCACGGAGAGGTTGCAAAGGTGTAATCGGATCCAGTGCCCCTAATGAAGCCCTGTTCCAGGCAAGCACCAGGGACTTAGCCAGATTGTGGGCAAGAGAGTCAGGTATTTCCCAAGTTCCCTCTGGAACCCTTCAGGGTCCATCAGAGATCTCGGGCAGAAACACTTAATCGGCTCCGCCTCCCTGTATTGGAGGCGTGGTGTCTTAAAGTCCAGTCTCAGCAGGAAATGATCTGAACATGAGAAAGGAGAAACATTTATGTCCCTTAATACCAGCTCATGACTCCATTGCCCTGAGAGCAACACTAGGTCAAGTGTGTCTCTCCCGCCCCCATGAGTTTGAACTACTTGGGACAGATCCATGGTTGCCATGGAAGCCATGAACTCCTGAGCTGCATCAGAGGATTCACTGAGTGACGATAAATTGAAGTCTCCCAGAACCATAAACCTGGGGAACTCCACCGCCAACCCTGCTACCGCCTCTAGCAGCGCAGGCAAGGCTGTTGTATCACAACTAGGAGGCAGGTACATTAGCAACAAATCCAACTGAGCCTGAGCCCAATCTCAAGATTTTATAAAATACTTAACATAAAAAGTCTTTTATCGGGAAAGATATTGGAGGAAAGATTCAAAGGAAATTAGAGTAAATTTGAATTTAATTACTGGAAAAAGTGAAAAGGAGTATTTAGAATGGAGGGTTTTTTTTAAAGTATCTCAACATTCCTCACTATTAGTCATTTATTTATTTATTATTTATTTATTACTTAGATTTGTATGCCGCCCCTCTCCGAAGACTCGGGGCGGCTCACAACATGTAAGTCATGCTGTTTGAGGCATACTGAATCAATCATATTCAGTAATGTCTTATGGCAATGTTTCCCAATTCTGATTTAAAGAATCCAAATATTTGGGGGGGGGTGTTTCTGCTCTTTGATGAGAACCCTAGTTAATTGAGTCGATAGCATTGCACAGTGGCTCATTATTATTATTATTATTATTATTATTATTATTATTATTATTAATTAGATTTGTATGCCGCCCCTCTCCACAGACTTGGGGCGGTTTCTGGTTTGATTGTATGATTTTAAATAATCTTGATACAGTGATACCTCTACCTAAGAACACCTCTAGTTAAGAACCTTTCTAGATAAGAACCGGGTATTCAAGATTTTTTTGCCTCTTCTCAAGAACCATTTTCTACTTAAGAACCCGAGCCCGGAAAAATTTCCCAGGAAATTTGAGAGCGGCACAAAGGCCTGGCAAGTTTCCTGCCATTCCCCCTTTAATCCCAGCCATCTTGGGCTTTTCTGGGATGCCAGAGGAGCCTTTCAGTGGTGCTTAAGGAGGCTTTGGCAATCCAGAACGAACGAAGAATTTTCCTTTCCCTGGACGATAGGAGAGGGAATAAACCTCTGCCAGCGCCCAGAGAAAAGAAACGCTCCCTTCGCTCTGGGCAGCCCAGAGCGAACGGAGCGTTTTCCTTTCTCTGGGCACTTGGGGAGGGAGTAAACCACTTCACTGTGGTGACTTCCTCGTGCTGCCTCCTATACACCCTCCTGGAGCATCTGGGCGCGGAAAGGCAAAAGGGGGCACTTTGCCCCAGCCGGATCAACTCAGCTTCAGCTGAGGAGTCACCATAGTGAAGGAAAGGTACCGGCTACAAAGCAAGCAAGCAAGAGAGGAGGGCAGCCCTTCAGCATGGGAAGGAAGAGAAAGTAGGTAGCAAAAGCAGCAGCTGCCTTTCGGTCAAAGGAGCGGGAGGTTCCCCCCTCTTGCCCGCCTAGGTTTCTCTCCTCGCCGGCTCAGAGTACCTCTTTTTTTTCGTTTTAAGCCTTAAAGTTTTGAATTTTTTTTTACTCATATCCCCTCACCTTCTTCCTTCGGCAGTGACTGTCCTCCTCTTCTTCCTCTGCCTCCTCCCACCCAAATTTCGAGCTTTTATTTCTTTCCTAATGGGTTTGCACGCATTATTTGCTTTTACATTGATTCCTACGGGAAAAATTACAAACTTTTCTACTTAAGAACCTAGTCATGGAACGGATAAAGTTAAGTAGAGGTACCACTGTACTATAATTTAGGTAGCATAGAAATGTGTATATCAGATTTTATTTGCAAATTATTCCATTTTTAAAGAATTTCTCATTATAAAAAAAATCCAAAATAGAATATTTGAACCTGCACTTTTATAAATATGAACCCCTCCCCTCCAAAAAATAGAGGAAAAAATCAAGTTGTACTTTCAGAATACTTCCCTACTGAATAGAGACACCTTAATTTCTACAGCACTTTATGGGCTTTTATAAATGGTGTATATTCTGAAAAAAGAAATTCAAATTATGATGCCTAGTAAGTAGCAAAATTGTTTTACGATGCTTCATTTTTCAGTGACAGTTGGTAAAATATGGAATCAGTGAAAAAAATACTGGTACTTTTCAATAGGCCAATAGCAGTCAATGTAATCAGCCAACCAAGTTTGTGTTGTTCTCCATTTCTCCTAAATTGTCCATAGTATTTAAGTGCTTCAGACCAAAAGTTACTGTAGTGCTTATCCATAAACTATCTCTAACATGAATTCTATCTTTATCTCTATTTCCCTTTTGCTCTGTCATTATCTTTGAAATTACATGTTGAATTAGCCAGTTTTACAATAGGTCAGTGGACCTGATTACTATGCCATAAATGTATGACCTTCAAACAAGTCGCCAAGTTTTTATTCACTCTTATCTCATGAGGCAGGGACTACTTTCTCTAAGAAAAGTTTAGAGAATCTATTGGTGTTGCAACTAACTTGAGCTATGAACAGAAACTCAAAGTTCAAATATGTAATGATTACCAATTAAATTCAATGTTCTATTCCAGCCCAATTCTTTCTGATGGCCATATTTAGCTGTTCAATTCAAAGGATTTCTTGCTCAAAGCAGTAACCAATACTAATGAATACTCTATTATATAGTTTTGAAACAGAGCAATAGAAAAATAAGACTATTATGCATCTCATAATGTAGTTTTATCCTCTGGTATGTTGTGACGTATAGAAATAATGTTAGCACAAATAATGTTAGTCTACAACTAAATAATCTCAACCTTTGCAAACTGTACCTTGCACTAGTTCTTGAATTTGGTTTGAAATAATAAAATACAATAGTATAAAGAGTCATTATATAACAGCACAAACAGTTTAGAATATAAACAGTACAAATGCTTTACTCCAATCCATAATCCATCTCTATTACTTCAGAAGCAAAGATCCACAGACATTTTGTGATTCCTCAGATAATAATAAAGGGAAATTGCTCTTTTTGGTATCCTTGATGAAATTAGAATTCTTCAGAAGATGATCACAAACTTCTATAATTTTTTCCGATGTTGCCTTTCTTATTAGTTCTGTGCTGTGTTGACCATGTTTCTGTAGAACTGGAATAAACTGAAAGATTCCAGCATCATCTTCAAGGTGGAGTTTCTGCTATGACCAACTATACTTACCTGAAAATGTTTAGCCTTAAACCATGGGTACCAAATGCGTTATTCTAGGGAGGCTACTCCTTACCTTATGTACACTTTTGGGATTTTCCAACCAAGCATAGTACATTTCCTCCACATAATTTGAACTAGTCCCACTCAAAAATGGCTCAGCAGCAACAGGTGCGCTGTAGCACCTGATCTGTTGAAACGTCCTTGGTGCTGTTGCTGGTTTGTTTTGAAAAACTGTCTTAACAGTCTGTGAGGCAGTCAATGGCCTTAGTTTATTAGCACAAGTCCTTAAGTGAAACATTTTTGTCCTGCAGCAACAGACAGCTTCCTGTTGGGGGGAAAATGAAAATCAGAGTCAGCAATTAAATAGAAGTATACAGACTATTAAATTAATTAAGTGTTCACCACAGATTATGGCAATTTATATTTAGAGTCTTTCACTATTCATATGGAAAATACTGTATAAGAGATGTGGTGGATCTGATTAAGAATCCCTCTAGTTCATGCCGTTTCCATTACAGATTTAGAAATCAAAGAACTAAAAAAATATGAGGTGAATTATATAGCTTGTATTGTCTACTCCTAATGGTAGAACTACTTTCCATCTATCCTATAATTTAGCTGATGATACAACTCTTATCCCAAAAGGTTCCACTAACATAAATAATAGTTTCCAGACAGCAGTCTCTATCTACCATCTGTTCACACTTATGAGCCGGGGTGGCGCAGCAGGTAGAGTGCTGTACTGCAGGCCACTGAAGCTGACTTGTAGATCTGAAGGTCAGCGGTTCAAATCTCATCACTGGCTCAAGGTTGACTCAGCCTTCCATCCTTCCGAGGTGGGTAAAATGAGGACCCGGATTATGGGGGCAATAGCCTAGCTCTGTTAAAAAAGTGCTATTGCTAACATGTTGTAAGCTGCCCTGAGTCTAAGGAGAAGGGCGGCATAAAAATTGAATAAATAAATAAATACTGTAAATCCAGGTTTTTCCCATGAACTCTTAATTAATCCATTCACTATTTCAATGCTGCCATATGCTAAATAAATAATAACTGTTTCAATGCTAACTTTCCCTTCATACATAGTTTTTGCACATCAACAAAGTTATGAGAGTGTGACAATTTGAACACCTGAATTTTCTCTAGTACAATATTCTAAAAAGCAGTTGCTTATAATTAGGTTTAAAATAATTTTCCTTAATAATTCCTTTGCATTAGCCTCAAAATAAATTTAAATTAAGAGGTGACTGTCATACAATACAAGACAGCTTGAGGAATTCCAACATAAAACAATGTCCAAAAGAGTAGTAGTGTTGTCAGTTCTTCATAAAAACAGTAACAGTCTTAGGACTCCTTAAAAGATAACTCAGTTTATTGTCTATATCTTAATGGCTCATGGTCCATTTCATTGGAGGAAATATCAGTTATTATATATACTGCTTAAAAAAATAAAGGGAACACTTAAACAACAGAATATAACTCCAAGTAAATCAAAATGCTGTGAAATCAAACTGTCCACTTAGGAAGCAACACTGATTAACAATCAATTTCATTTTGTTGTCAGCACATTCAACTTTGTACAGAACCAAGCATTCAATGAGAATATTTCATTCATTCAGATCTAGGATGCGTTATTTGAGTGTTCCCTTTATTTTTTTGAACAGTGTATTATATTATTCACTCACCCCTGCACTGATTATGCTAGGAGGGAAGGTCAGTAATCATAGCATCCTGATTTCAGTAATGTGGATTCAATTAAAAAATGATGCTTCAGTTCATCTGGGACTATGAAAATAGTTCCTGTTTAAAAAATATTTAAAACACCCGAATAGCTTTGAAATTGTAAACTATGTTGGGAAAATTTGCAAATATTTTAAAGAGGTATTATGTTTATGCTCCTGCATTATCCAAAGAACACATTTTGAAACTCAATTCAAAACTCTGATCATTACTAATAAACAAACTATACCAAAAATTATAAACTACCCAAAATTACTTGTTTCTAGTTACTATAAAGTATTTATTAGACTTAAAATACAGGGGGTGGACAAAGAAATGGAAACACTTGACTTTTTGGCATCATAATGTTTGAACATGTTCAAATCAATCAAAACTTGACATATTTTAATATTTTTTTGTTTTTTTAAAAAAATTCTGTTATTTGATGTTTCTTTAAACTACCTTTTTTTTTAACAGAAATTTAAGGAACTTGGTTATAGCCTTCTAGAAATGGCAGACCTCTCAGACTTTCAAAGAGGCCAAATTGTTGGTGCTCGAATGGCAGGCGCTAGTGTAACAGAAAGTGCCCAAATGTTTGGCATTTCAAGAGGTAATGTCTCAAAAGTAATGACTGCTTTTGAAAGAGAAGGGAAAACGTCCTCAGCCAAGCACAGGTCTGGTCGAAAGTCTAAGTTGTCTGAGAGAGACCGTCGGACTCTAAAGCAAATTATTAGAGTGGATCGCATGACCACAGCTCCTAAAATCACTGCAGAGCTCAATAGACACATACAGAACCCAGTTTCCACAAAAACTGTTCGAAAGGAGCGTCACAAATCTGGATTCCACGGAAGAGCTGCAATTAGAAAACCTCTGCTCTCAAAGACAAATGTTTCAAAGCATTTAGAGTGGTGTAGAAACCACCAGAAATGGTCCCTCAAGCAGTGGCAAAATGTGATTTTCTCTGATGAATCGTTTACCCTTTTTCCGACCTCCGGCCATGTTTATGTCTGGAGACAGCCAAAAGAATCATTTCATCCAGACTGCCTTCTCCCAATCATCAAACATGGTGGGGGGTTCAGCGATGATCTGTGGTGCTATTTCTTGGAAACCCGCTGGGCCAATGATTTCCCTTCATGGAAGAATTAACAGCCATCACTATTTAGGAACCAAATTCATTCTATGGTTCAAGAACTGATTCCAGAGGGGGATGCCATCTTTCAAGATGATAATGCACCAATCTATAGAGCAAGGAGTGTTAAAGAATGGCACGAGAAACATTCTAATGAAGTTCAGCATCTCATCTGGCCACCACAATCACCAGACCTCAACATTATTGAGCATTTATGGTTGATTTTAGAGATTCAAGTAAGAAGTCGATTTCCACCACCATCGTCTCTAAAAGAACTGGAGGGTGCTTTAACTGAATAATGGGCTAAAATTTCTTTGGAAACAATTCCCAATTTGTATGAATCAATACCTCGGAGAATTGAGGCTGTATTTGCCGCAAAAGGTGGACCAACACCATAGTAAAATATATTTTGATGATTTTTCAAGATTTTTCCGGTTTTTTGTCCACCCCCTGTAGTTCATAGTGTCAGGGTTCCTATGTTGCCTATGGCAACTCAAGAGCAGGTCAGGGATACTTTGGGAGTTGATACATAGTTTATGATAGATTTTAACTTGACTATAAATTTTAAATGAAGTTCACTATAAAAATATTCTGATTCTTTAAAACTCATTGTTTTACCTAAATCAATTATTTTACAATATTCATTTCTTAATCATCTATTTAACTTAAAAGTGTTTCACAAATATTAAACTAATCAAGACTATTTAAATTATTTATTTGTTTATTCAATTTTTATGCCACCCTTCTCCTTAGACTCAGCGCATTAACCCCCATAACAGAGCCAGCGCATTGCCCCCATAATCCGGGTCCTCATTTTACCCACCTCAGAAGGATGGAAGCCTGAGTCAACCTTGAGCTGGTGATGAGATTTGAACCGCTGACCTACAGATCTACAGTCAGCTTCAGTGGCCTGCAGTACAACACTCTACCTGCTGCGCCACCCTGGGCTTTTCCATTTAAATTATTAAACTATTGAACACTGAATGCTTTAGTTTCCCTTCAGATAATAGTTTTATGTTTATTTTAAATATTTCCTTGGGACCCATTGATAAGTACAGATATACAGTATCCAAACAATATAAGGTGCTTTCCAATCATTATCTTACTTCTTACTGTGTTTCCCCGAAAATAAGACCACCTTATATTTTTTTGAACCCTGAAATAAGTGCCTGGCTTTATTTCCATGCATTTAAAAGCCTGTGTAGTTATTATCAGAGGATGTCTTATTTTGGAGGAAACAGGTAGTAGGCAAGCTACTGTACCAGGCTCGTGAATATAATGTTTTAGACCATGTTCCTATTTTTAATAATCACATGGAAGCCTAATTTTACTAGTTTTCCAAACAAAAGTAAGCATGATTGTTCTGGAAATTAGAAAATAGAAGCTTTTATTTAAAGCAATATTTGAAAAATAAAAAGGAGGGTTTCTTGGCAAATTAATTTACCATCATCATCCATTAATGAGAAATAATTTTGTGGACTAACTTATCTGAACGGATACAATTAATACAAAAAAGGACTGTTATATTTGCATCTGCTCTATCCTTATACACTATTTTGCTCTGTAATTTGTCTGAAGAAGATGAATCTTTCTAATTTCATGGAGGAAATACCAACACAGTAGAGGTAAATGAGACCAATTGGGATAGAGGTCTTTAATAGATGTACAATAATACACTCTTGAACATCTTGATGTTACTTTTAATATGTGACAGAAAGCTGGGTGCAGGGAACCAGTTCTCATTCACTAACTCAGCTGAACCTTTTTCAAAATCCCTTTCCAAAGAAAAGGAACATTCAGCTGACTTTCATCCCACTCAGAATTTTTGTGGCTGAGTGGGAATCAGTCCTTTCTATTGAATATTATATACTACAGTGAAACCTAAGATACTTTTAAGACAATTTATACAGAGCCCGGGTGGCGCAGCAGGTAGAGTGCTGTACTGCAGGCCACTGAAGCTGACTATAGATCTGTAGGTCAGTGGTTCAAATCTCATCACCAGCTCAAGGTTGACTCAGCCTTCAATCCTTCTGAAATGGGTAAAATGAGAACCTGGATTGTGGAGGCAATATGCTGGCTCTGTTTTTTTTTAAAAAGTGCTATTGCTAACATGTTGTAAGCCGCCTTGAGTCTAAGAAGAAGGGCGGCATAAAAATTGAATAAATAAATAAATAAATACAGTAGTATGACATTTTAGTATCAAAATGTATGTTCAGAAGAGACAAACTATACTTCCTTAAGCTTCTTGTTTCAAAGAGATCTTCTTAGTTACAATATACAAATATCAATATTCATTTTTCCCTGGTTTAAATATCATGAGTAGAGTTAAAGAGAAGCATACTGCCTCTAGGTGATATTCAATATCACATTATATTCAACTGATAAGAGTGAATAGGATACATCCTGAGTAATCTGAATTACTTCACTAATAAAATGGTTTGGCTCAATGTCAGGCCATTTCGTATTTACACAAAAGAAAGAACAGTGAGACATGGAAAACTACCTCAATAGAAAGCATACAGTACAATTTACATGTCTATTTGTTTGAAAACTACACAAGAAATCTGCAGCTCAGTCATATGGCTTGTTGTTTCCAGAGCCAAGTTCTCATAAAAGGTCACTGCAAGCTTCCTTTACTATTATTTTAAAGAGATCACCAAACAACACAAGGACAAAGAGAAGCAACAACATTTTAAGCTCTGAATATAAAACAAGAAATACAATTGACAAGACTTCATCCAGTCTGATAAGAATCTATGCAAGTTTAATAACTATGATCTTATACCCAAAACAACAGACACTTACAATTTCCCTACACAGACATACATTTTAATGAGAGAAAATCTCATAGACATTTCTTTCCTTTCCAAGGGCATCTCAACTGAACACAGTCACCTTGGAGAAAAACACTGTATAGCTTTGTTTTTCCATGAGGTATAGTAACCAGACTGGCTATTTCTGTCATTTTTCATTCTTGTAACTGAACCAAAAGTAGAGTGGTTACCTCTTTATCTTTCTCCTGCAACATGTACCCAATAGTAAGTACCTGAGATATACTAACATTAATAGTATATCTGCTATTGGCTCAGCAAGCAAAATAATACTTTTATTGTCTTTAACTCATTTCTTATGTTCTAGGGCCCCTTCCAACACTTTGACTGAGTTCATGAAACATTATAAAAGTACCTTTATGAAACACAATTGCTATCTTCATATAACAAATAATATCACAAGCCATATTATTTAATGTGATGGCCTAATTCACATAATAGGCAAAGACAATGGATAAATTCCCATAGGAGGCTGAAGTACAAATTCTGCCAAAGGAATTTTAGTTGAGCACCATGTGTTATGCACAAAATAATAAATACTATGATACAGTGGTTAAGTTCTAACACAAATGGAAGAATTCAATTTACATGTTGTGGAGTGCCTTCAAGTCATCTGCTGACTGTCTGTAGTTTTCTTGGCAAGGATTTTCAGAAGATATTTACTATTGCCCCCCTCCTAGAGCTGAAAGAAAGTGGCTGGTCCAAAGTCATCCACAATTTCCCATTCTGGTGCCTTCACCAAAGTGGTTCTCTTATATCCATCAGTAATCATTAGAAGTAATATTTGGCTAGGCTCTAATGAACTTATTTTGTTTAAAGAATTCATTGATTCTTGCTAACCTGGTCAATATGCTGCTCTTTACATTTAAAAGTTTGAAACCCAAACATCTATGGGGGTATATCATGTTGCTATTCATTATAGAATATTCTTCTATAATAGGAATTTACATATACAGTAGTACCAATTTTACTAGTTTTTGGGTGCCAAAACTTTTAAAACATTTTTTATATTATTTCATTGTAAATGTCCCCCCAAATGTTTTTATTTCAAATGCTTCAATCTCTAACTTGAACTTCTTCCCTCCACTTGTCTGGCAAATGTGTACAGTAAAAATGAAAGGAAGTGGGAGAGAGTCAGGCATCCAGTATCTTTACGAGAATGCCAAATATTTTATTTGTTTTACAATATTTCAGACCTATCCCAATTTGTTAGGCTTTGATGTGTGGGTTTGATTTACATTTTGATTCACCTAACCACAATTTATTGAGTACATCACAACTTGCGGGATCCCCACAACATCCTAAACCAAAGACCAGGACTGACAATCCACAACAGTTCACATTAAGGACTAGAGACTAACTACAAAGATGGATGGCACACTGCATATATTCGGATCTCTACAAAGGCAGTAAGTGTTAAACAAGACTTCTGTAGCTCAGTGCTTGTCAAACCTGGCAATTTTAAGAAGTGTGGGCTTCCAACTTCCATTTGGGAAATTCTGAGAGTTGAAGTCTACCCCTCTTTAAAAGTTTCCAAGTTTAAGAAACACCACTGAAGGTCTCTGCTAGACATTTTGCAGCCCACACAGGAATAACTAAGTGTGTATAGTAAAACTTTTCTCTTTATCAAAAATCACTGTCAGTATTGCTGTTTCACCAAAGTGAGACTTCAGAGAGGTCTAATTACTGGCTTGGCCCTTCCTTCCTTCACTGCGACTTTTATTCAAAAGGAAAAGGACGGGCGGGTGGGGGTGGCTAACCCAGTCCTCCGTCCAGCAACGGACCCGCTTGAGAGGGTCCCGGGAAAGGAGCGCGGCCCGGTTCTTGCAAAGCCGGAAGAAACTGACTCAGCCAGCCAGCCGGCCGGCATTACTGTACTCCCAAGTAGGAAGGCGGGGGGGGGGGGGGAGAGAGTGCGGTGAAGGGGCAGAGCAAGCGAGCGAGTGCGAGCGGGGGGCGCATGCGCCAGAAAGTCGAGAAGGCGCGCGGGGTCTGACTGACTGCCTGTTCGCCCACCCATCCACCGTTCCATCCCGAGCGACGTCGCCTCAAGGACACGCCGGCCTGTAGGACCGCCCCAGCCCTCAGGAAGGGCGGCATCAGCTGTCGCCGTCCCGAAAGTTCCTCTGCGCCCGTGGATTTCGGGGGTCCCGCTTAGCGCCTCAGTCCCCTCGCCCCCACGGCCCGTTACCTGCCAGCGCCCCTTCGATGTTCTCCGCCGCCCCCCGCGCGCTCGACTTGACAGCGCCAACAGTGGGCTCCGCCTCTACCGCTCCCTACGTCATCACGCACGCAGACCAGCCCTAGAGCTAGAAAGGGAGAGAGAGGCCTCTTGGCCTGATCTTGCAAGGAGGTGGGGGTGGCGGTTAGCAAGGGAGACAACCTGGAGATCTTGGCGCGGAGGGTTCGTCGGAAAAGCCAGAAGAAACCTTTCCGGCGGCTGCGCTGTGGCTGAGAGACGTTAAGGGGGTTTCCATAAAGGCACCTGGAAGATGATGGTCAAATTTAATGGGTTAAATTTTACCCTATTCTCACTTTTGTGTATTTAGTAAAGTTCATTACATTGAAAACATACTTTTCAATAATTTCTGCTTGGGGCAGGACCGTTTTTCTGCCTCCCTTAAGATTTTCCCCATTTCTCATTTAGGGAAAATATTCTATCCAGCCTTTTTAAATATTTCCCAAAACATTTCATGGGGGGGGGGGTGTTTCCCACAGTCAGAATTATATTCCATAATGTAATAATAATAATGGGGGGGGGAAATACACGCCCTTGCAGTTTACAGCTTTGCTAAATTCCACAGCTGTAGAGGCGGAGGCAGTTTGAAAAACAAATATTTTCCCCAATTTGCAGAGGAAAACTATGTATATTTATGTTGATTTATTCAGAAAGTCCCGCTGCGCATCAGTGAGCTAGCTCTCTGAAAATGTATTCCTGCCAGGTTTTACTCCGCTTCTGTCCTTTCCTCGAGGTTGGTCAGGTGAAACTGTAGCAACCAGAAGACTCCTTAGTAAAACACAGCCATGAAAAGTGGAGAGAGATTTGCGTATACAGTGGTACCTCGAGATACGAGTTTAATTCGTTCCGGTCCTGGGCTCTTAAGTCGAGCAGCTCTTATCTCGAACGACTTTTCCCCATAGGAATTAATGTAAATAATTTTAATTGGTTCCAGCCCTCAAAAAACTCACAAAGTTAGTCTAAATTATGCAGAAAGACATGTTTTTAATGAAGAAATGTACATGTACATATAAATGAATAATGAAGTTTCTTTCACTTAACTTGTAAACTTTCTTAAACTTTTAAATTTACATATGTTCAACTTCTCTGCCACCCAATCCTGTAGGACAGAGGTCCCCAACCCTTTTTGCACCAGGGACCGGCTTTAAGCGATCAAGAGAGGAATGGGTGAATGAATGGACGGAGGGTGGGAAGGAAGGAAGGAAAGAGGGAAGGGACAGGAACAGAGGAAGGAAGCAAGGAAACTTATGAAAGGGGAGAGTAAGAGAGGAATGAGTGAAGGGAGGGAGGGAGGGAAGAAGGTGGGAAGGAGAAAGAAAAGAAGAAATAGAGGAAGGGAAGGTAAAAGAGAGAAAGAAAAAGAGCAAGAAAGAAAGAAAGAAAGGGGGAAGGGACAGGAACAGAGGAAGGAAGCAAGGAAACTTATGAAAGGGGAGAGTAAGAGAGGAATGAGTGAAGGGAGGGAGGGAGGGAAGAAGGTGGGAAGGAGAAAGAAAAGAAGAAATAGAGGAAGGGAAGGTAAAAGAGAGAAAGAAAAAGAGCAAGAAAGAAAGCTGCAAGCACCCCCCCGAGCCCCCCAGGCCGGCTGCAACCTTTTAAAACACGCGCGCCGCTTCGCAGCTGTCTCCTGAAGCCGAACGCGGAAGTTAGCGTTTGGCTTCAGGAGACAGCTCCTTGGCGCTTGTATCTCGAATTTGGGCTTGTAAGTAGAACAAAAATATCTCTCCCCTCCCAGCTCTTATCTCGAGTTGCTCTTAAGTAGAGCAGCTCTTATGTCGGGGTTCCACTGTACAGTATTGTGCGTCTCTTAATTTTTCTTGCAGAGGTAAATGATGGCTGGAATTTAAACCAAAGGTAGAATATTGATCTCCCTAAAGTGGCGGCATTTGAGTAGCGGGAGTCCCAAATCCAGATGAGCTGGGCTTCCAACTATCGCAATCCCCAATCTATGAATGGGATTTCTGGCATCTGATTGGGAAAGGCTGAAATATAGGGCACATTGTATATTACAACAGAGTGTACATGAGTACAGTACGATGTAACAGATGATGCATCTACTTCAGTGTTTCCCAACCTTGGCAACTTGAAAATATTTGGACTTCAACTCCCAGAATGCTGGGAGTTGCGAATGCTGGCTGGGGAATTCTGGGAGTTGAAGTCCAAATATCTTCCAAATTATTTGGGGGGGGGTGTACAATAAGGGGAGGAGAGGACTCACGCCCACTAGGTTCAAAATAACATGGCTTGTTGTTTCGTGCAAACGCAAAACACGGTGAAATCCAGCCTCTGGATTCAACCCAATGGAGCCATCTCGGGCCATTTCTTGAGGCTTGCCGCTTCCTCACTTGCCTTGCTCTGGGCAACAGCAACGGCAACTTCAGGAAGTCTTTGCCAGAGTCAGAGGGCTTGTCTGGTTTCGGAGTAGGAAACACCCGTCCGCCCCCTTGGCAAGCCTAGCCTGGTCTTGCGCGCCGCGGTTCCACATCGCACAGCAAGCCTCTTTTCCGTCTTCGGCGGCCTAGAGATGCACCGGGGCTGAGCGTAGCCAAACTTTGCTCAGCGTTGGGTGTGGATTTACTGTATTTGACTTAATTTCTTAGAAACAGAAAGGGCTCGTGAAAATTTAATGGCTCTTGTATACGGATATTCTTAGAGATATCGGTTATATAAATATATGTATCACGTATATTTGCAGTTAATATATTAACCTTGAAATCACTACTCTTGCCAGAAGGGAAAAAAAGATTAAATATACTCCGTGCAGTCAAAATCTCTAAACTTTCCGTTAGTCCTTCAGTAATAATAGGTGTGTTTCAATATAGCGAGAGGAAATTCTTTACAGTTGTATCTGATGAGATTACCTACCTGAAATATCTGCAAGAAAACAACCTTGTGTCAGAGAACACCAAGGATCTACAATCTTCCTTCTCCTAGTAAACTCCACTCTTAGCACCAACGGTAGTTGCGTTAATGAAATGTCTGCAAGAACAATAATCTAGCTCAGAGAGCACCAAGGGCCCAACACCATAGTTCAGCTCTGAACTACAACTGTTTTCTTCCATTTTTTAAACTCTTGTTTGTGGCTAGCATATTGAGAGGACAAAGCCAATTAGCTTATTCAAAGGAACCATGCTTTTAAAAAAAGGCATAATTTACATAGTGCCAACAGACCTTGTCTTAAAAATCTGGGTGACCTGGCATCAGAGAGGGTTTTCTTTATCTTTCTTCACTGCCAGATTTGCAAACATGAGTTTTGCAACCCATATTTGATGGTGTGCACTGAAATTTGGTGAAAGAGTTCACACGAGAAGTTTGGACACAAGAACAGAAATGTTTTGTTCTCTCTGGGTATATCAAAAACAATTTGCAAAGCGTGGTACTCTCGCAAGGAAGAGACATTGGACAGAATCTAAAAGCGGGTTAATATATCTATTACAAATCCTCCCATATTTCAATGTTCCCTCTAATTTTTTTTGGTATGAGCAGCACATTTTCATACCTGAGCACCTGATTTTTTTCCACAGATGTCACCCAAGACAACTTGTGTAATTATTTGGGGCTCGATGCTGGGGAAGAGGTCCCTTCCCACTATGTTATTCTGTTATTCTGATTGCCTAATTATTGACATCACTATCATACAAAGATTTCAACTGAAATTAGCATGATCAATAATTTAAAGAACAGAAGACTACAAATAGGCACACTTATATCAGCTGATGTGCAAGTTAAAGAAGTTATGATTAAATGGGTCCAAAACGTAGGTCATGCAATTGAATTAGACAAATGGGAAAATCTTTGGAATTATAATTTGAAATTAACCATTTATTCTGTGTATAAAGAAAGTCTTTACAAAATTTTCTATCGCTGGCATCTTACCCCAGTTAGACTGGCAAAAATTTATCAAGGGGTTTCCCCAAATTGTTGAAAATGTAAAGACAAGCCAGGTACATACTTTCACATGTGGTGGTCCTGTGTGGAAGCCAGAACATTACTGAAAAAATATATGGAAAGGGATAAAAGAAATTACATCAATAGAGATCAGGTTTGAACCAGAAATACTTTTATTGGGAATGGTCGACGTGAATATTAAAAAGGATGATAAATACTTTATTATACATTTGATTACTGCCGCAAGAATTTGTTTTGCTCAAAATTGGAAGAAGGACTCCATACCTTCTAACGTACATATCATAAATAAAATAATGGAATTGGCTGAAATGAACAGATTGGTGTGCATTAAAGAGAAAGAAGATACAGTTTTCTATAAAATTTGGGACAAATGGTATAATTGGCTACAGAAAAGATTTAAAAAATGAGAATAACTAATTAATTTACACTTCAAAGAGGTACTATTGCAAGATTGAAGATAAATAATTTTTCCCTCATGGGTCAGACATGCTATAATATACATAAATCCTAATTGAACAAAATTGGATCTTTGAGATCCAATAAGAGAGTTTTTACCTTTTATTTTTTTATATACTTTGAACTGAATTATATACGTTTATTTTTAAGAGACATAGAGTTAAATTAATAGAGCATGAAAAATTATTGATATGGATAACTGCAAATTATCATGTACAGTTAAAATACAATAAGGAAAGGAAGAGAGAGCAAGGCATCTCTCTAATTTTTTAAAACAATATTGTATGTATTGGTGTTTGTTTTCTTTTGTATTATGTACTTGAATTTATATTACTTAATAAAATATTTTTTTAAAATAAATAATAATAATAATAATAATAAAAATACTGGGGAAAATAGCTGAAATCTCACTTGCGCTCATAAGATTTCTGCTGTTTTGACCATTTTTTGCTTCTGCGCATGTGTGTAAGCAAAGATATAGGCAAAAATAGCTGAAATCTCATGAGATTTGGCTTGCTGTGCATGCGCAGAAGCCAAATCTCACAAGGGGCATGCGCCATCAAGGACTGTCCGGTAAGTGGCTGCCCAATACTGTCTCTATGGCACCAGAAAGCCAAACAAGGAACAATGTATGGAAATTGACCAAGGAAAGATTCAACCTGGAATTGAGGAGAAACTTTCTGACAGTGAGACCGATCAACCAATGGAACAGTTTGCCAGCAGAGGTAGTGCGAGCCTCAACACTTGCGACCTTCAAGGGAAGATTGGATTGCCATCTCTCTCGAATGGTGCAGGAATTCCTGCTTGAGCGGGGTGGTGGTGGTAGTGTTGGACTACAGAACCTACAAGGTCCCTTCCAACTCTAATAATAAATATAAAATCTAATTCTAAATCTTGCCAAGGTAAACTAGCAATAGCAGAAAGCAAATAAATCAGAAACACTTCATTAAAAAGACATCTTAACAACAAACCATTTTTTCATCAGACATCTAAGGCTAAAATGTAATTTTATTGTCATAAGTATATCACCATAAAATTAATAAACCCAAATCCCAAAACATACATACAAACTGAGTGAAACCACACTCACCACAAGTGACTGTGAAAGGGATCTCAGAGTCTTAGTGGATAACCAACTAAATATGAGCCAGCAATGTGCAGCAGCAGCTAAAAAACCCAACACTCCAATACACTCCAAGACCAGAGAGGTATTAATACCACTCTGCAATGCCCTGGTCAGACCGCAGCTGGAGTATTGCATCCAGTTCTGGTTACCACACTTCAAAAGTGACATAGAGACTCTGGAAAGGGTACAGAAAAAAGCAACCAAAATGATAAGGGGACTAGAAACCAAGTCATACAAAGAGAGATTGCTGGAACTGGGCATTATTGTATGCCATTTCAGCAAAAGGCAGTAGTTCTGCCCAATTAGTTTGGGTCAGGGTTCCAATGGATGCCCTAATTAAATCATGAGCCCCGAGCCAAACTTCAAAAGAAATTCAGTTATTTTTAGGAGCTTCATGTTGGCATGTCCCAAGTGAAGCCAACTCTGACTCCATGTAATTTACGGCCCAGACTTGACCCTGAGGGGTTTTCAAAAGTTTACAAAAGGAGGGTGGGGGCAGTCCTTATCTCTGGGGGGATCTGATTCCAGAAGGAATCGACGGGACCTGGAGAAGGCCAACTCTGCGGGACCTAATCGGTTGCTGGGATTCGTGCGGCAGCAGGTGGTCCCAGAGGTATGTTTCAAATTTGTATGTTATATTTTTGTTGTTGGGTTGTTGGGATGCAGTTTCTTTTTGTGTGAAGACTGATGCAAAGAAAGTATTAAGTAGCTCTGTGTTGTCTGTTACTTCTTTGCCAACTTCTCTCTTTAGTGGATCAATTGTTTCCTTGATTTTTTTTCTTGTTGTTTATATGTTGGAAGAAGCTTTTTTTGATATCTTTGACTTTTGTTGTGAGTCTTTGTTCATTTTGGGCCTTTGCTGTTTTGATTTTTTTCTTTACAGACTCTGGCTATCTGTTGGTAGTCTGCCTTGGTTATGTGCACCTCTTTCCATTTTTTGTATTTGTCTTTTTTTCCATTCAGTTTGTCGGTGATGTCTTTGTGTAGCCATGCTGGTTTTCTTTTGGATTTTTGTTTTTCTTCCTCATTGGTATTGTGGCATTCTGGGCTTTTATAATTGTGTTTTTCAGAATCTCCCAAGCTTCCTGAGTTATTTTACCCTTTATCCAAGGGATCTTTCCCAATTTTTCTCTGAGTTTATTGAAGTCGGCTTTTTAAAAGTCTGGGATGTTGATGTTGTTATGTTCAGTTATTTGTGTTTCCATTATGGTGAATTTTAGTATTATGTGGTCACTCTCGCCCAGCATTCTCGCAGCTTCAACTCCTTCTATTGTTTCTTCTTTGTTTGTAAGTATTAAATCCAGTATGGCTGTCCCTCTAGTTCCCTCCTCCACTTTTTGGACCATGAAGTTGTCAGTGAGGCTGGTTAGGAATCTATTAGATTTCTCGCTTGGTGCTGGTTTTCCAGATGATTAGCAATAAATCTATTCTTAATATGGGAACTAAATAATGTAGAAATAAATATAGTATAGATTGTAAACCATGTAAACTGTAATGACTAATCCTATTTGGGATACTCCATTTGGAAAATAAGCTACAATGGGAGAGTTTAAGAACAGAACTTTAACTTGAACTTAAATTGAAGTAAGAATGACTCCTACGCTCTTTTCTGGAAACGAGACCAAATACCCTCTTTATTTGTAATAATCACAAAAATCATAGAGTGTGCTGAAATGTCGAAAACAGCAATGGAATCACAAAACAAAAAAGATTCAGAATATTACGAAATATGGGAACACTGGTACAAATGGGTTTCTCAAAGAAAATATCAAAATCAACTATAGCAAAATCACTATCTTATTAAACCATCAAACATATCCAAACCTCGAACACTCAAATCAACTCCAAGTAAAAGATTAAGCACCAAAAACCATTCAAATTCGCAATAAAATGCATACTATATCTCTTTTTATTTGACTTTTAACCAACTCAATACATATTACAACTCTAACAACCTTCACCAACAAAACTAACATGTATAACCTACCTACTATATTACTTATATACTCCTTATACTACTATCTGACAAAAGTCGTCACTGAAAGCGTCTGCACTAAATGCAGATTTTTCTTTTCTCTCTTTTCCCCTCCCTTTTCCTTCCCTTCCCCCTCCCTTCCTTTTTTTTTCTTTTTCTCTTTCTCTTTCTTTTCTTCTCTTTTCCTTTCTTTTCCTCTATCTCTCTTTCTATCCCTTTAATCTACCAATATTTCTATAACCTGTTACTACCTAATACATATCAAAAGAACTATAACATTTACTATCATAACCTTAGACAACATCTCTCTCTTTTTTTACCCACTCTTTATTCACTCTTTGTTTATAATGTTTAAAAATTACAATATTTCTACTGAAAAGTTGATTTAATGTCTATGTACAATGATTAAGAAATATACTATTCCTTCTAAGAAATATATGTACTATAATCTACTCCTAACATAATGTATAACTATATGCCTTATTTCAACTATTTGATTATGTATCTCTCCCCCCCTCTTTCCTCCCCCCTCTCCCTGACTCCCTTCTCCTCCTCTCTTTCCCTTCTTTCCTTTTTCTCTTCCACCATATTTATAAATAAAGTATATTTAAAAAAAAAAAAAGAATGACTCCCTTAAATATACTATTTCACACCACAAGGCAGAATTAGATATCTGGAATTAGGACTCAAATAGAAACTAACAACAATTACTAATATTTCATATTTTGTTTTATTATTGTTGTTAGCCGCCTCGAGTCTACGGAGAGGGGCGGCATACAAATCTAATAAATAAATAAATAAAATAAATAAATATCAGGTTCAGATATGTTAACTATGCTCAGCAGTTGTAATACAAGTGGAATTTTATTTGTTTGTGCCCTCTAGTGGCCAGCAAAGCTGACAGCAGATTCGGCCAGTGGGAAGATTGGGAAGGAACATGGGCCAATCTTGGAGTCTGGGGAAGGCTTGGACAAGGGCTCTGTATATGAGGCAGAGAGGGGGCCAAGGCCATCTGATAGTTATGTGTAACCTCTGGAGTCTGACAGCAGTGAGGCAGAAGAACAGCAGGAGCCTTTGTTCAGTGTGCACATGCACAAAGCTTCCAGATGACAAGAACAATTAAGAAAACATGGTCAACTTGGGAGTAAAGCTTGGAGATGATTGCCCCCTTCCATAAGATATCAAAGAAGAGCAAACAGGACTTGAGCTTTTGCAATTGGTTCATCTGATTGATTCAAGATTTGAAAATTCTGTTTGTGACTCTGTGCCAGTGGGGATATCCATTTTTTTTTTACTTCCAGTATTGTGACATGGGGATATTGGTGGGGATAGCTTGGTGGGCATGCTAGGAAAAAGATATTGCAAAATCTCCATTCCCTCCCCATTCCAGGGAGAAGGATATTGCAAAATCTCCATTCCTACTCCACTCTGAGGCCAGCCACAGGTAGTATTCGCTGATTTGCCAAACTACTCAAAATTTCTGCTACCAGTTCTCCGGAACCTGTCAGAACCTGCTGGATTTCACCCCTGCTCTGTGCCAAGTTTATCCTTACCCTGCAACTGGAAATTAGCTCTCTGGCAGTGTTCCATGTGAGATAGGTGGGTTTCCTCTGACAGACTCTTTATCAAGCCTTACGGACTATAAATGAAAGTAATTTACAGTTGTATAAATAAAAGAGGCATATCAATTAAATAAACAAAGAAACAAGCAAGGATCTGAAAATATAAGTAGACTGTGGAAAAATAAAGCAAAGGCAGTTGGTTCCTTGGGTGCAATCCCAAAACAACTAGAGCATCAGTCAGAACACCATCACAATTGACAAAATCACCATGAATCAATTGCAAAAATCAGTTTTACTTGGAACAACTTATGTATATCCTGCGATGATACTTTTGACACCAATAAAGAACATCTGCCTATCCTATGTCATTAGAAAAGACTCAATAGGTAGACAAAAATGATAAATCCAGTCTAAACATCTGGTTGACTGATGTTTAGACTGGATAATAACAAGAACAGGCAGGATATATCACTAAAAACATATTTGTTCTTTTTTACAATACTGTTTTAAAACGGAAAGGTCTTTTGTTTGCTTTTTAACTATGTTTTAAAATTTTTCTTTGTATTTCAATATTTTAACAATTGACATATGGATTAAAACAGAAGTAGCTAATCCTGAAGATCTCCTAAACAAGTCTTCCATTATTTTTCAGGAAAAAAACATCATGGATCTTTACAGGGGCTCTAAGAAATTCAAGAATTTTTTTTCCTATGTTTTAACTGGGTTTAGGACATTTAGCCTCCGCCAGTTGGATGAAGCTCTTTCCTCCGCAGCAGCTGATCGGCCGCTGCCTTCACTCCCTCGCCCAAAGGCCCCTAGCTCTTGGCCCCAGTCCTTTGGCCACAAAAATCCAAATTCAGCCACAGCCTTTTGGCCACATGGGACACTTCGCCACCATCCAATCAGAACGGTTGTTACAAAATGCTACTTTTGGAAGGAAAGAATGGGACAGTTTGCTCTTTCATACACAAACACACACATTGAATGATAGAGAGGGAAGGAACCTTGGTGGCCATCTAGTCTGACCCCCTTCTCATTCAGGAGACTTACAGAATGATAGAGAGGGAAGGGACCTTGGTGGCCATCTAGTCTGACCTGACCCACCTTCTCATTCAGGAGACTTACAGAATGATAGAGAGGAAAGCGAACTCAGTGGCCATCTAGTCTGACCTGACCCACCTTCTCATTCAGGAGACTTACAGAATGATAGAGAGGGAAGGGGCCTCAGTGGCCATCTAGTCTGACCCACTTTCTCATTCAGGAGACTCACAGAATGATAGAGAGGAAAGGGACCTCGCTGGCCATCTAGTCTGACCTGACCCACCTTCTCATTCAGGAGACTTACAGAATGATAGAGAGGAAAGGGAACTCAGTGGCCATCTAGTCTGACCACCCTTCTCATTCAGGAGACTTGCAGAATGATAGAGAGGGAAGGGGCCTCAGTGGCCATCTAATCTGACCCACCTTCTCATTCAGGAGACTTGCAGAATGATAGAGAGGGAAGGGACCTCGGTGGCCATCTAGTCTGACCTGACCTCCCTTCTCATTCAGGAGACTTACAGAATGATAGAGAAGAAAGGGAACTCAGTGTCCATTTAGTCTGACCTTACCCTCCTTCTCATTTAGGAGACTCACAGAATGATAGAGAGGAAAGGGACCTTGGTGGCCATCTAGTCTGACCTGACCTCCCTTCTCACTCAGGAGACTTACAGAATGATAGAGAGGGAAGGGACCTTGGTGGCCATCTAGTCTGACCCACTTTCTCATTCAGGAGACTCACAGAATGATAGAGAGGAAAGGGCACTCAGTGGCGATCTAGTCTGACCTGACCCACCTTCTCATTCAGGAGACTTGCAGAATGATAGAGAGGGAAGGGGCCTCGGTGGCCATCTAGTCTGACCTGACCTCCCTTCTCAATCAGGAGACTTACAGAGTGATAGAGAGGAAAGGGACCTTGGTGGCCATCTAGTCTGATCCACTTTCTCATTCAGGACACTCACAGAATGATAGAGAGGAAAGGGACCTCGGTAGCCATCTAGTCTGACCCCCAGCTCAAGCAGGAGAATGGAGGGGACCGCAGAGGCCATCTAGTCTGACCCTCAGCTCAATCAGGAGAACGAAATGGAATGACAGAGATGGAGGGGACCTCAGAGACCATCTAGTCCAACCCTCTTCGCAAGCAGGAGAATTGGTCTTCCGGTCAAATTCTTGGGCTGCTAAATTGGCTGGTGGAACTCCTTGCCTCACAACAAGCTAATCCTTTAAAAACTAATTTGGGAACCCAATCAGAGCAGTCCTCTCAAAAGAGGGTTGGGAGAGACTGCTAGGTAGCAAAGAAGTGAAGGCTGGTTGCTCTCTGGGGCCCCTTTATGACCTGCTCCTCCTGCTAATCTTTGGAATTTTTACAATGCACGGAGCATTTACGACAAAAGAAAGTGTCAAGATAGGCAAAAATTTGGAGGCCCGAGACGTGGGGGTAGGATCCACCCCCGCCCTCCACCCATACACATTTAACAAGAGTTGGGAGGGACCTTGGTGGTCACCCAGTCCCACCCTCTCCTTCCACCCATACACATTTCACAAATTCTGACCTGCTAAATTGGCTAGGGGAACATACTGCTCCCAAAGCTCCCTCCCCCTCCCACTTCTGGTAACCCTCAAGACGAATGAAGGAGGGGTGAAAAGAGGCATGGGTCCCCAAAGTGGGGGGGCAGGAGGCTTTGTGGGAAAAAACTTGGGGAGGTTAATGATCCTTTCCTGTTTGAAGAGAGAGAGAGAGGTCTGTTCATAATCTGGGCATCTAGATGATCCCATGCCTTCTTCTGCGTTCATGTGGAGAGTCCCCAAAGTGTTTGGGGGCTTTGGGAGCTCACAGACACAGACACACACACACACACAGACACAGACACACAAACACACATTATCAGCAGCAATGGATAGAAGTGAAGGATGGTTCAGCAACCTGGGGACCCTTTATGACTCTTCTTGGAAAGAGGGGAGAGGAAAAGAGGAGGGGGCGCAGGGACTTCTTTTGAAATAAGGTACACATTGGGTCTTCCCCCTCCCTCCTCTCTTTCCTTGGAACATGCGGTCTGGGTGGTTGGGAGGATACAGGTGGGCTAGGGATTTCAGGAAAGGAGAGTCCCTGGTGGGTTTACTCTATGGGCAGGATTTACTAACTCAAAACTCACAGATTGGGCAAGAAGCAGGATGAATAAAAAGGACAAACTCATTCCGAAGTGTGAGTGTTCATTGCTTCCATTTGAAATCAAGTGTTAATGTTGTACATTTCCCAAAACACCAGAACAGGTGAGCGCAACCCAAAGACAAACATGTCTGTGTGTGTGTATGTGTGTTTGTGTGTGTGAAAACACTCCTCATCTTCAAAGAAACAGGAATTAACAAAAGAGTGAGGAAAAGATAGGAGTTATCATTCTACAAATTGGCATGCCGGGTCACATTTAGTTGGGGCAATAGACCTCATGACCCCTTTACCATACATCACACCAAAGAAACAAGAGTTTCCTAAAACAATTAGCATTTCAAGGAGATATAGGAACAGCTTACCACATGTTCCTTTTTTTATAACTAAATTCTGTACTTGGTGATTTTGATTCCATATCTATTGATGGGATAACCATTGGAGTTTAGCTTTGTTGAAAACAAAAGTTCATTGTTGCTGATCATGTGTGTGTGTCTGTGTGTGTGTGAAATAGCTCCCAAAGCCCCACACACACTTTGGGGACTTTACACATGAACGGAGAAGAAGGCATGGGATCGTCTAGATGCCCAGATTATGAACAGACCTCTCTCTCTGCAAAAAGGAAAGGATCATTAGCCTTCCCAATTTTTTCCCACAAAGCCCCCTGCCCACCCCCACTTTGGGGACCCATGCCTCTTTTCACCCCTCCTTCATCCGTCTTGAGGGTCCCCAGAAGTGGGATGGGGAGGGGGCATTGGGAGCTCTTTCACACCCACAAACACACACCCACACCCACACATACCAATTCTACTCAGGACCCCTCCTCAAGCAGGAAACTGACACAGAGTCATAGAGTTGGATGGTACCTCAGAGGCCATCTAGTCCAGCCCTCTTCACAAGCAGGAGAATTGGTCTCCCGGTCAAATTTCTGGGGTGCTAAATTGGCTGGTGGAACTCCCTGCCTCACAACAAGCTAATTTGGGAAGCCAATCAGATTGGTCCTCACAAAAGACAGGTGGGTGGGAGAGATAGGTAGGATTCTATTAGCAAATGACAAAAGTGAAGGCTCATTGCTGTCTGGGGCCCCTTTATGACCTGCTTGTCATGATTATCTGTGGAATTTTTACGATGCCTCGAGGCAGATGCAAAAGGAACATTGGCTGGGGGAACACATTGCTACAAGCTCCTTTCTATATCTCCCTTTGCATTTCTCTCTCTCTCTCTTTTTCTTCAGGGTCACTTCCAACACTCTTCCCCCCCCACTTTGTGGACTGTCCACATGGACAGAGAAGGGGGTGAAAAGGGCATGGGATCGTCTAGATGCCCACAGCATGAACGGACCTCTCTCTCTCTCTGTGCAAACAGGGAGAGATCATTAGCCAAGAAAGGTGTCAGACTAGATGGCCACTGTGGCTCCTTCCATCTCTATCATTCTGTAAAACTCCTGAATGAGAAGGGAGGTCAGGTCAGACTAGATGGCCACCAAGGTCCCTTCCCTCTCTATCATTCTGTGAGTCTCCTGAATGAGAAGGTGGGTCAGAATAGATGGCCACCAAGGTCCCTTCCCTCTCTATCATTCTGTAAGTCTCCTGAATGAGAAGGTGGGTCAGGTCAGACTAGATGGCCACCAAGGTCCCTTCCCTCTCTATCATTCTGTAAGTCTCCTGAATGAGAAGGGTGGTCAGACTAGATGGCCACTGAGTTCCCTTCCCTCTCTATCATTCTGTGAGTCTCCTGAATGAGAAGGTGGGTCAGAATAGATGGCCCCCAAGGTCCCTTCCCTCTCTATCATTCTGTAAGTCTCCTGAATGAGAAGGGGGTCAGACTAGATGGCCACTGAGGCCCCTTCCCTCTCTATCATTCTGTAAGTCTCCTGAATGAGAAGGTGGGTCAGGTCAGACTAGATGGCCACTGAGTTCCCTTTCCTCTCTATCATTCTGCAAGTCTCCTGAATGAGAAGGTGGGTCAGATTAGATGGCCACCAAGGTCCCTTTCCTCTCTATCATTCTGTGAGTCTCCTGAATGAGAAGGTGGGTCAGGCCAGACTAGATGGCCTCTCTATCATTCTGTGAGTCTCCTGAATGAGAAAGTGGGTCAGACTAGATGGCCACTGAGTTCTCTTTCCTCTCTATCATTCTGTAAGTCTCCTGAATGAGAAGGTGGGTCAGACTAGATGGCCACCAAGGTCCCTTCCCTCTCTATCATTCTGTAAGTCTCCTGAATGAGAAGGGAGGTCAGGTCAGACTAGATGGCCACCGAGGTCCCTTCCCTCTCTATCATTCTGTGAGTCTCCTGAATGAGAAAGTGGGTCAGACTAGATGGCCACTGAGTTCCCTTTCCTCTCTATCATTCTGTAAGTCTCCTGAATGAGAAGGTGGGTCAGGTCAGACTAGATGGCCACTGAGTTCCCTTTCCTCTCTATCATTCTGTGAGTCTCCTGAATGAGAAGGGAGGTCAGACTAGATGGCCACCAAGGTCCCTTTCCTCTCTATCATTCTGTGAGTCTCCTGAATGAGAAGGTGGGTCAGACTAGATGGCCACTGAGTTCCCTTTCCTCTCTATCATTCTGTAAGTCTCCTGAATGAGAAGGTGGGTCAGGTCAGACTAGATGGCCACCAAGGTCCCTTCCCTCTCTATCATTCTGTAAGTCTCCTGAATGAGAAGGTGGGTCAGACTAGATGGCCACTGAGTTCCCTTTCCTCTCTATCATTCTGTAAGTCTCCTGAATGAGAAGGTGGGTCAGGTCAGACTAGATGGCCACCAAGGCCCTTTCCCTCTCTATCATTCTGTGAGTCTCCTGAATGAGAAGGTGGGTCAGACTAGATGGCCACTGAGTTCCCTTTCCTCTCTATCATTCTGTAAGTCTCCTGAATGAGAAGGTGGGTCAGGTCAGACTAGATGGCCACCAAGGTCCCTTCCCTCTCTATCATTCTGTAAGTCTCCTGAATGAGAAGGGGGTCAGACTAGATGGCCGCCAAGGTCCCTTCCCTCTCTATCATTCAATGTGTGTGTTTGTGTATGAAAGAGCAAACTGTCCCATTCTTTCCTTCCAAAAGTAGCATTTTGTAACAACCGTTCTGATTGGATGGTGGCGAAGTGTCCCATGTGGCCAAATGGCTGTGGCTGAATTTGGATTTTTGTGGCCAAAGGGCTGGGGCCAAGAGCTAGGGGCCTTTGGGCGAGGGAGTGAAGGCAGCGGCCGATCAGCTGCTGAGGAGGAAAGAGCTTCATCCAACTGGCGGAGGCAAAATATCCCATTCCCGTTTTAACTAGAGACAGTAAATCAACTTGCTCCTTTGAATCTGCAGCATTCCCTGGTTGGTTCTGTTGGTCTTTGTTGATCTTTGTAAGCAAGGAGGTTCTATGATCATTTTATTTCATTTTCAAAAAGTTGTTTTCAATTCAAAGTAAAAATTTGAAAAGGACCAAAGAAGAAAGCAATAGTGCAGGGCTAAGTTGTCAGCCTATTTTGTATATAGTAAAATGAAACTTTAGTCATGATAAAGTAAGCAATAGTAATGATTTGATTAAAAATGAAATATCTACTTGTGAGTTATTTATTTATTTATTTGTTTGTTTGTTTGTTTGTTTATTTATTGTTAGAGTTGAAAGGGACCATGAAGGCCATCGAGTTCAACCCCCTGCCCAAGCAGGAACCCTATAGCACACCAGTCAAGTGGCAGTTCAATCTTCTCTTAAAAATGTCCAGAGTATTGGAGTTCACAACGTCCGCTGGTAGGTTGTTCCATTGGTTGATCGCTCTGACCGTCAGAAAGTTCCTCCTTATCTCCATGTTGAATCTCTCCTTGGTCAGATTCCAGCCGTTGTTCCTCGGCCGGCCCTCTGGTGCCCTAGAGAATAAAGTGATCCCCTCCTCTCTGTGACATCCCCTCGTATACTTGTAGACTGCTATCATGTCCGCTCTGGCCCTCCTTTTCTCTAGGCTATCCATGCCCAGTTCCCTCAGTCTCTCTTTGTAAGTCTTGGTTTCCAGTCCCTTAATCATCTTGGTTGCTCTTTTTTGTACCTTCTCCAGAGTTTCAATGTCTCTTTTGAAGTGTGGTGACTAGAACTGAATACAGTACTCCAAGTGTGGTCAGACCAGGACGTAGTAGAGTGGTATTAAGACTTCCCTGATCTTGGAGTGTATTCCCCTATTGATGCAGCTTAGGATTGTGTTGGCTTTATTAGCTGTTGCTGCTGCACATTGTTGGCTCATGTTTAGTTGATTATCCACCAAGACTCCGAGGTCTCTTTTGCAGTCGCTACTGCTGAGAGGGGTTTCTCCCAGGTTGTATGTGTGGTCCAGGGTTTTTTCTGCCTAGGTGAAGGACTTTGCTCTTGTCGATGTTAAACATCATTTTGTTGGCATGGGCCCACTCTCTTAGTCTGTCTAGGTCTTTCTGTAATTTTAGCCTGTCTTCTAGGGTATTGGCTACCCCTGCCAGCTCAGGGTTGCCCTCTTAGTATTGTTTTATTTCTGACCTCCAAGGAGCATGGAAGACATAACATGGCAGTGCTGATGGAAGAGGTGAAGCTATGGTTGATTTCTTGTCTGTTTTGATTCAATGAGAAGAGAAAATAAAAATAAAAACCTGAAATAAAAATCGCCATTTTGTTGCCAAGTTTCAGTAATGTCATTTGAAGAAACTCCAAGGGCTGGGATCTATCCAGTGGTGAGATTCAAATAATTTAATAACAGGTTCTGTGGGTGTGGCTTAATGGGCATGGCTAAGTGATCATCTATGTAGTCATATGACTGGGTGGAAGTGACTTAGGTGGTCAAGGGATTGAGTGGGTGTGGTCAACTTGACATTTCTTTGCCCTAATTACTGTTTGAAGTATAATAATAATAATAATAATAATAATAATAATAATAATAATAGTTTATTAGATAAAAAAGATATACCAAAAAGTAGTTTATTTTATGCATTTAATACTTAAATAATAATAAGAGGTACACAAAACTGGATTTTGTTACAAAAAACAGTGGGCACATTCCTAGACCCCCCCCCCTACGAGGATTCCCCCATATGGACCTTTTGCAATCTTCCAAAGGGTCAAAGGAAATCAGATTCCATACTGTTCTGAGCCCTTAAGGCGAACCAATTCCTCGATTAATGGCCAGTTGCTTAGCAAGTGTTCTAATTTACAATCAACCTCCCCAGAGCTCCTTGATCTGTTTTTGGAGTTTTGACAGCAATGCACACATGCACGTGTGCGCACACACACATTTGTGATCAATTACAACAACTCACACAGTCATGTAATAGAGGTTTTCTATGTTTTTTGTCAGTTTCCAACAATTCCCTCTGGTTTCCGGTTAAAAATGCCCATTGGGGAAAATTGACTTTTTTAACAACCACAGTGTTTGCTTAATGACCACAAGGTTCACTTAACGACCATGGTGTTTGCCTAACCGCTGTGAATTCCCCATGCCTAGGTGGGAAATTCTGGGAATTGAAGCCCACCCATTTTCAAGTTGCCAAGGTTAATTTTACATAAATGGTACTATACACCAGTACAAATTGCACACTTCCAGGGGAAAGAGAAGGGTAAATGTTGGCATGGGTGCCAGGAAAAGGGAATTTTTATGCATATGCTCTGGGAGTGTGCAGAAATTCAGAAATTTTGGAATGTAGTGCAGAACGAAATTAACAAAATGTTAAACATTAACTGGATAATCACAAAAGAAATAGCAATTTTAATTAAATATAGGGAACTAGGAGAATTTAAGGAAATCAAAGCCGCAGCATTGGAAAGTGCCCAAGCGGTGATGGTATTAGGTTGGAAAGATTCTACAAAATGGACATTACAAAATTGGTACTGGTACATGGTGGACCACATACATTTTGAAATCATGGAAATAAGATTAAATAATTTCGATGAGAACAAATTGGAGAAGTTGATGGTGCGATGGAATAAGGTAAAAGATTATATGTTAAGTAGAATCTGTGATGTAAATATGAAAAATAAATTGCAATCACTCTTTTAGTAATACTTGATGCAAGATAGAGCCAAGAAATAACAGATAAATAATTAAATTTTCTTGAATCCTCTTGTATGGGTGGTGGGGGTGATGGGGTGTGTGTTATTGTTAGGTGATGGGCACATGCACTGTGCACTGTTATATGTTTGTTCTATGTAAACTTTTAAAAATCAATAAAACTTTATTAAAAAAAAAAAAGTTGCCAAGGTTGAAAATAACTGCATTGACTCTGGTTCATTACTAATGTGATGCTGGGTTTTGCAGTCTTTCAAATCAAGGTATACTACAAGAGATGGAGAGGCTGTCCTATGTTGGGGTCCCCAGGATCCTAGCTTGTCCTGATGCTGCTTAAAATCTACACAGAGGTGCTGGTAGAAGTCACTGGTGTCTTTCAACTCCCCAAGCTATTTCAGATTATTTTTTCACTATTCAGATTAACAGTTGGAAGGGCCCTTGTAGGTCATCTAGTCCAACCCCTCCCAAGCAGGATGCCCTACACCATTTCTGTCAGATAGCAGTCCAGTCCCTCCCTGTCATATCACACAAAAAACACCTGGAAATGACCCTCTGTGCATGCGCAGAAGCCTTTGCGCATGTGCAGAGGTTTTTACCCCCCAAGCCGCAGTAACCAGAAAACCAGTTCGGGAGCTTGGACTACTGATCATCACTGCTGGTTCAGTGAGCAGTGGTAAATTTCTGCTATCGGTTCTAAAAAACCAGTCAGAACCTGTAAAATGGGGAAGGGTTCAAAGATAAGCAGAGACCATCATAGGAGTGAAAGAAGCCACTATTCCAAGAGTGAATGCATCAAAAACTCCCAACTTATTTTTCAGCCAGCTTTCTTATAGGAGATTATCTCTATGCAACTTTCAGTTATGTACATGCGCAAGTTTACATGATGTGGCCATTCATACACAATGAACAGTAAGCATTCATAATGTTGCAAATGCTTGGCAGTAGGCTTTGAGGTGTCAGTAAAAGCACTCCTGTTATATTTTGCTAACAGCTAGAATTTCCCCAGGCCTTCAGGCCTACCCAGAGCTCCATGCTTGCAAAGCCTAAGGTTCAAAACCCATGCAAACTTATGCTAACTTATACTAACAGCATAATATGAACTGAGCACTCATATGTGGCCCTGGATCACATCTGGGCATGCCCAACCATTTGACCTTAGACCTACACAAGGAATACTACAAGAACCAGCAGCAACCTACTACTGAGAGCTCTGCATGGGACGCAGCCGAAGGCAGGCAAACTCAGAGACCCTTTGGTCGAGGCAACCAAGGGAGCCAGACAGAGAGCAGCAGGAGCTATGCTGAGTAAGCAGGCAAGATGAGGAGTGATTGGGTGGGGTAGGGTGGGGCGGTGAAGAATTTTAACAACTGGTTCTCCTGAATTGGTCCAAACCTGCTGAATCCCACTACTGGATCTATTCTTATTGAGTCTGTCATATTATAGCATGGTTGAGGAATTCTGGGAGTTGAAGTCCAGTCATCTTTAAGTTACCAAGGTTGAAGAACACCCTATAACCTGGCCTCTTTACCTTAGATATAGAAGAATGTAACCAATGCCAAATGTGCTCAAATTACACCCACAATTCCTGCCTGGAAATAAACAAAAACATAAACAACTTTCTTCAAAAAGGTCCCACTTTTATTCATTTTTGCCCAACATGCCTACCCAAGCTAAATGAACTAATCACCATGTCCAATAAATTTCACAAACTCGAATCAACCCTATTCTCACAAAAAGAATATATTGAGTCCATGGAAACATGGATAGAAGCACAAATACAAGCATGCTTCACATCCTTGGACAACAAAATCTCAGCACAGGCAAACAGAAATTTAATTGATCATCAACAACCTCTACCTCAACCAATAACCCATCATCCACTACCTCCACCATATGAGCAACGACATCAACCACTCCAAACTCCATCATCCAAAACCATCCCAGCATACAACCCACAGTCAACCAAGAACAACCCACCATAAACCTCAACCCTCAAACAACTACCGCTCAAATCCATCCTAACTACCTGCCCATTTCCAACCAAAACCAACTCCCATTCAATCAAAACTAGGAATGCACACCCCTTACTTCCTCATCATCAACCACTTCTAACATTAAATGTAAACTAATAAACACAAGAAGCATTGCTAACAAAATACCCAAACTCCTTCTCCTACTAAAACCCACCAAATTTGACATCATTTTTATATGCGAAACATGGTTAACTACATCCCTCCCTGACTCCATTATCACTACAAAAGACTACCACATTTTCCGATCTGATCGCACAACCCGTAGAGGAGGTGGAGTTGCAATCTTCTACAAGAAATCACTCAACATAAAGCAAATCCAAGTTAAACAAGAACTTTACCTCCCTGAAACTATCATCTGTGAACTAACCTCAGACACAGCACTCCACTTCCTCCTATGCTATAGAGCGTCTGACTATGACATCTCACACATGTTAACCTTACTACTAATGTGGGCAACCTCCTACCAACATCCCCTCATATTTCTTGGCAACCTAAACCTACCACATATTAATTGGTCCCTAAATGAATGCACAACTGAAACCATTCACTCAAGCTTGGTGCAGTGTAACACTTGTTTGGCTGCTGTGTTTCGTAGTACCTTGTGGAACTTGGGGTGCTGCCTGTTAAGTCTGTATATAACCAATGTAAAATCTTGTAAAAGAAAAGACCTTGTAAATACTGTTTAAACTATGAATAAACCTTGGCCGCGTCTGATTGGCTAAGACGCACGGCCGTTTCTTTTAGGCGCGAGCCTTAAACGTATAAAAAGGGCTGTTCTGACACTGACAGCTCAGATGCGTTCCTTGCTGAAGTCACTTCGAGAGAGCTGAATAAACGGAACCATCTTGTACTCCTTGTCTGAGTCTCATTCATTTCACTGGCGACGAGAGAACGAAGAATCCACGAGTCAAGCATGAATCACCTCCAGATCGGCCGGGCTCCCGACTACTTCGACCCCGAGAAGTCGTCTTGGGACGCCTACATGGCGAAATTTGAAATCTTCCTAGAAGCGGCAGGAATGGGAGAAGCTGAAGACGACAGGAAGCGGGCGATCTTCTTGAACTATTGCGGGACTGAGATTTTTGACCTCGTCCAAACGCTCACCGACCCGCTTCCAGCTAAATCCGTTCCGTGGGACGACCTCCAAGCAAGACTTGCAAACCACTTCAAACCAACGAAGCCTGCCGTAGTCTACAGACATCAATTTTCCAGGATGACCCAGCGTGAGTCTGAGACAATCAATCAATTCGCCACGAGACTTCGCACGGTACTGTCAAAGTGCAAATTTGACAGCCCAGAAGCTCGCCTCACAGACGCTCTGATCTTTGGGATGAAGAATGCGACGGTCCGAAACAAAATCCTGACAGAGGACGACCCAACGCTTCAGTCAGTCATCAAGCTGGCTCAAACAGCCGAAGTAGCTGACGCGGCCGCCAAAGAACTCAAGGAACACGAAAAGAAGGAGACCGTCTCCAAAATCTCCGTTGCTGTTTCCCGCGCCGAAACCACAGATGACCTCAGCCCAGCTGCCACGGACGACGACACCTGTCTCCTGCTGCCATCCGAGCAAGCCAGACAACCCAGATACCAACGTCCCTCCAACCCATGCCCCGGTTGCCGAGGAAATCACCCACGACAGCGTTGCCCCTTCAGGGACGCCATTTGCCGCCGCTGCAATCGACGCGGGCACATCGCCGAGGCTTGCAGAGCGCCCCTTCCAGAGGAGTCCTTCTCTACACCCCGCCAACAACGTTTCAACAACCAGGCACAACAACCGCGAGACAACAAATTTTCCAGAGGCTTCAATCGCAGAAACGACTCTACCGCTAACCGTGACTACGCACGAGGTAAAGCACAAACTTACGTAAATTGCGCAACTGCTAAAGGAGGGAACAAGATTATCATCTCGCTACTTTTAAATAACAAACCCTGTAACTTAGAATTAGACACAGGCTCTAAGCATTCTATTATGCCTTGGGACAAATTCAAAATGTATATGCCAAATTTTCTTAAAACTGACTTTGTTAACTCAACTTTAATAATAAGGGATTTTCAAGGTAATATTATACCTGTTTTGGGGAAAGTAGATGTGCCTGTAAAATTTAAAAATTGTGAATATTTTCTTCCTCTGATTGTGGTTGAGGGAGCCAAACACTCCCTCCTGGGGTTAACATGGATGTCTCCTTTGGGTATTGAAATACTGGGTCTTTGTCATGTAAATGCTGAACCTGATATTCCTAACTTTATCCAAGAATTTCCTGAGGTTTTCAGCCCTACTTTGGGCACCTATAATGGGGCCCCTATCTCCTTCTCTCTAGATCCCAAGGTACCCCCAGTCAGACTTAAGCCTCGCAGGGTACCCCTACCACTATTGCCTAAACTAGACATCCAATTGGACAAATTGATTGCCCAGGGCATCTTAGTCCCTGTAGAACAAGCGCCATGGGAAACCCCCATAGTCACCCCAGTTAAACCTGATGGCTCCTTAAGGGTCTGTGCAGACTACAAAGCCACTATCAATAAAGCCCTTCAACACCATCCATACCCGATCCCAGTAGTCCAACAATTGCTACATTCCTTGGGGGAAGGGAGAGTATTTTCAAAAATCGACCTGGCGCAAGCGTACCAACAGCTTCCGGTCGATGAGGCCACATCCCTGGCCCAGACCATAGTGACCCATAGGGGTGCTTTCAGGTGCACCCGCCTGCAATTCGGGGTCAGTACCGCCCCAGGTATTTTCCAAAGTTTCATGGAACGATTATTGGCAGGTATAAAAGGAACCTCCCCATATTTTGACGATATATTTATATCAGGAAAAAACCAAGCAGAATTAAACTTGCGCATCAGAGAAGTGTTGGCTAGACTGCAAGCTAAGGGGTTAAAAGTAAAACCAGACAAATGTGTGTGGGGAGCCAATAGCATAGAATTTCTGGGCTATAGAATAGACAGTGAGGGAATACACCCCACAGCAGATAAATTAGAGGCCATAACCAAAGCACCCGAGCCAAATAATAAGACAGAACTCCAAGCATTTCTGGGCCTCCTTAATTTTTATTCTGTCTTCCTGAAACAGAAGGCAACGGCAGCAGAACCGCTACACCGACTGCTGCAGAAGGGAGTTCCCTGGACCTGGGGCACAATGGAGCGCGAAGCTTTTCATAAAATAAAACAGTTATTGACCTCTAAAAGCGTAGTGGTTCAATATAGCTCAACTTTGCCAATAAGGCTCACGTGCGATGCTTCGGCGTATGGGGTTGGCGGGGTATTAGCTCACATAATGCCAAACAATACAGAGGCCCCCATCGCCTTCTTTTCTAAAACATTGTCCATGGCAGAAAGAAATTACAGCCAATTAGACAAAGAGGCATTGGCCCTAGTCTCTAGTGTTAAGAAATTCCATTACTATCTCTGTGGGAGGAGTTTTGAACTAATAACAGATCACAAACCCCTGCTTGGTCTTCTAGCTGCCAATAAACCAACTCCTCCCTTCATGTCCCCTAGATTAATAAGATGGGCTCTATTCCTGTCAGGATACCAATACCATCTAACACATAAGGGGGGAAAATCAATAAACCATGCTGACGGTTTAAGTAGATATGCCCCATGCCCGAGTTAGTCTCAGATCCAACCCCCACAGAGGATGTTTTACTAATTGACCTTGAGGAAAACTGCCTGACCACTGCCAAAGAGGTGGCTGAGCACACGAAGAAGGATTCACTATTGTTAAAAGTAATCAATTGTATTCAAAAAGGATGGTTGGGAGACTCTGAGGAAACAGGGCTGTCAGAATTTAAATCTAAAAGGTTGGAATTATCCTACTTGAAGGGATGCGTGTTATGGGGTGACAGGGTGGTCATTCCCAATACCTTAAAACAGAAGGTACTAAGTATGTTGCATGCAGGCCACCCAGGCATTGTCAGAATGAAGGGTTTGGCCAGGGGTTACTTGTGGTGGCCAGGTTTAGATAGGGACATTGAGCAATGGGTAGCAAACTGTGACCCTTGCCAGGAGTCACGACCCAATCCCCCGAAAACAACACCTCTGGAATGGGAAAGACCCACTGGGCCATGGTCCCGCATTCATATTGACTTCGCAGGGCCTATTGGAACTCAAAATTTTTTAATTGTGGTAGACGCGTTCTCCAGATGGGTGGAAATCATTGCTATGCAAAACATTACTACTTGTGCCACCATTAAGGCATTATACCATTTGTTTGCCACACATGGATGCCCAGACATCCTAGTTTCAGATAACGGGCCACAATTGACTGCCAGACAATTTGAGTGTTTTTTAAGCAACTTAGGGGTCAGACACGCACTCACATCCCCTTACTCGCCATGGGTTAATGGCCTTGCAGAACGTTATGTACGTGTGGCCAAAGAAGCCTTGCGCAGGGCAGGCCCAGGGGAAATACAACACAAATTAGATCAATTTTTACTAATGCAGCATATCACCCCAAATTCCATCACAAACAAAAGCCCAGCAGAGATTTTAATGGGTCGAAAAATAAGGTCCCCCCTGGACAGGTTGCACCCTCGTTATTGTACTCAAAATGTAAATAATGAAACATGTATAGCACCTGAAAGAAATATGTACCTAGGGCAACTTGTTTTTGCTAGAAATTTTGATGGGGGGTTGAGTTGGCTGAAAGGAAAGATAATGCAACAAACAGCCCCAAAATCCTATGTGGTACAATTGGAAGATGGCCGCACATGGAGGCGGCACATCGATCATTTAAGGGGGCGCATAACACCAAATGAAGAGCCGGCCGCTAACGGAAATTCTTCCCCCCAAGCAGACATTAATTCGCAACTCGAACTTTTGGAATTACAAAAGGACTTACCACGGCCAGATGCATCCTCCAGCGACGCCGAGCCTTCCTCCTCTTCTGGGCACGGTGCGCCATCAGCCTACTTGTCTCCGCAGGCCAGAGCCCCAACTTGGGCCCAGCCGCGGACAGGAGACAACGACGAGCCAACCTCCACCATAGACATACCAGCCGGTAATGATCTGCGCAGGTCTGAGCGCACGTCACGCCGGCCCAATCGATTGGAGGACTACGTCACTTGGCTCACTGATTGACAGTTTGACTCAACTAATGAGGGAGGGGTGTTAAGTCTGTATATAACCAATGTAAAATCTTGTAAAAGAAAAGACCTTGTAAATACTGTTTAAACTATGAATAAACCTTGGCCGCGTCTGATTGGCTAAGACGCACGGCCGTTTCTTTTAGGCGCGAGCCTTAAACGTATAAAAAGGGCTGTTCTGACACTGACAGCTCAGATGCGTTCCTTGCTGAAGTCACTTCGAGAGAGCTGAATAAACGGAACCATCTTGTACTCCTTGTCTGAGTCTCATTCATTTCACTGCCCTCTTTGCATAAGGACATCTAGTTTATATGGCGAGATCTCTAGATTGCAGTCCTTAGTTTGTAGCTTGCAGGCAGAAGTGGAAAGTTTGTCCCAGCCACGTGCTGTAATGCAGCCATGTGTGCAGCCTCCACTTCCACAGCGCCCCCCGAGGAGGAGGGCTGTGTGGACAACTGTCGGTTCCGGAAGATTACGTGCAGTCGAGCAAAAACATAACAATTTCGGTCTCTCTGTATCAAATTCCTATAATGTTCTTGCAGATTTAAATAGTAAGGATGTTGTAGGTACTAGCAATGCCCCTCAGGCAGAGAATGAGGGGATATTCAAAGGAGAAGTTGTTGTAAATGAGGTGCATAGTGTCACCAATCCATCAAGTGCAGTTAGTAGAAATAAAAAGAGGACACATTTTCTTATGGGTGACTCGACTGTTAGAGGTGTTGATTTGGGACTGAGTAAGGATGTGGTGAAGCTGATGAGGGGTCTCCCAGGGGCCACTGCCAGCAGGGACAGGAGGCGGATTACAAACATTGTCAAGGCTGTGAGTAAAGGTAATAATGTTGATGTGGTGGTGCATCTTGGCACAAATTATTTGTGCCAGAGAAATGTTAATGTAGTAAAAAGAGATTTTCAATGTCTAAGTGTGGAGCTGGGTAAAATAACTGATTCAGTGACTTTCTCAGAGGTGTTACCGGTTTGTGGCCAGGAGGATAAAACAACTTGTATCAAAGAGTTTAATGTGTGGTTAAGGCAGTGGTGTAAAGCTGAAGGTTTTGGCTATGTAAGTCATGATGTCAGTAGGTGGTCTAATAGGGAGTTGTTTAAGAGGGATGGTTTGCATCCATCATACAGAGGTACCCAAGTGCTCGGTGAGGAATTCAGAACTTTTTTGGACAGGCATTTAAACTAGGTAAAGGAGACAGAGATGTAACTGATGTGGATGATTTCTGTCCCCGACCAATGAGGATAAATCAGTTTCTGGAAGCTTATGAAAAGGGAGCTGTAAATAGAATAGATGTAGTTGTTGATGATAAGGGGCAAACTAATAATGAAAATAATGTTCTTCAGGTAATGTGCACGAATGCTCAAAGCTTGAGCAACAAGATCTGTGAGTTAATGGCCATAATATCTAGAGATAATTTGGATCTGGTTGCCATAACTGAGACATGGTTTAAGGATTCTAATGAAAGGGAAATATCCATACCAGGATATACATTGTATAGGAACGATAGAATAGAGAGAAAGGGAGGTAGAGTAGCCATTTATGTTAAAGAAAGTCTAAAAACAACACTAATTCAAAATACGTGTAAGGATCTGGAGACTCTCTGGATTTTCATGCAAAATAAAGACGGTTCTGTCATTAGAATTGGGGTGATCTATAGGCCTCCAGGGCAATCTGAGAAATATGACAACAAGATGGTGGATGAAATTACCCAAATGGCAGTAAAGGGAAATATTGTGGTTATGGGTGATTTCAACATGCCTGATGTTGACTGGAATATCCCCAGTGCCCTTACATGCAAAAGTAAGGATATAGTAGAGGCCTTTACAGGAGCAGCTCTGGCACAGCTGGTTAAGACACCAACTAGAGGGGAGAATATTCTAGATTTAGTTTTTACGAATGGGAATTGGGTTTCAGAGGTCAAGGTGGGAGAAAATTTAGGTTGCAGTGACCATCTATGTTTGTGGTTTGATGTAAAAACTGATTGTGAGCAATCCTATACTGCAACCAAAGTATTGGATTTCAGAAAAACAAATTTTAATGCAATGGGGGAATATTTAAATAATGAATTAAAGGGGAGGGATAAAATGGCAGGAGCGAGCATCCAGTGGACTGTATTAAAAAAGGCCATCTTAAAAGCCACAGGACTGTATGTAAGGCAAATAACTAAAGGTAAAAGGAAGAAGAAACCGCTATGGTTTAGCAATGATGTAAGGGCTATAGTCAATGAAAAAAAGGCTGCCTATAGGAGGTATAAAGAGTCTGGAAGTATAGCTGATAGAGAGGTGTATAAAATGAAACAGAAGGAGGCGAAACAGATAATACATGCTGCTAAAGCCTCCAAAGAGGAAGAAATTGCCAAATCTGTAAAGAAGGGGGATAAAACCTTCTTCAGATATATTAGTGATCGGAAGAAGAAAAACTGCAGCATCACGAAGCTTAGTACCGGGAATAATACATGCATTGATGGGAATAAGGAGATCGCTGACCATTTCAATAGCTACTTCTGTTCAGTTTTCTCAAAAGACACCTTACAAAATAATACTATAGAGGGATATAGCATTGCTTCCAGCTGTACGGATTCAGCTCCAGTGATCTTAGAAGCCGATGTCTTAGAAGAACTTGAACGATTAAAGATAAATAAGGCAATGGGTCCAGATGGCATCCACCCCAGAGTTCTTAAAGAACTCAGATCTGTCATTGCTACACCCCCTGACTGATTTGTTTAACCAATCCCTGTTAACAGGAGATGTTCCTGAGGATTGGAGAATGGCCAGTGTTGTGCCTATCCACAAGAAGGGCAGTAGAGAAGAAGCTGGTAACTACAGGCCAGTTAGCTTGACATCAGTTGTGCTTAAAATGATGGAGACTCTACTCAAAAAGAGGATAAATCAGTACCTAAAAAACAATAACTTATTGGACCCAAATCAGCATGGTTTTACTGAAGGCAAATCATGTCAGACTAATCTCATTGATTTCTTTGACTATGTCACAAAGGTGTTGGATCAAGGTGGTGCCGTGGATATTGCCTATCTGGACTTCAGCAAAGCCTTTGATACGGTTCCACATAAAGAGCTGATAGATAAATTAGTGAAGATTGGACTTAATCCCTGGATAGTTCAGTGGATTTCAAGCTGGCTGAAGCATAGACATCAGAGAGTTATTGTTAATGGCGAGTATTCTGAGCAGAGACAGGTTACAAGCGGTGTTCCACAAGGGTCTGTTCTGGGTGCTATTCTTTGTAATATGTTTGTGAGTGACATAGGGGAAGGTTTGGCAGGGAAGGTTTGCCTATTTGCCGATGACTCTAAAGTGTGCAATAGGGTTGATATTCCTGGAGGGGTCTGTAATATGGTAAATGATTTAGCTTTACTAGATAAATGGTCAAAGCAATGGAAACTGCAGTTTAATGTTTCCAAATGTAAAATAATGCACTTGGGGAAAAGGAATCCTCAATCTGAGTATTGCATTGGCAGTTCTGTGTTAGCAAAAACTTCAGAAGATAAGGATTTAGGGGTAGTGATTTCTGACAGTCTCAAAATGGGTGAGCAGTGTGGTCGGGCGGTAGGAAAAGCAAGTAGGATACTTGGCTGCATAGCTAGAGGTATAACAAGCAGGAAGAGGGAGATTGTGATCCCCTTATATAGAGCGCTGGTGAGACCACATTTGGAGTACTGTGTTCAGTTCTGGAGACCTCACCTACAAAAAGATATTGACAAAATTGAACGTGTCCAAAGAAGGGCTACAAGAATGATGCAAGGTCTTAAGCATAAAACGTATCAGGAAAGACTTAATGAACTCAATCTGTATAGTCTGGAGGACAGAAGGAAAAGGGGGGACATGATCGAAACATTTAAATATGTTAAAGGGTTAAATAAGGTTCAGGAGGGAAGTGTTTTTAATAGGAAAGTGAACACAAGAACAAGGGGACACAATCTGAAGTTAGTTGGGGGAAAGATCAAAAGCAATGTGAGGAAATATTATTTCACTGAAAGAGTAGTAGATCCTTGGAACAAACTTCCAGCAGATGTGGTTGGTAAATCCACAGTAACTGAATTTAAACATGCCTGGGATAAACATATATCCATCCTAAGATAAAACACAGGAAATAGTATAAGGACAGACTAGATGGACCATGAGGTCTTTTTCTGCCGTCAGTCTTCTATGTTTCTATGTAACCCTCTACAATGCTATCACTAGTCTAGGGCTAGTGCAACTAGTTACTGACAACACCAGATTCAACAACTGCCTAGACCTCGCCTTCTGCAACAGTTTACATTCAATTTATGGACTCCAAGTAAGAGAACCCTTTTCTAACAGTGACCAGAGCACAATCGACTTTGCCTCAACGTACGTCCTCTCATAAACAACGCCAAAAGCAGAACAACCAATTTCAACTTTAAGAAGGCCAACTATGACAACATAGACTCTGATCTCTCATCTCTTGATTGGAACACAATATTCTCCGGCTGTATCACTGTAGATAACTATTACAATAAATTTCTGCTTGTGATCCAAAGAGTCATAAAATCACATGTACTGCTAATATACACCAAAACCAAGAGAAATAAATTACCCATAAAAATAAGAAAGCTACTATCCAGAAAAAGATTACTTTGGTGTAAAAGCAAAACAGGCTATGTTGCAAACTTTAAAAACCGCTATAAAAATTGATGTCATTAAATAAAGACTGAATGTACCAACTATCATATAGAATAGAATTGAATAGAATTTTTTTGGCCAAGTGTGATTGGACACACAAGGAATTTGTTTTGGTGCATATGCTCTCAGTGTACATAAAAGAAAAAGATACATTTGTCAAGAATCATGTGGTACAACACTTAATGATTGTCATAGGGGTCAAATAAGCAATGAAGAAACAATACTAATAAAAATCTTAGAATACAAACAACAAGTTACAGTCATACAGTCCTAAGTGGGAGGAAAAGGATGATAGGAATGATGAGAAAAACTAGTAGAATAGAAGTGCAGATTTAGTAGAAAGTTTCACAGTGTTGAGAGAATTATTTGTTTAGTAGAGTGATGGCGTTCGGGAAAAAACTGTTCTTGTGTCTAGTTGTCTTGGTGTGCAGTGCTCTATAGCAACGTTTTGAGGGTAGGAGTTGAAACAGTTTGTGTCCAGGATGTGAGGGGTCAGTAAATATTTTCCCGCCCTCTTTTTGACTCGTGCAGTATACAGGTCCTCAATGGAAGGCAGGCTGGCAGCAATTGTTTTTTCTGCAGTTCTGAAGATGTCTGTGTCAGTCCTGTTGGGTTGCAGCACCAACCAGACAGTTATAGAGGTGCAGATGATAGATTCAAACAAGAAGAAAACCTCCTATGCACAAAATCCACTCGTGCCTTCTATAACTTTGTAAACAACAAACTTAAAGACTCTAGATCCATCCCACCACTTATGGGACCAAATGACAAAGAGTATATTGATGAAACAATTTAAACCAACCTCTTTAACAACTTCTTCAGCTCTGTCTTTGTGAATAGCAATGGCTCATGCCCAGCATTTCCTAGTCGCACCCCAACTAACTACAATGATCTAATACAAATCGACTTTACCAAAGAAAACATTAAGAAATCACTGCACAACCTAAAACCATCTCTATCTATCGGGCCTGATGGACTATGTGCATACTTCTTAAAAAAAACTCTCCTCAGCTCTGGCTGAACCCCTAAGCATAATTTTCAAAATATCTTCTACAACTAGCTCCCTACCTAAAATCTGGTCTCTAGCCATGGTCATCCCTATTTTCAAAAATGGTGATCCTAGCAATGTTGAAAATTATAGACCAATCTCCTTGACCTGCATCACTTGCAAAGTCATGGAATCCATCATTAATCAATCCATTACACTCCACCTTGAAACAAATAACCTACTTTCCAACAAACAATTTGGTTTCAGAAAAAAATTATCCTGCAACCTGCAACTTTTACACTGCAAAAACATACCCAAATTGACCAGGGTAAATCAATTGATGCAATCTACATAAACTTTTGCAAAGCCTTTGATTCAGTAGTTCACGACAAACTTCTTATGAAACTAAAATATTATGGCATCTCTGGACCACTGCACAATTGGATATCAGGGTTCCTGTCAAACAGACAACAGGTGGTCAAAATAGGTAATGCCATATCTAATCCTGCTCCAGTTAACAGTGGCATTCCCCAAGACAGTGTCCTAAGACCTATTCTCTTTATACTCTACATAAACAATCTCTGTGACAATATTACAAGCAATTATGTTCTCTTTGCTGATGATGTTAAGCTATTTAATACCTCCGATAATACTTCTACCCTTCAAAAGGACCTTGACCATGTAGTTGAATGGTATAACAACTGGCAACTGCAAATCTCATCCAACAAATGCTCTGTTCTACACATTGGTAAAAAGAATCCGAATACTAAATACACACTTGGACAAGCTGAACTCGCAGAAGACCCTCATTCAGTCAAAGACATTGGACTCATTTCCAATGACCTATGTGCCAGAGCCCACTGCAACAGCATTGCCAAAAAAGCACTAAGAATCACAAACTTAATTCTACGCAGCTTCTTCTCGAGAAGCACCGATCTACTAACCAGAGCATACAAAACATTTGTCAGACCAATTCTTGAATACAGCTCACCTGTATGGAATCCTCACTGCATAACAGACATTAGTACAATTGAAGGAGTCCAAAAATAGTTCACAAGAAGAGTCCTCCACTCCTCCTCACACGACAAATTATCTTACTCCTCTGGCCTTCAATTACTATGTTTAGAAAATTTACAGCTACGCCGCCTCCGAACTGATTTAACTGTTGTTCATAAAATCATACATCACAATGTACTCTCTGTTGGCGACTACTTCACCTTTAACAACAACAACACAAGAGCATGCAATAGATACAAACTAAATGTAAATCGCTCCAAACTAGATTGCAGAAAATACGATTTCAGCAATAGAGTGATCAACGCCTGGAATTCACTACCGGGCTCTGTTGTTTCTTCCCCCAATCCCAAAATCTTCAACCTTACATTATCTACAATAGACGTATCCCCTTTTCTAAGAGGTCTGTAAGGGGCGTGCATAAGTGCACCTTTGTGCCTACCGTTCCTGTCCTAATGTGATTTTATCTTTTCTATCTCTACTTTAGCCTTATATTATGTTAAACATACTACAATACAATACTATATTTGTAGGACAAATAAAAATAAATAAATAAATAAACCTTCACGCAGCCTTTTCCAAGACTGCGCAGTGGATCCAGATGCCAAAGTTAGTGGGAGTGGAGCAGCAAAGAAAGTGTGGGAAGTCTTCTGGGCGCAAAGATTTTTTCCTCTAAATGTTGCGTGCATGTGCGCATGAGCTCCCTGTTCCACTGCCAGCTCACCATGCGTCTCGGGGTTGGGGGAGGCTGAGCACTCCACAGCGAGTTTTAAAAAGAAGGGCAGAGAGAGGGTGAGGCAAGATCTTCGGTTTGAGCAGCGCCGTAGGAGTGTGTGTGTGTGTGTCCTGTGGGGGGTAAAGCGGCGGTCGTTCCTGTTGCTTGGCTGATGGTGCTGCCCAAACCAGAGGTCTCACCGCGCCCTCTCTCCGCCTTTCTCTTTAAAACTCGTGATGGAGCGCTCAGCCTCCCTCCCCCGGAGGCACAGGGAGGGGCGCAGAAGTTCATCCTGAGGCAGCCCTGAGGGAGGAGGCGGAGATTGCGCCGGTCTTGTGCGTGAGCTCCCCGTTCTGCTGTCACCCCACCATGCCCCTCTGGAGGAACAAGTCGGCAGCAGTGGCAACTGCTGAAATGGCCTGACAGCTTCTTTTAGAGTAGCAGCAGCACCGGGAATGTCACATGCATACCCCAGGCACCCACCGCTGCCACCGCCGCCAAATCATGAGGCTGAGGAGGTCGGTGAACAGGCCCTGAAGGGGCAGAGCCGTCGCCCACACCAGCACCATGTTCTTGGGGGTCCCTGTAGCAGCAGCTGAAACCATGTTCCTCCAGCTGGCAGGGACAAGGTAGCCGTGCTGCCCGAGTTAACCAGTCCCGGTGGATCTCTGGCTGAGCTCCACCCCGCGGCTCTGGTTTCAGCTGCTGCTACAGGGACCCTCAACAACATAGCACTGGTGCGGGCGACAGCTCTGCCTCTTCAGGGCCTGTTCGCTGACCTTCTCAGCCTTGCAATTTGGTGGCGGCGGCGGTGGTGGGTGCCTGGGGCGTGCATGTGACATTCCTGGTGCTGCTGCTTCTCTAAGAAAAGCCTCCATGCCACCTCAGCAGTTGCTTCCACCACCGCCTTGCTCCTCCAGGGAATGTCACATCCACGCCCCAGGCACCCACCGCCGCCACATTGTGAGACTGAGGAAGTTGGCGAACAGGCCCTGAAGGGGCAGAGCCATCACCTGCACCAAGTGCCATGTTCTTGGGGGTCTCTGTAGCAGTGGCTGAAACCAGAGCTGTGGGGTAGAGTTCAGCCAGAGATCCAAGAAACCTGGAGCACGGAGCGCAGGAGAGAAATGGATCCTGCTGGCCGGCTGTAAAAGCAGGAAGCTTATCCTGGATGACAAGCTCAGAACAAGTGGAGAGGAACAACCACCATCGGGGAGGTGAGGCAGGATGCATGGCAGCAGCTCGGGAGCATCAGACAGTTGCGTTCCTGGCCCTGGTGGAGGAATTCTGGGAGTTGAAGTCCACTAGTCTTAAAGCTATCAAGTTTGAAGACCCCTGACTTAGGAGTCAGAAGTGCAAGGGTTTTCAAACCTGGCAAATTTAAGGCTTGTGGACTTTAACTCCCATTCCTAAGGTAGCATGACTGGTGGAGGAATTCTGGGAGTTGAAGTCCACAAGTCATGAAGCTGTCAGAGAATGAGAGAGAGGGTGAAAGAGGGAAAAGAGAGAGAGAGAAGTGGAGAAAAAGAAAGAAAAGGGAGAGGGAGGGAAGGAGAAGAGGAGAGGAAGGAAGGAGGGAGGGAAGGGAGGGAGGAAGGAGGGAGGGAAGGGAGGGAGGAAGGAAGGTAAAATGACTTCGAACGCGGTAACTAATTTTATATTCTTTATTTCAGAAGGATTCTAACTAGACGCTGATACAGTGACAGCCCGTACGCGAGTTAGAGAAGAGCGTGTAACACCGGTGGCTCTCTCCATTTATACTTTCCAGCCCGGCAACAGGAGACGCTTGACAGTGATACAATTTTGGTGCCAAGCCGCGGCAGCCAATGGAAAACAGGTAAACAACTTCTATTGCATACAGTCTATTTTGCTTAACAACTACATAAGTTTAACTTTTGCCAGGCAACAGAATATTCCAGATATACCACTCCTCCCTTTTCTGGATTGCTTTGTAGGTTATTCGGAGAGGCAAGTAATAAAGTCCTCCAACCGGGCAGGCTTCCGAGGAGTCCGTTCTGACCTGCGCGGCTCATTCAGCACCTGGACATCCACGGAGGAAGAAGGTTCCTCCGGCAGCGCTGGTGATGATCTTCCACGGGCTGGACTTACCAGCGCTGGAATGGTAATTGAAACCTGGTAAGTCCCAATCAATTTGCTCTTGGCCACGGCTGGGTCGGTTATAACTCCCTGTGGGGAGTGAAGGATCAGAAACCCCGTTACTCTGATTGGCCAATTTTTCTCTGAGACTGGCTGTTTCCAGCCTTCCTCTTATATGGTCAATATGCCTCTTCCAGAGGCGGCCATCACTTAGTTTAACCCTATATGTCTTAGGACCTGTTTTATCAGCAACTATCCCAGTCTCCCACTGGTTACCTCTATCAAAATTTTTTACAAATACAGCTTGACCCACAGAGACTGATCGTTCAGGGGATGTCGCACAATTAGGTTTAACATTTATATAAGAAGGGTGTAGTCTATCCAGAGGTGACCTCAACCTCCTACCCATCAGAAGCTCAGCTGGGCTTTTATTAGTAGATGTACTAGGGGTGATATGTTGGGATAGCAGGAAAGTGTCCAACCGTTCTTGTATGTTCCCAGGCTCAGACCTTTTAATAGCCTCTTTGGCCACACGAACAAATCTCTCTGCCATCCCGTTAGCCCAAGCTGCATGAGGAGAGACTAATGCATGCCTTATTCCCAGCTGTGCTAGGAATAGTTCCATCTGTCTGGAAGTGAATTGGGGTCCATTGTCCGATACCAGGACATCTGGACACCCATGGGTGGCGAACAACCTCCTCAGGGCCTGTATGATGGCACATGATGTAGTTGACCCTAGTAGAATAATGTCCAGCCATTTGGAATATGCATCTACAATTATTAGGAACATGTGCGTGCCAACAGGCCCTGCCAGGTCTATATGTAATCTTGACCACGGTCCTTGGGGGGTGTCCCACGGCACAGGGGCAGTCTTTGGGGGATTGGGCCTAGTTTCCTGACAGGGAACACAGGTTGCAACCCAATCTTCTATTTCCTTATCCAACCCTGGCCACCACAAATACCCCCTAGCCAGGGCTTTCATCCTGACCACCCCTGGATGGCCCTGGTGTAACATATGCATTACCTTAGGCCGAAGTGAATTGGGAATGACCACTCGACCCCCCCACAATATACAATCTTTTTATCACAGAGAGCTCCATTCTCCTACTTTTGAATTCCATCACTGAGTGGTCTTCCCCATTGGGTGGCCATCCTTTCAATATATATTGGAGCACCTTTCCTGGTTTCTACAGCCACCTCTATTGCAGTAATGATAGACGGTTTGACCAAATCAATGAGAATGACATCACCCACAGGGGCAGGGTCCTCCACCCCCTGGGCCAATGGGCAATGGCTTAGGCCATCCGCATGGTTGATTAGGGTTCCCCCTTTATACATAAGTACATAGTCATACCCAGCCAGGAAAATGGCCCACCGGGTCATCCTAGGGGACACAAAAGGTGGTGTTGGCTTCCCAGTAGCTTAGAGACCCAATAAAGGCTTGTGATCTGTTACCAGTTGAAATGGCCTACCCAATAAGTAATGATGAAACTTTTTTACTCCTGCTACCAAGGCCAGAGCTTCTTTATCTATCTGGGCATAATTCCTTTCAGTAAGGGATAGTGTTCTTGAGAAATAGGCAACTGGGGCTTCCTGGCCATTGGGCAAAATATGGGCCAGGACCCCTCCTACCCCATAAGGGGAGGCATCGCAGGTTAGCCTTAGGGGTAATGTGGAGCTATATTGGACTACCACACTTTTGGAGGTAAGCAGGTCTTTTATAGCTTGGAAAGCCTGTTGCTCAGTCTCACCCCATTTCCATGGTGCTCCCTTGTGGAGAAGACGATGTAGCGGCTCAGCTGCGGAGGCCTTCTGTTTTAGAAAAACAGAATAAAAATTCAATAGGCCCAGGAAAGCTTGCAGCTCAGGCTTAGATTTAGGGGCAGGGGCTTCTTTGATGGCCCTAACCTTATCCTCAGTGGGGTGGATGCCCTCCTTGTCTATTCGGAATCCCAGGAAGTCACTGAGGGAGTGCCCCATACACATCTCTCAGGCTTTAATCTCAACCCCTTGTCCTGTAGCCTTGCCAACACTTCCCTAATTCTCTGGTGTAATTGGCCTGGAGTGTCCCCAGAAATTAAAATGTCATCAAAATAAGGGACCACTCCTCTAATTCCTAATAATAAGCACTCCATGAGGTGCTGAAAAATCCCTGGAGCCACACTCACTCCAAATTGTAACCTCATACACTTAAAAGCCCCCCTGTGGGTCACGATAGTTTGCGCCAGGGCAGTGTCTTCGTCCACAGGTAACTGTTGGTATGCCTGCGCAAAATCTAGCTTGGCAAATATGGTTCCAAACCCCAAGGTATGCAGTAACTGTTGCACAACAGGAATAGGATATAAATTGTGCTGCAAGGTTTTGTTCAATGTGGATTTGTAGTCAGCACAAACTCTAAGGGACCCATCAGGCTTCAGGGGAGTCACAATTGGGGTTTCCCAGGGAGCATGCTCTATTGGTATTAAAATACCTTGTGCTTGAAGCTTATTCAATTGGTCATCTAACTTATCCAGTAGGGATAAAGGCACCCTGCGAGGCTTTAAACAGACAGGAGGAACAGCAGGGTCTAATGAGAACGAAATGGGTGGCCCCTTATATTTGCCCAACCCCGGACTGAAGACTTCTGGAAATTCATTAATGAAGTTGGGCTCCCTCTGATGTGTCACCTTATGCAACCCAGTGATAGCCAACCCCAAAGGTGCCATCCAATCTAACCCTAGGAGGGAATGAGCAATTAATGCTTTTAAACATGACAGACACCATAGTGCTCCCCAAAACACGAATAGGGTGTCCTTGAAAGTCCTTAATTGCAATGTCCAAGGGCTTAAGATTGCTCAAGGATAGGGTTGGCAAATAAAGTCTGAGTTTATGCCATGGCATTAGGGTAAACTTAGAGCCAGTGTCCAGCTCCATCTGGCATGGTCGTCCATTCAAAAGTAGAGGGATGATTAATTTATTAGGGGCCGAAGGGTAGGAGCCAATGTCTTTTGTTGACCTGTTACCTCGGTTGCCGTCCCTCGAAGTGTTGTTCCATTGACGCCGGTTCCCCCTCCATTGCTGTCGGAATGGCCAGTAGTCACGTTGCAGTTGATAGGAGCACTGGGTTCCTTGACTGAAGGGCACATCCTCAGGCAGAATCGCACGGCAGACCTCCGCGATGTGGCCTCTCTTGTCGCAGCAGCGGCAGAAGGCATCCTTGAAGGGGCATCTGGAGCGGGCATGTTGACCGCGGCAACCAGCACACGATTGGAAGGGTTGACGAGCAGGTCTGGATGGCGGGGTCCTCAGCTGGCAGCAATGTTCGTCGCAGGGGTCGATCTCCGGTGCGCTGCATTCATGTTGGCAGGTGGTGGCAGGTGTTGTCTCAGCAATTTTAAAAACCGTTGCTAGTTTGTCATTTGATTTGAGGTCTGCAGCCGCAGCCTCAGCCACCTCAGCTGTTTGAGCGGCTTTAATGACATCCTGTAAAGAGGACTCATCTGCCGCTAATAGTTTGTTTCTAATGGAGACATTTCGCATCCCAAAAATAATGGCATCAGTTAATCGTGCCTCCAGATTGTCAAACTGACATGTGTTGTGAGCCGCCCCGAGTCTTCAGAGAGGGGCGGCATACAAATCTAAGTAATAAATAATAAATAAATAAATAGATAAAATGGTACGGAGGCGAGTTGCAAATTGGTTTATAGATTCTCCCTCAGCTTGAGCCATCCGGGAGAATTGATACCTGAAGACTCTAGCTTGTTTACTTGGCTTAAAATGAGAAGCCAATTTAGAAATTAGAGTGTCCCACGAGACCGAATTTTCCGGCTCTGGGTCCGTCAAAGTTTCAGGTAGGTCGAAAATTTGCGTGCCGCAATAATTCAAAAATAGGGCTCTTTTCCGGCCGCTGTCCGCATCTTTCATGCCGACGGCTTCTAAAAAATTTTCAAACTTAGCCATGTAGGCTGTCCAGGTTGTCCGCTCTGGATCGAAAAATTCCGGCGGCTGGGTAATCGATGGGGTCGCCATAATTAATTATTAGTCTCCAGATCCAGATTAGTCGCCAGTAAAATGACTTCGAACGCAGTAACTAATTTTATATTCTTTATTTCAGAAGGATTCTAACTAGACGCTGATACAGTGACAGCCCGTACGCGAGTTAGAGAAGAGCGTGTAACACCGGTGGCTCTCTCCATTTATACTTTCCAGCCCAGCAACAGGAGACACTTGACAGCGATACAATTTTGGCGCCAAGCCGCGGCAGCCAATGGAAAACAGGTAAACAACTTCTATTGTATACAGTCTATTTTGCTTAACAACTACATAAGTTTAACTTTTGCCAGGCAACAGAATATTCCAGACATAACAGAAGGGGTTATGAGTTACAACCTTTGCAGGAGCCCCACGATTGTGTGATCAAAACTTGGCTGTCGTTTCATATTTATGACCATTGCTGTGGCCTGAGGTCACATGTGACCCTCTTTTGCAACCATCTCACAAGCAGAGACAATGGCACCTGGCAGAAAGGAAATATTTTGAGCAAGATAATAAGGTATATTATACCCTTGAATACCTTTGTCATAGTATTTGTGAAATCTGACCATGGTAAGACCTGTTCCTCCACAAGGAGTCCACGTAGTTTAAATGCATGCACACACACAAACACTTGATAATGTTTCTAATGACAATTCTTCTCCTAAACGATACAATTAAGCATTCTTCAGACAAGGAAATGTTTGTCTAAATCATTCCTTAAAGAAGAAAAAGCTTTACACCAAACCGTTTATGGGACTATTTCCCATTCACTTAGAAGGCACACCCACCAATGTCATTGAGTGGCTATAAATGGTGTAAAATATCAGAGGTGGACACAGAGAAGGAATCTTTGGCTAAAGAAAAATTGTTACACCAGGACAGGTACAATCTTCTTCATTATACTTTTGGACATTCTTTCCAGGGCTAAGAAATTCCATAATGCTAAATTCTTTCTTGGCCAATTTTGCCATATATTGTTGTAGTCATCTGAGGACCAGATTAGATTATGAATTAATTTTGTGGAGTTTTAAATAATTGGGTTCCTGAGGCTTTTCTGAATTGCTATTCTTTTTTTTAAAAAAATCTTCATCTTGCTTCTTGATTTTAATCAGTTTGATCTTGAGATATTGCTGAATTTGCTATTAAACCTGGTTGTGTGTAGGTTTCTGTCTCTCAGTGTCCTTTGCAGAGAAAACTAATCAATTTATTAAGCAGATTTGACAAAACCTGATACCATGATATGCATCAGGACTATTAGTTGTGTCACTCTGTAAATAAATTTCACTTTCCCCACTTTTCATTAGAAAATAAACATGTAAATCATGAATGAGTGATGGCAAAATTTTGGGGAAATGGATTAAACCCTGTTGGAAATAATATTCTTCTGGGTTCAGTTCCAAGTGGGGATAAAGACACTGGATTCATGGAAGTTGTTTCGAAAGAAGGTTTAATAGAGGACAGGAGCACATGGTATGAACAGAAAAGGTGGATCACATGCTTCCAGATGTTGGGTCAGGAGAAAAGGGCAGTTACTGAGAGTCCTTGAGTTTTTATAACTTCTGTTCAGAGCTTCCTGTTGCTGTATAAGAAATGCACTCTGATTAGTTGTCAGACTCCGATGGTGCCATGCAGGGGCAATTTTGTAGGCTGTGTTTTTGAGTTCACATTTGGCTGAGCCTTGCTGGATAATGGTGTAATGAACGCTTTGGCAATTCCTAATATGGCTGTTATTTGTTATGTAGAAGACTGGTCTCAGCTATTAACAAAGATGGGAGAGACCAGGATAGATCTATTTTCGCCTTGTTCTGAATTCAAATCCCAGTGAAGTTATGGCTAGCTGATGAGGCCAGAACAAGGCTAAAATAGATCTATCCTAATCTCCCTTAATTTTCAAATTCAGCAAAAACATGTGACATGCATACGTATGTACGTACATACATACATACATACATACATTCATACATACATACATACATGTAGATTGTTCTGAGTTCGGGTTTTGCCCCATGTAATATTTTGCATGTCTATGCAACGTTTCGGTGAAATCACATTCACCATCATCTGAACAGAAGTCGAAGCCAAATTGATCCGGTCGGGGCGAAGTGCCCCCTTTTGCCATTTCCACGCCCAGACGCTCCGGGAGGCAACCTTGCGCTGGGTGTATGGAAGGCAGCGCAAGGGAGTCACCATAGTGAAGTGGTTTATTCCCTCTCCAAGTGCCCAGAGAAAGGAAAATGCTTCATTCACTCTGGACTGCCAAAGCCTCCTTAAGCACCACCAAAAGGCTCCTCTGGCAGCCCAGAAAAGTCCGAGATGGCTGGTATTAATGGGGGAATGGCAGGAAACTGGCCGGGCTTTCATGCCATTCGTTCCTGGGAAATTTTTCCAGGCTCAGGTTCTTAAGTAGGAAATGTTCTTAAGAAGAGGCAAAAAAGTCTTGAACACCTGGTTCTTATCTAGAAAAGTAGAGGTGTTCTTAGGTAGAGGTACCACTGTAGTGTCTAGAAACACCAAAAGATCTCTTTCCAGCAGAAGAAATCTCTCCATTTGGTGTCCCAAAGGTGCTTTTTTCACAAGAAGCAACTGGACTTTCTTTTTTTTTCTTTAAGATATTTCCCTTCTCATCCAAAAAGCTTTTCTTGTATGAAAAGCAAAATGTTTTCAAGGAAAAACAAAGTCCTGTTGCCTTTTGAAAAAACACATTTAGTATAACCATGACCTAGATTATTGAAAATCCCTATAGACATTTCCATTTGGCCAATGTTCAGAATGCGCTGAGTAGTGTCTCTATTCTATAATCTCTCTGGAATCACACCTTATGATTTCAACTCCCTTCAATACATTCTCTTAGGACAGTAGGATCAAGTGTGGAAAACTTCTCCAAGAAGCAACCTGGAGTAACTGGAATAAATAGTAGAAATGGAGTTCCAGAAGAGTAAAAGCCATAAGAAGAGCTGGGATGAGGAAATGAAGGAATTATTCCAACAGTTGAGACAACAGCAGGGTGAAAATTACTTATTACTTTTCTGCTTGTTTTTTTCTAAACACAGTCCCAATTTAATAATGTAAAATATATTTATCATAAAATACTTATAGAATTATGAGCCATAAACTAAAAACTAACAGAGAATAAATTTACAAACCTAAAATCTATGTCACCATAAGATTAAGAGAATTGATGTACTGCTGTTGAGCTTTAACAACTTAGAGTGATCACACACTTTCCCTCTGATAGTGTCAGATTTGAACATATCAGACATAATAATAGGAAAGATGGAACAGATATTTTTCTTTTGTTCAATCATGTCTCCTTCTGAGACTGCCTGGATAAATTCCTGATATTTTATCTGCAAGGTTTTTCAGAAGTGGTTTGCCATTGCCTTCTTAGAGCTGTGAGTGTGACTGCTTCAAGATCATCCATCTAGTTTTGTGCCTAAGGGAGGACTAGAATTTACAGTTTCCAAATTGTTGTCTTCGCTGGTAGCACAAACTAAAAAAATCCCCAGTAAATCCAGTGTTAGATATGCACCTAGTTGAACTTGCCTGATCTAGAAATGTTAAATAGGATTAAACCCGGTTAGTATTTGGATGGGAACCACCAGTAAATAGCGGTGCTGTTGGTTAGATTGGGAAATCCAAAGCCAATTTGGTCTAGTGCTGAAGGCAGCAAACTAGAAACAGTTTTATGAGTTTTAGTCTTGCCTTAGGCTGGTAACTTTGGACCAGTCACTCTCTCTCAGCTCAGCTCACCTCACAGGGTTGATATCTGCTGTCTTGAAGCAAACATTTCTCTCTCTCTCTCTCTCTCTCTCTCTCTCTCTCTCTGTGTATGTGTGTATGAGATCAATCTCATAAATCAAGCTTGGCTCAAGCAAGTTTTTTTTAATCCATATGCATAAACAGATTTATTACTGTAAAACAGTTGCTTTTACCCTACAGGACAGGCAATGAGGGAAGTGACCTCCTACTGTGGTTACTAGAAAAACCAGTTTTGCAAGCCGGGTCAATTTGATTGAAACAAAACAAATAGCAAGTAGAGCTCCAGAACGCTTTGCCAGTTTCCCTACTAAGGGCAGGGCAGGGCAGGAAATTATAGGAAGCAAAAAGAAAAGAGGAGGAAAAGTGTGTGTGTGTGTGTGTGTGTGTGAGAGAGAGAGAGAGAGAGACAGAGCGCACTCCAAGCACTGCCACAGCTCAACTGTGAGGATCAGAGGGGCCAAAGAGCCACAGTTTTCCCAAGCCACAGTTTTCCCACCCCTGATCTAAATTATACAATTTATACCAGACCTGGGCAAGGGACGGCCCATGGGCTGCATCCAGCCCACCCGTTGTCTGTGACCGGCCCGCCCGCTATCTGTGATATGTTCGCGGAGGTCGGGGTCTGCTCCAGTGCGAGGATGAAAGAGCTCACCGTGTCTGCTGGGACTCCTCCGGTTCCTGCTTTCCTGATGAATCATGAGGAAAGCAGGAACCAGAGTTGAAATGAATCCAGACGCTGGTAATCTTAGAACGGTACTTTATTTCAGCTCAGAGAAAGAGAAGTGACAGCTCAGCAAGGCAAGTGACTTTAGCGAGTACCGATCTGCTTTGCCTGGGAGAAACCGCTTCTTTTATACTTTTGCGGTTCCCGCCAAAGCAAGGAGCAGCCGCGTCTGAGCCAATCAGGAGCGACTTCCTGACTTCGGCTCAGACAGCGCTTTAAACAGGAAGAAACTATTACAGTTGAAACAAGGTAGCCATTACGGACACAACACCCCTCCCTCCTTAGTTTGGATGCATCCATTAGGAAAGCCATGTGACAAAATCGTCCAATCTGCTTGGTCTTCGCTCGGATCGCTCGGACCTGCGCAGTTCAGTTATGTCCTCAGTCTCGACGGTGGAAGTTGGCTCGCTGCTGCTCTCCCGGTGCGGCTGTGGCCTTGCTTGTGCGTCGGCCTGCTGGTTGCTGATTTCGGAGGAGGACGATGGCTCGGCGTCGCTGGAGGCCTCCCCTCGTCCCGATAAGTCCAATTGCGTGTCAATTAGTTCGGGTAGCGTGTTGTCGTCTGTAGAGTTGGGAGAGGCCGTGTTAGCGGTTTGCTGTAGAGCATTTTCCGCACGTTTACGTATGTGGTCAATGTGCCGCTTCCACATTCGACCATCCTCCATTTTTACAACATATGTCTTTGGAGCAGTTTGCTTAACAATAATTCCTTTTTTCCAGTTTACACCCCCATCAAAATTCTTAACAAATACATTTTGTCCCAAATACATTTCTCTTTCAGGTTTTACAGACATTTGGTTATTTTCACAGAACCTTGGGTGTAATCTATCTAGTGGTGACCTTAATTTCCTACCCATTAGCAACTCAGCAGGGCTTATGTGCGTGTGCGAGTTTGGGGTGATGTGTTGGGTTAACAGAAATTGGTCCAGATTTTGTTGTACATCCCCAGGGCCTGACCTACGTAAGGCTTCCTTAGCTACCCGAACGTAACGTTCTGCCAATCCATTAGCCCAGGGTGAGTAAACTGAGATGAGTGCATGTCTGACTCCTAGGTTGTCTAAAAACAATTCAAACTGTCTGGCTGTTAGTTGTGGCCCATTGTCAGATACTAGGATATCTGGGCAACCATGGGTAGCAAACAGTCTGCTCAATACCTTGATGGTGGCACACGTGGTTATGTTGCTCATTGCAATGATTTCTACCCATTTAGAAAATGCATCGACTACTATTAAGAAGTATTGTGACCCCACTGGCCCTGCAAAATCGATATGAATTCTGGACCATGGTCCTGCAGGTTGCTCCCACTCTACTGGGGTTGTCTTGGGGGGGGTTAGGCCGTGACTCTTGGCACGGGTCACATTTGGCTACCCAGTTCTCAATGTCTGCATCTAAACCTGGCCACCATAAATGTCCCCTGGCTAGGCCTTTCATCCTGACAATCCCAGGATGGCCTACATGTAACATTTTAAGTACCTTTACCCTTAGGGTTTTAGGGATGATCACTCTATCCCCCCACAACAAACAACCCTTTACATATGACAATTCTAAACGTTTAGTCTTAAAATCACACAATTCAGGTTTCAACGAGTCATTTTGCCAACCTTTAAGTACACAATTTACTACTTGTTTTAGGAGGGGGTCTTGCTGTGTGTGTGTGTAGCCACCTCCTTTGCCGTGACTAGCGGTTTGTCATCTAGTTCTATCATTAATACATCTGCAGATGGGGCAGGGTCTACTACTAATTCTGCCATAGGGCACCTACTGAGACCATCTGCGTGGTTGATGGTTTTACCCCCTTTATGGATGAGTTCGTATTGGTATCCTGAGAGGAAAAGGGCCCACCTTATTAGTCTTGGGGATATAAATGGGGGAGTAGGCTTGTCGGGGGCTAAAAGTCCCAGTAAGGGCTTGTGGTCTGTAACCAATTCAAAACTCCTCCCAAAAAGGTAGTTATGAAATTTCTTCACCCCTGCCACTAAAGCTAGAGCCTCCTTATCTAGCTGGCTATAGTTCCTTTCGGTATCTGTCATTGTTTTGGAGAAGAAAGCAATTGGAGCCTCTGTATTATTTGGCAAGATGTGAGCCAACACCCCTCCCACGCCATACGGGGAGGCGTCGCACGTAAGCCTGATGGGTAATGAGGTGCTATACTGGACTACAACACTCTTAGAAGTTAACAGCTGTTTTATTTGAATAAAGGCTTCGTGTTCAGTTTTCCCCCATGTCCAAAGGGCTTCTTTCTGGAGCAAACGGTGTAGAGGCTCTGCTACTGTTGCCTTCTGTTTTAAGAAAACGGAATAGAAGTTAAGAAGGCCTAGGAAAGCTTGCAATTCTGTCTTATTTTGTGGCTCTGGGGCTTCTCTGATGGCTCTCAGTTTCTCGGTTGTGGGGTGGATACCTTCTCCATCAATTTTATACCCTAGGAATTCAACACTGTTTGTCCCCCACACACATTTGTCTGGTTTAATTCTTAGTCCTTTGTCCTGCAACCTCTTAAGTACTTCCCTTATTCTTTTGTTTAGCTGTTCCTGGTTTTCCCCTGCAATTAAGATATCATCAAAATAGGGAATGGCCCCTTTTATGCCTGCTAATAGGCGTTCCATTATACTTTGAAATATGCCTGGGGCTATGCTCACTCCAAACTGCAGTCTGGTACATTTAAAGGCATCCCTGTGGGTTACAATTGTTTGCGCTTTTGCTGTTTGTTCATCGACTGTTAGCTGCTGGTAAGCCTGGGCGAGGTCAATCTTTGCAAACCTTTTCCCTTCCCCCAGGGAGTGCAGGAGTTGTTGTACAACTGGAATGGGGTAAGGGTGATGTTGGAGAGCCTTATTTAAGGTCGATTTGTAGTCAGCGCAGACTCTTAAGGAGCCATCTGGTTTTAAAGGCGTGACTATGGGTGTCTCCCAGGGACCCTGCTCCACTGGAACCAAAATGCCCTGGCTTATGAGCTTGTCTAGCTGCAGATCCAGTTTGGGAAGGAGCGGAAGGGGTACCCTGCGGGGTTTGAGTCGAATAGGCGGAATCTTTGGGTCAATAGAGAACGAGATGGGGGGGCCCTTTGTAAGTCCCTAGAGTGGGGCTAAACACTTCGGGGAACTCTTGTAGGAAATCAGGCATGCTATTCGAGCTAATAGTACAAACTCCAGAAATTTCAATTCCTAAAGGTTCCATCCATGCTAAACCCAGGAGAGAATGCTTAGCCCCTGTAACCACAATCATAGGGAGGGTACATTTAACATCCTTAAACACAATAGGTACATTCAATTTGCCCAACACAGAGATTACCCCCCCTTGAAAATCTCTAATCACCAATGAGGTTTGCAATAAGTCATCTTTAGATAGATTAGGCATGTATAATTTGAGCTTCTCCCATGGCATGATGGTGTATTTAGACCCCGTGTCCAGTTCCATGGAGCATGGTTTGTTGTTAAGCAGTAATGAAATTACAATTTTGCCCCCATTTTTTGTTGCCGTGTTATTCACGGAAAATCTAGTGTTACCTTTTGAGTAGTCGCGGTTAGCGGCTGAGTAGTTCCTTCGGTTTGAAAAGCGGGGAGGTCGGTTTTCTCGCGGTTGGGGCGCCTGGTGTTGGCCTCGTTGATTGCGCGGTGTGGAGATGGTTTCTTCTGGCGCCGATGCTCTGCAGGCTTCGGCGATGTGGCCTCGTCGGTTGCAGCGGCGGCAAATGGCATCCCGGAAGGGGCATCGTTGGCGCTGGTGGTTTCCCCGGCAGCCGGCGCAAGGGGCTGTGTGGTGAGGAGCTCTGTGCTGTCTCGGCTGGTCTTGCAGCAGGAGGCAGTTGTCCTCGTTCTGGGCTGACGGGCTGAGGTCGTCTGATCCCTCGACGCGGTGAAAAGCGGAGTCGATCTTGGCAATGACTTCTCGCCGTTCGTTTTCCTTCAGCTCTTTGGCCGCGGCGTCGGCGACCTCTGCGGTTTGAGCTAATTTGATCACGGTTTGTAGCGTTGGTTCGTCTTCGGTGAGGAGTTTGTTCCTCACTGAGGCGTTTTTCATGCCGAAAACTAGGGCATCGGTGAGGCGAGCTTCCGGGTTGTCAAACTTGCATTTGGCAAGCACCGTTCGAAGCCGCGTTGCGAACTGGTTGATCGATTCCGTCTCTGTCTGGGCCATCCTCGAGAATTGGTGCCGGAAAACCATAGCTGGCTTCGTGGGCTTGAAATGGCCCACAAGCTTGGTTTGTAGGGCGTCCCAAGCGACGGTTCTTGCTGGCTGTGGTTCGGTGAGCGTCTGGGCGAGGTTTCGGATCTCTGGGCCGCAGTATTTTAGGAAAATGGCCCTTCTTCGGTCGGCGTCGGCGTCCTCTATGCCCGCAGCTTCGAGGAAGATCTCGAAACTGGCCATGTAGTCGTCCCATGAAGTCTTTTCGGGATCGAAGAATTCGGGAGCCCGGCCGATTTGTATGTTGCTCATGGTGCAAGCGTGGTTTCTTTCTTCCGTCGTCGCCAGTGAAATTAATCCAGACGCTGGTAATCTTAGAACGGTACTTTATTTCAGCTCAGAGAAAGAGAAGTGACAGCTCAGCAAGGCAAGTGACTTTAGCGAGTACCGATCTGCTTTGCCTGGGAGAAACCGCTTCTTTTATACTTTTGCGGTTCCCGCCAAAGCAAGGAGCAGCCGCGTCTGAGCCAATCAGGAGCGACTTCCTGACTTCGGCTCAGACAGCGCTTTAAACAGGAAGAAACTATTACAGTTGAAACAAGGTAGCCATTACGGACACAACAAGAGTAGTCCTGGTAAATGCGGTGAGCTCTTTCATCCTCGCACTGAGCGGACCCCGACCTCCTATCGAGAGCGGCTGAGCACAGGAACCATGCAAACACTCCAGCGCAGTGACTGCGGTGCACCATGTTGCCGTAAAGCGAACAATTAGGGGTCTATAGAGTGAGTCTGGGTGTTTAGGTCAGGCCAGGGTCTGGGTATTGGGTAGAACTGAGTTAATTATATTAGTCTGGCCCTCTAAAACCATCCCAATTTCTCATGTGGCCCCATGGCAAAATTAATTGCCCATTCCTGATCTATACCATACTTTTTATTTATTTGCATCCTGCTTTATTCTTTTTAGAAATAATTCAAGGTGTCAAACATATTCAACACACTTCCTCCTATTATCTGCACAACAAAATACTATAAAATGAGTTGGGCTGAGAGAGAGTGACTGGCCCAAAATCACAAAGCCAACCTTCATGTCTAAGGCAGGACTAGACCTCATGGTGCTTTAACCATGATCCAAATGTTAGCAAGAAGTAAAAATAAATATTGCAATATCACTATCCAATTGAGTTATGTAATATATACATGAGTTCTATATTACTGTATGTCAGGGGTGGGCAATTAATTTTACCATGGGGCCACATGAGAAATTGGGATGGTTTTAGAGGGCCGGACTAATAAAATTAACTCAGTTCTACCCAATACTGTATAATTTCCTCCCTTCCTTCCTCCTCCCATTTCCTTTCCTTCTTTTCCCATTTCATTTCTTTCCTCCTTCCCTTTTCTCCCCTCCTCCTCCTTCCCTTCCCTTTCTCTTTCTTCCATTTTCTTTCTTTCCTTTCCTTTCCTTTCCTTCCTCCCCTCCCCTCCCCTTTCCTGTTCCATTCCTTTCCCCCTTTCCTTTTCTTTTCTAAGTGGAAGTTTCATATTTTATTGCAAATCATTCTGGTTGTGGAAAAGTGAAATATAAATTATTTTAATAAATAAGGAATGTCCTGTTATATTGCCAGCACACCTAAAGATGGTGTCCCAAAACTTGGCAACTTTAAGACTTGTGGACTTAAGCTCCACAATTCAACTCCCAGCTATGCTGGCTGGAGAATTCTGGGAATTAAAGTCCACAAGTCTTAAAGTTGCCAAGTTTGAAGACTTCTGTTACAGAGGTTCTAATAAAAAAGAAAAACTTTTGTAGTATCATTTATCTTTCCCTCCCTCCCCCCTCTCTTTCTCTTCCCTTTCCCCCCCTCTCTTTTTCCCCTTTCCAAACTTTTTCCTGCGTGGCTTTTAACAAGCTTCCCCACTCCCCACTGGCTTTTGCAAGCTGCAGCTCTTTTCTCTCGCGTCTGTATGAACACTCTGCCCAAGCCCATGCAGGAAAACTTACGGGTATGGCAAGCCACTCCAAAATCCAAACTTTTTTCCTGGTGATTTTTGCCTTGGAGAACAAGCTGCCTGCAGGTCTCTCTCTCTCTCTCTCTCTCTCTCTCTTTCACACACACACACACACACACACACACACACACACACACACACTGCCCAAAACCACACAGGGAAACTTACTGGGTGTTCCAAACCTCTCCCAACTCTTTTTCCTGCATGGCTTTTAACAAGCTTTCCCATCCCCCACTGACTTTTGCAAGCTGCAGCTCTTTTCTCTCATGTCTGTATGAACACTCTGCCCAAGCCCATGCAGGGAAACTTACGGGTGTTCCAAGCCCTTCTCAACTCTTTTTCCTGCATGGCTTTTGCCTTGGAGAACAAGCTGCCTGCAGGTCTTTCTCTCTCTCTCTCTCTCTCTCTCTCTCTCTCTCTCTCTCTCCCTCCCTCCCTCCCTCTCTCTCTCTCTCTCTCGCAGCTCCAACGATCTCCAGCTGGCGTTCAAGACGCCGGCTGCTAGGTAAAACCAAGACTCACAGATAGCTGGCGGGTCGATTACAGACAGTGGATGGGCTGGATGCGGCCCGTGGGCCGCACTTTGCCCAGGTCTGCTGTATGTAGTGTGGAATCTAGCATTCCTTTGTCTCTTAATCTTTTCTTGAAATGTAGGTGGGTTTCTTTGGCCTGAAATAAGAAGAAACCTTATGTAGAATTTCTGGAGGAGGTTTGAATGAACAAAATAAATCTATACATAATGTACACATAAATATGACAAACAGATAATTCCAATCAGTTATTCCCTATTGTATATTTTGGTCATGTCAAACAGTGATGTTCATGGCCTATTGACCTTTTCCTTGCACCATTGAGCTGCAACTCCCAAAGTAAATGGGGCAGTTGACAAATGATACTGAGTCCTTTAGGACTGGGCGACATAGTCGAATAAATAAATATGTTGAACACAGTGCTGAACCAAACTAACTGACCATACTTTTCCTTTGCTTGCACAATTCAAGCAAAATGAATCTCTGTGTAACTTAGATATATCTTTTCCATAGCATATTCTCCAGATATGAAAATGTCACATCTGAAACTGTCTAAACCAAATGTGTATAAGATTCAAAGATTAAAGGGACCCCGCTTGTTCCGAATTTGGGATATTAGCCAGAAATTCCTCTTTATGGTCAACAGCATGCTGATAGCAAACCATCTGGATTTCGATTCAACAGGTACCAAACCCTGATAGATAAATTTATATTGTCTTCTCCCAGTATGATTGATGGAACATGTATGCGCTTTTTGTTAGTTCTCTGGATTTTCTGGGAGACAGTGCAAAACACCTATTGTGATGAGGAGGAGGAGAAGGAAGAGGAATAGTAGTAGTAGTTTTATTTACTTTTGATCTCTTAGCAAGGGGAATCAACTCTGCCAATAGGAACAATCAGAACACTCATCCAATGGAAAAACTTGCTTTCAGAAATTGTGGGAACTTCATCATTGGAGGTTTTCAAGAAGAGATTTTCGTCGGGTGCCAAAAGAGCATGTGTGAGTGCCCACACCCATAATTCAATGCCTTGGGAGGGCAAAAACAGTTCCTCCCCCCACCCCTGGAGGCCCTCTGGAGGCCGGAAACAGCCTGTTTCCCAACTTCTGGTGGGTCCATTAGGCTCGTATTTCACCCTACCCAGGGTCCAAAAGTTTCCTCGGAGCCAGGGGAGGGTAAAAATGTCCTCCCCCATCTCCCCGGGGACTTTCTGGAATCCAAAAACATCCTTCCACAACCTCTGCATGAGACAAAAATCAGCCGTCCGGCACACACATGCACATTGGAGCTGAGCTAGGGTAATGGCTTACATGCCAGCAGATATGACTCTGCATGCCACCTGTGACGCCCGTGCCATAGGTTCGCCATCACTGGACTAGAGGATCTACCAGGTCCCTTCCAAGTCTGTTAATATAATCTAAGAACTAGCAAGTTATTTACAGTTAGATAAGCCAAGTATGGATTCTCCTGCCTTCTATTGCTTCTTTTTACTGATAACCAGAATGGAAGGAATAAAGTCATGGTTTTAAAATTAAATTGTAGAATGAATTCTACTGAACATTATGCAGCTTAAGTGTTCTCTATTTGCTCATTTATGAACTTTTTAATATTGATTTAACATACATGTACACTGGTCTATTTCAACAGACCTTATGTGTCCTTATTTGGAATTAAGATAATGGCTAAACATTCTCTTTCTTTCTCTCTCTCATTGGAAAATATTATATTATTTATAATATAATAACGGTAGTGAATAAAGCTTCCCTCAACTGTGCCCAACTGGGTTTCAGGTGTGGCATCAGCTGCAATCACAGGGAAGGGGGGTGGGTGGCAATTATAGCCTGTGAGACTTTTGGCTTACACAGATTTGCTGCTCCAGAGATACTGAGATGTGAGTCCCACCTTGTGAAATTGGACCTAGGAGTTCAGGTGGGCTTGTTACTCACGTATCTGCCTCCCAGCTGCGTGGCAACAGCCCTGCCTGCGCTACTCAAGGAGGTAGCTGGGTTGGTGGTTGAGTTCCCCAGGCTGTTAGTCTTGGGGGATCTCAATGTGCCACTCAGTGAGTCCTCTGAGTTGGCGCAGGAGTTCATAGTTTCCATGGACCTGACACAACCATGGACCTGACTCAGGTAATTCAGGGTCTGACCCATGAGGGGGGGCACATTCCCAATATGGTTTCCCTCTCAGGACAGTTGAGCAATGATCTGATATTAAGGGACTTCGTCATTACACCCTTGTCATTGTCAGACCATTATCTGCCAAGGCTTGACTTTAAGGCTCCAATCCTCCCCTGCAGGGAGGTGGAATCAATTAGGTGGTTCCACCCCAGATGCCTAATGGACCCTATGGGCTTTCATTGGGGAGATACTGGATTCACTTATACACAATCCAGCAGAGTATCTAGTAATGACCTGGAATATGGCTGCAAAGGGGGCTCTTGACCAGATTGTGCCTTTGCGACCTCTCTGTGATAGCTCCTTGGTTTACCGAGGAACTCATGGGGATGAAACACCAGAAGACACGTCTAGAGATGTGTTGGAGAACCAGTAAATCCGAATCTGACTGAACCAAATTATGTTCTTATATTAAGATTTATTTGGAAGCGATCAGGGTGGCAAAATCCTTGCATCTTTCCACAATGATTGTGTCTGTGGAATCTCGTCCGGCTGCCCTGTTTAAGATGACTCGCTGTTTCCTTAATATGGGGAGGGTTGAGAAGCCTTTGCAGGGCAGTGCTGAGGACTTTAACAACTTTTTCGCAAAGTCACTCAGATTTGGGTGGACCTGGACTCCAACTGGGAAACAGTGTCGACTGACAAAGAGTCAGTCGAGGTGACTGGGCCATGTCTTAGTCCTGCCAACTGGGTTGAGCAACACCCAATGAAGTCGACATGGCCATTGGAGCTGTAAGTTCCACTACCTGTTCATTGGACCCATGCCCCTCCTGGCTGGTTTCGGCCAGCAGGAAGGTGACATGGAGCTGGCGGTATAAATGGTATAAATGGATTGAAAATTGAAACAAAGAACTGTGTTAAAATGTGAAAGAATGTATGAAAAATATGAGACATAAAAACATGCAATATGACCATGACAAGGGTGTAATGACTAAGTCCCTTAATATTAATTATTAGGAGGTAATGTAAGAGATGTAAGAAATGTAAGATAGCGGGCATAGATCTGTATAAAATTATAGTGACGTTTTTAAAACTGAAAAACTAATAAATAAAACTTTTAAAACTGGAAAATATAATTTTCATCTCTCTCCATTCTTCATCTCCTTATCATGTCTGCTCTGCTTCTGAGATTTTTGTCCCATTCTCCTATCAATAGCCATCACTGCTCAGTCTAATTCAGAACCTTCAGCCAACATTTCCTCCTTCTTAAAAATCTTCCAATGCTGTTATAGCTTTAGTTGTCAGCCATTATACCTCTAATAAATGAAAATATTTGTAGCTCAGGGTTGAAATGTGGGATCCCTAGTGTTCTCTGAGGTTGATTGTTTTCGAGATGTTTCATTTGTCAACTTGCAAAGCATCCCTGGCCTGCTCTCAAGTTGCCATAGACAAGGGGGATGGTAAACCAAACTTTGCAGCTACATCAAGAAGCTGGTTTGTCAGTCAAAACAAGGCACATTCCAACTGATACACCGAAGTTGCCTCCATGGAAACTCACAGTGGCTGGAGGAGAGTGATGTCTACAACCCGGAAAATTGGTTTGTTGGAGAATGTGACTGATGACATATCTTGGGTGGGAGTGGGGGGGAAACAGGTCAGATCTGGTACGTAAATTAAGTGAGGTCAGAGTTGGCTTCATTTGGTCCTAGCAGACAGTAAACTCCTAATAAATAATTGGATTTTTTTAAAAGCCTGGTGTAAGGCTCATGATTTAATTAGGGCATGGATCGGAGCCCTAACATCATTACCTAAACTAGGTAGTACTGTATTATTAGTGCTCACTACACCTAGACCTTGCCTTCTAAAAGCCTCATGTTCTTTTCACAAGTCCTTTTTAAAGACTGCACCCCTTCCAGCTCAGCAGCATTCTTGTCCTTCTCCTATGAGGAAATCTTCCAGTGGAAATGAAAATAGCTCCTAATTTCATTTTCTGCATCTCATTTAATATCTGTTTGGGTTTCTGGGTGGCTAGTATAGATGGGAACATTCATGGCAAGCATCATTGGTCAGAGGACATATGTTAAAATTGTGGGTAATGGAAGTGTTATGGTTTAGGATCTTTTGTGTAGTTATTATCTTATTACAGGTTGTCCTTAACTTATGGCTGCAAAGGAGCAAAATATTCTGTTGCTAGATGAAACATATGTTAAGTGAATTTTGTCCCTTTTTATGACCTTTCTTGCCACAGTTGTTAAGTGAATCACTTATTCAGTCTGTAACCCAATTCTTCAGTTAATCTTGTTACCCCATTGACTGTGCTTGTCAGGTCACAAAAGGTGATAACATGACTCCAGAACACTGCAACCATCATAAATATGAGTCAGTTATCAAGGTACTGAATTTTCATCATGTGACCAGAAGATGCTACAATGGTCATGTGAAAACATAAATCACTTTTTTCAGTGCTGTTGTAAATTTGAACTGTCACCAAATGAATTGTTGTAAGCCAAGGAGTACCCATACTGAGAATGAGACTAGCTATATCCTCAATTCACCTACCACCTGCAATTCTAAAGAGGTCTCAGATATGTTCCTATTGGATGCTAAAGAGTTTACAGGTAGTCCTTGACTTACAGCAGTTTGTTTAGTGACCAAAGTTACAGTGGCACTGAAAAAAAAAAGACTTATGACTGTTTTTCACACTTTGCAGCATTCCCATAGCCATGTGAGCAAAATTCAGACACTTGGCAACTGGCTCAGATTTATGATGGTTTCAGTGTCCTGGGGCCTTGTGATTCCTTTTGTGACTTTCTGACAAGCAAAGTCAATGGGGCATCCAGGTTCACTTAACAACTGTGTTACTAACTTAATAACTGCAATGATTCACTTAACAACTGTGGCACAGAGAGGTAATAAAATGGGAGGGAGAAATTCATTTAACAAATGTCTCACTGAACCGCAGAAATTTTGGTGTCAATTGTGGTTGTAAGCTGAGGACTATATTATTGTTCTCTAATTACATCAGGGAATTTTTTATCCCATTTTCTGAACCAGTGAAAGAAGTTAATCTTGGCTTTTATCTACCATTCTTCACCAGAAGTGTGGATGGCTGTGCTCCCCAATAATGCCTTAGATCCAAGACAACAACCCATCTTTATGGGCCTCATGGATGGATTGCACACTCTGTCTTGCACATTGTCCAGTGAGGGTCAACCTCAGTTACACTTAGTGGTGAGTTGTAATCCTAACTTGGCATTTTCTCTTCTGTACAATGGCAGCATTTATGAAATACATATAACTTGCTTATTATATTAATTCATTTTTAGGGTTTTCCAAATATAATGCACCTAGCAATAGTGCTTAGACTTATATACCATTTCATAGAGCTTTACAGCCCTTTCTAAGTCAGCATATTTCCTCCAGCTATCTTCCAAGGTCATTTTACTGAACCTGGAAAGTTAGAAGGCTGAATCAATCTTGAGCCAATGAGAATTGAACTGCTGGCAGTTGACAGAATTACGGTAGTCTGAAATACTACATTCTAATCACTGTGACACCATGGCTCTTATCAAAACTGCTTGGCTCACTAGGCATATTAAGCCCTCACCCTCCCAAACACAATAACAAAATCTAACCTTAAACCAACTAAAATTGTTTCCTGTAAATCTTCCACAATTTACAGATTTCCTGTAAATCTTCCACAAAAACAACTGCTAGTCTTTACCTAAGTGAAGTTGCTAAGTGGAAATGCTGAATTCCAAGACATGGAGAAAATTGCATACCTGAGAGTTTCTTAGGAACATTGTTCTCCCCTTTCACAACACCAATTGTATATTTTGAAATTGGATAGATTTTTGTTCTTCTAAAAGATTGCCAGGTCAGGAGAAAGCTTTCCTTTGATTTTAATTTTGGAAAAAAATATGCTTATAGTATGGTTCAATACGGTTTGAAGGCTACTGTGAAGTCTTAAATGTGGATTTGGCTTTCTTTAAATTGAAAAGATCCAGAAGAAGCAGAGAGCCTAAACTCTTGTTATACATTATGGCTGGTCTTCCAAGCAAAGTAGAGTTCTAGAAACCTCACAATGGGAGATATCTGACTACATGGTAATCATTTTATGGACTTTATATTGTCCTTCCATGCTTTCAAACTGTTTTGTTTTTAACAGAATCCACTTACAGCATTAAGCTGTCCAGCTTTGAAATATAAAACCTGGCTTAAGAGGTACTAGGTCACTAATTACATACTCTTTATGTTTGAAAGTGCAATTTCAAGTACTATTGTGACAATATTTGTTATGAGCAGTTCCTGAATCCATCTGCTTCTCATTTTGAGAGGTTATAGTTGTTAATTCTCCCAAAGGTGCTGTTTTTCAAAATTCAAGTAGACTGTTTTTTCCTTGGAGTAATTTCTTATTTAATCTCCATTGGTGAAGAACTGGTTTCCGAAACAAAATAATTAATTTTGTTCTTGAGGTCAAGAAGCTGTGATAATCTTGGGGAGCTGCTCTCTCTCTCTTTTTAAAAATAAATAACAAAACATTCACACAACACATAACAATGTGCTCAATGCTCAAAGTGCCCACCCCCAAATAATATTCATACCCCTCCACCAAAATGGGGGCATATTTTCTATATACCATTTTAATTTCATTGGCTGAATTCATCCTTTTATCCATAATCTCAAACTGAATATGATCCACCATGTACCAATACCAAATCTACAAATTTAATTAATAATAATAATAATAATAATAATAATAATAATAATAATAATTTTGTATTGTCCATTTTGTCGCATCCTTCCAGCCTAGGACTATTACTGCCTGAGCGCTTTCTATCGTTGCTTCTTTTATTTCTCTACATTCTCCTATCTCATTCCTTCTGTCTAATACTGCAATTTCCTTGCATCTGTCTAATACTGCAATTGTCCATCATATATTTAACATTTTATTAGTATCCTCTTGCACTTCTTTCCATAATTTCTGCAATACCGGGTGTTCCCAAATCATATGCATAAACACCCCCTTATTTTGATACCCATGCCAACAAGTATTCTTAACATTCTGGTGAAAGTATGCAAGTTGTTGTTGTTGTTGTTGTTGTTGTTATTATTATTATTATTATTATTATTATTAATTAGACTTGTATGTCACCCTTCTGCAAAGAAGTTGAGCAGGTATGTGATACCACTTATGTAAGATTTTCCTTCTCATTTCTCTAATCCTTATATTCTTGATTTTCCTTATATTCTCCACTATATTCTTCATCTCTTACACATCTATTTGTAATTCACTTTGCCACCATTTAGTCAATCCTTGGATCTGCTTGCAATAACATCTTATATATATTACTTGCTTGCACCTTGGTGCCATCACTTTTTTCTCTTATTATTTTATCTAACTCTATCTCCTCCCTTAGTAGTGCTTCTTTATTCTCCCTTTTATTCAAATATTTACACATTGTAACCATCTTCCCTGGCCCAGCCACCATTCTATACCATTTCTATTTACCCTCCCATCCTTCTCGTATAACTGTTCTATCCTAGTTATCCCTTTTCCCTTCAACTCTCCTAATGGGTTAAGGACATTTTGCCTCTGCCAGTTGGATGAAGTTCTTTCCTCTGCAGCAGCTGATAGGCCGCTGCATTCTCTCCCTTGCCCAAAGGCCCCTAGCTCTTCGCCCCAGTCCTTTCGTCACAAAAATCCACATTCAGCCACAGCCTTTTGGCCACATGGGACACTTCGCCACCATCCAATCAGAACAGTTCTAACAAAATGCTACTTTTGGAAGGAAAGAATGGGCCAGTTTGCTCTTTCATACACACACACACCAGTTGAATGATAGAGATGGAAGGGACAAAAGAAAGTGTCGAGAGAGGCAAAAACTCGGAGGCCCCAGAAGTGGGGGTAGGGGGCCACCCCCGCCCTCCATCCATACACATTTGACAAATTCTGACCTGCTAAATTGGCCAGGGGAACACACTGCTACATGGTCCTCTCTCAAACTCCCTTTGCATTTCTCTCTCTCTCTCTCTTTCTCTCTGTCTCCAGGGTCCCTTCCAACACTTGTTAATTTGTTTGGGAATCTGTAGATGTCACCGACTTGAGAAGGGGGTTGGACTAGATGACCTCTGTGGTCCCTTCCATCTCGCTGATTCTGTAGAAATTTGCTTGAGAAGGGGGTTGGACTAGATGATCTCTATGATTCTAGATGACCTCCTTAAGGTCCCATCCAATTCTAGGACCTCAAACCTGTAGTCAATTCCAGCAATCTATTGTTGCAGTATTACTTCCGAGGGGTTCTTGATGCTCTCTGAACTGGTCTGATGCAGTGATGGTGTTACCTAGCTTGAGCAATGAAACATCTGCAAGAAAACAATCAAGCTCAGAGAGCAGCAAAGATCCTTAATTTCAATCCTGAGCTACAAATATTCTCCTTTATTAATATTGCTTTTAACATTTTTTTCATGTTATCTTAGGAAAGAAAACTTATGGAGCTCTACAATCAAAACCAGCAGTTTTTGGACTTCAGTTTTTACAGCAAGATGGATGGCAGCTCAGAAACATGTTCTTTTGAATCTGCCCAGTTCCCTGGCTGGTTCATAAGTACTTCTTCTGAACCCAACAAACCTATCAATCTCAGTCAAAAGGGAGGCACAGACATTACCCTTTTTTATTTTGAAACAGGTAAGAGGAAGGAAAAAGCAGAACTTGTCATCACTAGAATTATTTAAGAGGAATGTCTACTTCAGGTTTTATGGGAAATGTTAAGTTTGTTAGTAAGTAAAAGTTTCAGTTTTATAAAGTTGAGAATGTTTTAGCAGATTGAGCAAAAACATTTGGAATTTCTCAGAACATAATGCCCACTTTTTCATTTATCATCAACATTATTCTTTGCTAACCAATAAAAATAGAAAGATAACCTGTGGTTATGTTTATATTAACATTTATTTGTTAAGAAGCCCCCTTTGAGTGGACCCCAACAATAAACCTTTGTGTCTGTGTGTGTATGAAAGGAATCACGAAAGGAAGAAGAACGGAAAGAGGAAGTTACAATAATGACATATACAGGTACTTCTTGACTAATAACCAGTGAAGGTCCCAAAATTTTTACTACCACACTTTGGGCGTGGCTTATGCAGGATGCCCTGCATTTTCTTTCAATATCTTTCAGTGCAAATTGGGTGCCCTAGGCAGTGTTCCCTCTAATTTTTTGGGGGGGTGAGCGGAAAGTATAGTGTCTGAGCGGCAGTCCCTTCGGGACTGGGCAGCACAGAAATAATAAATAAATAATTAAATAAACAAACAAAGAAACAAATAAAAAACCCACCCTGTTTTGCCTTAGAGAATTTCAAAATAAAATACTGCACTGTGTGTCTATAACAGTGAGCTCATAATAGGGCAACTCTATCAATATCAAAATGCCACTTAAATAGTTGAGCTAGTTTCAAATTAGATTTTGATTTTCTTTCTCTCTTCCTTACTCCCATTCTTTTTCTTTCTCTTTTCCTTCCTCTCTTTTTTCTATCTGTTTCTCTCTCTTCCTCTCTTCCTCTCTCTCTCCTTCCCTCTCACTCTTTCCCTCTCGGCTTCTGGGCAGGTTTGGAAAACTCTGAGTTGATGATGATTTTTAAGTGAGCGATTGCTCACTGCTCAGCTTAGAGGGAACTATGGCTCTAGGGTGGAGCTCCATTTTCGCTACCTCACTGCGTCCCCCCACCCTGTCCGGGCAGTAGCCCACCCCTGCTTACAACCACAATTGAACCCAACATTTCTGTCGCTAAGGGAAACATTTGTTAAGTGAATTTTGCACAATTTTATGATTTTTCTTGCCAAAGTTGTTAAGTGAATCACTGCAGTTGTTAAATTAGTGACCCAGTTGTTAAGTGAATCTGTAAGGATTGCCTCCCTGTCTAACTTGAGAAAGCGAGAACCTCTGAACCAGGTAGTTCAAAAGGATCTTTTATTAAACAGATATAAAAGCATTCCATTCAAAGCAATGTCTGGATGCCCTTAGTCAAAACAATGAGATTTAAAGAAGTTGAGACCCCTCCCCATTAGCCAGAATGCAGAGGCTGGCCATACACAAGTGTGAAAAATTCCCTTTAATCCACAACCCTGGGAATTCAAAGTGTTGGTTATGACCTATAAAGCCCTTCATGGCACCGGACCAGATTACCTCAGGGACCGCCTTCTGCTGCACGAATCCCAGCGACCAGTTAGGTCCCACAGAGTGGATCTTCTCCGGGTCCCATCAACTAAGCAATGTCGCCTGGTGGGACCCAGGGGAAGAGCCTTCTCTGTGGCGGCCCCTGCCCTCTGGAACCAACTCCCCCCAGAGATTATAACTGCCCCCACCCTCCTTGCCTTTCGTAAGCAACTTAAAACCCACCTCTGCCGCCAGGCATGGGGGAATTGAGATCCTCTTTCCCCCTAGGCCTTTACAATTCTATGCATGGTATGTATGTATGTATGTTTGGTTTTTATATTAATGGATTTTTAATCATTTCTAATATCAGATTACTATTGTACACTGTTTTATTGTCGCTGTTAGCCACCCCGAGTCTCCAGAGAGGGGCGGCATACAAATCCAATAAATAAATAAATAAATAAACCAAAAGAACATAAGTTTCCCTGAGCATCTTCTGTTCTCCATTCAAGTGACATATCTGACATTGCCCCCACATAAACCATCCCCCCAAGGTGAAGAGATCTCAAGATGCGTTGTAAAACATCTGTTGGCACAGGCAATGCTAATAAATCAAAACCCAGGAGGCCCCCCCCCCTTTCTCTCAATGGAATGGTGGAGTCACTATGGAATTTTGACATGGTTTTTCTCATCGACTTTGCTTGTTAGAAGGCTGGAAAAGATGACCACATGACCCCCCCCCCCCACTGCAACCATCAGAAATATGAACAAGTTCTCAAGCATCCGAATTTTGATCACATGACCACAATGGTTGTGTGAAAAATTGTCATTTTTCCAGCACTATTGTAAATTTCAATAGTCACTAAATGGACTGTTGTAAATTGAGGACTATCTTTGTACATTTTCCCTCCAAAGTGTCTTCTTTCCACTTTGTATTTTCTTAAACATTTTAAAGTTACAGTCTTTAAAAAAATAAATCTAAGCTTGATCCATCCAAATCCATTCTGCCTACCTTTCCTTCTTTGCTCTGATCAGGGATGGGTTCTATCTTACTTCATTGCTGGTTCGTTTTCTCCTGAGCCGCGTGGTGTACCTTATGGGTGTCCGCATGCATGCACAGTGCTGAAAATCCCTGGGTTTTTTTAAAAAAAAAGCCCAAAACAAGATGGTGATGCATGTGCAGTACTGGAAACTCAGTTTCTGTGCATGCGCAGAAGAAAAAAACCTGAAAAAATCACCCCCAAATAACTCCCCCCATAAAATGGCAGTATCCGCAGACTGACACCGACAGAACTGATTCCGTCATGTCACCGTGACATCACCAGAGGATTGCTACCACTTCTATAGAACTGGTGTGAACCGGGAGGAACCCACCACCTCTGTAGTGGACATTCTGGATTGTGAGCTCCTGAGCTAAAAGGAATTCCTCTGGAGAAAGAGAACACCACCAGTATCTTATGTTCAGAAGAAAAAAAACCCAACCCCATGATTATATTTTTCTTCAACCAAGAGGTCAATGGTTGCTTTGTTCTTGCATTTAAAATGAATGCTGAGTTTTGAAAAACAGCTTTGGCAGAATCAGCAGTTCCGGCTGCGGTGGGGCAACAAGAAGGAGGGAGGGAACTACTACTCCCACAGACCATGGCGAAAAACATCAAAATATAGGAAATTTCTTGTACTTAACTCAGAGGTCTTTTCGTAATCCAGAAGGTGAGCACTCTCTGCTTAGGAAGATCCCATATTAAAACCAACCCAGAACCCCCAACGCTGATCTGATCCCCCAGGAACCCCGACGCCACGAGGATTCCCCCGAACCCAACTACCTACCAAAAGCCCCGATGCCCAGCTGACTGCCTGGAGCGCCAGACACCAGGGGATTCCCTACGAGCCTCGTGAGCCCTCAGCGACCCCCCCCAAGCCCCGATGCCCAGCTGACTCTGCCGGGAGCGTCAGAAGCAAGGAGGACTTCCCTGAGCCCCCAGAGCCATCTGCAACCTCCCCCGAAGCCCCGAAGAACACCCAAAGCCAGGAGGACTTCCCCCCAGCCTCCGGAGTCCTCAGCGACCTCCCCTGAAGCCCCGATGTCCAGCTGATTCTGCCAGGAGCGCCAGAGGCAAGGAGGACTCCCCCGAGCCTCCGGAGCCATCTGCGACCTCCCCTGTAGCCCTGACGAGCGCCTGAAGCCCCGACGCCCAGCTGACTCTGCCAGGAGCGCCAGATGCTAGGAGGACTACCCCGAGCCTCCCGAGCCCACAGCAACCTCCCCCGAAACCCTGATGCCCAGCTGACTGCCATGAGTGCCAGACACCAGGAGGACTCCTCCAAGCCTCCGGAGCCCACAGCAACCTTCCCCGAAACCCCAATACCCAGCTGACTCTACCGGGAGCACCAGAAGCCAGGAAGACTCCCCCGAGCCTCTGGAGCCCTCAGTGACCCCCCCACGAAGACCCGATGCCCAACAGACTACCCTCAGCGACCTCCCCTCAACCTCCGCCATTACCACGTGGCTGAAAGACCAAGCTCTGCTCCTCAAATCTCTGTTCTTCATAATCCTAAAATCGCCCAGCTAGCAGTGATGCTACAACCCCCCCTAGTGGCTGTAAAATAACCCAGCAGTCACATCCAAAATTTTTCTCATTCAACAGCTATAGATCTCTACAGCAGCGTTTCCCAACCGGTGTGCCATGGCACACTAGTGTGCCGCGAGACACGGTCAGGTGTGCTGTGAAGCTCCTAGGGAAGCTCCAGCTGGGTGGGGCGCTGCCGGTGCCGGTGCCTCCGACCTGGAGCTCCCACTCACAGCTGTCCCCTGGCTACTGCCCGATGCCGCTGTTTTCGGCACTCTCCTGCTGGGCCCCAAAGAAGGAAGGTGGGAAAAAGGAGAGCTTCATTCTTCTCGCTGTGGCATCAGGCAGTAGCCGGGGGACAGCTGCGAGTGGGAGCTCCAGGTCGGAGGCACCAGCACCGGCAGCACCTGGCCCAGCTGGAGTTTCCCTGACGTCGGCGGCAAGTGTCCTTTGGGGCCCGGCGGGAGGGCACTGGCGGTGGGAGTGGGAGGGTGCCGGCTGCAGTGGCCCCAGGCAGTCGCGGGGAGATGGTGGAGGCACCGACAGTGGCGGTTGGACGTGCTGCTGGAGACGTACATGCTGGCGCTGCGGGACTGGCACTGGCTCGCTGGCTGGGCCGGAGGTGCCAGCCCCACGCCCATGCCCAGCACAGCGCCAGCATATATGGCATCCAGCTGCCGCTGTCAGGGCTCCCGCTCGCAGTCAGCCGCTCTGCCACCACCCTTGGCTACTGCCTGATGCCGCTGTTGTCGGCGTGGTAGAAAGAGAGAAAGAGACAGAGAGAGAGAGAAAGAAAGAAAGAAAGAAAGAAAGAGAGATAGCAAGAGAGAGAGAGAGAAAGAAAGGGAGATAGTAAGAGAGAGAGAGAAAGAGAGACATAGCAAGAGACAGAGAGAGAGAGAGAGAAAGAAAGAGAGATAGCAAGAGAGACAGAGAGAGAAAGAGAGACATAGCAAGAGAGGCAGAGAGAGAGAGAGAAAGAAAGACATAGCAAGAGAGACAGAGAAAGAGAGAGAGAGAAAGAGAGAGAGAGAGAAAGAGAGACAGAGAGAGAGAGAGAGAAAGAGATAGCAAGAGACAGAGAAAGAGAGAGAGAAAGAGAGAGAATGAAGGAGAGATAGCAAGAGAGGCAGAGAGAGCAAGGGAGAGAGAAAGACATACAGGAAGGGAAGGAGGGAGAGAGAAAGAGAGCAAAAAAGAGAGGAAGAAAGAAAGAAAGAGGGATGGAGAGAGAGAAAGAAGGGAAGGAAGGAAGAGAGAGAAAGAGGGAGGGAGAAATAGAGTGAAATGGAGGAAGAGATTTTTTTTTGTCCAAACTTATCTTTAGCTCCCCCCCCCCCGCCCCCCGGTTCAGTGTTCCCCAGGATTTTGAAAATATGAATAATGTGCCGCAGCTCAAAAAAGGTTGGGAAACACTGCTCTACAGGATGCTCCAACACCCCTAGTGGCTGCAAAGGAACCTAGCAGTCACTTCTAACTTGCTCTCATACAACCAAATCAACAATCAACAATCAACAGATAGATTTTTTAAGCCTCACCCCAGCAGCTATGCCGTCCAAGAAAAAAACCCAAGTAAATCAAATAAATGATTCTGTTAACATTTGCTTTATATGCAACAACACTATTAATATACAAGAAGGATTTATAAAATGTCACTCCTGCAAAAAATCAGCTCAACATACCTGCCTTAACAGAAATAAACATGTCGCCACTTTTCTTCAAGATAATCCTTCATTCTACTATTTCTGCCCATCTTGTACTCCCAAACCAGAGTCCCTTGGCAATTTGTCCAATGTAATCCTATCAGCAGTCTCTAAAACTCAACAATCATACACAGAAAGCATGGAACCACGGCTTGCCTCCATAGAAAAAAAATCCAAGATCTGATAAACGCTAAAACACCAAAACAAGTACCCTACACCACCCCACCACCACCACTTTATACTCCACCTAGGCCACCACAACCTCTATCTCCAAACCCTACTACTGACATCTCCACCCTGATGCAAGATGCCATGGAACGGGGACAAAAACGCCATAACGCCGTACTTTTTGGCCTAGAGGAAAATGGGGAAACCAATCTATCAAATATTCGTATTATCATCCACAACCATCATTCTCAATCAATTGCCCCTGATGATATCTTAGAGGTTTCTAGAAGCGGCCCTGTACTAAAGTACAGTGATGGATCAATGGCTCCCCGGTTGTGCAGAATAGTCTGCAAAAATGAAACTACCAAACAACAGTTCATCAAGACCATGAACTCCATCGCCAGAAATAACGCAAAATACAACAAACTCAGGTCCAGACCAGACCTAACACTACTCCAACTCCGGAGACATTGTGACCAAGGTGAAACTAACCTCTACATTGACTACCGCTCTGATTGCATCAGGACCAAAACTCATAACCCTCCCTTCATCTCCAAACCCACTGTCCCTCCTCAACCATCCCACACTTCTCCACCCACCATCCCTCATCTATAAACGGATCCCCCCAGCACTTCAAGCAACGAATAGGATAGCCTCTTACTACCTCATTTCAATCCAATTTCAACTCAACTCAATCCAATCTCACCCCTGATCACAAACTCAATCTCAAATGTAAACTAATCAATGCAAGAAGTATAATCAACAAGTTGTCTGAATTCCTCATCCTACTTGACACAAACCTATTTGACTTAATCTTTGTTTGTGAAACATGGCTGAATTCTTCCTATCCTGACTCCATCATCACACAAAGTAACTACCTGGTCTTCCGGTCTGACCGTGAATCCCGCAGAAGGGGGTGGTGTAGCCATATTCTACAAACGCTCACTCAATCTAAAAAACATTCAAGTTGCACATGATCTTATCTTCCCTGAAAGCCTAGTTTGTGACATTTCCCTCAACACTACACTCTGTTTCCTACTGTGCTACAGAGCTCCAAACTATGACATTACCCATACAACTAAACTAACCTCCCTCCTAACTTGGGCAACCTCCTGCCCCCATCCCATTATCTTCCTTGGTGACCTCAACCTACCACACATCATCTGGTCACTAAACGAATGCTCCACTGAACTTATACATACCGCCATCTATAATGCCATCACCAGCCTAGGACTGGAACAATTAGTATCAAACAACACCAGACTCAACAACTGTCTCGACCTCATATTCTGCAACAGCAAAAGTGCTATCTATGGACTGCACACAAAAGAACCCTTCTCCAACAGCGACAACAGTACGATCAACTTCAACCTCAACCTACATCATCTAAACACTCACAAGAAGAACGTGGCTCCTAAGTACAATTTCAGGAAAGCCAACTATGATCTCATAGATGCCAATCTCTCAATCCTTAACTGGCAATCCTTGTTCTCTAACTGCATCATCTCTGATGATCTCTACAATATTTTTTTACTCCAAATCAAAAGGCTTATCGAACTACATGTGCCACTCACTTCTTCCAGAGGTAAACAAAAAAATAACATACCTGTCTCGATAAAGAAACTACAAACCAAAAAAAATCCCTCTGGCGTAGAAACAAAAAAAGCCCAGTAACCAACTTTAAAGTCCGCTACAAAAGCATATACCAAAGAATAAGAGCAGAATGCCTCAACTATCACAGCAAACAAGAGGAAAGCCTCCTTCACACCAAGTCTAACCGAGCTTTCTATAACTTCGTCAACAACAAACTCAATGACTCCAGACCTATTCCACCACTCGTAGGACCCAATAACAAAGAATACCATGATGACCCATCCAAAGCCAACCTCTTCAACTCTTTTTTTGGCTCTGTTTTTGTTAACAGCAATGGCTCTTCCCCCATCTTTGCAAATCGCACCTCAAACCCACTAAAAAACCTAACCCAAATCGTCTTCACTGTAGACCGTGTAGAAAAAGCAATCCATGACCTCAAACCTTCCCTATCTGCCAGACCAGACGGTCTCTGTGCATACTTCCTAAGGAAACTTTCTTCTGCTCTTGCTGAACCCCTAAGCATTATCTTCCAAAAATCCTTCAGGACCAGCACGCTCCCCAAGCTCAAAAGCAGTAGTCATCCCCATTTTCAAAAAAAGAGACCCTTCACTAGTGGACAACTACAGACCAATATCTCTCTGTTGCGTCCCTTGTAAAATCATGGAATCAATTATAAATCGATCAATCACCCTCTACTTAGAATCTAATAACCTACTCTCAAACGAACAATTAGGATTCAGAAAAAATTATCCTGCAACCTACAACTACTTCACTGCAAAAACATTTGGACTACCCACCTCGACCAAGGAAAATCCATTGATGCAATTTATATAGACTTTTGCAAAGCCTTCGACTCAGTGGTCCACGACAAACTACTCCTAAAACTCAAATCCTATGGCATCTCAGGACTCCTCCACAACTGGATTACTGCATTCCTGTCAAACAGGCAACAAATTGTCAAAATTGGTAGCGCCATCTCCACCCCCTCTGCTGTCATAAGCGTTGATTGTTCCCCAGGGAAGCGTACTAGGTCCTACTCTTCATTCTCTACATCAATGACCTCTGTGACCACATCGAAAGCAACTGTGTTCTTTTTGCCGACAATGTGAAACTTTTCAACACCACTGATAACACACTCACTCTCCAAAAAGACCTGGACTTTGTCTCAGACTGGTCTAACACATGGCAACTTCAAATATCAACCAACAAACGCTCTACCCTCCACATTGGCAAAAAGAATCCAAACCGCACATATGAACTGAATAAACAATCTCTCACTGCTAACCCACACTCAGTAAAAGACCTTGGAATACTAATATCGAATGACCTAAGTGCTAAAGCCCACTGCAACAATATCGCCAAAAAAGCTTCTAAAGTTGTTAACCTGATCCTACGCAGCTTCTGCTCAGGCAATCTCACACTACTCAAAAGAGTCTACAAAACTTTTGCCAGACCCATCCTAGACTACTGCTCATCTGTCTGGAACCCATAACACATCTCAGACATCAACACCCTTGAAAATGTCCAAAGATATTTCACCAGAAGAGCCCTTCACTCCTCCACTCGAAATAGAATATCCTACGAAAATAGACTAACAATCCTGGGCCTAGAAAGCCTAGAACTACGGCGCCTAAAACACGATTTGAGTATTGCCCACAAGATCATATGCTGCAACGTCCTACCGGTCAATGACTACTTCAGCTTCAACCGCAATAACACAAGAGCACGCAACAGATTCAAATTTAATACGAACCACTCCAAACTTGACTGTAAAAAATATGATTTTTTGCATGTTCTTGTGTGATTTCAACAATCAAGTTATCGAAGCGTGGAACTCATTGCCGGACTCAATTGTGTCAACCCCTAACCCCCAACATTTCTCCCTTAGACTCTCCACGATTGATCTCTCCAGGTTCCTAAGAGGCCAGTAAGAAGCATACATAAGTGCACTGGCGTGCCTTTCGTCCCCTGTCCAATTGTCTTTCCTTTCTTTCACCTATCATATATATTCTCTTCCTTTCATATATCCTCTCCTCTAAGTTCACTTTTACCCTCATATATATTACCACATGTCTATTTTTCTTCCTATGTATTTATGTATTGGACAAATGAATAAATGAATAAATAAAATAAATAAATAAATATTTCCCCCCTAAATTTTGACCATCTACTAGGTTGGACAATATCTCCAGCAACCTCTTAGTCATATTGAAAGCATTGGTGGATAGGATATGAAAAGAAAAAAAGCAGTTGGCTTTTTCACTGAACCGATTATATATTTCCCTGAAAAAATGAGGCCCAACCTATGCTAATCAAAACACAAGCATTAGTCATATTATTTTGGGGCATGTAAACCACACCCACTAGTTAGTTATAAAATGTAACACCACGCCCAGAGGACATCACAGAAAGAGAGATATCTATCAAGGCTCACAGTGTTCACATTTGTACAGGTATTCATTTCTAATTTCTCTGCTTGGAACTTTGGGTGCTGTATCCTCTGCTTCATGGGCTAAAGAAGACAGGAGGAGATCTGGGATTTGGCCATTTCCTGAGATGTCTTTCTAGTCAGTTAGGGAACCTGTTTGAGTTATTTCCTTCTAGTTTCTTCTAGGAACATCAAAACATCCTTACCAGTAATAAGGAAATATCTTTTGCTATCTGAATGACTTGGTGATGCGAGAAGATGCTAAATGTCACTAGTGAGGATTCGGCCTTCTATACCTAAGATTTCTGTTGATTCAGAACAACTTGTTTCACGAACTTCTTTTAAAAAATCAGTTCAAAAAATTCACTATTTAGTGTGGTTCTATTTTGCTTAATTTGGAGTTTGATTGCAAGCTCTCTCTTTCCTTTCAAATGCTCTCTCCCTCCTTAATTCTGCAATGTCATTATTAAAAATTCACAAAATAAAGATCCCATGTATTAAAAAAATAATTGACAAAAAACCAAGGACTTTTTTTGGAGAAGGCAGTAAAATTCCATTAATATTTTATTTATTATAGTTCTAGTTCTGATTTTTAAAAGAATTTATTGCAAACCATATCTCTCTCTTTATCACCTCTCTCCCTCCCTCAACTCTTCCTGAGGATTCTAGAAAAACCTGAAAATTTGGTAAAAGTCATAGAAATGGCAATAAAAGCTGACAAGAAGATATGGGATGAAGAAATAAAAGATTTATTCAAACAGTTTGCACCAAAACCAGGTAAAAAAGCACTTCTTTTTTGTCCTTCCTTGCTGTTGAAATGTTTCCAAAGCATGCCTATACTGTATTCCAAATAACTTAAAAATATAATTTGTTTTTCCCATTCTTTACAAATGAAAAATATGCATGCACAATCAGGGCTATCAATCAATATTCTACTAGTTAACACTGTTAAGTATAACCAACTAATGCTTAATTTTGGATTAGATTTTAAACAACTAACAACTATATATTATTACAGTTTTCTGCTTTCTCATCTAATTTTTATAAGAAAGTAGTTTGAGACACTACATTTCCTTAGGAAAGAGGTACAAACTCTTCTCTAAACATAATCTAGCTAAGGCTGCTTTCTTGTACACATTTAACTGTTGCTTTCAGGCAGAGGAGTATTAAAAATATAAATTCCCAGGTAGTAGGTGATGGAGGTCTGGTATTCTGTGTTCTGAAATGATGGTTGGCATCTTTCTTGATGTTTAAATATTTTTTTCTTTTTAATGATCTTTTTATTGTTGTGTTGTACTAGTTGCCAAAAGTAACAGATTGGAATGACCTATAAATCAACTAACTTACTAACTAAGGAGTACCAAAGAGAAAATTAATTTAAACATGATTAAAATTTATCTTTGTCCAATCAACCACGCTTGTTAAAATGAATCTAAGGTTCTTTTCCAGGAAAGCAAATTGTGAATTTTTACCATAAAATAGCATTTAGCTTCGACTAATACATTATTGTTCTGAATATTTATTTTTTATTCAAATGACATCCTATCTTTCAGTCCATATTTTAGAATAGTCAAAGCAGCAAATAGAAATGAAGAATACAAATGGTAAACATTGAAAACTTCCAATACAGGTAGTCCTTGAGTTACAACACATAGTTTGGTGACCATTTAAAGTCACAACTGCAACAAAAAAGTTAATTTATGACTAATTTTCAGTTAGGGCTTTTGTAGCATCCCCACGATCATATATCAAAATTCAGACACTTGGCAACTGACTTCTATTTATGACAGTTGCAATGTCCTGAGGTCATATAATCTTCTTTTGCAATCTTCTGATGAGCAAACACAATGGGAAAGCCAGATTCATTTAACAACAGTTTTGACTAATTTAATAACTACGGTGATTCACTTAACAACTGTAGCAAGAAAGGTTATAAAATGGCCCAAACTCATTTAACAAATATTTCACTTCGCAACAAAAAAATTGGGCTCAACTGTGGTCGTAAATCGAGGACTACATGTACAAATAAGAACAGAATTACTATATTTTTGGAGTATAAGACACACCAGAGTATAAGACGCACCTTAGTTTTTGGGGAGGAAAATAGGCAAAAAAATCTGCTTACCAGGTATTTGTCTGGCTAGCATCCTTAGTCTGGTCACCTTCAGCACATTATTTTATCCCCTGGTTAAGGGCTTAAAAAAACCTTTATTCTGAGAGTGTAACAATGAAAGAACTTGCAAGCCACTAAGAGCTGGGAATATTGTTAGCAGCTGGTTAGGGCTGGAAAGAAACATCCGGAGCAAGTAAAGCAATAAAAAACCTCTACAAAGTCAGTGTTTGGAGAACATTCTTGGCAGATAAAATAGTGAAAGAGCTTGGAAACCGGTAAAAGCTGGGGACATTGTTAGCATCTGATTAGGGCTGGAAAGAAACATTTGGAGCAAATAGGGAATTTAAAAAAAATCAAAGACAGGGTTTGGAAAACATTCTTTACAGAGAGTAACAATGAAAGAGCTTGCAAGCCAGTAAGAGATGGGAAGATTGTTAACACCTGGTTAGGACTGGAAAGAAACTTACTCAGAGAAAGTTAGAGCAATGAAAAAAACCCTGCAAAGACTTAGGGTTTTGAAAACATTCTTCACATAGAGAAACAATGAAAGAGCCTGCAAGGCTGGGAAGATCGTTAGCAGCTAGTTAGGGCTGGAAAAAAACCAGTCAGCGTGTAAGACGCACCCTAATTATCAGCCTCTTTTAGGGAGGAAAAAGGTGTGTCTTTTATACATTGAAAAATTAATGTAAAAATCAGTCCTAAGAACTATTAAAAGTGCAATGGAAGAGGTAAGATTTTGCCACATGGTAAAGTTTCTCCACCAATAATCTCACCAAGAAGCCACTCTTCCACCTGGTGTATCAGATGTATTCTTCTGTGGTACATATACCTTTTAAGCTTATTGGAACACTGTAGATTTAATCATTTATTTGCCCAAATGTGGAGTTTTGCTTGCATTATATGAATGCAGAAATTTTCTCCTCAGAACCTAAACCCGGTGATGTGCATTCTTTTGGTGAACCAAGTCCACGCTTATTCAGATTTTGGGATATCAACCAGAAGATTTTCAGCCTGATGGGTGGTGATACATTAGTAGCAAGTCCAAATGATTCAAATTCAGAAGGTAAAAAAAGGACAGCTGTTTTTAAAAAAAAAACTGAAAGAGTTCTATCCTTCTTTGGCCAAAATGATTAATGAAACATATCTGATTATCAGAATTGACAATGGAGATATCAGAAATGACTGTCTAATGGTAACCAGTTTGGTAAATCTACCCTGAATTCTTGGTTCAAAGATTTCCTGTGGAATATTTCATACTCTAAATCTGGGTGCCCAAAGTTCTCCATGTGTACTTCTTGGCCCATAGATATTTGGATTCTTTAGATGTTGGAATTGAGATAATTCATTGCTTCTCAACTGTTTTCTGTTATGCCCCCCCCCAGGAAGAAGTAAACATTTTGCATGCCCCCCAACTCTTCGCCGGGATGATTGTTTGCAATATTTGGCACGTTTTCGCTAAAAAACCTCAAGCGGCTTATCAGCGTGATTGGGGTATAATGTGTTTAAGTGATGCCTTGATTTATTTGGCTTCATGCTGTTCACTGCCAACATTTTTAGACACAATAAATATACCGTGGTCACAATGAAGCCAAGCATTACATATGCTTCATCATATTGCCTCATCTTAGCTTTCAGGAGACTTACATTTGTCTCATTATCTTAATTTCTCTCCTCCTTTCTTTTCATCCCTGTTAAATATTTTTCCATGGTGTCTCTTAAGGGTATCTGCACTTCATATCTCCTACTCTGTGCTGTGTTCAGTGCAAAAAACTGTCTCTCACTGCAGCAGGAAAAAAAGCATGTTCCCTAGGATCATGTGCCCCCCTGGAATTGCTCTGCACCCCCCCCCCAGGGTGCCCACTCCTCTATTTGAGAAGCACTGAGATAAATAACTAGAGAACTCCGCAGAGGATAGATTGGCATTGGAAAGAAATCTTGTCATTCTTTGTTCTTATCAATTTAGTGTAGTGGAAATACACACTACACTAAATCTTTGGCATTGAAATGCTGCCCTGGAAAGAACCATAGTATTTCTCCCAGTTCCAAATTTCTTTCAGATTCAACTGTTCCTACAAGAAATCAAAATAAATCTGGGGTATCTATCTATCTATCTATCTATCTATCTATCTATCTATCTATCTATCTATCTATCTACCTACCTACCTACCTATCTATTGTCTGTCTGTCTGTCTGTCTAATCTATCTAATCTATCTAATCTATCTAATCTATCTATCTATCTATCTATCTATCTATCTATCTATCTATCTATCTATCTATCTATCTATCTATCTAGGCTCCCTGTCACACAAAGACTTCCATGTCGATAAATATCTGGGCAATGCCAGGTTATCAGCTAGTACATCTTATAAAAAAGCATAAGCTTTCACAAACCATAGCTCAGGTTATTATTATTATTGTTATTATTATTATTATTATTATTATTATTATTATTATTATTTATTGGATTTGTATGCCGCCCCTCTCCGCAGACTCGGGGCGGCTAACAACAGTGGTAAAACTACATGAACAATCCAATTAATAAAAACAACTAAAAAAAACTTATTATAAAAAACCAAACATACACACAAACATACCATGCATAACTTGTAATAGCCTAGGGGGAAAGGATAACTTAACTCCCCCATGCCTGGCGACAAAGGTGGGTCTTAAGTAATTTGCAAAAGACAAAGAGGGTGGGGGCCGTTCTAATCTCTGGGGGGAGTTGGTTCCAGAGGGCCGGGGCCGCCACAGAGAAGGCTCTTCCCCTGGGGCCCGCCAAACGACATTGTTTGGTCGACGGGACCCAGAGAAGGCCAACTCTGTGGGACCTTATCGGCCGCTGAGATTTGTGCGGTAGAAGACGGTTCCGGATGTATTCTGGCCCAATGCATTATAGGGCTTTAAAGGTCATTACCAGCACTTTGAATTGTGACCGGAAACCGATCGGCAGCCAGTGCAGGCCGCCGAGTGTTGCAGAAACGTGGGCGAATCTAGGAAGCCCCACGATGGCTCTCACGGCCGCATTCTGCACGATCTGAAGTTTCCGAACACTTTTCAAAGGTAGCCCCATGTAGAGAGCGTTGCAGTAATCGAACCTCAAGGTGATGAGGGCATGAGTGACTGTGAGCAGTGACTCCCTGTCCAAATATGGCCGCAACTGGTGCACCAGGCAAACCTGGGCAAACGCCCCCCTCGCCACAGCCAAAAGATGATGTTCCAATGTCATCTGTGGATCGAGGACACCAACTTAAGATACCAACTAGAGGGGAGAATATTCTAGATTTAGTTTTTACAAATGGGAATTGGGTTTCAGATGTCAAGGTGGGAGAAAATTTAGGTTGCAGTGACCATCTATGTTTGTGGTTTGATGTAAAAACTCATTGTGAGCAATCCTATAATGCAACCAAAGTATTGGATTTCAGAAAAACAAATTTTAATGCAATGGGAGAATATTTAGATAATGAATTAAAGGGGAGGGATAAAATGGCAGGAGCGAGCATCCAGTGGACTGTATTAAAAAAGGCCATCTTAAAAGCCACTGGACTGTATGTAAGACAAATAACTAAAGGTAAAAGGAAGAAGAAACCGCTATGGTTTAGCAATGATGTAAGGGCTATAGTCAATGAAAAAAAGGCTGCCTATAGGAGGTATAAAGAGTCTGGAAGTATAGCTGATAGGGAGGTATATAAAATGAGACAGAAGGAGGCGAAACAGATAATATATGCTGCTAAAGCCTCAAAAGAGGAAGACATTGCCAAATCTGTAAAGAAGGGGGATAAAACCTTCTTCAGATATATTAATGATAAGAAGAAGAAAAACTGCGGCATCACGAAGCTTAGTACCGGGAATAATACATGCATTAATGGGAATAAGGAGATTGCTGACCATTTCAATAGCTACTTCTGTTCAGTTTTCTCAAAAGACACCTTACAAAATAATACTATAGAGGGATATAGCATTGCTTCCAGCTGTACGGATTCAGCTCCGGTGATCTTAGAAGCCGATGTCTTAGAAGAACTTGAACGATTAAAGATAAATAAGGCAATGGGTCCAGATGGCATCCACCCCAGAGTTCTTAAAGAACTCAGATCTGTCATTGCTACCCCCCTGACTGATTTGTTTAACCAATCCTTGTTAACAGGAGAAGTTCCTGAGGATTGGAGAATGGCCAGTGTTGTGCCTATTCACAAGAAGGGCAGTAGAGAAGAAGCTGGTAACTACAGGCCAGTTAGCTTGACATCAGTTGTAGTTAAAATGATGGAGACTCTACTGAAAAAGAGGATAAATCAGCACCTAAAAAACAATAACTTATTAGACCCAAATCAGCATGGCTTTACTGAAGGCAAATCATGTCAGACTAATCTCATTGATTTCTTTGACTATGTCACAAAGATGTTGGATGAAGGTGGTGCCGTGGATATTGCCTACCTGGACTTCAGCAAAGCCTTTGATACGGTTCCACATAAAGAGCTGATAGATAAATTAGTGAAGATTGGACTTAATCCCTGGATAGTTCAATGGATTTGCAGCTGGCTGAAGCATAGACATCAGAGAGTTATTGTTAATGGCGAGTATTCTGAGCAGAGTCAGGTTACAAGCGGTGTGCCACAAGGATCTGTTCTGGGTCCTATTCTTTTTAATATATTTGTGAGTGACATAGGGGAAGGTTTGGTAGGGAAGGTTTGCCTATTTGCCGATGACTCTAAAGTGTGCAATAGGGTTGATATTCCTGGAGGCGTCTGTAATATGGTAAATGATTTAGCTTTACTAGATAAATGGTCTAAGCAATGGAAACTGCAGTTTAATGTTTCCAAATGTAAAATAATGCACTTGGGGAAAAGGAATCCTCAATCTGAGTATTGTATTGGCAGTTCAGTGTTGGCAAATACTTCAAAAGAAAAGGATTTAGGGGTAGTGATTTCTGACAGTCTCAAAATGGGTGAACAGTGCAGTCAGGCGGTAGGGAAAGCAAGTAGGATGCTTGGCTGCATAGCTAGAGGTATAACAAGCAGGAAGAGGGAGATTATGATCCCACTATATAGAATGCTGGTGAGACCACATTTGGAATACTGTGTTCAGTTCTGGAGACCTCACCTACAAAAAGATATTGACAAAATTGAACGGGTCCAAAGACGGGCTACAAGAATGGTGGAAGGTCTTAAGCATAAAACGTATCAGGAAAGACTTAATGAACTCAATCTGTATAGTCTGGAGGACAGAAGGAAAAGGGGGGACATGATCGAAACATTTAAATATATTAAAGGGTTAAATAAGGTCCAGGAGGGAAGTGTTTTTAATAGGAAAGTGAACACAAGAACAAGGGGACACAATCTGAAGTTAGTTGGGGGAAAGATCAAAAACAACATGAGAAAATATTATTTTACTGAAAGAGTAGTAGATCCTTGGAACAAACTTCCAGCAGATGTGGTAGATAAATCCACAGTAACTGAATTTAAACATGCCTGGGATAAACATATATCCATCCTAAGATAAAATACAGAAAATAGTATAAGGGCAGACTAGATGGACCATGAGGTCTTTTTCTGCCGTCAGACTTCTATGTTTCTATGTTTCTATGAGGAGGATGCCCAAGTTGCGGACCCTCTCTGAGGGGGTCAATAATTCCCCCCCCCCCAGGGTAATGGACGGACAGATGGAATTGTCCTTGGGAGGCAAGACCCACAGTCACTCCGTCTTGTCTGGGTTGACACCCATCCAGGCCCCAACAGCCTCCAAGCAAGGGCACATCACTTCCACTGCTTCGTTGACTGGTCATGGGGTGGAGATGTATAGCTGGGTATCATCGGCATATTGATAATACCTCACCCCATGCCCTTGGATGATCTCACCCAGGGGTTTCATGTAGATATTAAATAGCAGGGGGGAGAGGACTGACCCCTGAGGCACCCCACAAGGGAGAGACCTAGAGATCGACCTCTGACCCCCCCACTAACACCGACTGCGATCGGCCGGAGAGGTAGGAGAAGAACCACTGAAGAACAGTGCCTCCCACTCCCAACCCCTCCAGCCGGCGCAGAAGGATAGCATGGTCGATGGTATCGAAAGCCGCTGAGAGGTCAAGAAGCACCAGGACAGAGGACAAGCCCCTGTCCCGGGCCCGCCAGAGATCATCCATCAACGTGACCAAAGCAGTTTCCGTGCTGTAGCCGGGCCTGAATTCAGACTGTTGAGGACCTAGATAATCAGCTTCATCCAAGGACCGCTGGAGTTGGAGCGCCACCACCTTCTCAACAACCTTCCCCATAAAGGGAAGTTTGGAGACTGGACGGTAGTAATTAAACACGGCTGGGTCCAGGGAAGGCTTCTTGAGGAGGGGGCGCACAAGTGCCTCCTTATAAAGGGCCAGAAAGGACCCCCTCCCCAAGGAGGCGTTGACAATCTCCTGGGCCCAGCTCCGTGTCATCTCTCGGCTGGCCGAAACCAACCAAGAGGGACACAGATCCAATAAACAGGTGGCGGAACTCACAGCTCCAATGGCCTTGTCCACTTCATCAGGTGTCACCAAGTCAAACTCCTCCCAGACTGATGGACAAAGACGTTTAGCCCCAGTCACCTCGACTGACTCATTGTCAGCCGATACTGCTGTGCAATTGGAGTTGAGATCAGCCCAGATTCGAGCGATTTTATCAGCGAAAAACGAGTTAAATTCCTCGGCACTACCCTGCAAGGGCTCCCCAACTCCCCCCCTGATTTAGAAGGGAGCGGGTCACCCTAAACAGAGCGGCCGGACGGGATTCCGCTGATGCAATCAAGGCGGCATGGTACGCGCATCTTGCCGCCTTGAGCGCCACTTTGATGCATAAAGTAGCCAAACTGATGTATCTCTGTTTATTTCCGCATCTTATAAAGTGAACTGTTGACTTCTAAAACTGCTTTGTCTTTTAATAAAATTGTTCATTAGGAAGGTAAACTGATTCTTTGTTACCAGTAATTAATACAGTTCTTCCACAATATCTAGAATGAGAGATGTGCCTACAAAGGCTTTATCTCAAGTTGAAGATTTGTAGTTTGTCTATTTTTTCTTGTTTTGGTAAATGTTATTCTTAAACTGGCTTCTCATCCAAAACATCCCAAGTAATAGAGTAAAAAAACAATGCCGTTTTCTCTTGTCCTCTTATACTGTTTCTTCTTGTGATTCTTTTCCAGAGCAGTTGATTGCTTTGCTTCCTAATAATGCTCTAGATGCAAGAAAGCAAGCGGTCTTTATGGGTATTCAACCAAAGACTGTATTAAACTGTGTGCAGTCTAACGAGGGCCAAGTTCAGCTCCAGTTAATGGTGAGTATTACACTTATACTTCAATTGGGGAGGACATAGTTTTTTGAGGGGAGGGAATTATCCTTGTTAGACAATCAGTTTATGTATAGCACCACAGAGTAAACAAAGGATACCACAGTCACCATGTGCTTTACTGTTGAACTATTTAATTGAAACAGGAAACTACTTGATGGCGAACCTATGGCACATGTGTCACAGCTGGCACACAGAGCCATATCGAAGGGCACACAAGGCTTTGCCCTATGTCAGTCCTAGCGCGCATGTGCACATTGGTCAGCTGATTTTTAGCTGACCAGCCGAGGCTTCAGGGAAACCTCCTGAAGCCGAGGGATGTTGAAAAATGATCCAATGGGTCAACTGGAAGTTAGGTTTTTTGCCATTTTTGCATATGTGAGGGGGCAGCAGGGTTTGGTGGTGTACACATGCGTGAGAGTTGTGCACATGCACGGGGAGAGCATGGGTGTGGACACACATGCGCTAGTGCACAGGTGCATGCCCTTTTGTTCACACAAACTAAAACAGGTTCCCCATTGCTAACTTAGAACAAAGGAGCATAGAGTGTATGTATAGAAACACCATAGATCCAAACTTGTAAACACTGCCATCTACTGACTGAATACAACTGTAGTTGTTGCACAGAAACACATTCCAACAATGGAATGTTGGAATAATACTTGTTTTTCCTTTTATGGTGTATGATTTGTACTATTTCTATTCTGTACTAATATTCAAAAGTCAGAAATACTTTTCACCAATGGAAATCTAGAAATGGTTAAATGGGAATTACCTTTCTGTGTCTGATCGCTTTTTAAAGAAATTCAAAGCGAGGGAGAGAGAGAAAGATCTCGTTATTTTGGGCAAAAATGCCTAGTAGGTTCAACAATATGTTGACTTACTATAAAGGTAAAGATTATCCTTGCACACATGTGCTAGTCGTTTCTGATTATAGGGAGTAGTGCTCATCTCCATTTCAAAGCCAAAGAGCCAGTGCTTTCTGAAAGACATCTCTGTGGTCATGTGACCAGCATGACTAAACACTGAAAGCTTTCGAGGAGTTGGGGGTTTTCTTTCTTCAACTTTGTTTTTTTAAATATTTGAATAAATTTTATTGTTTTTACAAAAATAACTTACATTATATATAATCATGGTAACGATAGTAATAACAATCAAACAGGACAAAAAAAAGAAAAAAGAAAGAAGTATAGTATAAAGTATTATTAAATTCACTACACCCTTGTTTAATAAAACAGTCTTCTATACTAGTTACTCTTTTCTCATTCATTATCTCTACCATCTCTATATATTCTCAAAATTTAACATCTCTATATTACTTATTTTAATTATTTTTCTTCCTTTTATCTAACCGTTTATACAATTTGTCCCATATTTGATACTAGTTGGTGTCTTCTTTCTCTTTTATTCTCATTGTTAGTCTGCTCATTTCTGCCACTTCAAATATTTTGTTTATCACTTGTAGGTTGGTGGGAATGATTTCTTTCTTCCAAAATTGTGCATAGCAAATCCTTGCCGCAGTTGAGATATGAATTATCAGATATCGTATATCTTTGTGTATTTTTGAATCTATTATGCCCAATAAAAATATTTCCGGCTTTAGTTCTACATTTATTGATACGATTTCTTTTAACCAACATTGAATTTTTTCCCAATATGTCCTGGTACCATGACAAGTCCATCACATGTGGTAGTAAGTATCTAATTCTTTTTTGCATTTCCAACACTTGGGAGATGATTCAGGGTAAATTTCAGTCAGCTTTGTCAGAGCGAGATGCCACCAATAAAACATTTTATATATATTTTCTTTGTACGCTGTGGAGATTGTTAATTTGAAGTTCGAACTCCATACTCTTTCCCAGTCATCCAATTCAATCATGTGTCCTATATTTTGGCCCCAGGTAACCATGACTTCTTTGATACAATTATAAAATCTCAAAATTACTTTTTCTTTTGGGCCCAGTAGTATTTTATCCATTTCCTGGTAATTTGTCTGGAAGCCAAATTGTGCCAAATCAGATTTATATTTATTGTGTAATTAATAGTATAGCCATCAATCAATATTTATACCTTCCAATGCCAGATTTTCCCTTGTTTTGAGTTTGTTTTCTTCATCTAAGAATATTTTATATACAATTCTGTTGTTTAAATTTACTAGATTGGGATGGGTCACAGCTTGCAAAGGTGACAGCCATTTTGGCATTTGAATATATATTTTTTCCTAGTACAGTAATACCTCATCTTATGAACGCCTCTTCATACGAACTTTTCAAGATACAAGCCGGGCATTCAGGATTTTTTTGCCTCTTCTCATGAACCATTTTCGTCTTACGAATCCTCGCTTCTCTCCCGGCTGCTGCCAAAACAAGCGATTTTAAGTTAGCAGGCTCTGATGATCGAAAGGGAACTGGAGTCAGGCTTTTCCATGCGGGGTCTCCCCCCTCTCCCCATCCCATCTGCTAGAAAATGGCGTGTCCATGGAGAGGAGCTCTCCACTCCAGGGGGGGAGGGCGGGTGGATAAAGCAATGCTAGCAGAGTGCTTGTAGTGGCAGGGAAAGGGAGCCTGTGGAGGAATAAATAGCATGGGGTTTTTTTTCCCCCTGGAAACATCAGGATTCAGGAAAGCTGGAGCAATAAATGGCATGAGGGGTCCTGGAAATGTCAGAATTCAGGAAAGCTGGAGCAATAAATAGCATGGGGGCTCCTGGAAACGTCAGGATTCAGGCCAACTGGAGCAATAAATGGCATAAGGAGGTCCTGGAAACGTCAGGAATGACCTGCAGAGAGCTGGGACCAACATAACAAAGGCTACATGCTACATTGCCAGGGACTCATGATTCTGCAGTGTGTCCCAGACATGTCCCCCTGCTTAAACCAGTACATGTCTGGGCCCATCTGAAGTTTGCTAGAGAGCATTTGGATGATCCAGAAGAGTATTGGGAGAATGTCATATGGTCAGATAAAAACAAAGTAGAACTGTTTGGTAGAAACACAACTCGTCATGTTTGGAGGAGGAAGAATGCTGAGTTGCATCCAAAGAACACCATATCTACTGTGTGTTGTGGTTGGCACTGTGCAGCATGGCACTGTGAAGCAGGGGGTGGCAACATCACGTTTTGGGGTGGTTTCTCTGCAAAGGGACCAGGACGACTGATCCATGTACATGAAAGAATAAATGAGGCCATGTATTGTGAGATTTTGAATGCAAACCACCTTCCATCAACAAGGGCACTGAAGATGAAACGTTGCTGGATCTTTCAGCATGACAATGATCCCAAATACACTGCCAGGGCAACGAAGGAGTGGCTTCGTAAGAAGCATTTTAAGGTCCTGGAGTGGCCTAGCCAGTCTCCAGATCTCAACCTTATAAAAAAATTTTGGAGGGAGTTGAAAGTCCGTGTTGCCCAGCGACAGCCCCAAAACATCATTGCTCTTGAGGAGATCTGCATGGAGGAATGGGCCAACATACCAGCAACAGTGTGTGCCAACCTTGTGAGGACTTACAGAAAATGTTTGACCTCTGTCATTGCCAACAAAGGATATACAGTGATCCCTCGATTTTCGCGGTCTCGATTTTCACGAAACGCTATACAGTACCACGGTTTTTCAAAAAATATTAATTAAAAAATACTCCACGGTTTTTTTGCTATACCACGGTTTTTCCCACCCGATGACGTCATACGTCATCACCAAGAGTCACTTCTCTGTCTCTTTCTCTTTCTTTCCTGTCATTCTCTGCTTCAATCATTTTCTCATTTCTCTTTTTTTCTCCCCTTTTTTCTATCATTTCTCTCTCTCTTCCTTCCACTCTTCTCTCTCTCTTCCTTCCTCATCTTTCTTTCTCTCTTTCTCTATCTTGCTTCTTCCTCTCTCACACTCTCTTCCTCCCTCTCTCATCTCTTTCTTTCCTTCTCTCTCTTTCTCTATCTCGCCCCCTCTTGCTCTTGAGCGGCCGGGCCGGATGAACGGTGGGCGAGCGGGTGGGCGAGCGAGTGGGTGGGCGGGCGAGCAAACGGGCGAGCAGCGAGCGAGCAGCCGGACGAGCGAACGAGCGGCCGGGCGAGCTAACAGGCGAGCGGCCGGGTGGGCGAGTGGCGGGCGGGCGGGCGCTGGGGGGGGCGGGGGCAGCCGACATTCAAAGCAATCTTTGTCGGCTTCCGAACTTTCGTCGCTCCCTGCCTCCACCATCTGCGCATGCGCGGCCATGGAAAAAGGGCGCGCATGCGCAGATGGTGTTTTTACTTCCGCACCACTATACCGCGGAAAATTGATTATCGCGGGAGGTCTTGGAACGTAACCCCCGCGATAATCGAGGGATCACTGTATAACAAAGTATTGAGATGAACTTTTGTTATTGACCAAATACTTATTTTCCACCATAATTTGGAAATAAATTCATTAAAAATCAGACAATGTGATTTTCTGGATGTATTTTCTCATGTTGTCTCTCATGGTTGAGATCTACCTATGATGTCAATTACAGGCCTCTCTCATCTTTTTAAGTGGGAGAACTTGCACAATTGGTGTCTGACTAAATACTCCCCCCCACACTGTATATACCTTCTAACATTTTAATAAATTTATCACCAAATTGCTTTATTTTGATTTGTGTTATTATAAAGTTCCAATTCAAGTTTCCAGGACTTTGAATGGAAGCACACCTGATATTTACCTTCTGTTGTGAGCTGAGCTGGACATGGATTTTTAGGATCAAGAGACGGATGAGTACTGGCAATGCAGGAGGATGATGGGGTATTAGAGGAGCAGGACCCCCTGTTAGATGTAAGAGTCAGGAGGATATGGTCTAGGCATGAGTATCTGAAAAGAAGGGATAGTAAAACCATGCCACAAGCTTGATCAACGATTTATGGGTCTGTTACCAATGGAAAAGGTCATTAATCCGGTGACTTATCATTTGACTTTTCCCAGCTCTCTCCATTTGCATCCAGTGTTTCATTGATCCCTTCTTATTTATTTATTTATTAATAGAGTTGAAAGGGACCGTTAGGTCATCGAGTCCAACCCCCTGCCTGAGCAGGAATCCCTACAGCACCCCAGCCAAATGGAAGTCCAATCTCCTCTTGAAGGTGTCCAGAGTTGGGGAGTTCATCACCTCCCCTGGCAGGCAGTTCCATTGGTTGATCGCTCTGACCGTCAGGAAGTTCTTCCTTATTTCCAGGTTGAATCTCTCCTTGGTCAGCTTCCAACCCTTGTTCCTCGTCCGGCCCTCTGGTGCCCTGGGGAATAAAGAGACCCCCTCCTCACTGTGGCAACCCCTCAAGTATCTGTAAACTGCTATCATGTCATAGAAACATAGAAACATAGAAACATAGAAGACTGACGGCAGAAAAAGACCCCAAGGTCCATCTAGTCTGCCCTTTTACTATTTCCTGTATTTTATCTTACAATGGATATATGTTTATCCCAGGCATGTTTAAATTCGGTTACTGTGGATTCACCAACCACGTCTGCTGGAAGTTTGTTCCAAGGATCTACTACTCTTTCAGTAAAATAATATTTTCTCATGTTGCCTTTGATCTTTCCCCCAACTAACTTCAGATTGTGTCCCCTTGTTCTTGTGTTCCCTTTCCTGTTAAAAACACTTCCCTCCTGAACCCTATTTAACCCTTTAACATATTTAAATGTTTCGATCATGTCCCCCCTTTTCCTTCTGTCTTCCAGACTATACAGATTGAGTTCATTAAGTCTTTCCTGATACGTTTTATACTTAAGACCTTCCACCATTCTTGTAGCCCGTCTTTGGACCCGTTCAATTTTGTCAATATCTTTTTGTAGGTGAGGTCTCCAGAACTGAACACAGTACTCCAAATGTGGTCTCACCAGCGCTCTATATAAGGGGATCACAATCTCCCTCTTCCTGCTTGTTATACCTCTAGCTATGCAGCCAAGCATCCTGCTTGCCTTTCCTACCGCCCGACCACACTGCTCACCCATTTTAAGACTGTCAGAAATCACTACCCCTAAATCCTTCTCTTCTGAAGTTTTTGCTATCACAGAACTGCCAATGCAATACTCAGATTTAGGATTCCTTTTCCCCAAGTGCATTATTTTACATTTGGAAACATTAAACTGCAGTTTCCACTGCTTTGACCATTTATCTAGTAACGCTAAATCATTTACCATATTACAGACCCCTCCAGGAATATCAACCCTATTGCACACTTTAGAGTCGTCAGCAAATAGGCAAACCTTCCCTACCAAACCTTCTCCTATGTCACTCACAAACATATTAAAAAGAATAGGACCCAGAACAGACCCTTGTGGCACACCGCTTGTAACCTGTCTCTGCTCAGAATACTCGCCATTAACAATAACTCTCTGATGTCTATGCTTCAGCCAGCTTGAAATCCACTGAACTATCCAGGGATTAATTCCAATCTTCACTAATTTATCTATCAGCTCTTTATGTGGAACCGTATCAAAGGCTTTGCTGAAGTCCAGATAGGCAATATCCACGGCACCACCTTGATCCAACACCTTTGTGACATAGTCAAAGAACTCAATGAGATTAGTCTGACACGATTTGCCTTCAGTAAAGCCATGCTGATTTGGGTCCAATAAGTTATTGTTTTTTAGATGCTGATTTATCCTCTTTTTGAGTAGCGTCTCCATCATTTTAACTACAATTGATGTCAAGCTAACTGGCCTGTAGTTACCAGCTTCTTCTCTACTGCCCTTCTTGTGGATAGGCACAACACTGGCCATTCTCCAATCCTCAGGAACATCTCCTGTTAACAGGGATTGGTTAAACAAATCAGTCAGGGGGGTAGCAATGACAGATCTGAGTTCTTTAAGAACTCTGGGGTGGATGCCATCTGGACCCATTGCCTTATTTATCTTTAATCTTTCAAGTTCTTCTAAGACATCGGCTTCTAAGATCACTGGAGCTGAATCCGTACAGCTGGAAGCAATGCTATATCCCTCTATAGTATTATTTTGTAAGGTGTCTTTTGAGAAAACTGAACAGAAGTAGCTATTGAAATGGTCAGCGATCTCCTTATTTCCATCAATGCATGTATTATTCCCGGTACTAAGCTTTGTGATGCTGCAGTTTTTCTTCTTCCTATCACTAATATATCTGAAGAAGGTTTTATCCCCCTTCTTTACAGATTTTGCTATTTCTTCCTCTTTTGAGGCTTTAGCAGCATATATTATCTGTTTTGCCTCCTTCTGTCTCATTTTATACACCTCTCTATCAGCTATACTTCCAGACTCTTTATACCTCCTATAGGCAGCCTTTTTTTCATTGACTATAGCCCTTACATCATTGCTAAACCATAGCGGTTTCTTCTTCCTTTTACCTTTAGTTACTTGCTTTACATAAAGTCTTGTGGCTTTTAAGATGGCCTTTTTTAATACAGTCCACTGGGTGCTCGCTCCTGCCATTTTATCCCTCCCCTTTAATTCATTATTTAAATATTCCCCCATTGCATTAAAATTTGTTTTTCTGAAATCCAATACTTTGGTTGCAGTATAGGATTGCTCACAATCAGTTTTTACATCAAACCACAAACATAGATGGTCACTGCAACCTAAATTTTCTCCCACCTTGACCTCTGAAACCCGATTCCCATTTGTAAAAACTAAATCTAGAATATTCTCCCCTCTAGTTGGTGTCTTAACTAGCTGTGCCATAGCTGCTCCTGTAAAGGCCTCTACTATATTCTTACTTTTGCATGTAAGGGCACTGGGGATATTCCAGTCAACATCAGACATGTTGAAATCACCCATAACCACAATATCTCCCTTTACTGCCATTAGGGTAATCTCATCCACCATCTTGTTGTCATGTTCCTCAGATTGCCCTGGAGGCCTATAGATCACCCCAATTCTAATGACAGAACCATCTTTATTTTGCATGCAAATCCAGAGGGTCTCCAGATCTTTACATGTATTTTGAATTAGTATTGTTTTTAGACTTTCTTTAACATAAATGGCTACTCCACCTCCCCTTCTCTCTATTCTATCCTTCCTATACAGTGTATATCCTGGTATGGATATTTCCCATTCATTAGAATCCTTAAACCATGTCTCAGTTATGGCAACCAGATCCAAATTATCTCTAGATATTATGGCCATTAACTCACAGAGCTTCATTATTTTCATTATTAGTTTGCCCCTTATCATCAACAACTACATCTATTTTATTTACAGCTCCCTTTTCATAAGCTTATCCCCTCTAGACCTTTTTTTTTCTAGGCTGTCCATGCCCAGTTCTCTCAATCTCTCTTCGTAAGTCTTGGTTTCGAGTCCCCTAATCATTTTGGTTGCTCTTTTTTGCACCTTCTCCAGAGTTTCGATGTCTTTTTTGTAGTGAGGTGACCAGAATTGGATGCAGTACTCCAGGTGGGGTCTGACCAGGGCATAGTAGAGTGGTATTAGTACTTCCCTGGTCTTGGAGCGTATTCCTCTGTTGATGCAGCTTAGGATTGAGTTGGCTTTTTTGGCTGCTGCTGCACATTGCTGACTCATGTTTAGTTGATTGTCCACCAAGACTCCAAGATCTCTTTCGCAGTCACTACTGCAGAGTGGGGTATCTCCCAGGCTGTATGTATGTCTAGGGTTCTTTTTGCCGAGGTGGAGGACTCTGCATTTGTCGGTGTTGAACCTCATTTTGTTGGTAAGGGCCCACTGTGATAGTCTGTCTAGGTCTTCTTGTACTCTGAGCCTGTCCTCAAGGGTGTTGGCTACCCCCGCCAGCTTGGTGTCATCTGCAAATTTTATTAGTTCCCCTTTTATTCCCTCGTCCAGGTCGTTGATGAAGATGTTAAAGAGTACAGGACCCAGGACAGAGCCCTGTGGTACTCCACTGTCTACTTTTTTCCATGTGGATTTGGTGCTGTTGAGGACAACTCGTTGGGTGCGGTTGGTCAGCCAACTGTTTATCCATCTACATGTGTAGTTATCTACTCCATTTTTTTCTAGTTTGTGGATTAGGAGATTGTGGTCGACTTTATCGAAAGCCTTACTGAAGTCCAAGTATATGAGGTCCACTGAGTTGCGTTGGTCAACTGACTTGGTTATGGTGTTGAAAAATGATATGAGATTGGTTTGGCATGATTTGTTTCTGATGAATCCGTGCTGGCTATTGGATATGATCTTGTTTGTTTCTAGGAAGTGGGTGAGTTGTTTTTTGATTATTTTCTCCAGTATTTTTCCAGGTATAGAGGTCAGACTGATTGGTCTGTGGTTACCTGGGTCGGTCTTTTTGCCTTTTTTGTGGATGGGGACTACGTCAGCTCGCTTCCAGTCTTCCGGTAGGTCTCCAGTGATCCAGGATATTTGGTAGATGAGGAGGAGTGGTTCCGCTATGGTGTCTGCCAATTCTTTTAGGACTTTGGGGTGAAGTCCGTCTGGCCCTGGTGATTTGTATTCGTTGAGTTCCCTCAGGTAGTCCCTCACTGTGCTTTTGTCTATGTTGAGTTCGGTTCTGGGGCAGTTTGTTGCAGTTAAATTGCAGATTGGTTGGAGGGAGGTTCCCTTTTGTGTGAAGACTGTTGCAAAGTAGGCATTGAGTAGCTGTGCTTGGTTATTGCTGTCTGTGATTTCTCTACCCTCTTCGTTTTTTAGTGTGATGATTGTTTCTTTGATTTTCTTCTTATTGTTGATGTGTTGGAAGAATCTTTTTTTGTTGTCTTTGACTTCCGCTGCAAGGTGTTGTTCATATTGTGCCTTTGCTGTTTTTATTTTTTGTTTGCAGGAACTGGCTTCTTGTTCCAGAAAGTCCTGCCTGTCCACTTCAGCTTCTTGTTCCAGCCCAACCAGTGTTCAGTGTTCAAGATTATCTGCCTGAGTCATAGATCGCCAGCATCCGAGATTCCGGATGGATCAAGGATTGGTTCCAGTGCATTGTCGAATGGAAGGAGGGTGGACCGGACAATTGTTCCTGGGTGGATGTAATTTACGTTCAAGCTCCTGATTTGGTTCATAGTTTTCAGTTACAGTTTTCATCCAGACCACATCCCCTGTGACGGCTCTGGGGGAAGGGCCCTGCGGTGGAGGATAGTGTTGTGAGTGATCTACATCCAGTTTAACTGGTCACGGATTTTGAGGATCAAGAGACAGATGAGTACTGGCATTGCAGGCCAGTGTTCTTGCCGTCTGAGTCTGAGAGTGAGAGTGAAGGGGAGTTAGGGACTGAGGAACCACCAGAAACTGTAGCACTTCCAGTTATGGGATTGAGTGAGTCAGAGGACGATGGAGAATTAGAGGAGCAGGACCCCCTGTAGAGGCAAGTATCAGGAGGACGTTATCTAGGCATGAGTATCTGAAAAGAAAAGGGTTTTGGCATTAATAGATCTATAAAACACTTGGCCACACTTAGGGTCTGTCTGAGGGGAAGTGGGTGGTTGGTGAATTGAAGATGAGAGACTTTTCTGCTTTCACAGACTTTTTATTCATGCCTGTTTCAAGTGCTTCTGAGTTTCATTGAACTATAGGTTTTGTCAAGCTGCCAGAAACACTTCAAGGACTGAGATTTGTGACTCTCTCTGGCTCGCAGCTTGGTTTTCCCTTATCTCCGGCTCATTAAAAAGGAACGCTGCAAACATGAAATTCTTTAGAGTTAACCAGCTTATTTCATGAACTTGTTTTACCAAGAGATTTTGTCTATGATCAAATTTTTGACAGCGTGTGTGGCTTTTTATTTCTGATTGTCTGGACAGAACACATTTTCACCAAGTGGTCCCTATTTTTCTACTTGCATTTTTCCACGCTTTTGAACTGCTAGGTAGTCAGAAGCTGGGAAACAGAAGCTTGTTCCATTATGCGGTGCGAGGGATTCGAACTAACAAACTGCCAATCTTTCTGATCAACAAGCTCAGCATCTTAGCTACTAAGCTTAGCTATTGACTTACTATATGTAGTAAATGTATAGTGGAAATGTATAGTGTCTGAGTGGCAGTCCCTACGGGACTGGGCGGCACAGAAATAATAAACAAACAAACAAACAAACAAACAAAAAACTCACCCTGTTTTGCCTCAGAGAATTTCAAAATAAAATACTGTACTGTGTGTCTTTAACAGTGAGCTCATAATAGGGCAACTCTATCAATATCAAAATGCCACTTAAATAGTTGAGCTAGTTTCAAAGTAGATTTTGATTTTCTTTCTCTCTTCTTTTCTCCCATTCTTTTTCTTTCTCTTTTCCTTCCTCTCTTTTTTCTATCTGTTTCTCTCTCTTCCTCTCTTCCTCTCTTCCTCTCTCTCTCCTTCCCTCTCACTCTTTCCCTCTCGGCTTCTGGGCAGGTTTGGAAAACTCTGAGTTGATGATGATTTTTAAGTGAGCGATTGCTCACTGCTCAGCTTAGAGGGAACTATGGCTAGAATGCATGCACATGCCCACATCCCATTTATTTATTTGTTTATTTATTTACTTACTTACTTATTTATTATTTATATTTATATGTCGCCCACTCCAATAGGACTCAGGGCGGCTAACAATAATTACTATAACCCTTCCCTCTCCCTCTAGCAAGCGCACTCCCACATGTTGTTCCCTGTGCATGCGCACAAGCTTTACTGAAGCCTGGTATGTGAAAAAAATGCCCAAATGGGCAAAGCAGAAGTTCGGGAAAACACACTTCTGGTTTGCCATTGTGCTGTGCTGTTTTCTGCAACTCGGAGGGTTCAAGGAAGCTTCCGGTTTGTTGGGCAATTTTTTTTGCCTCCGGAGCTTCTGGAGGGCGAAATGGCCTTTCCCAAGTTGGAGCTGATACAGGGCAAAATCTTGCGTGCCCTCCAATATGGCTCTGCGTGCCACCTGTGGCATGCGTGCCATGGGTTCGCCATCATGGCTATAAGCCATTTACTCCCATGTTCTGTTTCCATTTGGCATAATTGCTTTATTGGTTTATCAGCTAAATATTTGTGGTGTGGGTTTTTAAAAAAAACACTTTTAATAATAAGACATTCAGAAAAGAAAGTTTGCTTAAAGAGGGCACATGGATGTGGAAAATGTGTCTTGTAAGGAGCTATACATTATTTAAGAACACATTTGCAGCTGTTGGAAGAAAAATCCATTTGGTTCAGTTCCAAGCTGCGAGAAAGACACTGGAAACAAGGAGGCTGATTGGAAAGATGGTTTATTGATGAAGCAGAACCACATATGAATCTGGGCAGCTGACAAGAGAATGGGTGGGTTTTATACCTTCTTTGGGCTTTGTATTTCAGCTTTATATTTGATCTTCCTGCTCCTGTGCAAGAACATGTCCTTTATTGGCTGTTGTCAGATTCCTATGGAGTCATGTAAGGGGCTGTGTATGGGTCACAGCTGGCTCTATAGGCAAATCTTAGGCAAATATAGGCAAATCTTAGTCTTCAGAGAGGGGCGGCATACAAATCTAAATAATAATAATAATAATAATAATAATAATAATAATAATAATAATAATAATTATTATTATTATTATTATTATTATTATTATTATTATTATTATTATTATTATTATTATTATTATTATTTGAGCTGATCTATCTGAGCTCCCAGGTTTGAAATTTGCACTACTCTGGGATGGTACAATGAAGAGGCTGTGTTTTGAAAGGGTGTTGGACAATTCCTATAATTGCTTAATGGCTTTCATCCTGTATTGGATCTTGGATGATGGACTGCTTCTAATCCTACCATTCTGCATTTGTTCTAACTTTTCTGCAGGGAGTTTCAATCCTGTCTTTAATGGATTTCTGCCTACAGTATTTGCTTTGCTTAAGGATAGAGCTATCTAAATAGTTGTCTTCCTCTTTCATTAAGCTCTTTACCTCTTAAGTGTTGGCATCTGTTGCGGGCTATTAAGAAAATTTGGGGGCTGCTTCCTACTTCTAAAACATATTTCTCAATTTCTCCTTTATGGAATATTCTGCCTTTTAAAATATTTCCCAAAACATTTCATTCTTCGCAGAGGGGGTGCTTCCCACCCAGCCATTACCTCTTTCTAATGATGATGTCTAATTAAGCCTTTCTATTTTTAGAGTGGAGACATTATGCATCTACACAAGCAAAATGAGGAATTTTTGAGCTTCAGTTTTTACAGCAAGACCGATGGCCGCCGAGATACTTGCTCTTTTGAATCTGCACAATTCCCTGGATGGTTCCTAAGTACTTCTTCTGAAGCACACAAACCTATTGGTTTGAGTCAAAAAGGAGGACCTGAAAACATCCTGTTTCATTTTCAAAGAATAAACTGAGTCAGAAGTTTTATATTTTCAAAGAGAGATGGATAGGATTGTTTTGCTATATTTTGTATGCGATGGAAATAATTTTTGGCTTTAGGCATTCTTTTTTTAGTAGATTGTGGTTGTGTTAAAGAAACAAAAGGTGGGATCAGAAATAGAGATAGTTAACAATTTGCCTAATCCAGAATATCTGTTGTACTTGATGATCTTTTCAGGAAAATACCATAAGAGATTTACCAAAAATCCTCAGGCCAGCCATACCTGTTAGAGATATCCTGACCTCACAACAGAGGTGGGTTCCTACCTGTATGCTAGGATGTGCCATTCTGGTAGCGGCCTGCAGATTGTATAATTTGCATACAACCGCTCTGGTGCCGTCTTTGCCGGTCCGTTGGGTGGTGCCACCATTTTTGGGGAATTTTTGGGTCCTTTTCTGCTTCCTTCACATGAGCAGAAGCAAAATTTCATGAGGGGACGCATGCGCAGAAGCAAAAAAAGAGCAAAAAATGATGAAATCTCACAGTCACTTGCATCCTTACATGAGATTTTGCTTCCTAAGCATGCACAGGAAGCAAATCTTGCACTGCACGTGGGTGCTTGGGTGTTGGTCATCTGGAGATGCATGTGCAGCTCCATTTCGACTACCCAGATGGTGTCTTCCCCTGTCTGGGCAGTGGCCCTTCACTGGCGATTTCCTCCAAAGGTTTGGTTGTGTTAACCACCTGCTGCCCTAGTCCAGGATTCATTCCTGGGTGTCGTTTTACAGAAGTGTTCATGGAGCAACTCTCTATGTCCTTTTTCATCATTGGCCATCAAAATTGATCTCTGGCCAAGGGTATGTATGTATGTATGTATGTATGTATGTATGTATGTATGTATGTATGTATTTGATTTATAGGCCACCCTTCTTGCGGACTCAGGGCGGCTTACTGAAACAAAATACAATATAACAATAAAAGAGTTAATTATGAGCAATTAAAAAGAGTTAAGAACAATAAATACCCAATATAAAACAGTAGAGTAGAGTAGGGTCTTTAGAAACCTGGCGTAGCTGGATTGCTTGGCATCATGACTTCCCTGAAAGACTTGCGCTTGCAGGCTGTCATCTTTTTGTGATGCGTCTTTCAATTGTTGATCAATGGTAGTGATGGTGAACCTTCCCCCCCTGGGTGCCGAAATAGTGTGCGCACGCATACTATCGCTTGCATACATGTGCCCACAACCAGTAGTGGGTTTCTACCGGAACAGTAAAAGATGCCGCACTGGTAGTAAAAGTTGAGCTGCGTATGCAGTTTCACTTCTCCTGTGGGTGTGCGAGCATGTGTCTCAGTGTGTTTTTGCTTCTGCACATGCGCAGAAGCAATTTTTTTTGCCAAAATATCACATGCACGCATGTTCCCTCATCAGGCTTTAGAGGCTTTCTTGGAGCTTGGGGGGGGGGCAAAATGCCCTCCCCTCCCTCCCTTGAGACCTTCCAGAGGCTTACAATGCCCCCTAGAGCCTCTCTGTGAGCCAAAAACCAGTTGGTGGGCACCCACATGCCTGCTGAAGCTGAGCTAGGGTAACGGTTTGTGTGCCAGCAGATATGGCTCCACGTGCCACCTATGGCATATGTGCCATAGGTTTACCATCACAGCTCTATGTTGTTCCTGGCAGGGTTGAGTTTTTTACTACCAGTTCTGTAGGCATGGCTTATTTTGTGGTCATGGCTTGATAGTCATGTGGCAGTGGGCATGGCTTGATAGTCATGTGACTGGGTGGGAGTGGCTTTGCAATCATGTGATTGGGTCGGGATTGCTGGGTGATCATGTGATTGGGTAGTCTTATGACTGGATGGGTATGGCCAATTTGATGTCACTCACATGAAGAGTTAGGGTTAGGGTGCCTGGCCTCTCCTCACCTCAAAGGCCTCAACAAGATACAATTTCCCTGTCTATTTACTACTAGTGAACATCAAAAATATATTATTTAATCCTATGTATATATGCCAATTGTGTACATACTGTACATATTACACACAGGCACACAAAGATATATTTACTATATATACTGTATGTGTATGTACACACACAAACACACAGCTCATTTACTGCATTTGGACAAACACCCAGATTCCACTTTCTGCCAGACATTTAGCCATAACTTCTGTACATTAGAATATTACACATGCCTGCAGATGTTCTTTCCTAGCTTGCACATTATTGTTAAAGCTAGGTATGATGGAAAGAGGATCCCACTGAGAGAGCTCAGCCTGTTAAAACTGAAGTGAGGCTTTCCGGAGGTCGAGGAATTAAAGCTACAACCATTCATTATAAAAATGAAGTTAACTTTTATTGTAAAAAGTAAAAAAAAACTATTTTTTTTTGCCGGAGCGGCATAAAAACATGTCTTACATCTTAGCTAGTAAGAGAAAGAAGATGTCTGCCAGCTTCTCTTCCTGCGTGAGGGAGGAAGTGAGCAAAGCTGAATAATCAAATTATCACAGATAATCCCCACTCGGTTAAAGACCTTGGTATACTAATAACAAAAGATTTAAGTGCCAAAGCCCACTGCAACATTATAGCCAAGAAGGCTTCAAGAGTTGTAAACCTAATCCTACGTAGCTTCTGCTCTGGCAATCTCACACTACTTACCAGAGCTTACAAAACTTTTGCCAGACCCATCCTCGAATACAGCTCATCTGTTTGGAACCCATATCGCATCTCAGACATTAACACCCTTGAAAATGTCCAAAGATACTTCACCAGAAGAGCCCTTCACTCCTCCACTCGAAATAGAATACCCTATGAGACTAGACTTTCAATCCTGGGCCTAGAAAGTTTAGAACTAAGACGCCTTAAACAAGATCTAAGTATTGCCCACAAGATCATATGCTGCAACGTCCTGCCTGTCGGTGACTACTTCAGCTTCAACCACAACAACACAAGAGCACACAACAGATTTAAACTTAATATTAACCGCTCCAAACTTGACAGTAAAAAATATGACTTCAGTAACCGAGTTGTCGAAGCGTGGAACTCATTACCGGACTCCATAGTGTCATCCCCAAACCCCCAACACTTTACCCTTAGATTATCTACGGTTGACCTATCCAGATTCCTAAGAGGTCAGTAAGGGGCGAGTACAAGTGCACTAGAGTGCCTTCCGTCCCCTGTCCTATTGCTCTCCTATATCTCCTATATACCTTTCCTCTATTCCTATATCTCTTCTTCTATTCTTTCATTGATATATTCTATTCCTATATCTTCTTTTCTATTATTTCTTAGATATATTTTACTATGAGTATCTCCTCTATAACCTTCATCATGTATTTTACTATGTGTATATTGATATATACCCACTAAAACCCTCATTGTGTATTGGACTTTTATATCCTTTCTTTATATATAATAACTCATGTCTATCCTCTTCAATATGTATTGTGCATTGGACAAAATAAATAAATAAATAAATAAATAAAATAAATAAAAGCAGTGTTACATCATAGAGAGGGAGGAGCTACATTAACAAACAGAGTTAACCATTTAACTACAGGATGTTTCTTAATGTCTTTGGAGGCTGTCAATCCACAGCGTGGCACCCCTTCTTTGGCAGTCATCAGAGACATAAGGGACATCAAGACATCGATTCACTTAAGGCACATTTTGTTGGAGATGTATTCATGTTGATCAGCTGGCAACGGCTTATTCAGCAAGTCAGCGATCTGCTCAGTAGTAGGAACATACTGAATTTTCACGAATCCTGCTTTCACACTCTCTCTGGTATTTCTATACCGGATGTCAATGTGCCGTGAACGAGCTCCAACACATTCAGCTTCAGCAATATATGTGACTGAAACATTATCTTCCATGATAACAATTGGTTTCTTTGGACATTCCCAAATACTATCAATGAGAGCAGAAACAGAGGTTAATGCATTACAACAATCAGAAACACAAGCATATTCAGCCTCAGTTGAAGAGCAAGAAATAAACTTCTGCTTCCTAACTTTCCAAAAGATAGGACAACCATTTAAAAACAGTATGAAACCAGAAGTACTTTTTTGTGTTTCTACATCACCTGCCCAGTCAGTATCTGCGTAGCAAATCACTTCAGGGTACTTATCATGTTTCGGCTCACGGAACAACTTCATGTCCTTTGTAAGCTTCATGTATCTCAACAGTCTCTTTATGCAAGACCAATGAAATGTAGTTGCCTTGCCAATGTATCTGGACAGTAGATTCACACTCAGTGAAATGTCAGGTCTTGTCCAACTGCTGATGTACAATAGCGATGCGATCACTGACCGATACAGCGTTTGGTTCTCAAACTCAGGATGTTCTTCTCGGGCTAACCTGTAAAAATCAGTCTGCATAGGAGAACGACAAGTGTTCGCATCAGACATGTAACAATTCTGCAAAAGCTGGTCAACCTTGCTTTCTTGTGAAAGAGAGAACCCCTTCTCAGTTTTTTTTTCAATCTGAACACCTAGATAATCATTAATATGCCCTAGGCTCTTTAAAGTGAAATGTTTCTCAAGACCCTTAGCAAAAGTTTCACTCATGCGTTCATTGGGACCAATGTAAACAATATCATCAATATAAACAAGAACAATTTCATAAGTCTTACCTTGCCCTTTTGTGAACACGCATTCATCTGAGACGGACTTAATAAAGCCCATTAAATTTAGCTTTTGAATGAGGCAGCGGTACCACATGAGGGTGCTCTGTTTCAGGTCATAGAGACTTTTGTGCAGGTAGCAGACATCACCTTCTCGGTCCTGGAACCCGGGAGCACTCTTGACGTAGATTTCTTTATTCAGATCAGCGTTCAAATAGGCAGTCTCTACATCAAACTGAAAAACCTCTAAGTTCAAAGCAATAGCAGTGATCAGGGCAATTTTGACACTTTCATTTCTGACAGTGGGTGAAAATGTATCAGTGTAGTCATCTGGATAAATTTGAGAAAATCCTTGAGCTACGAGTCTAGCTTTGTACAGCTTTCCTTCATTAGGTTTTTGTTTGACTCTATACATCCAACGTGTGCCAATGACTTTCTTGTCTGTTGGAGGCTCCACAGGACCTCCTTTTCTTCTTTGGTCAAGTGGAATGTTAACAGTGGCATAACAACCAAAAATGTGGATGTTTTGAACATCAGGCTTCTTAGCATGAAGCAAGTAATAAGGAGTCTCTTGTATTGCGCTACTCCATGTTCTGTTAACAATGTAATTAGCATACCTTAATGCTTCGCCCCAATATGAAAAGTCCATGCCTGCATCCTCAAGGAGACAACGAAACATTGTCTGCAAAACTCCGTTCCTTCTCTCAGAAACACCATTCTGCGCTGGAGTTGAGGGTGCTGAGGTTTGTTGACGGATTCCATTCCTTTTCATCCATCCATGGAACTGCTGGGACATAAATTCTCCACCACGGTCACTTTGAATTCGCTTGATCCAGACATTGTATTGGGTAAGTACCTCTGCAGCAAAGTCTTTAAAGACCTGAAACGCCTCAGATTTCTGTTTCATCAGAAAGACAAAACTGTAACGCGAGTAACTGTCAACAACAGTTAAGAAATACTTATTGTTACCTTTTGTAGGTCGAAATGGACCGACAACGTCGGTATGGACCAATTCAAAAATGCGTGTGGGCAAATTTAGCTACGGGAGCAGCTCGAAATTTTGCCGTGTTGCACACTTTACAGTCAAGATGAATTTTGCAATCACCATCAACTTTGAAACCATTCACAAACTCAGGCATCTTTGCTAAAACGGGGTAAGAAGCATGCCCCAAGCGACGGTGCCATCTGTGAACACACCTGGAATGAAAAGATTTGTTTGTTAATACAGGTTTAACATTAGAAATAGCATTAGGAACCTCGGAGACTTCATTGGCTTTAGGAGCCTCTGAATCTATAATTGCAACAGGTTTTCTCTCTGGACCTGTGCTTTCGCCCTTTGGAACTTTTATACTTACATCACCCTTGAGTGGAGGTTTAGGTTTTAAATAGTAAACACCTCTAATGGGAATGCCAGTGGCAAGGATTTTGCCATCCTTCATAATGTAAGCTTCTGAAAGTTCATGGGTTACTACAGTCCAGGCGATACACACTAATTCTTCATTCAGGCGATACACACTGAGAATGTTGTTCTTGGCACTTGGAACGTAGAAAACACGTGAGATGTGGCTGTCCAGTTCTTTGACGTAGACATTTCCTTCTCCTTCCACTTTGCAGAGGTATTCTGCAACTCCAGTCACCTCTTTGACATCTGTCTGGTGGAGCTCAGTGAAGAATCCCTTCTGGTATGCAATGTGCACGGCTGCTCCACTGTCTAGTGTCCATAAGTGACGTATGTTGTACTGTGGACTCTTGTCAGGAACAGTGTTGAGGAGGAGAGTGTTAACATAAACACGTTTCTCACCTTTGGAGTCTTTAGGAGTTGACTTGGCACCTCCGGAACTCTTTCCTCTGGATCCTTTCTTTTGCACCCCCTTGGGTTGAGTTGGATATGTGGGAGAATCAGATTCGCCAGATTGAACACTTTGCAAATCGCTAGATTTCTGAGTGTCATCTTTCTTAGATTGCTTCTGGCGTGTGTATCTCGGTGTGCTACTTTTCTGTTGACCGCTCTTGGCCAAGTTAGATTTGTATGTAGCTGACATTGGTCTAAACCTAGTGTGCAGCAAATTTTCTTCTTCAATTAGCATGTTACAAAGTCTCTGTGTTGTTCTATGGGCCAATGGGAAGCTGCTAAATCTGAAAACTGCCTCCTTCCATTCAGGGCCAAGGGAATTTATGATGGCAGCATTGACTTGCAAGAAGTCCATGTGGTAGCCTCTCTCTTCTAAGTCCTTGTGCATTGATAACATCTTGAACAAGTGTGGAGCAATTTCATTCCCAGAATTAAGTTTGGCACTATGGAATTGGGATAACAGAAGGAAGTTGCCTTCTTCTGAAACTGGCCTGAACAACCCATCCAATGACTCTAACAGCTCAGCAGAAGTAATGTCAGGTGAGTACCTGGCTGATAGTTCTGAGTCAATACTCATAAGAATGAGGAGCGTGGCTTTTATGTCAGCTTCTCTTTCTTCTTCAGTCCAATGCCTTACTGGAGGATTCAGAGTGATCTGATCTATCTGATGTGCCAGTAGGAGCAATCTCATCTTATGGAGCCAAATTTTATAGTTCTGCCCATTCCCCTTCAACATGGACTCACCTTTCAGGATTGATGAGGTGATAGCTTGCCTTGTAGATGCAGCAGGCATTGCTGCTTGTGGCTGTTGCACTTGAGGCACAACACCCATTGGCAAGGCTGAAGGTTGAGAAGGCTGGGCTGGTTGTGGCAGATGAGGAGTCAGGACTGGTGGTCCCTGTTGTGGTACAGAGGTTGCTGGAACTTGAGGAGGTCCGTCCCATTGCATTTGTGCAGCCTGGAATGCCTGTGAGAATGTTGGCTTAACATCGAAAGGATTTAACATCTCAGGTAAATAGGCTTTTGTTTCAGGAAATGACTTTAATTTTTGGCCATACCATCCACTAGAGACCACTGCTGCACTGTCTGCAGCTGCTGTGGGCAATTCAACCCCCCCTTCTTTTCTCAGCTCCTAGCAATGAGGTTTCTGGTTGGGATGCAGTGGCAGGAAAATAATGAGAAACAATAGACGCATGCTCAGTGTAAATTGGGTCACACATAGGAATTGCAGCGGCATTTTGGACTTCCGGTTTGGAGGAGATCGCGGCGGGACGTTTCTGGCAGGGCTCTGCCAAGCGATCCCTTCTACCCCCTCCGAAGGTCGCATTTGCGATCGGATCGGGCTCGGATGGCCCGATCCAAGAACAGGGGGCTCCCCTCTGCCCGAGGACCCATCGCCAGGACTCCGGAGGCAGCGGTTCGCCCCGCAGCTTCGGAGACGGGAGAACCACTCCTCTTCGCATAAGAGGACCGGCCAGCGCTTTCTCCCCTCACCCAGCGGGAAGAAGAAAAAAAATCTAAGAAGTGAAAGTATAAACTATTTTGATTGAAAAAGAATACAGTAGAGAAAGGACCTAAGGTAAAAAATTTCCTTTTTGTTTCGTGTTTAAAAGCAGAAGATCGTGAAAGCTTTAAGTAAAAGTTTTTTTCTTCAGGGCGAAAGTGAAAGTTTTTCCCTGTTTGAACTCATCCGCAAATAACAGCCGGATCTAATTTTTTCACTTTCATTTTTCCATTTTGAACTTGAACTTTGGAATCTACAAAATAACTTCTTGACTTTATGGTTTAATAAAATAACTTAAATTTGATATGACTATTTAGAAAATCCAAACTGCTAAAGGAAATTACTAGTGATGATTAGAATTTGTTTTTGATAGACTGTTAAAATCATAATGTTCTGGGCTTAAATCCTGAAAGCGGAGGAACACAGTCTTGCTGCCTTTTTTTCTTTCTTGTTGTTCTTTTTCACAACATGAAATAATTCAATAACTATGAAATAAATGGAATTTAGAAGAGACTGAAATCTTTTTTTTTGGATTACCTACTATTGGATTAACCTATTTGGATTACTTGTTGAGCCTTTTTGGATTATCTGCTGACTCCTTTTGGATTATTTGTTGAGAATTTTTTAACATCTGCCCTGCTGCACAGAACTTAACTCGACTCCATCTTGGGATTTGTTTCTTTGTTCCTGCCTTGAACTTGGAAAATAAACTGACTTCATTTTGAATACAAGAAAGTTTTTGATTTGTCTTTCCCTTTGAACTTGGAATTGAAATTAAACACAACTTCATCCTCTGAGACTTGGACTTTCATCTTTACTCTCTAGCAAAACTACAGGACCTATAAGAAGAATATAAGTATATAATATTGATATTGTGTCTTTTGAATAACTATTTTTCTTTTCCTGACTTTCCTTTGACTTTCTTTTTTTCCCTATTCCTTGTGTATTGTTATTATTAAAAGAAGTTTAGCTTGAACCATATGCATTGTTAACAAGCCTTGGGTTCCTGCTCTATTCTAATTAGTTGAATTAAAACATTACCTCCTCTTTTTTTTTCTTTCCCCTTTGAACAATTCCTTTCACTTTTCTTAATAACTTCTACTTTCTTCCTCTCTCCCTTTCCTTCCCTCCTCTCAAATTTTTTCCTCCTATGTTTTTCTTTCTATTTTCTATATATAGCTGATATTTTTTTTCCTTTCTCTATTTCTTGCCTTCCCATCACATTACTTATTTTTAACTTTTACTTCTCTCTTATTCTCAAAAGTCAATACTTGTTTTTTTTTTTGTGGCATTGAATATTTTAACTTTTAAAAATAATAATACATTTTGAATTCTGTTATTAATTGAATTGGTACTGAATTGGTATAGTTATATTTTAAGGGAATTTTTTTTTAACAAAATACATTGAACAGATTTGGAATTTATAGTAATTCCTTTCTTTTTTACTACATATAAATTGAAACTAATCTAAATTTGAAATAGTGGATTCTAATTTGACAATGTCCAGTACCTCAACCCTTGTTAAAACAGCAAAAAAACAAACTACACCAACTACTCTCTCTCCACAAGTGTCACCGCATTCTTCCCCGTCGCACCAGGTGTTAACCATGTCTACCAAAGATAAAGACAAAGACAAAATAATGCAGTCTAACTTTGCAACTTTACATGAAACTTTAAATACTTTGAAGGACTTTATGTTTAAATCACAAGAAGACGCCACTCAACAAAGAGAGGCCATAAAAGAGGATGCAACACAACAAAGAGAAGCTATAAAAGCCGACCTGGCAGAATTCAAAGTGGAGATGGCCCAATTGAAAGCTGACATGGGTGAGATGAAAGATCAGATAAAGCAGATTCAACAAACACTCCAAGAAAGTGATGAACGAGTCAAAAAAGTTGAAGAGCAATCTGACAAAAATGAGAAAAGAATGGACTACCTTGAAGGGAGAGCTGATGAAAGATACAGAAGATATGATGAATCAATCATTCAGCTGGAGATGCAACGAGCTTCGTACGGACTTCGATTTCAGAATATAAAAGAGGAAAAAGATGAAGATTTAAAAATGACTATGGTGGAAACTATTGGAGGTATACTCCAAGAGGATCCTACAGCTTTACTGAAAGAAATCGATGAAGTATACAGAATCTCGAATAGCTATATCCGTCGACACAACCTCCCAAGAGAGATACACATTAAGTTTACAAGAAAAGCGTTGCGAGATGACATACTCCATTATTCAAGAAATTCCCAGCCTCAACATCAAGGAGTAGACATAAAGATACTAAAACAAGTTCCAAGAAGCGTCAGAGAAAGCAGAAGAGACTATCACTTTTTAACTAAAATTTTGATCAAAGAAAACATCACTTACCGTTGGCTTATTCCACAAGGACTTTCTCTGACATGGCGTTCTACAAGATACAAACTGGAAAACGTAGAACAAGCTATGTACTTTTTTGAAAAGAGTGGCATCAGCCACTTTGATCACACAAGTAAGCAACAAGTGGTCCAACTACAACCAGCTCAACAGCAACCAGGGGAAAAATTACCAACTCAGCAAGAAGAAGATCTGGGGGCTACTGCTCAAGTAATAGAGCAGGACCAAGGTGCTAGAAGAGTTCAACCTCAGCGAGAAACCAAAAAACCTACTAAATGACAACAAGTAAAGATTTTAAAAAAAATTCCGTAAATGTTAATGGACTTAATGAACCAAGGAAAAGGAAACAAATCTTTTCTAAAATTAGAAATCAAAATGTTCAGATTGCAATATTACAAGAAGTTCATATTAAAAAAAATAACCAAAAATTACTGTTGAATCCCAAAATTGGAAAAATGTACGTTGCATTAGCAGACCAAAAAAAAAGAGGTATAGTGATGTATGTTAAGAATTCTATAAATTCCAAACAAATATATAAGGATAAAGAGGGTAGGATATTGATTGTACAAGTTGATATTGAACCTAGACCTCTAGTGGTTGTTTCTATTTATGCCCCTAATGAAGACCAAATGACATTTTATAAAAATTTACATCAAATAATAATAGATCTAGCTATTGACAATGTATTGATAATAGGTGATTTCAATGCTATTGCGAATAGACAATTAGACCATTCAGGAGGGGGAGGTAATAAAAAAAGGGAAAAAGGCAAAAAAACAAGAAGGAATTTGCTACCTAGTACTTTCCAAAAAATGAAAGCGGAATTATTATTAAGTGACATTTGGAGGGAAAGACACCCTCATAAAACACAATATACCTTCTACTCCAACCCTCATAAAATTTGGACGAGAATTGACATGTTATGGGCACCAAAAATGGTTGCAGAACAAATAAGAGAGGTCGAGATAGACGCTAATACATGGGCTGATCACAACCCAATAGTGGTCTCTATGACGATGAATAATAAACAGAACAATTGGCGGATGAATAGATATATATTAAATGATAAGAAATACAAGGATTGGATTGAAAAGGAACTAAAAATATTTTTTGAAATTAATAAAACCTCAGACACTACTCCACAGAATTTATGGGACACAGTTAAAGCGTATATAAGAGGCTTAACAATATCTTACACAGCAAAATATAACAAGGAAAAGAAATCAGAGTATCTACAATTAATAAATGAATTAAAACAATTAGAATCCTTATCGCAGCAACATATTAAGAATAGAGATTTAAAGACAGAAATAAATGTAATTAAACATAAAATTAGAATTATAGAACAAAACCAATTAACTGAAAAGATCAAAAGAGCAAAGCAACAATATTTTGAACACGCAAATAAACCTGGCAGATGGCTAGCATATAAACTTAGAAAACAGAGTCAATCAAAATTAATCCAAAAATTAGAAGACAAAGACGGTATAATAAAATATGATACAGAAGGTAAGGCAGACATTGTGTATAATTTTTATAAAGAGCTATATGCCAAAGATCATGTTACCGAAGATGAAGTTTTTAACTACTTAAAAGCTTCAAAATTACCACAAATAACAGAAGACCAACAGGCCACCATGGATGGACCAATAACAATGGAAGAACTCCTAACAACAATTAAAAAACAGAAAAGCAACAAGGCCACAGGCCCAGGTGCCATACCCGCAGAATGGTACAAGATAGAAAATGAAACAATAAGAAACCACATGTTAGAAACCTTTAATTTATGTAGACTTGAGGGTAAAATCCCCAAATCTTGGTCAGAATCACTGACAACTTTAATACATAAACAGGGCACAGATCCAGAAAAAATTAAAAACTATAGGCCTATATCATTATTAAATGTAGACTATAAGATATTTGTTGCCATTTATGCAGAGAGACTCAAAAGAGTTATAAATGGAATAATACACCAAGACCAAAATGGGTTTCTACCAGGGAGACAAATTAAAAATAATCTTAGAACAGTAATAAATACACTAGAGTATTATGAACAATATTCAGACAAGACGGCATCTTTAATGTTGCTCAAAAGGCCTTTGATAACGTTAATTGGATATTCATAAAAATGCAATTAAATAAAATGAGATTTGGCCCAAAATTTGTTAACCTAATAGATACTATATACTCAAAACAAACAACGAACATAATATTGAATAACAATCAATTACCAACACTTGATATAAATAAGGGAGTTCGTCAAGGTTGCCCTATATCACCATTGTTATTTATCATGACTCTTGAAACTTTATTAATTAAAATAAGAGCGGACCCTAAAATAAAAGGTTTAACTGTAGGAGACGAAACTTATAAAGTCCAGGCCTTTGCAGATGATCTAATGTTCATAATTGAAGAACCGATAACAACAGTTCCTACTTTACTGCAAGCCATTGAAGAATATGGAAAGGTAGCAGGTTTAAAGATAAATAAAAGTAAAACACATTTTTTGACCAAAAATATGAATAAAACACAAGAAACTAAATTAGAAAGTATCTCTGGAATAAAGACTGTAAAAAAAGTAAAATACTTAGGAATAAATTTAACAGCGAAAACAATAACATTAAAAAATGATAATTATATAAAATTATTAGCAGAAATTAAAAAAGATTTAGCAATGTGGAATAATCTGAAAATATCTTTTTTAGGAAGAATTGCAACAATTAAGATGAATATTTTACCCAAGGTTTTATTTCTTTTCCAGGTAATACCAATAAATCCAGGGGGAATCTTTTTAAAAACTTTAACAAACCTAGTTTAAAAATTCATATGGCAAGGGAAAAAAGCAAGGATAAAAATGAATTGCTTAGAAGATATTAAAGAAAGAGGAGGATTCGGCCTTCCAAATTGGAAACTATACTATCAGGCTGCTGCATTAACATGGCTTAGAGAGTGGATAATCCTAGATAACAAAAGAATACTAAACTTAGAAGGACACGATTTAATGCTTGGAAGGCACGCATTTATATGGTATGATAAGGACAAAAACCATTCATATTTTAAAAGGCATACATTAAGGAAGTATCTACTAGAAGTCTGGAAAGACATAAAGAAAAACCACTTTTTAAATATCCCAGAATGGCTAGCTCCTCTAGAAGCAATAACACATCCAAAGTCTATAAAGGACAAGAAAATAACTTATAGATATAAAGAATTACTAAATGATCAGATGAAGCTAAAATCTAGAATTGAATTACAAGAAGAAGGGATAATAATAGACTGGTGGCATTATGCCCAGATCCGATCTAGATACCAGAAGGATAAAACTCTTTACATTTTTAATAAAAGTAAGAATCTCTTAAGTAATTTAATTACCACCAATTCAATAAAAATGATAGGGAAAATATATAAACTTCTCATCGCTCATAAAAATATAGAGTTGACTTTAAAAGATACTATGATAAGATGGTGTAGAAATATTGGCAAGGAAATAGACATAGATACATGGGAGAAAGTTTGGATCAATAACTGGAAAATGACCAAATCAGTTTCATTAAAAGAAAATCAAATTAAAATGTTCTATAGATGGCACCTCCCACCAAATAGGATAGCAAAAATGTTTCCCAAAACATCCCCAGTATGCTGGAAATGTAAGAAGGATATAGGAACCTATTACCATCAATGGTGGACATGTGGTAAAGCTAAAATATATTGGAAGATGATTGAGAAAATATTAAAAGAAATAATAAAGCAAGATATAGATAATACCCCGGAATTTTACTTACTAGGTGTTACAAATCAGACTTACAAGAAAGAAATTCTTTATTTAATTATACACATATTAACCGCGGCTAGAATAATATATGCGCAAAATTGGAAAGGGGAGGAAATCCCCAAGGAAGAAGAGGTTATAGCTAAAATACTAGATTGCGCTGAAATGGACATGATGACAAGAAGATTAAACGATCAAGAAGATACTAAATTTTATGAAACATGGAACAATGTTTATAAATGGATAGATAAGAAAAAATAAGATATACATATTTATTTCTAGTTAATTTTCTGCATTTGTTTTTACCTAGGTGATAACAATATTAATACTAGTTCAAATGTATTTTTTGATGATTATGACATAGTAGTTTATGCATAAGTATAAGTAACATATTAAGATTTTTGATGTATAATAGTTGAAATTAGCTTAAATGTTTGGTTTGATGGTTTGATGGTATTTTACCATAGTAATTAAGATTACATTAAAGGTATTTTTTGATGATTATGTTATACTAACCTTACCTAACATTTACATCGTATTCAAGATTTGTAAAACTTTAACTCAAATTTACTAAATTTTTTAATAGTTAACATATATTCAATTATGTATTCTTTTTCTGTATTTGAATGTATACTTTCAAAAGAAGCGGGGGAAATACACCCCCACTTTATGTTTATTGTTTGTATGTGTGTCTGTTTATTTTATGAAAATTAATAAAAAATTGAAAAAAATTGAAAAAAAAAAAAAAGGAATTGCAGCGGCATTTTGACCAAACTGCGCATGACTGCTTTGAGCTGGACAGGACAAAAGAATTCCATCGCTATCAGCTTCTTTGCTTTGCGCATGCTCGCGGTTTGCAAGGGAAACACATTCCATTTGATCAGTTAACAGTTTAAACTGCATTTTCTTTAATTCTCTCAATTCTTTTCTGGATTCTGTTACTTGTTGTAAATAACATATATATGAATCTTGCTGCTGCACTGTTTTCCCTCCAGGCTGATTATCGAGATGGATACAGAATGATTCTAAATCCCGGATCTCACTCTGAAGCTTCTCAATCATTCCCTCTATTCTCTCCAGATTTGAGGGGGTTTGCCTGCTTCTGCTAGAAGTTTGGGAAACTTGATCATCAAGATGCTTTGTTTTAGCATTTGCTTTTAAAGGAATACTTGATGACGGGAAGCTAAGGCTTTGGGAGGGGACAAGGGTTTCATCCTCTCCCTCTTCCTCACTTTGCTGGGTAGAAGAACTGTCTATGGGTACCCCCATGACCGTTTTTTCTTCTTCATCCCCCTTCTCAATCAGATAAGTATGATGACTTACGGTTTGATGAGAATCACCGGCTTCTTGAGCTTCCAGCATATGCTGCTGAGACATGATGAAGTTTCGTTTCTCTTCCGAAGTATGGATGAGGGATTTGAGGTCAGCTAGCTGTCCTTCTGAAATTCCATGTATGTAGCTCTGGGAGAAGAGAGGATTCTTTCTCCTTTTAGCCGGCATCAGGGTACGCCCAGTAAGTGCTTACCGTGAGGAAGCGCTTGTTGCTTTAATCAGGAGGCCACCCTATGCTACCATGACAGAAAGAGGATCCCACTGAGAGAACTCAGCCTGTTAAAACTGAAGTGAGGCTTTCCGGAGGTCGAGGAATTAAAGCTACAAGCATTCATTATAAAAATGAAGTTAACTTTTATTGTAAAAAGTTAAAAAAAAAATATTTTTTTGCCGGAGCGGCATAAAAACATGTCTTACATCTTAGCTAGTAAGAGAAAGAAGATGTCTGCCAGCTTCTCTTCCCACGTGAGGGAGGAAGTGAGCAAAGCAGTGTTACATCATAGAGAGGGAGGAGCTACATTAACAAACAGAGTTAACCATTTAACTACAGGATGTTTCTTAATGTCTTTGGAGGCTGTCAATCCACAGCGTGACAAGGTAATGTCATGGATTCAGTAAATGTAGTGAAACTCACTTAACAATATTCTTGCTTAGCAACCAAAATTTTGGGCTCAATTGTGGTCCTAAGTCAAGGACTATTTCTGCCTTCCTCCACATGGCAACCTTGTCCTAGTAAACTCCTTCTCCTTTCTGACAATTTTCCTCTCTGTTAGAGGCACCAAAATAATTCAGAAAATGTAAGGTTTCCTGCTGCAACAGTGGAAAGGACTAGATGACCTCCAATATACCTTCTAGCCCTAAATTACTGTGCTGTTTCAAAGTGTCTTCTGATGCCACATCTTATGGCCGGATTTGTGGTGCTTCCTTCCTCTTCTTTCTTTCTCTCTCCTCCCTTCTTTCCTTCCTTCCCTCTTTCTTTCTTTTTCTTTCTCTATTTCTCTATCTTTTTCTTTCTTTTTAAATTTCTTCCTTTATATCTTTTTCTTTCCTGTCTCTCTCTTTTTATTTTTCCTTCCTTCCTTTCTATCTTTCTCCCTCCCTCCCTTTCTCCTTTGAAGAACCTCAGAAGATCTTTGGTAGTAGTAAGAAAAACCAGACATTTTGAAACTTAGAACATGCCCATTGATCATTCGGCATTCTTAGAGCTCCATTGTTGATTAGCTTAGCCTGAGCAAGGATAGCTAACAGCACTTTCAATGAGCTATCAACTAAAGTTCAGTGCACTTGGGGATTCCCAAACATTGAGGCTAAAGTGTGAGTAAAAAGGTTTACCCTTCCTTCCTTCCTTCCTTCCTTCCTTCCTTCCCTCCCTATGAAGAACCCCAGGTCTTTGGTAGCCGGAAGAAAAGCCAGATGTTTTGAAACTGAGAACATTTATTTATTTATTTATTTATTTATTTATTTATTTATTTATTTATTTATTTATTTATTTATTTATTTATTCAACTTCTATGCTGCCCAATACCAAAGGACTCATGCCCATTGATCATCTATCATTCTTAGAGCTCCACTGTTGATTGGCTTAGCCTGAGCAAAGATAGCATAGCAGCCACTTACAATAAGCTTTCAACCCAAACTCAGTGCACATGGGGACCCCCAAACAGTGAGGGTTTCTTTCTTTCTTTCTCCCTTGAAGCTCTGTATCCTTTTTGAGCCTAGCAAGCCTTCCTGCAGGCCCCTGGGAGCCAAAAGGGATGTGGTGGGACCCTAGAAGCAGAGATGGTTCTAACTTATCTTGCTTCCAGTCGCTTCCTCCCATGCTGCATGGCAAAAAAATCAAAGCTGAAAAAAGATGGCAACTGTATGCACAGTACTGGAACTTGGCTTCTGCTCATGCACAGAAGGAAAAATAATTACTTTTTTAAAAAAAGATGGCGGCACCCACGAACTGACACCAAACAACCTGGTTTAGTGATATCATCATGACATCATTAGTAGGTTGCTACCAGTTTGGGCAAACTGGTCTGAACCAGGAGGAACCCATCCCTGGTCCCCAGACTTCAGTAGGGTCTTTTGCATCTGTTGTCTTGTAGAGACTTGGTTTGCTAGCTGCTTGATAGAGTATGATAGAATTAACTACCTCTTCTTAGCTGTCTGTCAGGCCAAAGCCACTTTAGTTGGGGTCTTTGGTCTGACGTACTTGATACTATTTTAATAAGTATTCTTTACTGTGGGAAATTGGGAAAGGGAATTGCATGAGGGCTCTTTGTATGTAGTCATAATAAATTCTTTCTTGAAAGCCAAGGCCATCCTTTGTCTCTACACTCCTGCACCTGCATGGAAGGAGATGGATGGATTCTGTCAGCCTGGCAGTTGAAGATTGGCCAATGTGATGGACTTGGTGATGTGGGGACAAGGGCTTGAACTTTCAAATGCGTGGTGAAACCTAGGGAATTCAGGAATTCATGACTCTGTTAATAAACTGGAAATTTGAGGAATACTTTGCCTCAGACACTGATTTAGTTTTGGGTGCTATTTGGAACCCTGACACTGTTCTTGTATTGGGGCATCCGGGAGAGTAGATTCACTGAGAAGTTCTTTCCTCCTGTAATGTATTTCTGTGTGAAGTCAAATCAGTTGAAGTATTGGGCCCATCGCACTTGCTTTGGGGAGAGTTTATGGAGGGGTCTTCAGACTGGTTTTATGAAACTTGCTGGCAGGCCAAAGTCTATAACTCCAAATGATGGCTCAGATGCTATTTGGGACACTGACACTCGCATTTTAACAGTTTGGAACATAGCATCCAGTTTTTAATAGAATAGAAGAGAAGAGAAGAGAACAGAATTCTTTATTGGCCAGGTGTGATTGGATGCACAAGGAATTTGTCTTACTGCATATGCTCTCAGTGTACATTTAAAAAATCATCAAGAATCATAAGATACAACACTTAGTGATAGTCATAGGTTACTAAATAAGCAATCAAATTATACTAGGAAACAATAAAACAATATAAATTGTAGAGATACAAATAACAAGGTTATATCCAGAAGTGGGAGGAGATAGGTAATAAGAAGGATGAGAAGGGGTGGGTTCCCCCCGGTTCGGATTGGTTCGCTCGAACCCATCGCAACCTGCTGATGATATCATGTTGATGTCATGGACCAAACCATCTTTTTTCAATATTTTTTTCTTTTTTGTTTTAATTTTTAATTATTTAGTTATTTATTATTTATTATTTAGATTTGTATGCTGCCCCTCTCCGCGTACCTGCAGAAGCCGAGTTTCTAGCACTACACATTCATTGCCATTTTGTTTTTGACAACCTCCCAGACTCTCATCTTTTTCTTCCTTTCTCTCTCTCATATTTCTCTCTTCTCTGTCTCTCATTCTCTCACTCCATCATTTTCTCATTTCTTTCTCTTTTCCTCTTCTTTCCTCTCTCTCATTTCTTTCACGTGCGCATGCATACACAAGAGCAGAAATCCTCCAGCCATGAGATCAGGGCAGCAGGGACAGAGGGGACTCCTTTCTTTACCTCCACTTTCCTCCTCTCATCTTTTGTGAGTCCAGCCCCTTAATTATCTTTGTTGCTCTTCTCTGCAGCCTTTCCAGACCTTAGCATCCTTTTTACATAGACTAACAGTGTTTTCAAGCTTCATACTTTTATGGCATTTGGCTTCTAAAATTCTGGGAGTTGAACTTGATACATGTTAAAATTGGCAAGGTTGAAAAACACTGGATAACAATTAAATCTATTTCAAGGACATTTATATTATTTATTATTAGAGTTGAAAGGGACCTTGCAGGTCATCAAGTCCAATCCCCTGCTCAAACAGGAAACCCTAAACCACCCCACCCAGATGGCAATCCAATTTTCTTTTGAATGTGTCAAGTGATGGGGTATTCACAACCTCTGCTGGCAGGGTGTTCCATTGGTTGATCACTCTCATCATCAGAAAGTTCTTTCTTATTTCCAGGTTGAATCTCTCCTTGGTCAGTTACCATCCATTGCTCCTGGTCTGGCCCTCTGGTGCCCTGGAAAATAGTGTGACCCCCCTCCTTTCAGTGGCAACCCCTCAAATATCTGTATACTGATATCATGTCCCCTCTGGCCCTCCTTTTTGCTAAACTATCCATGCCCAGTTCCAGCAACCTCTCTTCGTATGTCTTAGTTTCTAGTCCCTTTATTATTTTAATTGCTCTTTTCTGTACTGTCCTTTTTGTAGTGGGGTGACCAAAATTAAATGCAGTACTCTAGGTGTAGTCTGACTAGGGCATTATAGAGTAGTATTAATACCTCCTAGTCTTGGAGTGTATCCCCCTGTTGATGCAGCTTAAGATTGTGTTGGCTTTTTTAGCTGCCGCTGCACATTTCTGGCTCATATTTAGTTGGTTATCCACCAAAACTCCAAGATCTCTCTCACAGTCGCTGCTGTTAAGTGTGGTTTCTCCCAATTTGTATGCGTGTCTTAGGTTTTTCTTACCTGGGTGTAAGATTTTGCTTTTTTTCAAAATTAAATTTCATTTTGTTAGTTTGAGCCCACAGTACTAATCTATCTAGATCTTTCTGTATTTTGAGCCTATCTTCTAGGATATATCAAATCTGCAAATTTGATTAGTTCCCCCCTCTATTCCCTCATGTAGGTGTTGATGAATATGTTGAAAAGCACTGGGGTCAGGACTGAACACTGAGGTACCCCATTGCCTGCCTCCTTCCATGTGGATCTGGAACCGTTGAGAACTACTTGTTGGGTGCAGTTGATCAGCCAACTGTTAATGTACATGTGTCATAGTCACTGTACTCTCTAAGGTGCGCACCTGCGTGCCCGCGCACCCGCACACCCCAAAACACCCCCCGCGCACCCTTTTGATGGAAAGTGCATTCGGGGGCCTCATTAATGATGTGCAAGGGTTTAAAAAGAGCAAAAACAGAAGCCCAAGCTAGAAAGGAAAATGATATCACAGAACAACAAAACTTCAGAATAGCAAATTTAGAAGATCGCCACAGGAGACACAACTTACGTTTTCATGACTTTAAGCAGGTGTTTGGAGAAGGATTGAGAAATCTCTTATGGTTCGACAGGTTCGGGCAAACTTTGCACGAAGTCCGGGTGGTTGCGCCGAACCCAAACCCCGAACCTTCTTGAAAATAGAGCCACGTGCAAGGAAGGAGTCTCTGTGATGTCAAAGACCCACCCCCGGAGTCCCATCGTGGGATTCCCCACCTCTTTTTGCTTGCAGCACTGCTGCAACGTCCATTTACGTAATTACTTGACCGATCGCAATGACATGTGTTTGCAATAAGGTTGAGGAAATTTCATTTGGGAAAGAGGGAATGATGCTTGGAGGCAGGGGATGGTGGGGGAGAAGACACATACATATACATTGGTTTCAGGAAAGATTATTATTAACTTAAAATTACACTACAGACATATATAAGATTGAGGAAGTAGAACTCCCATTGGGATTTCCATCACATAGTCTGTACTGTTAACAGCACTGCCCCAAAGCTCTCCATTAGCCTTCAGAACAGGCTGAAAAAGAAATGTAAAACCGATGCGGTATTCTCATGGAGTCTGTGGGTCTTCACTTCTACTCGCCCAAGCAGATGAGTTTTAGAATCCCCTGCTGCCGTTTACCCATGGCCATTATGAAGTCGGAGGTTGCTATGCTGTGCTTTTTATCAGATAGAGAAAGGAAAGGCAGAGAAGGAAGGTATCACTGTGGTTGACCACAAATTAAACTGAGAGAGAGCTCTAGTGGCTTTTTCTTACATAGAAAAAGGAAAGGCAGAGAAAGAAGGTGGCCCTGTGGTTGACCACAAATTAAATTTGCAAGAGGGTGAACAGGGGGACGCAGACTAGCAGGAGGAGGCAACAGCAGCCACCCATCAGATTTTGCCCAGCAATCCGATATGTAGCAGGCATCACCTTTTTCACAGTAATCCCGTGTGATGGAAGGACACGCACTCTGTGGCGCTATCGGTCTCTGGCCACTGTGACCAGTAGGAACAGCTTTAGGCTTTAGATTAATAGAGAAAGGAAAGGCAGAGAAAGAAGGCGGCCCTGTGGTTGACCACAAATTAAATTGAGAGAGAGCTCTAGTGGCTTTTTCTCACATAGAAAAAGGAAAGGCAGAGAAAGAAGGCGGCCCTGTGGTTGACCACAGATTAAATTTGCAAGAGGGTGAACAGGGGGACACAGAGTAACAGGGGGAGGCAACAGCAGCCACCCACCAGATTTTGTACAGAAATCCTGTGTGATTGAAGGACATGCTGTTGTGGTTAGCTCTGGCCCAGCTCCTGCCCCAAGGAATGTGCAGGTGGATGTGGGGGAAACATCCACATGCTGCAGGCCTGTTTTGCTCCCGATGGAATCTGCTGACGAAGCCTCCTCTGACCAAGGAAGCGTGAGTGACAGGGAAGAGGGGAGTTTGGCAGACAGCCCAGGAGGAGATCAATCATCTGTATCATCCTTGGATTCTGAACAAGAATTAATGACACATCCATGCATGCATAGAGTGATGCATAGGAGACAACAACTGAAGGATTATTACAAGAGAAAATGAAGCCACCTGTGGTTGGGTGGGGCTGCTGTAATTAGTGCTACAGATGAAAGTGCAACCTGGTGTTTTAGCCTCATGGCAGTTTATATGATTCATTGTTTCATCAAGATCGTGGTTTTTGTGCTGTTCAAGATTGTGTGTGGACTCTCTGGACTTTAGAATTGGACTCAATTTCCCAATTACTGGGTGAGCAATTGGATTGCATTTAACCTGTGCCTTCTGTGTACTAGAAAATCCCTTTGACATTTAAAAAGGGAGCTGTTTCTGTTTTTCTGTTTATAAAAACTTTTGGGTTTTCCTTTTATCATGTAGTGTGTGTCTTCCTGGACTAATTACCCTGTAATTAGTTGGTGGTGTTAACTGCAGTAGATGGAATTTCTGTGACAGTTGGGGAGTGTGTGAGGAGAAAATTTAAAGGCACAGTATTAAAAGTGCAAATTTTTCTCTGAAGATTTATCAAAATGTCTGGGGATTGGTTACAAAAGTCACTAAGCAAATTGAATGGGGAAAATTACAGTTCATGGTGTATAAAAACCTATTAGAAAAGGGGAGAGGTCAACTGTAGACAATCTGAGGACTATGCCGATAACATCAAGAAATATAGGGGAACTGTGGTTTTATTCAGCACTGGACTTATAGTTCAGAGAGGTGAGCAGTTACTGCCCAGGAAGATCCACATTCTCTGTCTCTCCACGCTGTTCTGCACTTTTCTGCGCTGTCGTTTTTGGTCTGGAGCCTATAATCAGCTGGGCTCTGGAAAATGGCGACCGCGATCATGACAGCGAGATGAAACTGACAGCGAGCCGAAACAGAGGCGAAACTGAGCCACCTGTCATCTGTGACACTATAGTTTGGTGAGGTGAGCAGCCGCTGGACAAAAAAACCCAAAAACCCCTCGCTTCCTGTTCCCCGTGTTGTTTTCTGCTCCTTTCTTCTGTTTCTTTCTTCGCCCCAGAATCGGTACTTTAATCAGCTGGGCGTCGGAAAATGGCGACCGCAACACCAAACTGAGCTGCCTGTCATCTGTAACATTGCGACACGCTGCCTGCTGCCTCCTCTTGTACATCCACACTAGGGAGGACAGAGAGGAGGTCACGAACTCCCAGAAGAAAGTTTTTCTTTGCATCCAGTCTACGAAGACCCCGGTGCCCCCTGCTCTGTGCCGTTTGGTTTAATCACTTTCGCAACGGGGATATTGCTGAGTAATCATGGCGGCCGCCCTGGATGATTTGAGAGAACGGGAGACTTAGAGGCTGCTGGTTGGAGGTGTTGCTGCCTGAAGCAGCCAAAAACAGCGGGACCCTCCGGACAAACCAGGAAGACTGGTGCACTGCTAGGTGGGGACTCCCAACGTCAGAAGATCTGTCAGGTGAAGAGACCGGGCTGGCTTTGCCACTGAGAAAGAGACCCATGAGAGGAGTGAGGAGGCTGGGGATGAGGTTGAGGTGACGCCGAGGTGGTGCTAGGAGTGTTTGGACACCGAACAATATCATTTGCCGGACAGAGAACAGAGAGAGGAGACCTGGGAATGTCAGCTGGTGGCAAAGGCCAACAACAAGGAACTGGAAGAAGGGTAGTTGGCATCAAGAGGAGACTTTTTTCTGCCAAGCCAAATCCCCCGGGATTTTTTGAACACCATAATTAATTTTAAATAATCCAGAACTTAATAATCTAAGATCTCAACATTGTTTTGCCATTGACCAATTTCCTATATTCCATTCTATATTTATATATATTATCTTAAATTATTAGATTTTATACTCCCCAATTTGTGTTTTAATAATTAACTTATTTTTTAACTAAATTATTGGGGAGTTTCTTAATTAATTAGTATTTTAATTACTGTGAATTAATTCATTTTTAATTAATTGGTTTTTTTTTTAACTGGGGTGAGTGCAATAATATATATGGGATAAATGATTGGTATGAGTGGGATGGATGGGATGAGTGGAGTTATGGCATGGATGAGATGATTGGAAATAGTATGAATGATATATTTGGCCCACCTGACACTGGAAAGGCAGGAGGAGAGGGGGCATCGATCTCTGGGATGGCGGAGGGTCGGAATATCCCAGTGTTGCTGGGGAGAGGCAGATATGGCGGGAGCCGCGGAGTTAGCCGTTCAAGGAAAACAAGAGATCTCTGTTTAATAACGATTCCTTGTTCTGGCTCCATGAGCTCAACCCTGGACACTGGTGATGAGTGTAACTCTGGCCCTGGGCTCAGGTTGCTGCTGCTCAATGCCAGGTCGGTGGTAAATAAAGCTCTCCTCATCCGGGATTTAATCCTGGATGAGGAGGCCGACCTGGCATGTGTAACTGAAACCTGGCTGGGCCCGGAGGGAGGAGTCCCTCTAGAGCCTTTGCCTGCGCAGACTCGTTACTCCGGAGATTGCGGGTTGTGAGGCCCTCCTGGTGAAGTTGGACTTAGGGGTTCAGGTGGGCTTGCTTCTCACGTACCTGCCTCCCAGCTGCGTGGCACAAGCCCTGCCTGTGCTACTCGAGGAGGTGGCCGGGCTGGCGGTGGGGTTCCCTAGACTTCTTGTCTTGGGGGACCTTAACCTGCCATCACTCGGCGGGTCCTCTGGACTGGCACAGGAGTTCATGGCCACCATGGCGGCCATGGACCTGACCCAAGTAGTATAGGGTCCGACTCACGAGGGGGGGCACACACCCGACATGGTATTCCTCTCTGAGCAACTGAGTAATGGTCTGAGGTTAAGGGGCTTAGAAGTGTTACTTTTGTCATGGTCAGACCATTTTCTGCTGCGGCTTGACTTCCTGGCTCCAATCCTCCCTCGCAGGGAGGCGGAACCGATGAAGTTGTTCCGCCCCAGGCGCCTGATGGATCCAGAAGGCTTTCAGAAGGCACTTGGGGCTCTTCCAGATGCACTCGTCCACAGTTCGGCAGAGTCTCTGGCTGAGGCCTGGAACAAGGCTACAGCGGAGGCCCTTGACCGAATTGCGCCGCTGCAACCTCTCTGCGGCACTAGACCCTGCAGAGCTCCATGGTTCAACGAGGAGCTCCAGGAGTTGAAACGCCAGAAGAGACGTCTAGAGAAGCGATGGAGGAAGAGTAAGTTCGAATCCGATCGAACACTTGTAAGAACTCATATTATGACTTACAAAGTGGCGCTCAAGGGGCCAAATGCGCGTATCATGCCACCTTGATTGCATCAGTGGAATCCCACCAGGCCGCTCTGTTTAGGGTAACCCGCTCCCTTCTTAACCAGGGGGGAGTTGGGGAGCCCTTGCAGAGTAGTGCTGAGGATTTTAACACGTTTTTCGCTGGTAAAATTGCTTGGATTCGAGCGGACCTCGACTCCAATTGTAAAACAGAGTCGACTAACAACGAGTCAGTCGAGGTGACTGGGGCTAAACATCTTTGTCCATCTGTCTGGGAGGAGTTTGACTTGGTGACACCTAAGGAAGTGGACAGGGCCATTGGAGCTGTGTGTTCTGCCACCTGTCTACTGGATCCATGTCCCTCTTGGTTGGTTTCGGCCAGTCGAGAGGTGACACGGAGCTGGGTCCGGGAGATTGTCAACGCTTCCTTGGGGAGTGGGTCCTTTCCGGCCCCTTATAAGGAGGCACTTGTGCGCCCCCTCCTCAAGAAGCCTTCCCTGGACCCAGCTGTACTCAATAACTACCGTCCAGTCTCCAACCTTCCCTTTATGGGGAAGGTTGTCGAGAAGGTGGTGGCATTTCAGCTCCAGTGGTCCTTGGAAGAAGCTGATTATCTAGGTCCTCAACAGTCTGGATTCAGGCCTGGCTACAGCACGGAAACTGGTTTGGTCGCGTTGATGGATGATCTCTGGCGGGCCCAAGACAGGGGCTTGTCCTCTGTCCTGGTGCTTCTTGACCTCTCAGCGGCTTTCGATATCATCGACCATGATATCCTTCTGCACCGGCTGGAGGGGTTGGGAGTGGGAGGCACTGTTCTTCAGTGGTTCTCCTCATACCTCTCTGGTCGGTCGCAGTCGGTGTTAGTGGGGGGTCAGAGGTCGACCTCTAGGTCTCTCCTTTGTGGGGTGCCTCAGGGGTCAGTCCTCTCCCCCCTACTATTTAATATCTACATGAAACCACTGGGTGAGATCATCCAAGGGCATGGGGTGAGGTATCATCAATACGCCGATGATACCCAGTTATACATCTCCACCCCATGTCCAGCCAACGAAGCAGTGGAAGTGATGTGCCGGTGCCTGGAGGATGTTGGGGCCTGGATGAGTGTCAACAAACTTAAGCTCAACCCAGACAAGACGGAGCGGCTGTGGGTCTTACCTCCCAAGGACAATTCCATCTGTCCCTCCATTACCCTAGGGGGAGAATCACTGGCCCCCTCAGAGAAGGTTCGCAACGTGGGCGTCCTCCTCGACCCACAGCTCACATTAGAGAAACATCTTTCAGCTGTGGCGAGGGGGGCGTTTGCCCAGGTTCGCCTTGTGCACCAGTTGCGACCCTACTTGGACCGGGAGTCACTGCTCACAGTCACTCATGCCCTCATCACCTCGAAACTCGACTACTGTAATGCTCTCTACATGGGGCTACCTTTGAAAAGATTAGAATTGCCCCCACCCTCCTTGCCTTTCATAAGCTGCTTAAAACCCACCTCTGCCGTCAGGCATGGGGGAATTGAGACCCTCTTCCCCCTAGGCCTTTACAATTCTATGCATGGTATGTATGTATGTATGTTTGGTTTTTTATATTAATGGGTTTTTAATTGTTTCTAACATCAGACTACTATTGTACACTGCTTTATTGTTGCTGTTAGCCGCCCCGAGTCTCCGGAGAGGGTCGGCATACAAACAAACAAACAAATAAATAAATAAATAAATAAATAAACAAACAAACAAACAAACAAACAAACAAACAAACAAACAAATAACGGGCGGTTGAAACACGCCGGCAGAACACATGCACTATGTGGCACACTGGGTCCCTGGCCAATGTAACCAGTAGTACCAGCAGACTGAACGCTGAGGGTTTTCAGTCCACGTGTGATCTAGCACCTCGTCATCACCCCTGGCATCTTCTTCCACCGACTCCTCCCCGCTAGCCTCCCTCTCAGACTCTACATTGCAGTAAGCTGCAGGAGCGGGGATCTGGGTCTCATCATCCTTCCCACATGATGCCCTGGACATCTTTTGGGCAGGCAGGAACAGCAGTGTCCCTCATTCTGGATACAGTTAATTGCTTGGGTCCTGGAGGGCAAGTGTTGCTTCCAGGACAAGAAGGACACAAAGCCACACTGGAAATCTTTTGGGCAGACAGGAACAGCAGTCTTCCTCACTCTGGATACAGTTAATTGCTTGGGTCCCAGCAGGGAGGCTTTCCCACCAGGATAAGGAGGACACCAGGCCACACTGGAAATATTTTGGGCAGGAATAGCAAGCTTGGTCAGCAACCTTTTTTTGGGGGGTGGGGGGGTGGGTTACTGAGTGGCAGTCTTGCAGCCCACAAAATCAAAATAAATACAATAAAATAAAATTTTAAAACTTAAAAAGTTGAAGTGTAGCAGAGAGAAAGTCACCTACCAAATGCCCACAAAGCTATATTTCTTGTGTCATTCCATGTCTTTGCACACAAAATCAAAATAAATAAAATGAAATAAAAATTTAAAACTTTTAAAGTTGAAGTATAGCAGAGAGCAACTGCCCCCCCTGCCCCCCCCGCCCCCCCTGTCTTTTTCTTCTTCAGCCCTGTCTGGCTGTCTAGGCTGGTATGCTCACCCAAGTTTTCTTCTCTCTTTAACTTGTATGAAGAGTCTTTGAAGACAATATCTCCCTTTCTGTGAAGCAGATGAAGCCAAATTGGTCTTTGAAATGTCCCTAAGCTATCTCTCCCTCTCAGTAGAACTAACAATAAGTTTCCCTCCCTAGCTGGTATCTCTTACAATGGGGATGGACTGCATGGTGCTGCCTTTTATAGAGGCAGGGCAGGTGTCCTTGGGGACCAATCTAAGCCATGCATCCTGCTGGCCAATCAGTGGTCAGCAGGAGACATGGCCAATCACAGCCTTTTATTTACCTTTATGTCCGGAGACCACATGGCTTCAGGTAAGAAGAAGGCTGTCCATTGGTCCATTGCTTTGCCACATTGCGGGATTCGGCCCGAACCCCAAACTTTGGCACGGATTTTTGGTAAAATTCGGGTTCGGGTTTGGCATCACGAATGGTACGAAATTTGGTACGAACCCGAATTGTGCGAGTTTGGTTCACCCAACACTAGTTACAATAATAAGAACTTTCTGGAAGAGGCATTGTTAATTTTAAATTTGGGAATACACCATCAGCCTGCCAAAGATGAGGTGAGTTAGGATAAGAAACACTCAGGGAAAGGTATAGGGGGTGGAATAGGAAGTAGAAGGGGGAGGAAGAGAAGAGAGAGAGGGGGGAGTGAAGATGTAAGTAGGTAGTAGGAGGAGATAGACAAAGAGGGAAGGGAGTGCAAAAAAAGGGAATAAGGTATGGATTTTTGAACATTTGATAAAAATATGAAATTAGGAATGTTATTCTTAATATTTTAAGGTATATACACATTAATTTGTATGTAATGTAGGACTTCCGGTCTGGATAGAGACCGCAGCGGAGCCTCTTCGGCAGGGCTCTGCCCCGAGGCTCCTTCTACCCCTCCGAAGGTCGCGGTTTGCAATCGGATCGGGTCCGGATGGCCCGATCCTAGAACAGGGGGCTCCCCTCTGTCCGAGGAGCCGCCGCCGAAGCTCCGGAGACAGCGGTTTGCCCCGCAGCTTCGGAAAAGGGAGAACCAATCCTCTTTCCAAGAGGATCGGCCAGTGCGATCTCTCCAAATCCAGCGGGAAGCAAGGAAAAGACAAAAGAAAGTGAAGATTATTGCAGCTTATTTGAACCGAAAAGGAATACAATAAACAAGAAAACTCAAGGTAAAATCCTATTGTTTCATGTCTAAAAACGGAGGACTGGATCATAGTAAAAGTTACAAGTGAAAGTTATTTTTTCAACAAGGCGAAGGTGAAAGTTATTGAGAATTTGTATCCAACCGCAAGTAACAGCCGGATCTAATTTCTTTTCACTTTTGTTCTTTACTTTGAACTTGAACTTTGAATCTTTAAATTTTTGAACTATTAAAAATATTGAAGGACTAATAAAATAACTTAAATTTGATATTGTTATGTCTGGAAAAATAAAAAGAGCTAAAATTCACTGATTGGCTAAGACGCAGCTCATACAAAAAGAACCGCCAAGGTTAAACGGTTGTCTGTTTGTTTCCCGCCTAAATAAAAACCTATAAATAGGGCAACAGTTTAGCCGTTGCCCTTGTTGGGAGATGTTTGTCACTAGCTGAAGTTCTCTATCAAATAAACCTGTTGCAGTGAATCAGCCTCCGTGTACTGATTTAACAGTGGCGACGAGGTGGTCGAACTCCTGCAGAAGGAAAGACCATGAGCTCCATCATGGCCCAGGCACCGCCATTTTACAACCCGGACTTAGAACCGTGGACATCCTACATGGCCAAATTTCGTATCTTCCTCCAAGCCAGCAATCTCCACGATGCCGAAGACGATAGAAAGCGGGCGATCTTTCTTAACTATTGTGGCCCCACAATCTACAGCCTAGCTTCTACACTAGTCGATCCAGAAACCGTAGAAAACGTCTCCTGGGCCACTCTTCAGGCAAAACTTGCCGCACATTTTCAACCGACCATGCCAATCCGGGTCTAACGCCACCAATTCGCGCTCATGAGGCAAAACGAAGGCGAATCAACGAACGATTTCACCACCCGTCTAAGAGCCGTTCTTGCCAAATGCAAATTCAAGGACCCTGAGGAACAATTAGTAGACCGTGTGATTTTCGGCATGCGGAATATCACCTTACAAAAGAAATACCTGGTTGATGAAGCCGCTATGCTCCAAGACGTTTTAAAAGCGGCGAAAGCTTCGGAAGTTTCCGAAACCTCAGTGGCGGAAATAAACCGCTCTACACCTACGGTGCACTATTTTCCTGATGAAAAAAAATGGCAAGCCTGCTCCGACGACGACAGACAACATGTTGCATACCGAGATGAAGACGCCTGCCTCCAAATCCGAAAATCATCTGAGAGGGACGCCAGGGAACCGAGACGCCCCATCAAATGTGCTGGATGCAATGGAAATCACCCCCGTTACCGCTGCCAATTTAAAGAAGCATATTGCCGCCGCTGCCAGCACCAAGGCCACATAGCAGAAGCATGCCGCGCCGCTCTGCCATCCGATCATCAAGTTTTCAACTCACGACCTTTTGCAGCCCCGAGAAACCGCAGACAACCTTTTCCCCGCACCTACTCCAAACTGGCGGAAGGACTACATTCTACAAGCCAAAGAGGTAATTACTCTCCTCTTTTTGACTCTGAAGACAAGATTTTTGTCTCCCTTCTTGTAAACGGGTTGCCGTGCGACATGGAAATGGACACGGGCTCTAAGTATTCTATAATGCCTTGGCATAAACTGAGACTATACATGCCTAATTTGCAAAAATCGATGTTAGATCCATGGAATGCCAACTTAACTGATTTCCAAGGTCGGGGCATTCCGGTCTTAGGTTGCTTAAATGTTCCCATCGATTTTAAGGGGTTCAAGGGACCACTCCCTCTTATTATAGTTGATGGCCCAAAACACACCTTACTTGGCCTCAAATGGTTAAAACCCTTGGGTATTGAGATATTGGGACTGCATAATGTATTTCACAATGATTATGATTTCAATGTTTTAATACGTGAATTCCCTGAGGTTTTCTCCACTGACCTAGGAAAGTATAAGGGTAACCCTATTTCATTTAACCTAGACCCCAGTATTCCTCCAATCAGATTGAAACCTAGGCGCGTGCCAATACCATTATTACCAAAAGTGGACGAACAACTTGACAAACTATTGGCCCAGGGAATTTTGATCCCTACAGACCACGCTAAATGGGAAACACCAATTGTCACCCCTCTTAAGCCAGACGGCTCCGTAAGGATTTGCACAGACTATAAAGCAACTATAAATAGAGCATTGCAACATAACGCATACCCAATCCCAGTGGTCCAACAGTTGTTACACACATTGGGCAGGGGTTCCATCTTTGCGAAATTGGACCTCGCTCAAGCATATCAGCAGCTCCCCGTTGACTCAGCTACTGCAGAAGCACAGACAAGTGTGACACACAGGGGAGCCTTCAAGTGTTCGAGACCCCAATTTGGGGTCTCTACCGCCCCCGGGATTTTCCAAGGTCTCATGGAACGCTAACTCTAAACAAGAACTATGGGAAAGGGTTAAAACCGTCTTAACCAAATTTAAGGAAACGGGTCTCCATTTGAAACCAAACAAATGCTCATGGGCCGTCCCAAGTGTTGATTTCCTAGGATTCAAAATTGATCAATTCGGCATTCACCCCACAGACGAAAAAGTCAACACCATCAAAAGGGCCCCCGCACCCACAAACAAGACAGAACTCCAAGCATTTTTAGGATTATTGAATTTTTATTCCATTTTCCTTAAACAGAAAGCCACGGTGGCGGAACCTCTGCATAACCTTCTAAAAAAGGGCGCTACCTGGACGTGGGGACCCAAAGAAAATTCAGCTTTCAATGCCATTAAAAATCTGTTATCCTCAAACAGCGTCCTTGTCCAATACAATGTCACCATGCCAGTGACATTGACATGCGACGCTTCCCCTTTTGGCATAGGCGCCATGCTCAGCCACTCCTTTCTGGATGGATCAGAAGCCCCAATCGCTTTTTATTCTAAAACCTTGTCAGCAGCTGAACGGAACTATTCACAGCTCGATAAGGAAGCCTTGGCCGCCGTAGCCGGTGTTAAGCGTTTCCATAACTATTTGTGCGGTCGTTTTTTCACACTAATCACAGACCACAAACCTCTTCTGGGCATTTTGGCCGGGGACAAACAAACCCCTGTATTTCTATCGCCCCGGACGACCCGCTGGTCTATTTTTTTGGCGGGCTATTCATATTCCCTTAAGCACAGGGGAGGGAAAGAGATTGGCCATGCGGACGCATTGAGCAGATGCCCCCAAAAAGAATTAGTAAACGACCCGGCTCCAGCTTCCACTACGCTTTTACTCGAAATTATTGAACAAAAAACATTGTCAGCCATAGATATTGCACAAAGTACTAAAACAGATCCGATCCTAAAATTTGTAAAACAATGGGTATTAAAAGGGTGGCCAACAGACAAGGTGTCGGAAAACTTTCAGCCTTTTAAAAACAGACAAATGGAATTAAATGTGTTAAAAGATTGCCTGTTGTGGGGAAGCCGAGTAATCATCCCCCAAGAGCTTCATAAAAGAGCATTAGAGTTACTCCACCAAAGCCACCCTGGTATTGTAAAAATGAAAACTTTAGCAAGGAGTCACCTATGGTGGCCAAACCTAGACAGAGACATTGAATCCTGGGTCGCAGCATGCTCACCCTGCCAATTATCAAGACCAGATCCACCAAAATGTAAACACACCGAATGGCCCGCTCCAAGGGGACCGTGGTCAAGGATCCACATTGACTTCGCAGGACCAATACGAGGACAATCATTTTTAATAATAATCGATGCGTATTCAAAATGGTTAGAGGTCGCTTTAATGACCTCAACAACAACCAGCGCAACAATAAAAGCCCTACGGAAACTATTCGCAACTCACGGTCTCTCAGACACCATAGTTTCCGACAACGGGCCACAACTAACAGCCCGACAAATGGAACTCTTTTTAGCAGAACTAGGCATAAAACACATTCTCACACCAGCTCATTTTCCCCAAGCCAATGGTCAAGCAGAACGCATGGTAAGGGTTACAAAAGACGCACTAAATAAAGCACCCCAAGGAGACTGGCAACAACAGATCGATGAATTTTTATTAATACAACACATTACCCCATCAGCAACAACACAAAAAAGTCCAGCAGAACTCTTAATGGGGAGAAACTTACGCTCAAAAATAGATCACATACATCCCGATTATCAAACCGAAACAGAACTTATTGTTAAACAGCAAATACGACAATTTGAAAAAGGAGATAGAATTTATGCAAAAAATTATGACTCAGGAAACAAATGGACAGAAGGAATCATTAAAGAAAAAAATGGTCTAAAAACATATTTAATTACCTTAAACCAGGGGTCCCCAACCACCGGTCCGCGGACCAGTACCGGTCCGCGGGACATGTTGCACCGGTCCGCGTAGTCAGTTGCTGCTGTGGAGCCGGTGAGTGCCAAGCTGTTTCCTATCTCTTTCCCCTCCCGTTCACTTGGGACCACCATTTGACTTGGGCCGAGAAAACTTTTGCTTGCTTGCTTCCTTCCTTCCTTTCCTGTCTTTTTCCCTTCGTCGAAAGTGGTCTATTTCCTCCTCACAAAACCCTCTCTCTGCCTGCAGCTCAGACGGAAAGACTTTGGCATTGTGCAGCTCTTTTTTTGCTAGGCTCCCCCACCCTATTCCTGGGGGCAAAGCCAGGGGTGTGCGTGTAACCATGAAGCCTCCCCCCACCAGCTCCGGTAATTTTCTTTTGGAAGGATTCCTTGCTGCAAGAAAAGTACCAGACCTGGCAGTGGTGGGCGCTCCAAGCAGGCAGCAATCGCAAAGGAAGGTGACTGTGTCCGTGGAGGCACCTCCCCCCCTCTGGGATTCCTTGCTGCAATCCCAGCCGGAGCGGGCGCTAGGGGGGAGGATTCTTCTGAAACTGCCGAAAGGAAGGAAGGAACCAAGCAAAAGTTTTCTCCCTCAGGTGGACCGCCTCGGCCCGAGGCAAAGGGGGGTCCCGAGTGAACAGGAGGGGAAAGAGAAAGGAAACCGCCCCCTCCTACCCTTCCTCCCTCTGTCACCTCGGCTCCCCTGCAAAATTAAAAAGGGGGGGAGGAAAGAGAGGCAATGGAACGATAAGCTACACCCCCATGCTTAATCCCGCCCCAAACCATACCCCTTTCTGCCCCCACCGGGCCATAGAAAAATTGTCTTGCTGAAACTGGTCCCTGGTGGAAAAAAGGTTGGGGACCACTGCCTTAAACGACGGGCGAATTTGGCACCGTCACATAGATCAATTACGAAAGCGTACATTAAACAATAACATGACTTTACCCCCCATAGAATACCAAAGAGAATACTCACCGGAGCCTGTTCAAGAATCCAGCGACGGCTACCTTGGACCCCTGGAGGCCGGCACAGATCCAACTGCGTCAACGCAAACGGGCCAGCAGATGGCCGACCAGAGCGGAGCAGAGCAAATGCCAGCCGTCCAGGAAGGTAGCTCTCCGGAGAATGAATTGCGCAGGTCCAAAAGGACCCCGAAACCACCAATCAGAATGCAAGACTACGTCACCTTGATTAATTCATGAAACACCAATCACCAAGCTAGGGGGGAGGGATGTTATGTCTAGAAAAATAAAAAGAGCTAAAATTCACTGATTGGCTAAGACGCAGCTCATACAAAAAGAACCGCCAAGGTTAAACGGTTGTCTGTTTGTTTCCCGCCTAAATAAAAACCTATAAATAGGGCAACGGGTTAGCTGTTGCCCTTGTTGGGAGTTGTTTGTCACTAGCTGAAGTTCTCTATCAAATAAACCTGTTGCAGTGAATCAGCCTCCGTGTACTGATTTAACAGATATGACTTTAAAAAAGATTTAACTTCCAAAGATGAATAGAATTTGGAACTTCTAAACTATCAGTAAACATCGTATCCCGGGCTCTAATTTTGACAGCGGAGGGATAAAGAACTTTTTTACTGTTTTCTTTTTTCTGCTCTTTTCTTACAACAATAAAAGGAAATAAATCATCAATTTGAGAACAAATGGAAAATAAAACTAATTGATATATTAAAGTTAAAAGAACATATTCAGCCTTTTTTTTTTTTTTTGGTCTCCCTGCTTCTGGACTACCACCTTTGGATTACTTGCTCGCTTTTGGATTATTTGTGGAGATTTTCCTTCTATCTGCCTTGAACTGTGCAGCATAAATTGACTCCATTTTAACCCTTAAACAGCGGAGATTTTGCCTGCATTTGTTTTTGACTGTGAAACACTAACTGACTCCATTTTAAAATAAAAGAAAACTTCAAATCTGACTTTGCTTTTAATTGGAAAATTGGAATTATACAGAAAATAACTGCATAGAAGTCTATTTCCTGATACTATTGGATCTACAACATCCTTCATTAATAAAGACTACTTGATTCATAAGAAGATTATAAGTATATAATATCTATATTTTGCTTCTCAAATTAATCCTTTTTCCTTTTTTTTCTGTATTGTTGTTTTTAAAAGTATATTGACCTAAAACATATGCATTGTTAACAAACCTTGGTTCCCTGCTCTACCTTAGTTAAATCAAAAAACCCTTTTTCTTGTTGTTTCTCTCTCTCACAAGACAGCCCTTCCTTGTTATTCTTTCTCCTTTTCCTTCTTTTCTCCCTTTTTACATTTGCCTTCTTTTATCTCTTTTTGGATATATTCCTATTTTCCCTCTTTCTTATTTTCTAATAGGTACTTTCCCTTGTTCTTTTTATTCATTACTGGATTTTTTTTCCTTCTCTTTCCCTCTCCTTTTTTTTTCTTTAAAAAGTATTATACTCTTTTTCCTTTCTTTCGGTTCTTCTAAATTTAAAGTTGCAAGACAATTTACAGTGAATTTTATTAGCAATTTGATTAACATATTTGTGGTTTTTATTAGGTAATAACACATTGTTATCTATTAAGGGAAATTGGTTGTAAAGTATATTGAAAAGGTTCTTTTCACTATACATAAATTGACAGCAATTTTAAATTTGAAAATGTCAAGCACTTCAACTTATGTTAAAACAGTTAAAAAACAAGTAGCAGCTGCAACTTCCTCTCCACAAGGTTCACCTCACCCTTCCCCGACGCACCAGGTTTTATCTGTAACTATGTCTACTAAGGAGAAGGACAAAGACAAACCGCTGCAGCCTACTTTGATAACAATACAAGAAACCTTAAACGCAATGAAGGACTTTATGTTCAAATCTCAAGAGGATGCAGCTCAACAACGAGAGGCTATAAAAGATGAGGCAACACAACAAAGAGAAGCCATAAAATCAGACTTGGCGGAATTTAAAACAGAGATGGCTGAGCTGAAAGCAGACATGGGAGAAATGAAGGCACAGATGAAGGAAATGCAACAAACTCTACAAGAAAGTGAAGGCCGCATTAAAACAGTTGAAGAAAAGACTGTTAAAATTGAAAAGAGAATGGACTACCTAGAAGGCAGAGCTGACTCACGATACAGAAGATATGATGAATCAATCACTCACCTTGAGATGCAACGCACCTCGTATGGGGTTTCAGAATATAATAGAAGAAAAAGATGAAGATTTAAAGATGACTATGGCTGAAACTATTGGAGGAATATCCAGGTTGATCCCACAGAAATATTGAGAGAAATCGATGAAGTTTTTAGAATTTCAAATAGCTACATTCGTCGCCACAATCTCCCGAGAGAGATCCATATCAAGTTTGCAAGAAAGACTCTGCGAGATGACATACTGCACTGGGCAAGAACATCCAAATTACAACACAAAGGATTTGAAATAAAAATATTAAAACAAGTCCCAAGAGGTGTCAGAGAAAGTAGAAGAGACTATCATTTTCTAACCAGAATTTTGATCAAAGAAAATATAACCTTTCATTGGCTCATTCCAGAAGGAATAGCATTGACTTGACATTCCAGAAGATACAAGTTGGAAAACCTGGGTCAAGCAATGGATTTTTTTGAAAATAGTGGCATAAGCCATTTGGATCAATCAGCAAAGCAACAAACTGCTCAACAACAACCAGTACAACAGCAACCAGTGAAAGAATCAGCAACACAGCAGGAGCAAGACATGGGGGCCACCGCTCTGACAGTAGAGCAGGACCAAGGCGCTAGAAGAGTTCAACCTCAGCGCGAAACTAAAAAACCAAACAAATGACAATAAGTAAAGACTTAAAAATCTTTTCCGTAAATGTGAATGGACTTAATGAACCAAGGAAAAGGAAACAAATTTTCTCCAAAATCAGAAACCAAAATGCTCAAATTGTAATACTACAAGAAGTGCATATCAAAAAAAGTAATCAGAAACTATTATTGAATCCTAAAATTGGAAAAATGTATGCTGCATTAGCAGACCAAAAAAAAAGAGGAGTAGTGATGTATGTTGAGAATTCTATAAATTCCAAACAAATATTTAAGGATGATGAAGGTAGAATTTTGATTGTACAAGTTGACATTGAACCTAGACCTCTGGTTATTGTTTCGATTTATGCCCCTAATGAAGATCAAATGGTATTTTACAAAAAATTACATCAAACAATAACAGAGTTAAACATATTAATAATTGGTGATTTTAATGCTATTACAAACAGACAATTGGATCACTCGGGGGGGAAAATAACAAAAGCAAAAAGAGAAGAAAGAATTTATTACCTAGTACTTTCCAAAAAATGAAAGTGGAATTATTATTAAATGACATTTGGAGGGAAAGACATCCCCATAAGAGACAATACACTTTTTACTCTAACCCCCATAAAATTTGGACAAGAATAGATATGGTATGGGCTCCAAAAATAACTAATGAACAAATAAAAGAGGTCGAGATAGATGTTAATACATGGGCTGATCACAATCCTGTGGTAGTTTATATGAGAACTAATAATAAACAGGTTAATTGGCGGATGAATAGAAACATTTTGAAAGACAAGAAATATAAGGATTGGATTGAAAAAGAATTAAAAATATTTTTTGAAATTAATAAAAACTCAGACACTACTCCACAAAACTTATGGGATACAGCTAAAGCATACATAAGAGGATTAACGATATCCTATACAGCAAAATATAACAAGGAAAATAAAATAAAATATGAACAACTAACAAATGAATTAAGACAACTAGAATCTTTATCACAACAACATATAAAGAATAGATATTTGAAAACAGAAATAAATGTAATTAAACATAAAATTAGATTGATAGAACAAAATCAAATAACTGAAAAAATAAAAAGAGCAAAACAACATTATTTTGAGCATGCGAATAAACCAGGCAGATGGTTAGCATATAAACTTAGAAAACAGAAGCAATCAAAACTAATTAAAAAACTAGAAGATAAGGACGGCTTAATAAAATATGACACAGAAGGAAAAGCAGACATTGTGTATAATTCTTTTAAAGAACTATATGCAAAAGACAATATTAGTGAAGATGAAGTTTTTAATTACTTAGAACACTCAAAATTACCACAAATAACAGAAGACCAACAGGCTATTATGGATGGACCAATAACAATGGAAGAACTCCTAACAATAATTAAAAAACAGAAAAATAACAAAGCCACTGGCCCAGATGCTATACCGGCAGAATGGTATAAAATAGAAAATGAAACAATAAGAAATAATATGTTAGAAATTTTCAATGAATGTAGACTTGAGGGTAAAATTCCCAAATCTTGGTCAGAATCATTAATAACTTTAATCCATAAGTCGGGTACGGAACCAGAAAAAATTAAAAACTACAGGCCTATATCATTATTAAATGCAGATTATAAGATATTTGCTGCTATATATGCAGACAGACTTAAAAGAGTTATAAATGGGATAATACATCAAGATCAAAACGGCTTTTTACCAGGTAGACAAATTAAAAATAACCTTAGCGTTGTCATAAATACGTTAGAATATTATGAGCAACACCCAGGGAAAACATTATCTTTAATGTTCTTAGATGCCCAAAAAGCCTTCGACAACGTCAATTGGATATTTATAAAAATGCAATTAAATAAAATGAAATTTGGTCCAAAATTTGTTAATTTAATAGACGCCATTTATTCAAAACAAACAACGAATATAATACTGAATAATGAACAATTGGCAACACTTGAGATAAATAAGGGAGTTCGCCAAGGTTGTCCTATATCACCGTTGTTATTCATTATGGCTTTGGAGACCTTATTAATCAAGATAAGAGTAGACCCTAAAATAAAAGGCCTAACTGTAGGAGACGAGACTTACAAAGTCCAAGCTTTCGCAGATGATTTAACTTTTATAATTGAAGAACCGATAAAGACAGTCCCTGAAGAGTCCAGAGACAAAGGCTAAGCAAAGACGGTTCCTTTATTCAGCTCTTAAAAGGGAAGTGACAATCAGCGGGAACACGACTGGCTTAACATGGAGAGTAGCCGCTCTTTTATACTTTTGCGGCTCCCGCCAAAAGAGAGCAGTCAGCGTCTGAACCAATCAGGCGCGACTTCCTGTTTCAGCACAGACAGCGTTTTTTCATGGAACCAACTATTTACATAGGATTCAACACCCCTCCCTCCTTAGTCAAGAATACATCAATCAAGTAAGCCATGTGACGAAATCCTCCAATCTGCTCGGTCTACGCAGGGTTCTCTCTGACCTGCGCAGATCATTTGAGTCCTCACTTCCAACGGTGGAGGTCGGTTCGCCTGTACCTCCCCAGTGCGGCTGGGGCCAAGTTTGGGCTCCGGCCTCTGAGGACGAAGATGGCTCGGCGTCGCTGGAGGACCTTTCCTGGCTCGGTAAGTCCATTTGAATGTCCATTAAAGCGGGTTGCGCGTTACAGTCTATTAGAGGGGAAGAGTCTGTTTTAGCGGTTTGCACAGGGGAGGTTTCAATGCGCCTTCGTACATGGTCAATGTGCCGCTTCCACATTCGACCATCTTCCAATTTTACAATATATGTTTTAGGAGCAGTTTGTTGTACAATTGTTCCCTTCATCCAATTCAAACCCCCATCAAAATTCTTTGCAAAAATACTTTGACCCAAGTACAATTGTCTTTCAGGATTTACATACATAGAATTATGAGTACAATACTGTGGGTGTAATCTATCCAGTGGGGATCTAAGTTTCCTTCCCATTAGTATTTCAGCAGGACTTATGTGAGTGTGGGAATTTGGTGTAATATGTTGTGTTAACAAAAATTGGTCCAGATGCTGTTGTACATCTCCAGGGCCTGACCTGCACAATGCTTCTTTTGCAACCCGAATGTACCGTTCTGCCAACCTGTTAGCCCAGGGCGAGTAAGGCGAGATGAGAGCATGTCTGATCCCCAAGTTATCTAAAAACAATTCAAATTGCCTGGCTGTCAATTGGGGCCCATTGTCTGACACTAAGATGTCAGGACAGCCATGGGTGGCAAACAAATGGCACAGAACCTTAATTGTGACACTAGTGGTTATATTATTCATTGCAATGATTTCAACCCACCTGGAAAATGCATCTACCACTATTAAGAAATATTGTGACCCCACTGGCCCTGCAAAATCAATATGGACCCTGGACCAAGGCCCTGCAGGTTGCTCCCACTCAGCTGGAGTTGTTTTGGGGGGATTTGGCCGAGACTCTTGGCATGGATCACACTTGGCTACCCACTTTTCAATATCAGTATCCAGACCTGGCCACCATAAGTGCCCCCTAGCTAGACCCTTCATCCTGACAATACCAGGGTGGCCCACATGTAGCATGGTGAGTACTTTGGTCTTTAGACTTTCAGGAATGATTACTCTATCACCCCACAACAGGCAACCTTTAACATATGACAATTCCAATCTTTTGGTTTTAAATTCACTTAAGTTTGTTTCTACAGAGTCATTTTGCCACCCCTTGAGTACACAGTTTACCACCTTTTTTAAAATTGGGTCTTGCTGCGTGTGCACAGCCACCTCCCTTGCTGTTGTTAGTGGGTTATCTTCGAGTTCTATCATTAAAACATCAGCAGATGGGGCAGGGTCCTCTACTAACTCTGCCATTGGGCACCTACTAAGACCATCTGTGTGGTTTATGGTTTTACCCCCTTTGTGAATGAGCTCGTACTGGTACCCTGAGAGAAACAAGGCCCACCTAATTAGTCTTGGAGACATAAATGGGGGAGTTGGTTTGTTAGGGGCTAGGAGGCCTAGTAAAGGCTTGTGGTCGGTAACCAATTCAAAACTCCTGCCAAAAAGATAGTTATGAAACTTCTTCACCCCAACCACTAACGCTAGAGCCTCCTTATCTAGTTGGCTGTAATTTCTCTCAGTATTGGTCATTGTTCTGGAAAAGAAAGCAATTGGGGCCTCTGTATTATTCGGCAAAACATGTGCCAAGACCCCTCCCACGCCATATGGGGACGCATCGCACGTAAGCCTGACGGGTAGCAAAGTGCTATACTGGACTACTACACTTGTGGAAGTTAACAACTGCTTTATTTGTAAAAAGGCTTCATGCTCAGTTCTCCCCCATGTCCAAAGGGTTCCTTTCTGAAGCAGCCGGTGTAAAGGCTCTGCTGCTGTTGCCTTCTGTTTTAAAAAAACAGAGTAAAAGTTTAGAAGGCCTAAAAATGCCTGCAATTCTGTTTTATTCTGTGGCTCTGGGGCTTCCCTGATGGCTTTTAATTTTTCAGTAGTGGGGTGGATGCCTTCCCCATCAATTCTATATCCTAAGAATTCTACACTGCTGGTTCCCCACACACATTTGTCAGGTTTGATCCTTAGCCCCTTATCTTGTAGCCTATGTAATACTTCTCTTATTCTTTTGTTGAGTTGAGATTGGTTTTCTCCTGAAATTAAAATGTCATCAAAATAGGGAATGGTCCCTTTAATTCCTGACAACAAACGTTCCATTATGCTTTGAAAAATCCCAGGGGCTATGCTTATTCCAAATTGTAATCTGGTGCATTTAAACGCACCCCTGTGGGTGACAATGGTTTGAGCGAGTGCTGTCGGTTCATCGACAGGGAGTTGCTGGTAAGCTTGGGCTAAATCGATTTTTGCGAACACTTTCCCTTCCCCCAGGGAGTGAAGGAGCTGTTGTACCACTGGAATGGGGTAAGGGTGATGTTGGAGGGCTTTGTTGAGCGTTGACTTATAGTCAGCGCAAACCCTCAAAGAGCCATCAGGTTTAAGAGGCGTGACTATGGGTGTTTCCCAAGGTCCCTGCTCTACAGGAACTAAAATGCCCTGGCTTATGAGCTTATCTAGCTGTAGGTCAAGCTTGGGAAGGAGCGGGAGGGGTACCCTGCGTGGTTTGAGCCGGACAGGAGGAACCTTGGGGTCAATAGAAAAGGAGATAGGGGGCCCTTTATACGATCCCAAGCTGGGGCTAAACACTTCTGGGAATTCCTGTAAGAAATTTGGAATGCTATCAGAGTTAACAGTACAAATACCAGAAATTTCAATTCCCAATGGTTCCATCCAAGCCAACCCCAAGAGAGAGTGTCTAGCCCCTGCAACAACAACCATAGGAAGGGTACATTTAACAGTTTTAAACATTCACTTGGCCCAGAACAGGTATTATCCCCCCTTGAAAATCTCTAATTACCAATGAAGTTTGTAAAAGGTCAGACTTTGAGAGGCTAGGCATGTACATTATAAGCTTTTCCCATGGCATAATGGAGTATTTAGACCCCGGGTCAAGTTCCATAGTGCATGGCTTGTTGTTTAGGAGCAGTGAGATTACAATCTTGCTCCAATTTTTTGTTGCCGTGCTATTTACAGAAAATTGATTGTTACCTCTTGAGTAGTCGCGGTTAGCAGTTGAGTAGTTCTTGCGGCCGGAAAACCGAGGAAACCAGTTTTCGCGCGGTTGAGGTGTTTGGGTCTGGAACCGAGGAGGACGAGGTGTGGAAAAAGATTCCTCAGGCAAGGGTGCTCTGCAGGCTTCGGCGATGTGGCCGCGTCGGTTGCAGCGGCGGCAAATGGCGTCCCGGAAAGGGCAGCGTTGGCGCGGATGGTTTCCTCGGCAGCCGGAGCAGGGGGCGACGGGGTGAGGGTATCTGGGTTGTCTCGGCTGGTCCTGTTGCAGCAGAAAACAGCTGTCCTCGTTGAGGCCAGGTGGGCTGAGGTCGTCTGGGGCCTCTGCACGGGAAACCGTGGAGTCGATCTTGGAGACGACTTCCCGCTTGTCATGCTCCTTCAGCTCTTTGGCAGCAGCGTCGGCGACCTCTGCGGTTTGTGCCAGCTTGATTACTGCCTGGAGAGACGGCTCGTCTTTGGTGAGGAGCTTGTTTCAGACCATGGCATTTCTCATGCCGAAGATTAGGGCATCAGTGAGGCGAGCTTCCGGGCTATCAAACTTACATTTTGAAAGCACCGTTCGAAGATGCGTAGTGAACTGGTTAATGGATTCGGATTCGAGCTGGGCCATTCTTGAGAACTGGTGCCGGAAAACGACGGCTGGTTTCGTAGGCTTGAAGTGGCTCGCAAGCTTGGTTTGCAGGACGTCCCAAGCGGCTGGAAGCGGATCGGTGAGAGTCTGGGCGAGATCGAATATCTCTGGGCCACAGTAATTCAGGAAAATTGCCCGCTTCCATTCGGCGTCAGCGTCCCTTATTCCGGCAGCTTCGAGGAAGATCTCGAACTTGGCCATGTAGGCGTCCCAGGAGGATTTCTCCGGATCGAAGAACTCAGGAGCCCGGCCGATTTGAAGGTTGTTCATCTTGCACGCGTGGTTCTTCCGTCCGTCGTCGCCAGTGAAGAGTCCAGAGACAAAGGCTAAGCAAAGACGGTTCCTTTATTCAGCTCTTAAAAGAGAAGTGACAATCAGCAGGAACACGTCTGGCTTAACATGGAGAGTAGCCGCTCTTTTATACTTTTGCGGCTCCCGCCAAAAGAGAGCAGTCAGCGTCTGAACCAATCAGGCGCGACTTCCTGTTTCAGCACAGACAGCGTTTTTTCATGGAACCAACTATTTACATAGGATTCAACACCCCCAATACTAATGCAGACAATAGAACATTATGGAAAGGTAGCAGGTTTAAAGATAAATAAAAGTAAAACACAATTTTTAACCAAAAATATAAGTAAAATACAAGAAACTAAATTAGAATGCATTTCCGGAATAAAGATTGTCAAAAAAGTAAAATATCTAGGAATATGGTTAACAGCTAAAACAATAACTATAAAAAATGATAATTATATAAAACTATTGACAGAAATCAAAAAAGATTTAGAAATCTGGAATAACTTGAAAATATCTTTTCTAGGAAGAGTGTCAACAATTAAGATGAATATTTTGCCTAAAATTTTATTTCTTTTCCAGGTAATTCCAATAAACCCAGGGGGTACTTTTTTCAAAAATTTAACAAACATAGTTAAAAAAAATTTATGGCAAGGGAAAAAAGCAAGAATAAAAATAAATTGTCTAGAAGATATTAAAGAAAGGGGAGGATTCGGACTTCCAAATTGGAAATTATATTATCAGGCGGCCGCCTTAACATGGATTAGAGATTGGATAACTTTAGAAAATAAAATAATATTAAATTTAGAAGGGTATGATCTTATGCTTGGATGGCATGCCTTCATATGGTATGATAAGGAGAAAAACCACTCATATTTTAAAAGACATACATTAAGGAAATATCTATTAGAAGTCTGGAAAGATATAAGGAAAAATCACTTTTTAACCATTCCAGAATGGCTTGCCCCTCTAGAAGCAATAATACACCCAAAGTCCATAAAAGATAAAAAAATTGTAAGATATAAAGATTTATTAAATGACCAAATGAAATTAAAATCCAGGATTAAACTAGAAGAGGAAGGGATAACAATAGATTGGTGGCACTATGCACAGATTCGATCTAGATATCAGAAGGACAAAACACTCTATATTTTCAATAAAAACAAAAACTTGTTCAGTAATTTAATTACTCTTAATCAAACAAAAACAATAGGGAAAATATATAAATTTCTCATTGCGCACAAAAATATAGAATTGACCCTAAAAGATAATATGATAAGATGGTGCAAAAACATTGGTAAAGAAATAGATATAGATACATGTGAGAAAGTTTGGATTAATAATTGGAAAATGACCAACTCAGTATCACTAAAAGAAAACCAAATTAAAATGTTCTATAGATGGCATCTCCCACCAAATAGGATAGCAAAAATGTTCCCTATAACTTCTCCATTGTGTTGGAAATGTAAGAAAGAAATAGGAACCTATTACCATCAATGGTGGACATGTGGTAAAGCTAAAATATATTGGAAGATGATAGAGAAAATAATAAAAGAAACAGTAAAGCAGGATATAGAAATTACCCCGGAATTCTATTTATTAGGAATTACTAATCAGACTTATAAGAAAGAAATTTTATATTTAATTATACACATATTAACTGCGGCTAGAATTATTTATGCGCAGAATTGGAAGGGGGAGGAAGTCCCCAAAGAAGAAGTTATAGCAAAAATATTAGATTGCGCTGAAATGGATATGATGACAAGACGTTTAAACGATCAAGAAGACACTAAGTTTTATGAAACATGGAACAATGTTTATAAATGGATAGATAAGAAAAAATAAGATATATAATCTATTTTTAGTTAATTTGTTGCACTTGTTTTTACTTGGGTAATATCAATACTAGTACTAGTTAAATTTATTGCTTAATGACTGTTGTAGTTCCGTCTGAGGCCCCTCAGGGAATGGCTGATCTTCTGTCGGTTTCCAGCTCAGAGGGAGAGGATGAGGAACAGGAGGTGCAGGCAGACGAGGAGGAGGAATCCCAGGCTGAAGAAGAGGCAGGACAGCCAGAGTCCCCCCAGAGGGAGCTCTCCCCAGCAAGCAGCCTGGATTCCTTAGAGGAAAATGCACAAGCCATAATTGATCTGCGACAGAGAAGAGCTACTCAGAGAAGGGACCAATTGGCTAGGTACTTTCAGCATTAAAGAGGCAACAGCTGGGTTTGGGTGTGGTGCTCTTTGGAAAGGCTAAAAGGCAGACCCACCCTTCCTGGCTTGTGGAGTTTTATCTTTGAGAGTCTTGGGACCTAGTTGTGAACTTTGGCGTCTTGGAATCCTGGTTTGTGCCTTTGACTACTGAAACCTTGGGGTGGGTGTGCCAGCAAGTAGCTTGCTGTATTGTCTGGACATCAGGACTCTGCTGTAAAGTATTATAGCCTGTCTGTTGGGAAGAACAGGTTTTCCTCTGTGTTTATTTTTTCCAGCTATAAAGTACTTTTGCTTTTACCAGAGTGTCTGGCTGTTTTTTCCAGTTGGTGTTGAGGTCTGGGGGAACCCAGACAGAACAATGACTATGGTAGAATTAGTTTATATATAAGAATTAGTTTATATATAAGTAATATAGTAAGAATTTTGGTTTTATATATATATTAGTAAAAATGCGAAAAACTTTAACTCAAAATTTAGCAAAATTTTTAATATTCAACATATATCTAATTATGTATTCTTTTTCTGTATTTGAATTTATACTTTCAAGATAAGCGGGGAAAATGTATCCCCATTTTGTGTTTAATGTTTGTATGTTTGTTTGTCTATTTTATGAAAAAATTAATTAAATTTTTTTTAAAAAAAATAATAATTTGTATGTAATGTAGTGGAGACAAAAATTGGAGAAAAAAAAGTAAAACAGGTGTTTTGTTCAGCCGGGGACTGAATCAGAAGGGGGGGGAACAGTGGCGAGGAATGCTATATATAGAGGTCAGACTAAGTCCTTATTGGCTGAAGGGAACCCCTCCACCCACTATAGAGAACAAAGCATTGCTTAACTGATCATGGGCAGAGATGTACAGCTGAGTATCATCAACATACTGATGATATCTCAACCTCCCCCCCCCCCCCCACACACACATTTGATGACCTCCCCCAGCAGTTTAATGTAGGTGTTAAACAGCAGCAGAGAAAGAAGCAGATGCCTGGGATCTGACTTCTCTCCCCTGATCAACACTGACTGAGAATGGTCCCAGAGGAAGAAATGAGCCAGGACAATACAGTGAGGAATGAACCAGGAACAGTGGTGAGGAATGCTTTATATAGAGGTCAGACTAAGTCCTTATTGACTGAAGGGAACCCCTCCACCCACTATGGAGAACAAAGCATTGCTTAACTGATCATGGGCAGAGATGTTCAGCTGAGTATCATCAACATACTGATGATATCTCAACCCCCCTCCCCACCAATTGATGACCTCCTCCAGCAGTTTCATGTAGGTGTTAAACAGCAGCAGAGAAAGAAGCAGATGCCAGGGACCTGACTTCTCTCCCCTGATCAACACTGACTGAGAATGGTCCCAGAGGAAGAAATGAACCAGGACAATACAGTGACCTCCATCCCCGATCCCTGAAGCCATTCCAGAAGATGTCATAATTGATTATATCAAAAGCCACTGAGAAATCAAACAGAGTGAGAATGGATGCACTATCCCCCCATCTCGATTCTTTTGGGTTATTGCCATTAGCACTTTTGCCCATTTTGTCATCTCCTGCTCGATTCCCAAGTGGCATCAATAGATCCCTGTAATCTCCCACTACTGTGGTTTGTGTGAAAGAAGGAGAAAACAAACCAGCCTTTGGGGAAAAGAGAGGTGTAGTTTGTCCATCTGGTCAGGTTGCATTCCGCTCTCTGTCTCTTCTCCAAAGTGGGAAGCAGGATCTAGGGAGGAGAAGGAAGTGAGTGTGGTTGGCTAACACTCTGAAGGACACATGCTATTGATGGTTGCAATGCCAGAAAAAAATGGGTGTCTCCAACTGTGACCTTGATTTGCATGTCTTGGCTGCTTTCAACATCTAATTATTAGATTGTCAGTGGAAGCATGAAAGGATAGCAAGAATTTCCTGCAGTATGTGTAGCATTTTCCATGAGTATCATGAAATTTTAGCTTTGAGAAAATCTGGCAGAATTTGTAGGATGATGCTCAAACAGACATGAACATCTCTTTATTTGCATGGGAGATATTCACTATTAAGGAGAATCTCGGGCCAATATACTCAAAGTCAGTGAATTAAGGAATGCAGTTGGAAAACCTCTACCTATTTGTGACCATTTTATTTTAGGTAATATCATGTCCAGATCATGTGGAAATTACAGTGCCTCATGTTTAAAGCCTTTTATTTCATGTGTTAAGGAGAAACTTAACCTTTCCCCTCAAACCACTCCTAAGTATGGAAATATAAATTACAGTTTAAAATGCAGTGCAGCAGACCCTGAGTTGTTTACTCAACTCTTCTGAGTAACTTGAGCAAGACGGATGTAATGTCATGCATTAGTTGTAGCAATGTCAGGGTGTGTTAACCTTGATTAGGAGGCATCTGCCCTTGGGGATAATCAATACTGCAGAGATAGGAAATTATGGATAGATGTAGTGATAGATGATCTCTTACAGTAGTCATGAGGTTAATTCCCAAATCATCCAAGGGCAAGTCAGGTAACACTCGCTGATAGATATAAAATCATAGGTCAGTTCCAGAGATGATCAAGCAGAATGAATCTTCAACCCAAGAAGGAACATCTCCACAGGTATTGTCACCTAATTTATTAGGTTAGACTACTTCCTCCTAGGACCTGCATCTAGAGCCATAAAGCAGAGGACCTTTTATTTTCTGTTCACTGATCTTTTGTTAATTTGGGACTAGATGATAACAGCTAGATCTCTTTTTAAGAAACTTTCTTTGGAGAAGCCCTGATATTTACTGGTTTAACTATATTTAGCTTGCTTTTGTATTTAGCAGAATCTGTACCAGTTGTGGAATTTATTTTTTTTACTACCAGTTCTGTGGGTGTGGTTTGGTGGACGTGGCTTGGTGGATGTAGCAGAGGAAGGATACTGTAAAATCTCCATTCCCTCCCCCTCCAGGAGAAGGTTGCTGCAAAATCCCCATTTTCTTCTGATCAGCTGGGACTTGGGGGCTAGGCCAGTCAGATATTTACCGGTTCCCCGAGCTACTCAAAATTTCTGCTATCAGTTCTCCAGAACTGGTTAGAACCTGTTGAATGCCACCTCTGATCTGTACGGCTTGTCCATATTTGTTCTGATTCCCTTTTCTTTTGTATTTCAAAAGATTTTTTTTTAAATTAAAGCAGGGATGCAGCATTAAAACCATGAATGAAGGTGAATAGCCCCAAGATAATGTTGCCTCATTCAATTTGGATGGTCAACGGGACTAGAGGTTTTCTGAATCATGCTTTGAAGACAAAAACTCTGGTCTTGGGGACCAACCCAGATTGGATCCTTATGAAAACATATCCAGTAGGTTTTGGGGGGGGGGGGTTGAGAATATTTTTTTAAAAAAAAATACACCTCACAACACATTTTAAAGTATGTCATCAAACACTGTCTTCTTGAAATCATAAGAAAAATTAAAAACGTTATGACACCAAATAACAATAAAATAACTTGAGTTTCCAAATGTATTAGACTGGTACTGAAATCTGAAGTATCTTTCCACCAAGTTAAAATAACTTTGAATATTTTTTATTCTGGAATGGCAGGATTCAAAATGTCTTAGTAAACTCTCATTCACTACTCTCTAGAATTGTTGTAATGAATAAACCTAGTTTGGGCGCTTTTACAGATATTTGCTGCAAGTATACTATTAAAAAAATAATGAGCAATAATTAATAATACTAATTTTGATGGTAGTGATGGTTTTATTTGGTTTGGGTTTTGTCCTTTAAAAAGAGAGGAAATGATAGCACTAGATTTTGAATTTGGAATTTTGAGGGGAAGGTAGTCTTTTTCAGCAGGCTTGGAATATTAAGATGCTATAGAGTTTCCTAAATTCTATAAGTTTCCATCTTGATCCCTGATATCTACTTTCGGTCCCCTAATCTGTGGAATGATTTGCCTTCAGAAGTTTTAGGTGCTCCAACACTAACGTTTTAAAGAAGAAATTAGACAACCATTTGCCTGAAATGGTATAAGGTTTCCTGCCTATAGGGGACTAGGGGTTGGACTAGAAGACCTCCAAGTCCCTTTGAACTCTGTTATTCTGTTATTCCTACTTTCATCACATGCTGTACTTCAGTATGTCTCCCAGCCCAGAAGGAAGGCATTTAGGTTTTCCACTTAGCTTTTCCACTAAGCAAACAGCTTCAAGAAAGCTAAAACATATTTTAAAATGCAGCAATAAGCAAACATATAATTTAAAGGAAAAACTATATATATGGATTGAAAAAGACTTAGGCCAAGAATTAAGTCGCTGAAACAAAATCCAGCTACAAAGGTTTTCCTAGACCAGGAGTCTCCAAACTTGGCAAATTTAAGGCTTGTGGACTTTAACTCCCAAAATTGAACAGCCACCATCACTTAAATCTTCTCTGACGGTGGAAAGACAAAAATCCATAGTTGAATGCTTCTAGTCTATGTGAGTGTTCCCTGTATCTATGCTGGTCTTCCATATTTTCCTCAGGTCTTCAGGGATTGAGGATGGGTCTCATTTTCAAAAGTCCAATCATACAGAACTGTTTCTTGGTTTATTTTATTTTATTTTTGCCACTTGTGGATACTTGAGAAAATCAATCAACCAACATTTTTTGATATTTTGCATCTTTTGTTTGCAAGGAATTTTAAGTTAAACTATTCCCTTCTTCTGAAGAACGTTAGAGAAATCTAAAAAAATAGAAAAGTTGGGGAGATGGCAAGTAAGCCTCAGAAGAAGACTTGGGATGAAGAAGTGGCAGATTTGTTTCCTGATTCTGAATCAGGTGAGAAAAATACAGTTCTGTTCATTTGTTGTTTTGGAAACATTGCCCAGACATGCACGTATCCTTAATTATTTGGTGATTGTAAAAATGAGTTTCATTTGTTCAATCCTACACAAATACAATATTCAGTTTTTTACAGCAAAAATGCATTAATACAGTAATACTCTCTGGTGGAAGCTTCCCTGTACCTGAACGAATACAATACTGTATATTGTGTACATATGACTACAGAAAATGTTCACTTTATTCCTTAGCTCATTATATAGATATAATATAGATATACTGTATAGTACAAGTAGTCCCCGATTTACAACATTTCATTTAGTGACTCTACAAAGTTACAATGACACTGAAAAAAGTGACTTATGATAATTTTTTTCATACAATTACAGTATCCCTAGGACCACATGATCAAAATTTATAAAGCATGGTTGCATCAAGCTTTATAACGGTTGCAGTGCCCTGGGGTCATGTGATCAATTTTTGCGACCTTTGGACAAGCAAAGTCCATGTGGAATCCAGATTCACTTAACAACCATGTTACTTTATTTAGTAACATAAATTTTAGGCTCAATCAAGGACTATCTGTAGATGGTCCATGGATTACCCCACTCACTTACTGTGGTCAAATTTTGGTTCTAATCTCTCTTTCTCTCTCTCCCTCTCTCCCTCCTTCTCTCTCTCTCTCTCTCTCACACACACACACAACTCTATTTTTAAAAAAATCCCTGTACCACAATTAGATTTTTTAAAGCTTTCATTGATGATGATCTTCTTAAAAGTCCAATTATGGCACACATTTCTAAAGTCCTTTCTAAAAGAAAAAGACCTTTATTATTGTAAAACTGAATCTATGCTGCTATGCTGATTTATGATTACAGTACAGATTTGATTGATTGTATCAATCAAGGGGAAGGTAAAATGGGAAAGAAGAAGAGAGAAAGAAGGGGGAGGACAATGTGGAAGAAGAAAGATGGGAAAAAGGACAAAGATAGAAGACATTGGATTGATGGTGTTGTAGGTTACATAATAACTAGACCGTCGTTTGATTGCTTGCTAACCATATTTTAGGGCCTGTTCCTACTCTATAGCTAGAACTATCCAGATTTCTTCCAATTATAACTCTCCGCACTATCTCTTCCTGAGTCCCTCGATATTTTCTCAGTTGCTTTCATGTTTACATTCCATAAGGCTGTATATCCAAGGATTCTCTCCTGCCTCTTGGTATGATATCCACCAAGGCTAAGCAGCTTTTGACAGACACTTTAGTTTAGTAGACGTGCAAATCCTTTGAAAAGGTGGGGAAATAATTTGTAATTCATTTTTCAGTGAGATATGCATCATTCTAATCTCTGATGGTTCTTTAGAATATTTCCTTTGTTTACACATATAATATGTATAATACATATCTATATTCCTTCCACAGTTCCAGAAATTAGACCTTCAAAAGAAGTTGATCCCCGATTGTATAAATTTTGGGATCTTAATCAGAAATACTTATTTTTGGTGGAGAACATGTTAGTGGCAGATGTGAAAATTTCTAATTCACCAGGTATAAACTAAGCTTCTTGTGCTTGAAAACTGCAGTCTTTTCTTGGCCAAAATTATTGATGGGATGCCTTAAATGGTGAAAAGCTGATGGCGGATATAACAGGACTCACTAGGCTGATGGCTACATTGAAAAACAACTTTATTATTAAAGTTTTTTTTTTTAATGACTTGCTGCATATTCCATTCACTAATCCTGGGCCCTCAACATTTTTGCCCTAAACTTAAATGTAGTGACAGACATAGCACGTTTCCTTCTGTGATATTTTAGGGAAGAAAGATTTAATTCAGAAACAATAAAGGTTAAACAATTACATGGAGTATTCAAAAGGTCCTCTGGTTTTTATATACAGGGAGTCACATGTCAAAATCAGGCATTTGGCAATTGGCATACCCTTTTGCCAGTGATGGGCTACCAAAAGTTTTACTACCACACTGAGTGTGTGGCTTATGCATTTTGTTTCAACATCTTTCAGTGCAAATTGGGTGCTCTGAGGTGGAGCTCCAAATTTTGTTACTGGTACTGTGTATCTGACCCTACCCATAGGAGCCCATCACTGACTTTTGACAGTTGCAGAATCCCATGTGACTACCATTTGCCACTTTCCCAGTCAGCTTCCAACAAGAAAAATAAATAGGGGAAGCTAGATTTGCTAAACAACTATGTTAACTTAACAACTGCCCATGGTTTGCTTAACAACCATGGCAAAAAGGTGGTAAATTGGATGTAACTTACTTAACAACAGATGAACAACAGAAATTATGGCCTCAGTTGTAATTGCCACGTCGTATGTCAAAGATATTAGGAGTCCTTGGTGCTCTCTGAGCTTGCTTATTTTCTTGCAGATGTTTTATTACCTGCACTAGGTAATATCATCAGTGCAAGAGGGGGATGGATTCCCCTCTAGAGGTCCTCTCTAGCATTCCCCTCTACCACTGATGATGTTACCTAGTCTGGGTAATGAAATGTCTGCAAAAAAACAAGCAAGCTGAGAGAGCACCAGGGACCCCTCATTCAACCCTGAGCTACAAATATTCTCAATTAGTCTTAGAGAGTTTTAGAATAAAGCACAGTGGTTGACTTTTGTCCAATGCTTTGTTTGTAAAACTGACCACTAGCTTAGAAAAGAGATGAAGCTAAACTATAATGACAGATCTCAAACAAGGAAGCTATTGGGCTTGAATTTCACAATATCAGTGTTTACTAGTATCTAAGTTTACTAAGTAAAAATGTGAACTATTTTATGTTTTTTTGTTGTTGATATATACAGGCTCAGCACAATTTCATCCGATTCTCTCAATATGAGAAAACTAACCAAAATAGATTGAAGACGCACTTCAGTTCTTCCCATTGCAAATCATTCCTCTTATATGAGGGCTTATATTATGTTCCTCAGAGGACTTTTGCTTTTATAAATCCTTAATCAGATACCTGTGGTTCCTCATCCCAAACATCTCCATCAACAGAAAAACCCTCTTTTCATTCTTTAATTCCTCGATCTTGTCTCTTGTTTTTTACTCTTTTTCAGAGCAGTTAATTGCCGTGCTTCCTAATACTTCTCTAGACACAGCACAAAAACCCATATTTATGGGCCCTGAAAATAAGAAGAGCTGCTTGTGTTGTGTAAAGTCTGGGAATGGCCAATATCAGATAGAGTTAAAAGTGAGTGTTTGACTTGCATTACAAACATATTTTGCTTTCTCCAGGGAAATTGTCCTTTTTATTTATCCCTTTATTCTCAATGATATATTCTGTACAATAATTGTATATTAGGAAGACTTCTAGAAGCTTTAGCTGATGAAATGAAATAACAGACCTTAGATGGGGCCATAATTTACCTGGTAATGATCCCCTTTCATTGGCTCAATTGTTATAAAGAATCATAATGACACACTTACTGACTGATCATATTTTATATATTCCTTGATACGTGGTTTCTCTTGACAAGGTCGATGAAAGGCTTTCTCATTTTGGGTTTTGCAAGAGAATGTAACTTTGTGGGGGGTCCTTGGTGCTCTCTGAGATTGTTTATTTTCTTGCAAACATTTCATTACCTTAGAATAGCACTGATGAGGTTACCTAGTTTGAGTAATGAAACATCTGCAAGAAAACAAGCAAGCTCAGAGAAAACTGAGGACCCTTCATGGATAGAATCTCTTTCTGGACACTTAGACATTAAGCAAAGTTTAATGTCTGACTTGTGTTACTTTATAGGGAAAAACGGAAAACATGAATTCCCTCTCAATAGACCGTAAAAATCTTCTAAGGGGCTGCTAATGATTGTTTATGCAACTTAATATTCCTACAAAACTTCTTTCTCATGGTCTTTTCCTTTTTTTCCTAGGAGAAAGATATTAAGGACCTTTACTTGGATCCAAAAAACGCCAAAGCTTTCACTTTTTATAGTAAGGGCATGGACAACACTGATACCTGCTCTTTTGAATCTGCAGAGTTCCCGGGTTGGTTTCTCAGCACTTCTACGGAAGCAAAGAAACCTATCGGTTTGAGTCAAAAAGGAGGATCTCAGAACATCCTATTTTATTTTGAAAGAAAATCATGAGTCAGAAATTCTGTCCTGCATCTATGTTTCTAATAGACTTTGTGTATACAAATTAGAATGGAGCAAGAATGTATGATTAGACAGATGAGTATCTAAGTATCTAAGGATACTTAGTATTCTTGTTGAAATAAAGAAACTTTGGAAGAACTATCTCATATTTAGGGGAAGGTGCAATACATCTCATGGATGAAATGGACTTGGTTGTATGGTCTTTATTTCTGTTGAACAATACGCTTTTGAACAGTAGTTTTGTTTACCCATGTGAATTAAGTTTGTTGACTGATAGTAAAGATCTTTTGGTAATGAGATAGCAATAGCACTTAGATTTTTATGCCACTTCATAGTGCTTTACAGCCAGTGGTAGGCCACCATTCCTGGCCCTACTGGAATGGGCTGGGACCGTGGATGCCCGGTGCAGGATTCAGTTTCTGCACATGTGCAGAGGCCAAATCTCACGTGAGGACATGGGCGGGCGAGATTTCTGGGTTTTTTTTGTTTCTGCTCATGGATGGAAGCAAAAAGGCCCAGAAACCGAATAAAACAATTTAAGGCCTGCTCCAACTCTGCTCCCATCCATTCGCCTGCGCGGGTCGGCTTGTGGTGGTGCTGCCACGAGCGGCTTGCCCGCTTGCATTTGCTCGCCTGTCTCGCTGCTCCACTCATGGTGGTGTCACCACAAGCGGCCTGCCCGCTCTGCCGCAAGTGGCAACTCCTTCCGCTCGCCCCTCTACTGCACTGCCACTCGTCGTGAGCGGCCCGCCTGGTCCTTACCTTGCTCTTCTGCAATCTGCAGATCGATGGGCCATGGCATGGGGAGCAGGATGGGTATCCCCAAGCTCCAGCCCTGCAGCCCACTCTGTGCTCTTCTGCATGTGCTGAGAGATGCTTGCTGTGCCGGAGAGCAGAGAGCAAGCCATGCAGCCGGAGTTCAGGGAGGCCGCTGTTGTTCCTGGCCCCAGCTTCTGCTGTAGGCGCTGCAACGAGATTTGCTTCTGTGCATGTGCAGCAGCAGAAATGTTGTGTGAATGTCCTTGCAGCAGCAAGATTTGGGCAAAAGTTATTGATTTCTTTCTTTCTGCGCAATCTGGTAATTTTTACCGGAATCACGCCGGTTGCGGGTGCATGGTGTGTGCATGCCCAGTAGCAATGGAGTGAGGCTACATGCTCCATTTCTGCCACCAGAAGAACATTCCCACTGTCCATCCCTTTTTACAGGGGTGCTTCTCCTCTGGGCTTTATTTCTCTGCTCCTCCCTTGCCAAGCCCTCTCTAAGACGTTTACAGCCCTCTCTAAGATGTTTACAAAATTGGCATATTGCCCCCAACAATCTGTTTCCTCATTTTTACTGATCTCAGAAGGATGGAAGGCTGTCAACCTTGAGCTTGTCAGGATAGAAATTTGGGCAGTGGAAAGAGTTACGGTACTACTAACAGTACAGTAAGATGTTATTCCAGGAGTGTCCAAACTTTAAGATTGTGGATTTCAACTCCCAGAATTCCTCAGCTAATCTGTCAGACAAGTCACCAAGGTTGGGCACACCTGTATTATTTCATACTGTTATGAAAATCAGTTTTCTCTAGTGCTATCTGGTTCATTGTTTCAGAACAATGACTCATGTTCTCCACGGAATGGAAAATTTTGCAGAGAATCTAGACTTTCACAATGGGAGAGGCTGCTTAATAAATTGTATAGTGGGCATTATTTAGCAGCCTCTGATATTGTAAATGGATACTTAGGAAGCTAATTTTGTTTAATAAGACAACCAATCACAGATGTTGTAGTACACAGTGGGATGAAGTTTAATCAGCCTCCAGGCTGTCACTCTTTTGGCCAGTGTACCCCATCCATGATCAAATATAATAATTCTCCAAGAGCCAAAGAGCCCCTAATTCAGAGCCACTCCATATTGCCATACAGCCTCCAGATCAGGGGTGGGTTCCATTTTTTTAAACTACTACTCTGTGGGCATGACTTAATTTTGTGGGAGTGCCTTGACAGTCATATGATGGGTGAGAGTGGCCTGGCAGTCATGGCAGCCATGTGATGGGTGGGAGTGGTTTCATGGCCATGTGACTGGGTGGGTATGGCTATGTGACTTGGTGGGCATGGCCAATTTAGCAGTCTTTTTTGACAATTTGGCAGTCCATTAAACAATACACACAAATTAAACTTTAATTTGTTTTGCTCCTGGAGTTTTTTTATGTGCTTTTGTTTGCATGTTGGTTTTTTGGTTAAATTTTCTTTTTACTAAATCACTTTTTAAGTTGTATAGGAGTCGAGTGGTTCACTTCAGGAAATTCAGTTTTGCATTGATTTTTCTCAGCCCCAAGGTGTTTACAATCAACAAATAGTACAAGCCAGGGAAGGCATTGCCTCTCCTTGCTTTGGGTGGGTGGGAGGCAAGGGACTCCACCAAACGCTGGGCCTCCTTAGAGAGGCAAATGAGCAGGTTTATGTCTACTGCAGAACATGGAAACAGGCACTCCTCAGCAGCAACCTTCTGCATACTTGGGACTGTTCCCCAACCAAGTCCCCCAACCAGCATGGGCTCCTTTTGCTCTCCCTCTACTGCTGCTTGGGGCCAGGACAGACAAGTAGGAACAGGGGTGCTTCTCCTCTGGGCTTTATTTCTCTGCTCCTCCCTTGCCAAGATTGTGGTTGAAGCAGCAGGCAGGAGACCCAAGCAAGCCCCTTCTGGCACAAGGACCTCCTCTGTCTGCCTGAGCTGAGCTAGACTACCAAGTATAGTAGCCTGCCTGGCCCCGTAATTGGTGGGGGAAGGGAAAATGAGGAATTACTAGACTGTCTTGCCTTCCCAGAAAGCATTGCCTCTCTCTCAATCTGAAACCTAGGAAGAAGGATAGGCGAGCACAGAATATGTGCTCACATTTACCAATTAAGAAAACTTAAAATCTACAATGCTGCTTTATTCAGAATGCTGCAGCAAAACCCTTTTCTTGAGCAGAGGAGGAAAACCAGTTTTAATACATGGCTCTGTTCCTGCTGTGATTGTGCAAGCCCATCCACAGCAGAGGGAAGACCCAGGAAGGCTTCTGATACTGCCATCTTCTGTGTGCTCCCCTCCATTCCCGCGATTGTTAGTCTGCCCACCACTGACCAGGCAAGGTGGTGTTCTGGAAAAGCCCGCTACTCCCCCCCCCCCGCTGCTGTCTTGTCCCAAGCAAGATGGGGAATGGTGGCATTTAGACCATAGGATTCGGCTGTTGCAAGGCATTTTGGGGAAGAGCCAGTGCGGGTTCTGATGTTGCTGTCTCCTGAGTGCTCCCTCCCTTCTGCCAACCTGGCCACAGTCTCAAAGATCAGGAGCATTGCACAGGAAAAGGCAGCAAAACTTGCAAGAGTGGAAATAGGAGAGCAACACAAGTGAGTGAACCTTCAGCCTCTGGCTGGCTTCTTTATTCTCTCTCATTCCCAATGGGATACCTTCTGAATTAACATATGCTTGGCTGGTAGCAATTAGGAGCCAAAAGTTAGTTGAATTGATGATGAGTAGATTTAAGACCAAAGCCTGCTGTTCAATGAAGGGGAAGCATATGTCCTGTTGTGACAGAGAGGGGTAACAATGGGATAACAATCTCAAAGATTGGGAGCACTACACAGGAAGAGAAACAGCAGCAAAACTTGCAAGAATGGAGATAGGAGAGCAAAACAGGCGAGTGAACTTTTGACCTGCCAGCTGGCCTCTTTATTCCCCTTCACTCCCAAGGAAAGCCCTTTGGAATGGCAGCGGCAGCACATGTGGCTGCAAGGGGAAGAGAAGCTGGGTGAAACCTAGATGCTTTCCGGCTCCCCTCATCACAGGAGTATCAGCCCCTCTCTTGTCTCTGCTAGCGGCTACCCCCTTCTCCCTCCCCCTCCTCCCTCCTGGGAGATCCTGAGTGAAAAACAGGGAGTGAGGAGTTGATGCTTGTGATGAGGGGAGCTGGAACATGTCTGGGTCTCACCGGCCTCTTCCTCTCGCAGCCACATATGCTGCTGCTCCAGAGAGCTTTCATTGGGAGTCGGGGGGGGGGGCATAAAGAGGCCATAAATCAGGTGGGTATGTGGTCCATCATTGCTGCTCACATTGTTGCTGAGTTCTTGGAGAGCCATGCTCATGCTGGCAATCAGAGGTCAGGGGGAATTGGTTGCTGCCTCCTAGCTCAGGAGGCAGCTGGGAGTGGGCCTGGAGGAGGCCATGGCAATGGTAGAGTCCAGTGCTCAGGCCAGGGGGCTGCGGACTGGCATCCAGCCTCTCCCATGGGTCGTTGATGCCTGGGGAAGGCAAGGTTAGTGCACTTCCAGCTGTGCCCTGTAGTTCCTCTGCCAGGTCAGGAGATGCTTCAGGAGGTGCTCGCCAGCAGAAAGAGTAGCTGCAAAGCTTGCCAAGATGCCCCCACTTCCGCTCCCATGCCTGAAACTTTTTATTTATTTATTTATTAGATTTGTATGCCGCCCCTCTCCGCAGACTCGGGGCGGCTCACAGCATACAATAAGACAATTCATAACAAATCTAATAAATTTAAAAAACATTAAAAACCCCATTATTAAACCAGACATACACACAGACACACCATACATAAATTATAAAGGCCCGGGGGGAGGGAGGGGGAATGCCTCAATTCCCCCATGTCTGACAGCAGAGGTGAGTTTTAAGGAGTTTACAGAAGGCAAGGAGGGTGGGGGCAGTTCTAATCTCCAGGGGGAGCTGGTTCCAGAGAGTCGGGGCCGTCACAGAGAAGGCTCTTCCCCTGGGACCCACCAGATGACATTGTTTAGTCCAGAGGTCCCCAACCGCCGGTCCGCGGACCGGGACCGGGCCGTTGGGGTTTTCCAGCCGGTCCGCGGCGCCGCTGCCCTCCCGGCAGAGGACATTATGCAGGGTGGGGCGTCGGGCAGGGCGGGGAGAATCAGGAGGCTCCTTTGGCGGCTGGGGGCTGCCTGGCTTTGTGATTTTGGCTGGAGGGGAGTTAGGAAGGTCCTACTTCTCCCCCCCCCAGCCAAAAACTCAAAGCCTATCTGCTGGATACGGGCGATGAGCGGGACGAGCGGCGCCGAAGCCGGTGGCTGTGGCAGCTGCTGCAAGAGGCTTCCGCGCCGCTCTGTCCCACTCATCGCCCGTATCCAGCAGATAGGCTTTGAGCTTTTGGCTGGGGGGGGGGAAGTAGGACCTTCCTAAGCTGTCAGGACACCCCCCACCCCAGCACTTTGAATCCCGCCGGCCAAGAGCACTCGGGCAGCAGCTTCTGCCAGACACGGACAATTAGCGGGACGAGCGACGCCGAAGCCGGTGGCTGTGGCAGCTGCTGCAAGAGGCTTCCGCGCCGCTCGTCCCACCCATTGCCCGTATCCAGCAGAAGCTGCTGCCCGAGTGCTCTTGGCCGGTGGGATTCAAAGTGCTGGGGTGGGGGGTGTCCCAGCAGGAGGCGAAGCACTGGGGTGGGGGGGCTGTCGGGACACCCCCCACCCCAGCACTTTGAATCCCGCCGGCCAAGAGCACTCAGGCAGCAGCTTCTGCTGGATACGGGCGATGGGTGGGACGAGCGGCGCGGAAGCCGGTGGGTGTAGCAGCTGCTGCAAGAGGCTTCCGCGCCGCTCTGTCCCACTCATCGCCCGTATCCAGCAGATAGGCTTTGAATTTTTGGCTGGGGGGTGGAGAAGTAGGACCTTCCTAACTCCCCCCCCCAGCCAAAATCACAAAGCCAGGCAGCCCCCAGCCGCCAAAGGAGCCTCCTGATTCTCCCCGTCCTGTGGAGAAGTGTGGAGGGCTGCGTCACTAAGCTCCACCCCTCCATAACCCCACCCCCATATGACCAAAGCCCCGCCCCCCGGGCCGTGGAAAATTGGTCTAGCTTAAAGCCGGTCCCTGGTGCAAAAAAGGTTGGGGACCTCTGGTTTAGTCGACCGGACTCGGAGAAGGCCAACTCTGTGGGACCTAATCAGTCACTGGGATTCGTGCAGCAGAAGGCAGTCCCATATATATTCTGGTCCGATGCCATGAAGGGCTTAATAGGTCATAATCAACACTTTGAATTGTGACTAGAAATTGTTCGGCAATCAATGCAGACTACAGATTATTGGAGTGACATGGGCGTACCTGGGGAAGCCCATGATTGCTCTCACAGCTGCATTCTACACGATCTGAAGTTTCCGAACACTTTTCAAGGGTAGCCCCATGTAGAGAGCATTACAGTAGTCGAATCTCGAGGTGACGAGGGCATGAGTGACTGTCAGTAGTGAGTCCCGGTCCAGATAGGGCCGCAACTGGTGCACCAGGCGAACCTGGGCAAACGTCCCCCTCGCCACAGCTGAAAGTTGGATCTCTAATGTGAGCCGCGGATCGAGGAGGACGCCCAAGTTGCAGACCCTCTCTGAGGGAGTCGGTAATTCCCCCCCCCCGAGTTATGGACGGACAGATGGAATTGTCCTTGGGAGGCAAAACCCACAGCCACTCCGTCTTATCCGGGTTGAGTTTGAGTCTGTTGACACCCATCCAGACCCCAACAGCCTCCAGGCACTGGCACATCACTTCCACTGCTTTGGGACACTCTGGCTGGCAAAGATTGTTGGACCGGCTCCCTCTCTGTCTGCTGGCCAGAGCCTCCCAAAATGTCTCCTGGGTCAGCAGAGGCACCACAAGACACGCTGGGAGTGCAGTAACCTTGCCCTCCCTGGGCATTACCATATGCAGAAGCACTTTTTGGAGGTGCTGGCTGGCAAGCTTTGCAGCCACTCAGACTTCCCAGAGACAAAGGAAACCGCTTATTTTGCACAAACACATTGACTCCATTTCCAGCTTTCCTTCAGAGCCAGCAATGGTGGTGGGACCTTTACAATCACAGCAAAAAACTTCCCAATGGCCATTGGGATCCCCTGTTGCCAACAGGCTTGGAAACAATGCTTCCACCGGTCTTGGAAGCATTTTAAGCACAACATTTTATTTCAGAATAAATTCATTCTAGGTCACTTTGTACCTGCAGATATGTTCCGGGGCTGAAGGGGGAAGCCTCAATGATATCTTGTCACAACTATGGCTGGCTGTAGAAACAGGAGAAATCCTGCATGGGGAACCAGCTTTTGAGGGACCTATCCATCTGGCGCCTTTCAGGTCCTGCTTCTTGCTCTCTCTCATTTGCTGTTTCTTTCTCGCATGTTTTCTTCCCCTGTGTGTTTGCTGAGAAGAATGATTTTGGCTTCCAGATTGGGGGAGGCAGTTTTACTTCCAGGAGGTGTAGCATTGCTGAGGGAGCATGCGCAGTGCAAAAAAATTGTATTTTTTTAAAAAAGGTCAAAAATAGGCACTCAGCTTCTGAGCATGTGTAGAAAAAAATCAGAACCCCCCAATTTTTTTAAAAAAGATTGTGGCCCCACGGACAGGCACAGACTGACCCAGTTTGGTGATGTCATCATGACATCACCAGTGGGTTGCTACCAGTTTGAGCAAACCAGTCCGAACCTGGAGGAACCCACCTCTGCCCCAAGTACAGGGAGAATAGTAATGGGCTGCCAAAATTTTTACTGCCGCACTGCGGGAGTGGCTTCTTTTGTGGGTGTGGCTTGATGGTCACATGACCAGGTAGAAGTGCTTGCCAGCCATGTGACCAGGTGGGAGTAGCTTGACAATTATGTGACTGGGAGTGGGTGGCTTACTGACCAAGATAAGTTTTCAAATGGGTGCTTGGCCTCTATTTCAGTTGATTCAGTCACATTATTTGAATAGCCATAAAAAGGAGAAATGATAGACCAGCATTATTTGTTAAGGAGCATTTTAAGGTTTAGTACTGAACTCACAAGGTTCAGTATGATAACAGATTAAGTAGCTCAATTTTCTTTAATTGCTATAAAAGCTCAGTTCTAGATAATGATTAAAATGATTAAAGCGTTCATGGGTAAAAACATACTATTTAATTATTTCCTATGTTAAAATTAATTAAGGATCATACTAAGGTACTAGAGAAGGAAGGACAATAAAAAAACCTATTAAGTATTCAATAATTAGTGCATAAACCTTCTACCCCCCACTGCGTCCCCACCTCCATGGGGGCAGCAGCCCATTACTGAGGGAGAAGGCAAAAAGAGATAGCATTGCTTAACTCCTCATGGGCAGAGATGTACAGCTGAGTATCATCAACATACTGATGCTATCTGATGCCATGGTGACAGATGACCTCACCAACAGTTTCATCAGCAGAGAAAGAAGACCTCTCTCCCCTGATCAATACTGACTTAAAATAATATCAGAGGAAGAAATGAATCAGTTCACAAAATGCCCTCCACCTCCAATCCCTGCAGCCATTCCAGAGGATGTCATAATCAATAGTATCAAAAGTCAGTAAGAAATCAAGAAGAGTGAGAATGAATGCACTACCCTCCCATCTTGTTACTTTTGGGGTTCTGCCATTAGCATATTTCCCCATTTCATCATCTTCTGGTCTGATTCCCAAGTGGCATCAATAGATCTCTGTAATCTCCCATCACTTGAGATGCTTTTGTGTAAAAGAAGGAGAAAACAAACCAGCCTTTGGGGAAAAGAAGGGTGTAGTTTGTTTATCTGGTCAGGCTGCATTCCACCCTTTTTCTCTTCTCCAAAGTGAGAAGCAGGATCTAGGGAGGAGAAGGAAGTGAGTGTGGTTGGCTAACACTCTGAAGGACACATGCTATTGATGGTTGCAATGCCAGAAAAATTGGGTGTCTCCAACTGTGATCTCGATTTGCATGTCTTGGCTGCTTTCAACATCTAATTGTTAAATTGTCAGTGGAAGCATGAAAGGAGGGCAAGAATTCCCCACAGTAGGTGTAGCATTTTCCATGAATATCATGAACCTTCAGCTCGGAGAAAATCTGGAAGAATTTGTAGAATAATTCTCAAACAGATATAAAGCATCTCTTTCCTATTTGTATAAGAGATATTTGCCATTAAGGAGAATCATTAGATACATCTCTTGATGCCCACCTTTTATGTCACTTTGATCAGAGAGACATGTTCATTGTTTTGATAGTTGACTTCTGTTTGATCAATGAAATTTTATTTGCGAGAAAGAGCCTAAGTTCTCAATTCAATGCCAATTTTTTTTAAAAAAATAAACTTTATTAAATATATACATAAAAACAACAGAAAAGAGAGAAAAAAAGAGAAAAGACAAAAAGAAAATAAACATACATATAAATATAAATTCAAAATACATTGCATAAGATAATGCATAGATATATTATAGTAATATATACAATCACCATTTGGAATTAGTTTAAAGCTCAGATTTTGAACTATTTATGTTCTATCGGATCTCTGCACGAGCCTCTAATTAAATGCAAAGGTAGGCAAAACAGACACACATACGTGAAAAGTCAAGAATACTTTCTTTATGCACAGAAAAATAGAAGCAAAACCCCCTTTTTGTAGTCAAAGGGCTCACTTTCAAAGCAACCAGAGCATTAACAGGGGGAGGACCGCCCAGCCCGACGCACCTCTCGAGCCCGCAGCCGAGCTTCAATGGCCAAGCAGTGCTGCTCCAGCTCATCCAGGGTGCCCAGCAAGGCCTCATGCACCAGCTCATCTACCATTGTCTCTGACAAGCCATCCTGGAACACCTCCATCAAGGCAGCCTCATTCCACTGCGCCTGCCCAGCAAGACTGCGAAAATCAGTTAGATATTCTGCTAATGGGTGCGAGCCTTGTTTCAACTGCTTCAACGCCCTCGTGGCCGTCTGCTCCCACACTGGATCCGAAAACTGCCGTTGCAACTGGGCACAAAAAGCGGTATAATCCTGCAGTATCGGATCATCTCTGTCCAGGAATGGAGACACCCAAGAGGCAGCGGGGCTGGCCAATAAGCTGCAGAGGAATGCCACCTTCTCTGCATCCCTTGGAAAATGTAGCATTTGTGCATTGATAAACAGCTGCACCTGGCTGAGGAAAGCTGCAAACATGCGTCAGTTGCCCCAAAACGTTTCAGGCATGGCCACGAAACATTTCCTCCATGGTGGGGGCTGTGGAGCAGGGGCCGCTGGTTGCACATGGAGAAGGGCGGGCTGCTGGGACAATACATCCACCTGGTTCTGCAACTGGAGCATCATCTGCGGCAAAGCTTATATTTCCAGCCTCAACGCATCAAACACAACCTGCATCTCAGCCACACTAGCAGCCATGGTAAAACAATAGCAAGAAAAACAAAAGCAGGCAGAAACAAATTAAAAAAACCAAACAGGAACAAACCACCCAAACTGGAATGGTGTGTGTCTGAAGGGGTGGAAGATTATTCTGTTCTGCCGGGTCTCTGCACGAGCCTCTAATTAAATGCAAAGGTAGCCAAAACAGACACACACACGTGAAAAGTTAAGAATACTTTCTTTATCCATGGAAAAATAGAAGCAAAACCCCCTTTTTGTGGTCAAAGGGCTCACTTTCAAAGCAACCAGACTTGAATACAATGAAATAACATAAAAACCAAACTCAAAGCAATTAACAAGTAGATTAGATTTAGATTAGATTTATTGGATTTATATGCCGCCCCTCTCCGAAAACTCGGGGCGGCTCACAGCAAGACAAAAAACAATATATAATGACAATCCAATACCCACCAATCCAATTTCAGTTTTAAGCTAAAAATTCACAAAAACAACCCCAAGTATTAAAACAAATAAACAAAACACACATACAATCAATCTAATACCAAAACAACATGGGCAAGGGGGAGATGTTTCAGTTCCCCCATGCCTGACGGCAGAGGTGGGTTTTAAGAAGTTTGCGAAAGGCAAGGAGGGTGGGGGCAATCCTAATCTCAGGGGGGAGTTGGTTCCAGAGGGTTGGAGCCGCCACAGAGAAGGCTCTTCCCCTGGGTCCCGCCAGACGACATTGTTTAGTCGACGGGACCCGGAGAAGGCCAACTCTGTGGGACCGAACCGGTCGCTGGGATTCGTGCGGCAGAAGGCGGTCCCGAAGGTATTCTGGTCCAGTGCCATGAAGGGCTTTATAGGTCATAACCAACACTTTGAATTGTGACCGGAAACTGATCGGCAACCAATGCAGGCTGCGGAGTGTTGGAGTGATATGGGCATACTTAGAGAAGCCCATAATTGCTCTCGCAGCTGCATTCTGCACGATCTGAAGTTTCCGAACACTTTTCAAAGGTAGCCCCATGTAGAGAGCGTTACAGTAGTCGAACCTTGAGGTGATTAGGGCATGAGTGACTGTGAGCAATGACTCCCGGTCCAAGTAGGGCCGCAACTGGCGCACCAGGCGAACCTGGGCAAACGCCCCCCTCGCCACAGCTGAAAGATGTTTCTCTAGTGTGAGCTGTGGATCGAGGAGGACGCCCAAGTTGCGGACCCTCTCTGAAGGGGTCAATAATTCCCCCCCCAGGGTAATGGATGGACAGATCGAATTGTCCTTGGGAGGCAAGACCCACAGCCACTCCGTCTTGTCTGGATTGAGTTTGAGTTTGTTGACACCCATCCAGGCCCCAACAGCCTCCAGGCACCGGCACATCACTTCCACTGCTTCGTTGACTGGGCATGGGGTGGAGATGTACAGCTGGGTATCATCGGCATATTGATGATACCTCACCCCATGTCCTTGGATGATCTCGCCCAGCGGTTTCATGTAGATATTAAATAGCAGGGGGGAGAGGACCGACCCCTGAGGCACCCCACAAGGGAGAGACCTCGAGGTCGACCTCTGACCCCCCACTAACACCGACTGCGACCGACCAGAGAGGTAGGAGGAGAACCACTGGAGAACAGTGCCTCCCACTCCCAACCCCTCCAGCCGGCGCAGAAGGATACCATGGTCGATGGTATCGAAAGCCGCTGAGAGGTCAAGGAGCACCAGGACAGAGGACAAGCCCCTGTCCCGGGCCCGCCAGAGATCATCCATCAACGCGACCAAAGCAGTTTCCGTGCTGTAGCCGGGCCTGAATCCAGACTGCCGAGGACCTAGATAATCGGCTTCTTCCAAGGACCGCTGGAGTTGAAGTGCCACCACCTTCTCGACAACCTTCCCCATAAAGGGAAGGTTGGAGACTGGACGGTAGTTATTAAGCACGGCTGGGTCCAGGGAAGGCTTCTTGAGGAGGGGGCGCACAAGTGCCTCCTTATAAAGGGCCGGGAAGGACCCCCTCCCCAAGGAGGCGTTGACAATCTCCTGGACCCAGCTCCGTGTCACCTCCCGACTGGCCGAAACCAGCCAAGAGGGACACGGATCCAGTAAACAGGTGGCGGAACTCACAGCTCCAATGGCCTTGTCCACTTCATCAGGTGACACCAAGTCAAACTCCGCCCAGACAGGTGGACAAAGACGTTTAGCCCCAGTCGCCTCAACTGACTCGTTGTCAGTCGACTCTGTTTTACAATTGGAGTCGAGGTCCGCCCGGATCCGAGCGATTTTATCAGCGAAAAACGTGTTAAAGTCCTCAGCACTGCTCTGCAAGGGCTCCCCAACTCCCCCCTGATTAAGAAGGGAGCGGGTCACCCTGAACAGAGCGGCTGGGCGGGATTCCGCTGATGCAATCAAGGCGGCATGGTACGCGCATCTTGCCGCCTTGAGCGCCACTTTGTAAGTCTTAATATGAGCTCTTACAAGTGTTCGATCGGATTCAGACTTACTCTTCCTCCATCGCTTCTCCAGACGTCTCTTCTGGCGCTTCAACTCCCGGAGCTCCTCGTTGTACCATGGGGCTCTACGGGGTCTAGTGCCGCGGAGAGGTCGCAACGGCGCAATCCGGTCAAGAGCCCCTACTGCAGCCTTGTTCCAGGCCTCAGCAAGGGTCTCTGCCGAACTGTGAACGAGTGTATCTGGAATGACCCCAAGCGCCCTCTGAAAACCTTCTGGATCCATCAGGCGTCTGGGGCGGAACAACTTAATTGGTTCCGCCTCCCTGCGGGGAAGGATTGGAGCCAGGAAGTTAAGCCGCAGTAGGAAATGGTCTGACCATGACAAAGGCAACACTTCTAAGCCCCTTAGTCTCAGACCATTACTCAATTGCTCAGAGAGGAATATCATATCGGGTGCGTGCCCACCCTCGTGGGTTGGACCCTGAACTACTTGAGTCAGGTCCATGGCTGTCATGGTGGCCATGAACTCCTGTGCCAGTCCAGAGGAACCGCCGAGTGACGGCAGATTGAAGTCCCCCAGGACAATAAGTCCGGGGAACTCCACCGCCAACCCGGCCACCTCCTCGAGCAGCACAGGCAGGGCTGTTGACACGCAGCTGGGAGGCAGGTACGTGAGTAACAAGCCCACCTGAACCCCTAAGTCCAACTTCACCAGAAGGGACTCGCAACCCGCAACCTCTGGAGCAATGAGCCTACGCAGGCAAAGACTCTCCCTGGCTATAATAGCCACTCCTCCCCCCCTTCCCTGGGGTCGAGGTTGATGCCACACCCGAAACCCAGCTGGGCAGATTTCCGAGAGAGGAACTCCTCCCTCTGGGCCCAGCCAGGTTTCGGTCACACAAGCCAGGTCGGCCTCCTCATCCAGGATCAAATCCCGGATGAGGAGAGCTTTATTTACCACCGACCTGGCATTGAGCAGCAGCAGCTTGAGCCCAGGGCCAGGATTACACTCGTCACCAGTATCTTGGGTTGAGCTCAAGGAGCCGGAAGGAGGGATCGCTACTAAGCAGCGATCTCTCCTTCCCCTGGAACGGCTAGCTCCAAGGCTCCCACCATATCTGCCTCTCCCCAGCAAGACCGGGATATTTTGACCCTCCGCCACCCCAGAGATAGGTGCCCCCTCCCCTCCTGCCTCTCCAGCGTCAGGTGTGCCAAGGGTATTATTTAAAACATAACCATTCAATTCATACATACTATAATCCCACCCCCCAAACCCATTCCATTTACTATCCCCCTCCCACCCACCCCCATTAAATTCATTCCCATAAAAATCCATTTCTAAAACCCTAATAATTAATTTAATTTAAAAAATAAATTATTAAAAAACACTACCCTTAAAATCAATTGATTAAAAACAGTAAGTATAAAAACATTAATATAAACCTCAATTAGGAACTATAAATTAATTATTAAATAGAAATGAAGGCAAATGAAGTCGTCACAGCTACTGTCCTTCAGACGTTGTCCAAACTCACACGTTTAACTATGATTTACGTTCAGAGTCCTGATATCAAAGCACATAGTCCTTGGAGAATCCGGAGAGTCAAGCCACATCCACTATCATGAACAGATAATCTTCCACACTGAGAGGCCGACACACTGCCCATTTAACAGCAGCCCTAATTAGTTGAACCACACCCAACCACAGGTGAACTCTCTTATCTCTTGTAATACCTATGTAGCTTCTCTCTTCTATTCATGGCCCTTCGCATGCATGCGTCTATAATTGCTTCTTCATCAGAGTCCAGTGAAGATAAGGAAGATGATAATTGCTTCCTAATCGGCTGTCTGCCATGACCTTCTCTGAGGATCCCATTTCGCAGTCACTCCCTACTTCCGACGATACTTCACTGTCCGAAGCAGTCGGCAGTAAAACAGGCCTTTGACACTGGGAGGATTCACCCACATCCACCCCCACAGTCCTTGGGGCAGGAGCTGGCCCAGAGCCAACCACAACAATTTAGGTTTATTCCATAGCTTTAATCTTATGTGAATATGTGTATCTATTCAGCATCGAGAACACATATGTCAACTATCCAGTTGACTTTCATTACTGTGCGACCTAATGTTACGTTATCTATAATGGGTATATTCTACCCCTCATTTTTATTCTTCTTCTCATTATTATTTTTGTCTATGTGTTATATTTGTATTTAATTGTGTAAATGAACAGTCGATTGGATCCAGACTCTGGGGTTTCAAGTAAGTCTTCACCTTTTGATTTGACCAATAGCTTCTGTATTTAACAATTGTTATTGTTTTCATTTATTTGTTTGTGTTGTTGGGAGACAAAATTGTTGTTAATTTGCCTTTATGTTATTTAAATATTTCTTGTGTTTAAGCCATTTATACCATCTTTCCCAGATTTGTAGAAATCTGATTAATCTGTATCTTGAAATTCCATCGTCATTTCTGTCATTCCGTGCATTCCAGGACATTTGTTATGATATTAAGGGTAGTAGGGATTGTTTCTTTATTCCAGATTTGCGCATAAGGAATTCTTGCTGGGAGAGGGGTGTGGCCAGCGCCACGACAAGACGGCTTTACTGGAGATACATTGGTCTTTTCAAATTTGGACAAGATGGAGGAAATAAGAGATTTATTCAAAGAGAATATGCAAGACATTTCTGACTGGACAGATCAATATGGAAATGTTAATATTGTTGTTTCAACTGGAAGGTTTAACGAAGACTATATAGAAAATGATGAAGAGGAAGAAGAAGAGAATAGCTATGAACAACTGGAAAAAACTCCTCGACAGCAAGATAATGATGCAAATACAAAAACACTGCCAATTGAACTTTATTTTGAGATTGATTAAGGGAGGAAGGGATCCCAAAAGATAAATGATTTAGAACGTGGTCAGTTTAAAGAGGGGGTAGAGGATCACATGTTTGATGATGATTATATCAAAATTAGCACTATTATTAAAAATAGATGTTACCTGACACCTTGGAATGGGCCAAATAAGAAAGAAATTGGGATGGAAAATGGGAATTCTCTAAAAATTGTTTCTTCTGGCAGAAAGAGTGTGAGGAAGAAAGTACCGTATATACTCGAGTATAAGCCGAGTTTTTTAGCCCCAAAAATGGGCTGAAAAACACAGCCTCGGCTTATACTCGGGTCATTGACAAAGTCACCACACGAGGGCGCCATTGCTTGAGCCAAAGCGAGGAGGCACCAGCTTTTGTCCCCTCTGGCACGCCGTAGTTCCTCTTCCTAGCTCAAGCAAAGAAGGCAGCCATTTGCAATGGTGAGTCGGATTAAAAAGGCCCCCTGCTGTCAGATTCTCCTCCCCCTCCTTTGAAAGGATTTAAACTGTTTAAAAAATGGTATTTTGTGGTAGTTGCTGTCCTTGCTTGGATAGGATCTAATAATGTGTTATGAGGCAGAGCTAGACAGGAATTCTTTTTCTATCTGTCTATCTTTCTATCTATCTATTTTTCTATCTATCTATTTTTCTATCTATCTATCTATCTATCTGTATCTATTTCTTTCTATCTATCTATCTATCTATTTTTCTATCTGTCTGTCTGTCTGTCTATCTATCTTTCTATCTATATCTATCTATCTATCTATCTATTTTTCTATCTGTCTGTCTGTCTGTCTATCTATCTTTCTATCTATATCTATCTATCTATCTATTTTTCTATCTGTCTGTCTGTCTGTCTGTCTGTCTATCTATCTATCTATCTATCTATCTATCATCTATCTATCTATCTATCTGTATCTATTTCTATCTATCTATTTTTCTATCTAACTATTTTTCTTTCTATCTATCTATCTATCTATCTGTATCTATTTCTATCTATCTATCTATCTATCTATTTTTCTATCTGTCTGTCTGTCTGTCTATCTATCTTTCTATCTATATCTATCTATCTATCTATTTTTCTATCTGTCTGTCTGTCTGTCTGTCTATCTTTCTATCTATATCTATCTATCTATCTATCTATCTATCTATCTATCTATCTATCTATCTATTTGGTTTTCTATGCTGATAACCTCACAGCAGCTAATGCTGAAGCTCTTCTTTGGATACACTTATTTGTTTGTTTGTTTGTTTGTTTGTTTATTTAATTGGATTTGTATGCAATCCCTCTCCAAGGACTCAGGGTGGCTCACAGCATATATAAAAACAGAACAATAATGTAAATCCAATTAATGATGAGAAGGAATCCAGTTTTGAAGGATTTTAACTCTTAGGTTTTAGCTTTGTTCCTGATCGAGCTACTTTTTTTACTTTTTAATTTATTGTTAATATTGTTAATTTGTTTACCCTCTTTTAAATTTACAGAGCTAGTTTACTGGTTTTCTTTAAAATAAATATTCTAAAACATGTCTCAATTAATGTAATTTTATTGTTTTCCATTTTTATAAGTTACCAGTAGCCACTGCATTTTCTAACCTCGGCTTATACTCGGGTCAATACGTTTTCCCAGTTTTTGTGGCAAAAATTGGTGCCTCGGCTTATACTCGGGTCGGCTTATACTCGAGTATATACGGTATATGATTTTAAAAAGACAAGAAAGATTAGATATAAAACAACTGGGGTTTGGCAAGAGGAATGGAAATTTGAGGATGGTTGATTGATTGTTAAAATGAATTGATGTAAGGATAGAATTAGATTGAAATAGTATTGTTTTTACCAAGGATATATGAATTTATAAAATTGTATCAGAAGGATAGAATTATATGGATAATTTACAGCTATATTTACATTTATAATAGTAAAAGACTGATGTGAGTTAATGTTTTTTAGAAATGTTTGGAAATGTTTTTTCCTTTTTTAACTTTTTAATATTAATTAAGGTTGGAAATATCAAAATAGATATAGAAATGCTAAGGTGGAAAGGTATAATAAATGTATTGAAGCATTGATTTAATTCTAATAGGTCATATGTTATATGACTACAATATTACGATAAATGTTTAACTAAAATATTGACGTGATTAGATTTTGGTCTTTTCTTTTTCTTTTTCCTTTTCTAGTTTGATTACTTTTAAATTCTTTATTAATATTAGTATTAGTATTAGTAATAGTTTTTCAGTTCTTTTTTCTTTTCTTTTTTACTATTATACTTTCTTTTTTTCTTAGCTTATCAGCTTTTTAATTTTATTTAGAAAGTGGTGGTGTAAAGGTTTCTAGAATACATGAGTAGGGGAGTAAATATAATGACTTAATTGTGATTGTTAAGAATAAGATGAAATTATTGTAATAAAGTTAAAGGAAATCAACGTAGAATTTAAGTAGGTGAAAATTTGGATATATGGATGACAAAATTAGAGGTCAAGGTTGGGGGGTATGATTGATACTGAAAATAATTTAATTTGGAACTGTTAAACGTTTGGGGGGACAGTTATCTATGATTTACTAACTAAATACTAATTTAATTTTAACCCGACTATTTTGAAAGGTATGGAAAAAAGTTTGTATTATGGAGGAATTTTTTAAAAAAAATTACACCCCCACCCCCAAAAAAGAATTCTTGCTGCAGGTGTTACAAAGAGAATTAAGTATTTATCTTCTTTTTAAAAATACTGCAGAGATAGGAAATTTTTGATAACCGGATGTAGTGAAAGATGATCTAGTACAGTAGTCATGAAGTTAATCCCCAAATCATCCATGGGCAAGTCAGGTAACACCCTCTGATAGATATAAAATCTTATGTCAGTTCCAGAGATGATCAAGCAGAAGGCATCTGCTTCCCAAGAAGGAACGTCTCCACAGGTACTGTCACCTATTTTATTGGGTTAGATTACTTGCTCCTAGGACCTGCTCCTAGATCCAGAGAGCAGAGGATCTTTTATTTTCTATCCAAGACTCATTGATCTTTTGATACATTGGGACTAGATGATAACAGCTAGATCTCATTTTAAGAAAATTACTTTGGAGAAGTTGTTGTATTTACTGATTTAACTATATTTAGTTAGCTTTTCTATTCAGCACTTTTAAAAAATCTATACAGCTTGTTTATATTCCTTCTGATTCTATTTTCCTTTTTTATATTTCAATAGAATTTTAAAAAAATAAAAGCTGGGATGCAACTTATTAGAACCATGAATGAAGGTGAATATGCATGTCCCAAGATAATGCTGCAGCATACAATATGGGTTGGTCAACGGGACTAGAGGTTTTCTGAGTCATGCTTGGAAGACAAAAACTCTGGTCTTGGTGACCAACCCATATCAGATTCTTATTAAAACCATGTCTGGCAGGTTTGGAAAAAAACCACAACTTTTTTAAAAATACAGCTCTTAACACATTTTATAGCATTGCTTCTCAAATAGTGGTGTAGGCCCCCTAGGGGAACGTAGAGCGATGCTGGGAAGCATGTGATCCTGGGGAATGTGCTTTTTTTGCCTCAGGGAGTAGGGGTTTTTTTTGCACTAAACAATAGTACAGCATAGAGCAGGGGATATGAAGTGCAGATAACAAACCATTAAGAGACAAGTTTACTGTGCCTACAAATGTTGGCAGCAGATAGCATAAAGCCAAATAAATTAAGGTGTCACTTAAACACATTACACCCCAATCATGCTGATAAGCTGCTTGAGGTTTTTCAGTGAAAATGTGCTGAATATTGCAAACAATCATCCAGCAGAATGTTGGGAGTGCACAAAATGTTTACTTCTTCCTAGAAGGGGGTGTAACAGAAAATAATTGAGAAGCACTGTTTTATAGTAAGTTAATACAGCGTCATCTTGAAATCATAAGAAAAAATAAAAACTTTATGACACCAAATAATAATCAAAGAACTAAAATTTCCAAACGTATTAGACTGATGCTAAAATCTGAAGTGTCTTGCCATCAAGTTGAAAGAACTTTGAATATTTTTATTCTGGAATGATAGGATTCAAAATGTCTTAATCAACTTTCATTCACTACTCTCAAATTTTTTTGTTTATTTATTTGAGTATTTGTTGTAAGTGTACAGTACTATAAACAAAAATAATGAGCAATAATTAATAATCCTATTTGTTAATTAAAAAGTTTTCTTTATTTAAGTATCAACACACATAAACAAACATAGACAAACATTTTTAAAATGATGTTGGATGCATTGTGATTGTCTTGCAATGTATTACATATTATAATGATTCCATGTTACCAAAATGTGTTATTATTACTATATATATAACATTTATAGGTATCCCTCTTATTCCTTTATTTTTACTGATTCTTTCTCTTTCTATCTCTTAATTTATTTGACCATTTTTATTGTTTTTTGTTTTCCAGCCAGTAATAAAATTTGCTCCCGCTCTTATAGTATTCTGTCTCATCTCTTTCTTTTAGTTCCCATTGTTAATTTGTCCATTTCCACACAAGTCATAATCTTTCCTATTAAAGCCTCCTTGGAAGGTATATTTTTGTGTTTCGATTGTTGTGCAAGTATTTCGATTGTTGTGCAAATATTCCATGGAATCCAGGAAGTGATCACCTTGGTGTCCTTAGCAACCTGCCGGTGACTTCAAAGCTCCATCCCCAGAATCTCTTCGTGGGAGGGATTCCCCAGCTCCTTCAAAGGGAGGTCTTCACGTAAAAATAAACATTGTTATTTTTACGAAAAAGGACACCGCAGCGGCGCTGCAAGCAAAGGGCGGTCCTTTCACGTAAAAATAAACAGGAAGTGATCACCTTGGCGTCCTTAGCAGCCTGCCGGTGACATCAAAGCTCCAAACGCCAAACACGACCCCGAAGTTTGCCCGAAGTTTGAAAAAATTTTGGGTTCGTGTTCAGCATACCGAACACCGCAAAATTCGGTACGGATCCGAATTGTGTGGGTTCGGTTCACCCATCACTAATGGTAATATGAGCACTTTGTTGTCTTAGCACCAAGACAAATTCCTTGTGTGTCCAATCACACTTGGCCAATAAAATTCTATTCTATTCTACTTCCAACATTTTGGTGAGCGTTTTGGATCAATTTTAGCTAGTTGCATGGGTATTTTGTGCCATCTGCAGAACATTTTATACCAATTTTCTTTACATGGCTACTGTCATTTTTTAATTTCTGCTCCAAAGTTGTTGCCATTCCTCTAAGTTGATGTTATAGCCAAAGTTTTATGCCCATTTAATCATAGTCTCTTTAACCTGTTCCCCTTACATTTTGCAGTTTAACAGATATTGGTAAAGTGTTTTTTAATTGATTTCTCATCTGGCCCCAGTAGTAGTTAGATAATGTTGTTTCTTTCTCTACCTCTCATTCTCTCTTGTCTTTCTCATATCTAGATTTTATTTGAAGATACTACTACCATTCTAATTTTAACCCTTCATCCCAAAGCTCAAAATCCTAATTTTGATAGTGGTGATTGTTTATTTGGTTTGGGTTTTGTCCTTTCACAAAAGAGGAAATTTTAGCCCTAGATAATTTGGAATTTTGAGGAAAAAATAAGTCCTTTGCATCTGGCTTAAAATATATTAAGGAAGCTATACATTTCTCTTGAATTTGTATACATTTCTATCTTGATCACTGATAGCAACCTTCTGTTCCCTAATCAATGGAACAACTTGTCTCCATAAGTTATGGATCACCAACACTGGATACATTACATTGGTATTCAAGAAAACCAACAACCAACCTTGTTCAGAAGATGTTTGATATTTTCCATCTTTTGTTTGTCAGGAATTTTAAATTAAACTATTCCCTCCTTCTGAAGAACCTAGAGAAACTTGAAAAAGTAGAAAAGTTGGGGAGATGGCAAGTAAGCCTCATAAGATGTTTTGGGAGGAAGAAGTGGCTGATATATTTCATAATTTTAATCCAGGTGAGAAAAATGTAGTTTTCTTTATTTTCTGCTTTGAAAACATTGCCCAATCATGCACATTCCTAATGGATAAAATGGATGGATGCCAATCAAGGAGAGAACTAACTTAGAACTAAGGAGAAATTACTTGACAGTGAGAAAAATAAAAACAGTGGAATGGCTTGCCTCCAAAAGTTGTGGGTGCTCTAACACTGGTAATTTTAGAGAAGCGATTGGACAACCATTTGTATGAAATGGTATAGAGCCAGGATGGCGAACCTATAGTACAGATGCCACAGTGGCATATGGAGCTATATCTGCTGCCATATAAGCCGTTGCCCTAGCTCATCTCCAGTGCACATGTGGGTTCTAACGAGCTGATTTCTGGCTCATGCAGAGGTTCTGGGAGGACATTTTTGGCCTCTGGAGGGGCGGGGGAGGCAGTTTTCACCTTCCCCAGATTCTATGAAAGCCTCTGGAGTCTGGGGTCAGCAAAAAATGGGCCTACTGGGCCCACCAGAAGTTTGGAAACAGGGGATTGGGGGGGGTCATGTGTGTATGTGCGGGGATGGGACAGTGTGGGGGGGGTCACATGCACAGGGGGGCAGGGTTTGTGTGGGGGATTGAATTATGGGTGTGGGCAGACACACATGCATGATAGCACACACACGTGCACTTTCAGCACCCAAGGAAAAAAAGGTTTGCCATCACTGATATAGGGTTTCCTGCCTGAGCCAGGCATTGGACTAGAAGACCTCCAAGGTCCTTTCCAACTCTGTTATTCTGTTATTCATTTAATTATTTGGACATTGTAAAAATGAGCTTCCTTTTTTTTCACTCCTACAATCTTTAGGGTTTTTTAACAGTAAAAACTTTTTTAATGCTACTCTCTGGGGGAAGATACCCTAAACAAGAACAATTGCTAAATGTTGTGTACAATACATAGCAACAGAATTGTCCAACTAAAGTTCAACTTATTCATTAGTTGATCGTGTATAAATATCAGGTAGATGGTCCATGGATTATTGCACGTGTATTCTGGTCTTATGGTGGAGAAAGTTAATTTTGGACATGCAGATGGCCATAAATTAATCTTGTCCCTTTTCTATGCTTTAGAAAACCTTTTTTATCTTCCACAGTGTTCTGCCGGCGTGTTTCAACCGTCCGTAATTACAGGGTAATCAGTCCAGGAAGACACACACCACACGATAAAAGGAAAACCCAAAAGTTTTTATAAACAGAAAAACAGAAACAGCTCCCCTTTTAAATGTCAAATGGATTTTCTGGTACACACAAGGCACAGGTTAAATACAATCCAATTGCTCACCCAATAACTGGGAAATTGAATCCAATTCTAAAGTCCAGAGAGTCCACACACAATCTTGAACAGCACAAAAACCACGATCTTGACGAAACAATGAATCAGATAAACTGCCATGAGGCTAAAACATCAGGTTGCACTTTTATCTGTAGCACTAATTACAGCAGCCCCACCCAACCACAGGTGGCCTCATTTTCTCTTGTAATAATCCTTCAGTTGTTGTCTCCTATGCATCACTCTACACATGCATGGATGTGTCATTAATTCTTGTTCAGAATCCAAGGATGATACAGATGTTTGATCTCCTCCTGGGCTGTCTGCTAAACTCCCCTCTTCCCTGTCACTCACGCTTCCTTGGTCAGAGGAGGCTTCATTGGCAGACTTCTTCGGGAGCAAAACAGGCCTGCGGTATGTGGATGTTTCCCCCACATCCACCTGCACATTCCTTGGGGCAGGAGCTCGGCCAGAGCTAACCACAACACACAGATACCCCACATTTGGGTTATAACTCTCTTTCTCTCTCTCTCTCTCCTTCTCTCCCTCCCTCCTCCCTTTCTTCCCCCTCTCTCTTTCTCTCTCTCTCTCACACACTTTTCCATTAAAAAAATCTCTGTAGACCAACTTGGTTTTTTAAGCTTCCACTGGTATTGCCAATCTTCTTTAAAGTCCAATTAGAGCACAAGTTTGCATAAACACAACTAAACAAGTGTCTTTCAAAAGATATTAATTGCAGCATCATATTTTAATATTTCTAAAAGAAGACCTTTCTTATTTCAAAATTGAATTTCAACGTTAAATGGTTTATGACCATAATGATTGACTGACTGATTGAATATCAGCAAGGTGAGCACAAAAGGGGAGGGAGGGAGAGGGAAAAAGGGAAAGAGGACAATGTGGAAGAAGAAAGATAAGAAAAAGTAAGAAGAGAGAACAGTTTGAATTGATGGTGATTGTAGATCATAATTGCTTTTGTGGTGCCTATATTTGATATTAATTACGCATAGTCCCATGATCTCTTGCTAATCATATTTTAGGCCCTTTTCCTACTCTATAGCTAGAACAATCCAGACTTCTTCCGCTTATAACTCTCCATGTTGTCTCTTCCTGCATTCCTTGGTATCTTTTCAGTTGCTTTCCTGTTTACATTGCATAAGGCTATAACAAACGATTCTCCTGTGCCTCTTGGTATGATATCCACCAAGAGCTTTTGATAGACACTGTTATTTAGCAGGCTTGTGCAAATCATTTGGAATTCATTTTTCAGTGAGATACGTATCATTCTATCATTCTCTGATTGTTCCTTTTTTAAAATGTTCCTTTTGATGCATATTTGTTTTGCTTCCTCAGATCCACAAGGGGAACCTGTCAAAGAAAGACATTCCCGATTATATAAATTTTGGGATCTTAATCAGAAATACTTATTTTTGTTGGAGAACACTTTAGTGGCAGATGTAAAAACTTCTAATTCACCAGGTACAATTTCAACTTCTTATTTTGTGCTTGAAAATGGCAGCTCTTCTCTTGGTCAAAATTATTGATTTTTGAATCAATAATGGTGAATGGTGAATGTTTAAAAGGTGAAAAGCTGACAGTGGATATAGCAATAGCAATAGCACTGTCAGAATTCTAAGTAACATCCCCAATAAAAGAAGACTCCAAGGCTAAGCATTCCTCAAATTTCCATTTTATTAGAGGTGTCGTATTGGCACAACTGGGAAAACCTGAATCAAAACCCAAACCTCTGTTCTTCACATGATCCAATTAATGTACATTCCAACTGGAGATGTCACACCCTTTCAGGTGCAGGGCAGAATGGCGTTGACTCTCAGGGAAAGGAATGTTATTTTGACTATATATTTCCACACTTCATACAACACACACACACACACACACACACACACCAGTTTTCCACAGCACTAAATGTGGCAGCCCTAAAGATCCAATGCCCAAAATGGCTTCCAGGCCTGACAGGCTGCCCCACCTCATCCAATGATTGAATCCTGAAATGAGAGCAACATAGGGAGTTAACTAATATTACCTAACGACCATTTCCCACGCCCTTTAGCTTATCAGGATACTTATCATGGAATTGCTTCACCAATCTGTCTACTTTCAAATCCCAGCTTTTAACCCAAATAGCTTCAGACAAAGGGTACTCTTTCCAAATGAACTAAGTGTTCCCCCCTCAGATAAGACAGACTTACAAGCATTCCTAGGACTCCTTAACTTTTATTCCGTCTTTCTTAAACAGAAAGCGACGGTGGCAGAACCGCTTCATAACCTCCTAAAGAAAGACTCTGCCTGGACGTGGGGACCAAAAGAACAAGCCGCTTTCACAGCAGTAAAAAATTTACTTTCCTCCAACAGTGTCTTAGTACAATATAATGTAGCTATGCCCTTGTCCCTAACCTGCGACGCTTCACCGTTCGGCATAGGAGCCGTCCTCAGCCATAACTTTCCGGACGGCACAGAAGCCCCAATAGCCTATTATTCTAAAACTCTTTCGGCAGCTGAAAGGAATTACTCCCAGCTCGACAAGGAGGCGTTAGCCCTTGTCGCTGGAGTTAAACGATTTCATTATTACCTTTGTGGTCGGCCCTTTACGTTAATCACCGACCATAAACCGCTTTTAGGTATTTTGGCGGGAAACAAACAAACTCCCGGCTTTCTTTCCCCTCGCATGACTCGTTGGACTATTTTTCTAGCCGCTTACAATTATACATTAATCCACAGGGGGGGGAAAGAGATAGGAAATGCTGATGCATTAAGCAGGTGCCCCCAAACAGAATTAGTCAGTGATCCAGCCCCTGCCTCAAGCATTTTATTAATTGAAACTAGTAAACAAACGTTATTAACAGCAACAGAAATAGCCAATCAGACACAAGTAGATCCAATTTTGAAATACATTAAACAATGAATATTAAAGGGATGGCCAATTGAACAACAACCAAACCAATTTCAACCTTTTAAGAATAGACAGTTTGAATTAAATGTGTTAAAAGATTGTATATTATGGGGAGACAGGGTTGTTATTCCAAAATCCTTACAGAAGCAAGCATTGCAGTTATTGCATATAGGTCACCCAGGAATAGTCAAAATGAAAACTATTGCCAGAAGTCATTTATGGTGGCCAGGGTTGGACAAGGACATAGAGTCATGGGTGGGTGGTTGTGTACCCTGCCAGAGAACAAGACCCAACCCACCAAAAGTCACACCATCAGAGTGGCCAACACCAAGAGGGCCCTGGTCTAGAATACATATTGACTTTGCAGGACCAATCAGGGGCCAATCCTTTTTACTGGTTGTGGATGCATACTCCAAGTGGCTGGAAATTGAACTCATGGCATCCACAACTACTAGCGCAACTATAAAGGCATTAAGGAAAATGTTTGCCACACATGGTATTCCAGATATTTTGGTATCTGACAACGGGCCTCAGTTAACAGCCCGTCAAATGGAACTATTTCTTGCAGACCAGGGCATAAAGCATGTGCTCACTCCACCTCATTTTCCCCAAGCTAATGGGCAAGCAGAACGAATGGTTAGAACCACAAAGGAAGCATTAAACAAAGCACCATTAGGAGATTGGCAACAACAAATTGATGAATTTTTAACCATTCAGCATATTACGCCGTCAGCGTCCACAAACAAAAGCCCGGCAGAACTTTTAATGGGCAGAAACCTCCGTTCTAAATTAGACAGAATTCACCCAAATTACCAGAATGACCAAAAAGAAATAAAAGTACAAAGTGAGAGACAGTTTAACATCGGGGATTTAATTTATGCAAAAGACTATGATTCCAACGATAAATGGAAAGATGGAACAGTACTAGATAAAACAGGTTTAAAAACATACATCGTAATATTAACAGATGGGCGCAGTTGGCATCGGCATGTCGACCAACTACGCAAGAGAATGAAGACTAACCCAGACATTTTGCCTACTGTAGACAAACCAATAGAGGACTTACCAGAACCACCTCGAGACTCCAGCGATGGCTGCTTGTTGCCCCTGGCGGCCGGCGAAGATCAAAATGCATCATCGCAACCAGGCCCGTCAGAGACTAGCCTTAGCGGAGCAACGGAGCCAGCCGTCCAGGCAAGCAGCTCCCAGCAAAATGAACTGCGCAGGTCCCAGAGATCTGTAAAGCCACCAATCCGCTTGCAGGACTATGTGACGTGGATTAACACGTAATCATGGTCTCAGCCAAAGAGGGAGGGGTGTTGTGTTTGTTTAAAAATATTCGCAGAAAATCTGCGATTGGTTAAGACGCGGCTATTCAGAAAATAGCCGCGAAAGTTAAATGTGTGTCAGTTGGGAAAAGCCCGCGTTTAAAAGAGTATAAAAGGGCAACGGGTTAGCCGTTGCCCTCATTCCGGCAAATCTACCGTTCCAGTGTGTTGTAATCTCTCTTGCCATGAATAAACCAGTTTGATTTAAACTACCGGAGTCCTGACTTTTCACTAAGCAATTATAATCACCCTCTAAACAATCTAGAATCTAGAATTTGTTTTGCTTCGTAATGGGTTGCCCCTTGTACCACTATAGGTTTAGGAGCTGGTCGGGTCTGTGGTCTTAACCTCAACACAACTGCTGGCTTTAGCACACTGTAATGAAAAACAGGATGTATTTTCCCAAGTATGTGTGGGAGGCTAAGCTGAACCGTCACAGAATTAATTACTTTCACTATGGGGAGAGGACCCAAAAACCTAGGTCCCAGCCTTTTACTGGGCACCTGCAGTCTTATGTATTTAGTCATCAGATAAACCCAATCTCCCACATGGAAGGGAAGTTGGAAAAATGGTGTTTGTCCACTTGCTTCTTGTGTACTTCAGTGGTGTCTGCCACTGAAGACACATATTCTCCCATCTCTTCCTCAGTGACTCCATCTACTCAGTCAAAGTCATGGAGAAGATTGGTTCTCTGTGTAGTTCAGGCATGGGGACAAACTCCATGCCAGTTGTGACTTGGAAAGTGGTTAATCTAGTGCTATGCACCATGCTGTTGTAATCCACTTCTGCAAATGGCAACAGGTCTGCCCAGTTTTCTTATTGGTAATCCACACAACATTTTATACATTGTTCCACCATTGCGTTCACTTATTCTACCATGTCATTCATACTTGGATGGAAAGTCGAACTAAGCTCTTGTGTGGATCCAACCGATCTCAGGAATACTTTTCAAAACTTAGCAGTGAATTGGACTCATCAATCTGAGATCACTTGGTGGGGTATCCTGTACAATCCGTAAATCTGTTGGATGAACATCTTTTCCCGCTTCTTCACAGAGAGTAATCCTGAGCAAATGGAAAAGTGGGCTTGCTTGGAAAATAAGTCAGTTACTGTCGAAATTGCTGTATTTCCCCACTCTCTGGGAGTTTGACTATAAAATCCATTACAATTTCCTCTCACGGTTTGCTGTGGCTTGCTACATCTTGCAGGAGCCAAGGGGGCTTTCCTGGTCTCATTTTCATGGCAGCACAAGTGGCACAGATTTTTACATAGTCCTCCACACCTGTTTTCATCGTTGGCCACCAGAATTGTCACCTACCTAGCCAGGTGCAGGGTGACCTGAAGTGAACTCAAAGTGACTGGCCACCTTTGAATCATGACTGTGGTATAGCACTTTCAGTCTCAAGCTGGCAAGGACATATAGCTTGGATCCCTTCCATGCTAGTTCATCCCTCATGGTCAAGTCATCTTTATTGTCTGAGAGCTAGGGGTCAGCTGGAAGTCCAATTTTCAGTGTGGCTGTCAGGTTGTCCCATCTGGCTTCGCCTCTGGTGATGACTTGTGTGGTGTGTTGTGTGGACAAAATGATGGTGTGGATGACTTCTTCCCGGAAGCTATCAAACTGCAGTTTTCTTGATAAGGCATTTTTTTTGCTTGAAGTTGAAGTTCAACTTCAGCCTGAAGTATTGTGCCCAATGGATTTGTTTAGGAGATAGTTTCCTGGGGGATTTTAGGGTTTCAGGGTTTTTGTGATCAGTCCAGACCTCGAAAGGCACTTTACCCCCTTCAAGAAAATGTCTACAGGAGAGGAGGGCCCAGTGGACTGCGTAGGCTTCTTTTTCCCAAATATGTCATCTCCTTTCTGTGTCAGTGAGCATCTTGGACACATAAATTGGCCTTGTGCATCTTTGTAAGAGCATGGCAGCTATGGCTATATCACTAATGTCTGCTTGGATAATGAATTCTTTCTCTGGGTCTGGGTGTTGGAGGATCGGCTTCTCTGCAAAGAGTCATTTTAATTTCTCAGAAGCTCTTTGGCTATCCATTAACCAGATGAGCGGTTGAGAGGGGCATGGTCACTGGCCCAGCGAGACAGAATTTCCTATGGTCTGGGGGGGGATATCCGAATCCCCGCCATTTGGGGGTGCTGATTCTTCTGAATCGTCCCAAAGCTTCCCTGAAGGGGAGGTGAAGAAGGGGATTTGGCAGAGAGCCAATTTTGGGGTTGGCATACCCCACAGATAACCTGCCTGGAGTTTCCACTGGCAGTGATGCGAAGAGGCTTCAGTTGCCATAGCCGTGGCTCGACTACGTTTCAGGAAGAGAGTCATTATTATGTTGGAAGTCATCTGGAAAGAAGAAAGGAATTTTTAAAGAGTGGATGAAAATTTTGAGTTGTGATGAATGATTTTCCAAAAGTTTTTCTTTTTTAAATATAACTTTGAATAAGAGGAAAGAGATACAAAGAAGCTGAGCAAGGCGGCTAATTAGTACCGGAACTGTTCTATCTCTATTGACTGGATTAGAAAGCGACAGCTAAGACCCAGGTGGCAGGGATGGATGCCTAGACTGATTAAGATTTGATTTAAAAGAACTTAAGTTGTTTAAATTTCAGAATCCTTCCTTCCCCGCTTGGGCTAAACATTTTAAAATCGGAATTAAGCCTTTTTTTTCTTTTTGGATAAATGGTGCTGCCATTTATTAGAAGATTTGTTGGTGGGAGAATTATTTGCTTACTCAATTAAGATGTTGTTTGGCCTTAGGAAAAGAAAAACACTGGAGGAAAGACATTCTTTGATAAAAGAAGAAGCTTTGATTGTGGTAAACTCTGAGTTGGATTTGAACTTTGAATGAACTCTCGAAGAAAAAAAAATCTTGAAGCTGCATTATATCTCATGAAATTCATGGACATAACATACTAGGCTGCCTAAGAGAATTTTCTTTTTTCTAAACATCTGGAAATATAAAAGTTTTTTCTGCAGTCAGGAGATCAGAGAAATCTTTAATGATATTCGAGAAATTATGAATGAATTTAGAGAATCAATGAGAGACTCTATAGGAATTACTAGAGAAACAAAGGAAGCGAATGAACCAAAAGAGAAAAGTGGAGCAGAGGATTCTGCAGGACAACTAGGAGGATATGGAAAACAAGATACTGGCAAGATGGAGAATGGACAGATTAAAGGACATGTTATTAAATTGGATGTCATTTGTTAAAATAACAATGACATCGCAAAAACCATTAAGAATTGTTTGTTCAATGATCAGGCTGTTGATTGCATGTTTTACTATGAATATATTGAAACGAGCACAAAGGAAAAATTGAAAGGATGCGATTGACTGTCACTAGCGTGGCTGCCCCTCCCCCATTAGTGTCCCATTAACCTGCTCAAAGCTGATGGGACATCCTAGGGGCCTCATTTTTTGACATGCTAGTGGCCTAGCTGGTTGACTAAGGAGAGGCTGATTGGAAACCAAGACTTACGAAGAGAGACTGAGGGAACTGGGCATGGATAGCCTAGAGAAAAGGAGGGCCAGAGCAGACATGATAGCAGTCTACAAGTATACGAGGGGATGTCACAGAGAGGAGGGGATCACTTTATTCTTCAGGGCACCAGAGGGCCGGACGAGGAACAACGGCTGGAAGCTGACCAAGGAGAGATTCAACATGGAGATAAGGAGGAACTTCCTGACAGTCAGAGCGATCAGCTGGGCCAGAGCTAACCACAACACGGTGTAGCTAGAGTTTGGATTTGGGAAACTGGACCTGGAGCCAGGCATTCTGAAGCTCTGTGGCTGTGCCATCCACACTGGTAGCATTTGACAATTCCTGAGGGTGTGGGTGGCAGTAGTTTGGGTAGCTTAGCTAGGGTCCAGCAGCCCAAGTGTTTTCTTGCTGGTTTCTCCATGATTGGCTTCCGATAGGCTAGATCTCCAGATCCATGGCCACTGTAGTGCTATACCAAGCTTGTAGGCATTCCAGATGCTGCAAACCTGTTGGAGGTCTGAGTCAAGAACCTTTTTGAAGTGGAGAATAAGGAGCTATTCCGGCCAATCCCTCAGCTTTCCAGCCACTCTTTGAAATCCCCACAATAACTCCTTGGGAGATTGTGTTCTGACCCAGCTGCTGAATCAAGGGAGATAGCACAAATCATGTTCAAACAAACTTTATTTTAATATTTACAAAGTACTAAGTAACTTTCTTAGTAGTAGTTTTTAAAGTCAATGAAATGATAAATCACTCTTTTCGGTGCAACCACTGTTGATAATCCCTATTAACAGCTGACAATAGTTCAAACAGTATTAATCCAGAGGCTGTCTGATAACAGGAGATAAGCTATTTAATCTTGGTGAAATGCCCAGAAGCAATTTGCAGGAAATTGGATGCTTTTCAAACAACAGGAGTTTTCAAGTCAAATAGCAAACGGGAATGAACAGAGTTGTTTCTTGCAAATTGGCCAGTCCTTTTCCTCACTTAAATAGACTATGGGAGTGGCCAATTATCCTCAAGTCTTACTCCCAAGTAGTCCTTCAACTGAGGAGCCATTCCTGTCTTTCGGTAGCTCTGCTGTTGTGCGCATTGAGAACAGGCTCCTTTTCTTCATCCACTTCTTCTGCCCTCATGGCAGTCTCTGGAAGTTCTGAAAGCCCTAGCTGAAGCCCTGCCTCTGGCACCAAGTCTTCTTCAGCCTCCTCACTCTCTGACTCAGATGCCAGGTGCACAGGCCACTGGCAAATCACCACACCAACATCTCTGTCGGAATCAGCTCACAGCTGCACAGACCACTGGCACAAATGAGCCACAAAAGGTTGGCTCATTTGTTTCAATGTCTTTATTTGAGCCTTGGATTCAACTCGATGTGCCATGTCTTCAACGTGGCCTCAGAGAAGTTGAACAAATTTGTCTGCATCATCTAGCTAGGGGGGCTTCTTCATGGACCTGAGACAGCCCATCCCTGGCCAGGGTAGAATGCCCATCCAGGTGGGTTTTGGTCAGCTGGAGGCAATCTGAGGACAGGCTGCTGGGGCTGAGCAACAGTTCAGGTTACAGGCCTTTCAGTGTCAGACTCAGATGAATCATTGGGCTCTGCTGCTACCCTACTTCAAATCCAGTAAGGGCTGCTCCCTGAGTAGATTGGGCCCAATGTGTGAGGTTGTGGCATGATCCACTTTATGCTGAATAGAAGCAAGCCGATGCCCCACTCAGTAGCGCTGAGGCTTTGAGGCTTTGAAAGGTATATGTGGGTTGAATCAGGGTCCACCAGAGTTGTTCAGTTCCATGAAGCTGAGAGATGCTGCCCATGATGAGTTGGCCAAACTGCTCAGGAAAGCCAGCTAGTGACTGGCTGTGAGATGGTGGTAGGAATCCCCATTCTGGGCAACATTTGGAGTCTGCCGGTCATGACACCCTGCATTCACAAGCTGGGGTCTGGTCCATTCAGTATACTCCCATCCACTGGCTTGATAGAATCTCTCTGGCCATTGCCTCCGGGTGTAGCACAACATCTGTAGAGTGTGATCTGGCCAAGGGGCTTGTCCAAGTGCCGACTCTTTGGGCCAGGCTCCACTTCTGCGGCCATCTCTGCTTCCACCATGGCTTGGGAAGGGGAATAGATGGTCTTGACATAAATCACTGAGCTAGCTCTTGCAGCTTCCGCAGTGGCTGCCTTGTTTTCCACCATCTTCCCCGAGTCTTCACACTGCCTGGTATTGGATTGACATTGTGCTCAGGACCCCAGACAGCACCCTGGAACTTGGGTGGCTGTTTGAAGTTATAAAGGAGATTCAGGCTAGTGTCAGCATTCCAAGTAACACCCCCAACCAAAGAAGACTCCGAGGCTAAGCAAAAGAAAATCCAAGTCCCTGCCCCCAGCACCCACATTCATTCATTCATTCATTCATTCAATTTTTATGCCGCCCTTCTCCTTAGACTCAGGGCGGCTTACAACTTGTTAGCAATAGCACTTTTTAACAGAGCCAGCATATTGCCCCCACAATCCGGGTCCTCATTTTACCCACCTTGGAAGGATGGAAAGCTGAGTCAACCTTGAGCCGGTGATGAGATTTAAACCGCTGACCTACAGATCTACAGTCAGCTTCAGTGGCCTGCAGTACAGCACTCTACCTGTTGCACTACCCCAGCTCTCTACATGTCCAGACAAAGCCAACCTCTTTAACACCTTCTTCAGATCAGTCTTTCTTAACAATAATGGCTCATGCCCAACATTTCCTAATCGCACCACAAATAACCTCAATAATCTTACACAAATTGAATTTACAGAAGATAACGTTAAAAAGGCATTACACAACCTAAAACCATCTTTATCTATTGGACCAGATGGACTATGTGCATACTTCTTAAAAAAGCTCTCCTCCACCTTGGCTAAACCTCTGAGCATAATTTTTAATAAATCTTTCAGTACTAGCTCCCTACCCACACTATGGTCACTTGCCACAGTCATCCCTATCTTCAAAAAAGGAGATCCAAGCAATGTTGAAAATTACAGACCTATTTCTTTGTGTTGTGTCACCTGCAAAGTTATGGAATCAATCATGAACCAATCCATTACACTCCACCTTGAAGCTAATAACCTACTTTCCAATAAACAATTTGGTTTCAGAAAAAAATTATCCTGTAATCTACAACTCTTACTCTGTAAAAACATTTGGACCACTCAACTTGACCAAGGTAATCCAATTGATGCGATCTATATCGACTTTTGCAAAGTCTTTGACTCGGTTGTCCACGACAAACTTCTTCTGAAACTCAAATCAAATCCTACGGCATCTCTGGACTACTACACAATTGGTTAACAGCATTCCTATCTAATAGACAACAAGTGGTCAAAATAGGAAATACCACTTCTCTTCCTGCTCCTGTAAACAGTGGTGTCCCTCAAGGTAGTGTTTTAGGACCCACACTATTCATACTATACATAAATAATCTTTGCGATTGCATCACTAGCAATTGCATTCTCTTTGCAGATGATGTCAAACTATTTAATACTACCGACAATGCTGCTACCCTTCAAAAAGACCTTGACCACGTAGCAGAATGGTCTAAAACCTGGCAACGACTATTTCACCTTCAACTGCAACAACACACAAGCACGAAATCGATTTAAACTAAATGTCAACCGCTCCAAACTTGACTGCAAAAAATACAACTTCAGCAACAGAGTAATCAACGCCTGGAATGCACTACCTGATTCTGTGGTTTCTACTCCTAACCCCAAAACCTTTAACCTTAGACTATCTACAATTGATCTCTCCCCCTTTCTAAGAGGTCTGTAAGAGGCGTGCATAAGCACACCACTGTGCCTACTGTCCCTGTCCTATTGTCTTCTTTTGTTACTTTTTATCATTACTTAGCTAATGTTTGATTTGTACAAATTATCATCCTATAATTGTTTGACAAAATAAATAAATAAATAAAATAAAATAAATCAATGATCCAATCAATGCACTGTTCCAACTGGGTATGTTTCCCAGTCACACCCTCCATGTGCAAGTCAAAGTGGCCTTGACACTCAGAGACAGAAATGTTATTTTATGCTCAGCTGAACATGGATTTCAAGAATCGAGAGATGAATGCATATTGGTATCCTAGGCCAGTGTTCTTGACAACCAAGTCTGAGAGTGAAGAAAATGAGGAGTTAGAGATTGGAAACCAACCAGAGACTGTGGCATCTGCAGAGTGAGTGTTGAGTGAGAGTGAAGAGAATGATGATGAATCAGAGGATGAGGATGAGTTCCTGTTAGATGCAAGAATGAGAATAAGTATAATCAGACAAGAGTATCTGAGGAGAAAAGGGTCTGTGCTGTTAGTAGCTCTATAGAACACGGCCACGCCTTGTGGCTATATAAGCGACAATCTCATGAGAATTCAGCGTGACAAGCAATGTTTTACAATGACTTGCAGTGCTGTAGAGATCCAGCTTATTTCCTGATTGCTTTAAAAAATACAGAGACTGGATATCCAGGACTAATACCAGAATGCTGTAAGTTTGGAATGAAATATAACCCTTATCAGAGATTTTAAATGAGCTGTTGGAATCCGTCCTGGAAAACTAATAAGCCAATGGACCACTGCCCAGTTTCTGAAATGAGTTCATTTACTTTTAACTTGGAGATTTGATGAACTATTTTTATCTAATATATCTTCTTATATTTTCCCGGCTGGTGTTTTTGTGTGTGAACTTCCTGGGATTTCCTAGCTTAGACAGAAAAATTGGAAGGATGGAAAGCTGAGTTAACCTTGAGCCAGCCAGGATTGAATTCCTGGAGTGAGCAGTGAGTCAGCATTCTAACCACTGCATTGCCATATATCAGGCCTCACTGTTGTAGTCTAGGCCAGCGATGACGAACCTATGGCACGGGTGCCACAGGTGGCACACGGAGCCATATCAGCTGGCACACAAGCCATTGCCCTAGCTCAGTTCCAACATGCATGTCTGTGCCAGCCAGCTGATTTTTGGCTCACACAGAGGCTCTGGGAGGGCATTTCTGGCTTCCAGAGAGCCTCCAGGGGGACGGGAAAGGGTGTTTTTACCCCCCTCCAGCTCCAGGGAAACCTTTGGAGCCTGGGGAGGGCGATACATGAGCCTACTGGGCCCTGCAGAAGTTGGGAAATAGGCTGATTCCTGCCTCCAGAGGGCCTCCTTGGGGGGAGCTGTTTTTTCCCTCCCCAGGCATTGAATTATGGGTGTAGGCACTCGCACATGCTATTTCGGCACTCAAGGGGGAAAAAGTTCGCCATCACTGGTCTAGGCTATTGGCCACATTTAACACTATCACATATAGCCACCTACTTGCTCACAGTGACTCTAGGTGACTTACAAACAACAACAACAACAACAACAACAACAACAACAACAATAATAATTTATTAAATTTGTATGCCACCCCTCTCCAGTATAGAAAATAAAATAGAAAATAATAATAAATAATAACCTCTTTATATTTTGCGTTTATAAATCATATCCTTAATCAGATACCTGTGGTTCCTCATCCCAAACATCTCCATTAACAGAAAGAAACCCCTTTTCATTGTTTGTTAACTTCTTGATCTTGTTTCTTGTTTTTTATTCTTCTCCAGAGCAGTTAATTGCCGTGCTTCCTAATACTTCTGTAGATACAGCACAAAAACCCATATTTATGAGCCCTGAAAAAAAGAAGAGATGCTTGTGTTGTGTAAAGTCTGGGAATGGCCAATACCAGATAGAGTTAAAAGTGAGTGTTTGACTTAAATTACAAACATATTTTTCTTTCTCTAGGGCAGGATTCTGCAACCTTAAACACTTAAAGAGCCATTTGGACCAGTTTCCCACAGAAAACAAAATACCAGGAGCCACAAAACCTGGGCAGGGGTGGCCATGCCTACTCAGGTTTTGTGGCTCTCAGTGTTTTCTTTTCTATGGGAAACAGATATGTCTCTCTCTCCCTCTTCCCCATCTCTCTCTTCATCTCTCTCTCTCTCTCTACTTCCCTCTTTCCCATCTTTCTCTTTGTCCTCCCTCTCCTCTTTCTTCCGCTCCCTCCCTAATCTGTTTCTCTCTCCCCTCCCCATCTCTTTCTCTTTCTTTCATCCCCTCTCTCTTTTGTATCCTCCCTCTCCTCACTCACTCACTCCCTTTCTCATCTCTCTCTCTCTCTCTCCTCTCCCCTCTCTTTCATCTCAATGTCACTCATTCCTCGTATAGTTACTATTATCTTCAGTCATTAAAAATCATAGGACCTGTATTTTATCCTTTACAGAGCGCATCATGGAGTTTGGGAGAAAGTATTCTAATGTAAAACGCCAAATGTAGAATAAATAGTAAGGCATGGATTATTGTGTTACAGATTTTATAAACCTGTCAGGATTTTAGGGGGAAGGGGAATACTCTCTCTCTCTCTCCCTCTTTCTTTCTCTCTCTCTCATTTCCCCCTCTCTCCATCATTTCCCCATCTCTCATTTTGTCTTTCTCTCTCTCTTTCTCTTTCATCCACCCCTCTCTCTCATTGTCTCTATAATTCTTCTATTTCTTTCTCCCTCCCTTCCAGCCCTTGTTGGGAGACTTTTCTCCATGCTAAGTTTAAGTGCAAAAGCAGCAAGCAGCCATGGAGGCAACGAGAGGAATATGGGGAGACACACGATTTTCTCCACCCTGAAAAAATGGGGTACGTCTCCCCATAGTCCTTCCACTGCCTCGGTGCCTACTTGCTGCTCTTGTACTTAAACGTAGCACACTGCACAATGGGGGAGAGGGCATCCCCTCCTCCTCCTGGAGCCCATTACAACATGGAGCATTGCCTGCAGCCAGGCAGCCCAACAATGTCAGCGTGGAAAAAAATAGCATGTAGAGGCAGGCAAGTAGAGGGGCACTTTGCTCCCACTCTGAAATATGGAGTGAGTCTCCATCCCTTGCAGTTGCCCTACCTTTCTCAGTGCAGTTGAGGAGTGAGAGGGAAGAGCCACCAGTGGTGGCATCACCTGACAGAGAGCCATAGCACAGGGCCCAAAGAGGCACATGTGTCTCTACAACCGCACATTGCTGATCCCTCCTTTAGGGAAATTGTCCTTTTTTATTTATCCCTTTATTCTCAGTGATACTATTATTGTATATTAGGAAGACTTCTAGAAGCTTTAGCTGATGAAATGAAATGAAATGGTCCGCTGGCTAGGCCGGGACGGAGGCTCCAGCCCCGCGCCCATGCCCAGCGCAGCGCCAGCATGTACAGTGTCTAGCAACATGTGCAGCCGCCGCTGTCGGTGCCTCCGTTCTGGAGCTCCGCCTCACAGCTGACTGTTCTGCCACCCCCCATGGCTACTGCCCAATGCCGCTGCTGTGGCATGGTGTACGAGAAAGGGAGAGAGAAAGTGAGAGATAGCAAGAGAGAGAAAGAGATAGCAAGAGAGAGGGGGAGAGAGAGAAAGAGAGAGAAAGCAAGAAAGAGAGAGAGAAAGTGAGAGAAAGACAGCAAGAGAGAGAGAAAGAGAAAGAAAGCAAGAGAGAAAGAGAGAGAGAAAGAAAGCAAGAGAGAGAGAAAGAGATAGAGAAAGAAAGTGAGAGAAGCAAGAGAGAGAGAAAGAGAGGGAAAGACAGCAAAAGAGAGAGATAGACAGCGAGAGAGAGAGAAAGTGAGAGAGAAAGAAAGAAAGAGAGAGAGAGAAAGAGGAAGAGAGAGGGGGAGAGAGAAAGAGAGAGAGAAAGCAAGAAAGAGAGAGAGAAAGTGAGAGAAAGACAGCAAGAGAGAGAGAAAGAGAAAGAAAGCAAGAGAGAGAGAAAGAAAGCAAGAGAGAGAGTGACAGAAAGCAAGAAAGCAAGAGAGAGAGAAAGAGAGAGAGAGAGAAGCAAGAGAAAGAGAAAGAGAGAAAGACAGCAAGAGAGAGAGAGACAGCAAGAGAGAGAGAGACAGCAAGAGAGTGAGAGAGAGAAAGAAAGAGAGAGACAGAGAAAGAAAGAATGAAAGAAAGAAAGAGAAATGATTCAAGAGTATACACACACACACACACACACACACACAAACAAGGGGGGAGGAGACAGGGATGGGAAAAGAAAGGAGAGTGTCTTAGAGTGTTGTTTTGTGTCATTTTGGTTGGTAAATGTAAAAAATGTGCCGCGGCTCAAAAAAGGTTGAAAATCACTGGATTAGTGAATAACAAGGAATGGTGATAATACTCTGAATGGGCCCCTCCCCTCTGGGCAGAGGCCTGCATCTTATCCAAGATGGATTGCTGTTGAGCTTTTAACAAACTACGCTCATGCTTTCAACCGACTGACCCAGGGGTCTTTAATTTATTTTAGCGTGAATTAATCGTACTGATAGCTGGAATTCTATTCCCCCTTTTCACGCTGACCTATTGTTTATTATTAGTTAGGAACTATTCCCTGTTCTATGTAAGCATGGATATATTGGGACTTCAAGACTGTTACATTATAGTCATTTGTGAAGGAATTCAGGCATTTTATAACTAGGTCTCTTGATTTAAGGTCAGAGGCCTAGGTTATCTGTCTGCTGGCTGCAAGCCATATGATCAACAATCAATAAATAAGATTTGTCATGGTTTGTCTTACATAGGCATAACATTTCTTTTACAACATTGAGGTTTTCCACTGAACAAAAAAGCTGGATTATTTAAATAATGGGTTAGTTTAGTTGAACTATTATCAACCCGTTGTACTGGGAGCGTAGGTAGGTATGCCTATATATGCGTAGCTGGGCGCACAGGTATGTTCACTAGTGCATAATCTTCCTACGTGCGCAAGCACATATACAGTCACACAACACATAATAATCATTAATTATGCTTGTGATGATGAATTGGTTCTGTTTATGGACATACGCGTACATTTACGTACATGTATGATCATAGGCACATATGGGATATGGCATAGAATAAACAAACTGGAACAGAGTTTGTTCACCCATTCTGGCCTATACTTCCAATCTGTGGTATAGCAGCTGCTCTATGCCTACCTGCTAGAGGAACTTGATATGCCTTGAATGGCACTTTATGGTTTCAGTGGCAACATATGCACATAGGGGCCACTGCACAATGGGGGAACAATTTAGTTGTTTCTCATACTGTGTCTTTAGACTTCATTGTTGTACGATTGAGTACTGATGGCAATTGCTTTTCGAGTTTTCTGCAGCATCACTGGTCTTGTCCATCACCCTTTCCATTTGGCTACTGCCACTGGTTGGTGAATCTGGAGACAAAAATATCAAGGAGAAGGACTGAAGTCACTCCGCTTCATTGGTAAGACACGGCATGATGGTTAGGTAAGGATTCAGGATGTATGGTCTTGCATTACTGTTATGCACTGAGTACCCGTTATTTGGTAATGTTTGAGGTAACATAGCTGTAAGATGTTTGGCGTGCACCGCACACTATACAAAGGGCTTTTTATAACCCAGGCCCGCCAGGAACTGTGGGCGGGTCACATATCTGAAGCCTGTGGTATAGAAGTCATTCTTCTAACTTGTCAGGCGATGCACAAGTCCCATCTGGCGAGGATATGGCTGGCTGAGATGAGCAGAACAGCTCAAACTTGGGCCGTTTCCCTGAAAGGTGCAGAGGAGCGCAACGCTGCTGCTGTCCCAGTTTATGCTGGCTGGGGTCCAGCAGTCCGGTTTTCACTGGCTGAAGGCAATGGGGGGGGGGGGGGAATTACCCGACCAGGTATCTCCTCACAGGCCTTTTTGTTAATGTTTTGAAGGTGTATCAGGCACTCCACTGTTTTTTCTGATAGGGCTTTTGGCGGTGTAACGTACACCCAGTTGATTTTAGGTAGTACATCTGGCGTTTCCCCAATACTCTGGCAGAATAACGGGAGTGCAGTATCAAAGTCACATGCTCTGGGGGGAGCTAATGGAGAACCGTGCCCCCCCGCTAGTTAGCTAGCAAGTAATTCAAAAGGTAAAATGGTGGGAGGGGTGGAACATGTTACCAAAAGAGTAACAGTTGCCTGGAACCTCTCCCAGCGAATGTGGGCAAATCCACAGTAACTGAACTTAAACATGCTGGGGATAATAAATTTATCCACACTAAGATGAAATAGAGGAGATAGCAGAGGGGCAGACCAAAAGGACCATAGTTCTTTTTCTGCCTTAAATCTTCAGGTTTATACCTGAAGCCCCTTTAAACCATTTAACTCAAACTATATTTACCACCCTTTATACCAGTAGGCGGTTACAGGTTCAATTATGCCCTTTGGTTCAGGGGGATTATATGGTGAAGGTTATTTTGCCATACATGGCAAAGGCTTGTAGGTACTCCCAGTACAGCCGGGAGGCGGCAGCTGTCAGCGGGCTATCCAGATTGTTTAACATAGTTTACGGGGTATATTCCTCTATGGGGTTACATATTTCCTTAGATGGTCTCGCCACACTGATTGAGGTCTTAGCTAACACTAGGTGGGCACAAAGATGGCTTGGCCTATCATATAAAGTTCAATTTTCCTTCACCTTGGCGACCCTTCAGGTTCGTCTGCTAATGTAGGGGGCGGGGGGCATCTCGGTCTAGCAGACAATCACCCGCCCATTTAGAGGAATCAGAAGTAGCAGAGCTGATAGGTTTTAATATATCATTTCTGGGCCTTCCTCCCTTGGCATTTCACCACTTGTGCTGGCGGCCTTTAACGGTTCAGCCATTAATGTAAGTAATGGTCAACAACTGAACTTATTTGGCCATATCGTAGACCTGGATGCCCTGGCTTCATTACATAGAGATCCGGAACTGATACTGGGAGGGGAAGTTGCTCTTAGCCTTCCTCCTTTTAAGTAGGAGTTTTCGACACTGTGGAGGGGGGTAATAATAGCCATTAAGGCCATTTGTTTTGTCTTAGCTGGGCTCTTCACGGGCTCTGGGCACCAACCAGTGGGGGCCCCTGTACAACGGGGACCCCTTATCGACCTGAAGGGCTCCAGCTGAACTGGGGTTTTTATTACGCTGTAGTACTATCGGCCAAGTTGGGTGATGATCTGGCTGTGCATCCGCGTATGCACAGGGTGCCCCCCACATACACACCTTTTTACTGCGTGAGCTAATCTATCTTTCTGTTTAGGTTGCTGGCTGGGAGAAGCCCCATTGAGTTCCAAAGGGGGCTGGGATCGTAGCGGATACAGGGCAGGTGAACAGGGTCCCCCCAGCTGGCCCGAGATGCTGCGATTGAAGGGCTTCTTCTAACCCCTGTCTGCGGCAGTTATCCCTTATGGTACCGCCCAGTTCGCTGATGTGGTAGTCAGCAGCATTCATTTTGGCATGGGCCAGGAGTGAATGGTAGTGCCCCTGAGGATCCATAAGTCTTATCTGTGGTTCCCAAGTATGGGTCTTGCCAGGGTGGCAATGACTCAGGACCATTTTGGGGGCTTGGGGCGATGGCCTGGCTGTGCATCCACAGCATGTACAAGGTTCCCCTGCCTCCCCCTTTTTTCCTGAGAGAGCTAACCTATCTTTTGTTTAGGTTGCTGATGGGAGAAGCCCCAATGAGCTCCGAAGTCGGACTGGAATTGCAGCGGATATGGGGCCAGCAGACAGGATCTACCCGGCTGGCCGAGATGCTGTGACTGAAGGGCTTCTTCTACCCCTGTCTGGGGCGGTTATCACCTTTGGTGCCGCCCAGTTCGCTGACGTGGTAGTCAGCAGTATCTGTTTTGGCACGGGCCGGGAACAACTGGTTGTGTCCTGAAGGTCGGAAGGTCTTATCTGTTTTTTCCCATGTATGGGTCTTGCCAAGGTGGTAGTGACCCGGGACTGTTCTGGGGGCTTGGCAGAGGCTGTCATGCCCGGGACCTGTGGTCCAACTCTGGGTCCCAAGCATATGTGCTTGGACTGTACCTCCTGTATAGCATTAGGCTATCTAGTATCCCCTAGAACTATAGTTGGCTGTAAACTGGTTACAACAGTCGAGTTCACTCTAGTTGGGAGAGGGATAGCAGTTATGGCAAGCAGAGAACAGGTTTCTGCCCGTGGCTCTACAGAGTTGATGGTGCTTGTTTTCAGAAAACAAAAATTTAGCAAGGCAGTGGGCGGCACCTAGATCAGGTTGATAGGCCCAGGCCCTTAGGAGCTGACACCATTCTCCATTTAGGAGGGGAATGCCATTTTCCCTTTGGACCTGCAGAGGTCCCTGCATGAGCTGGTGCAGGAGGAGGGAGGAGGAGGGGAGCCAAGATTGAGATCTGACCCCCGCTCCATGGCAGGTTAGGGGCGGAAATGGGCAGTAGGAGCAACTGCGCATTCTCCTTTTGGGCATCTTTTCAAGATGATGGGCCGCCTCTCCCCGTGAACTATAGGTTGGTGCAACTTCGGGGATTGGAGAGGGGATGCCCATGGGATTCAGCTTATCCAATTTCCCTCAGGGTTTGGAGGGTGAGCTCCTCCCACATGCTTATGGGCATGGCTCGGACCCAGGTGAAGGTGGCTACCTTCACCTGGATCAGCAAGGAGTTATGCCCAATAGTTGCCTATGAATGTTTTGACAGTAAATTCTGCCCCATTAATTGTTGGCCTCTGCAGGTCCTTTGTTTATACTGTTATAACGTTTGAATTATGTTATTTAAATTGACGCTATTTAAATTTATGCTAATTTAATAAAGTGACCCATTATTAAATTCCAGCTACTGTCTCAGTGTCGTTACTCCGCTTCTGGGGTAAATGCACGGTCGGCGCCTTAAAATGCTGGCCGAAATTGCCCCCGGAGCCTGGGAGACGCTGACGGTTCTTCTGTTTCTGGCTTCCAGGGAAAACCGGAAGTTCGGCTTTTGGCAGTGTGCCAGGCTGGTGTGCTGCCTCCTGGGCTTGGGGGGAGGTCCTAAGCCGCCCTATTTAAGGGTGGCTCGAAGCGGGCCTTCTCCTTTTGCCCTCGGCTATCCTGAAGTGAACACCCGCCCGCCCTCCTTGGACGGGATTGCCTCGGGGCCAAATAGGATTTTTTTGCGGTCGCTTCTACGGGTGCAGTTGTTTTTTTGCCTATTCCACACTGATGCTAAGGAGGGACTGGTTAGGAGGTGCGGCGCAATATAGATATACATTGGATTAAATTGGCTTCCCTCTGGTCACTAGGGTTGGCAGGTTAAGGGCGGAAATGGGCAGTAGGAGCAACTGCGCGTTCTCCTTTTGGGCATCTTTTCAAGATGATGGGCAGCCTCTCCCCGTGAACTATAGGTTGGTGCAACTTCGGGGATTGGAGAGGGGATGTTCATGGGACTCACCTTATCCAATTTCCCTCGGGGTTTGGAGGGTGAGCTCCTCCCACATGCTTATGGGCGTGGCTCGGATCCAGGTGAAGGTGGCTACCTTCACCTGGATCAGCAAGGAGTTATGCCCAATAGTTGCCTATGAATGTTTTGACAGTAAATTCCGCCCCATTAATTGTTGGCCTCTGCAGGTCCTTTGTTTACACTGTTATAATGTTTGAATTACATTATTTAAATTGACATTATTTAAATTTATGCTAATTTAATAAAGCGACCCATTATTAAATTCCAACTACTGTCTCAGCATCATTACTCCACTTCCGGGGCAAATAACAGACCTTTGACGGGGCCATAATTTACCTGGTAATGATCCCCTTTCATTGGCTCAGTTGTTATAAAGAATCAAAATGACACACTTACTGACTGATCATATTTTATATATTACTTGATACGTGGTTTCTCTTGACAAGATCGATGAAAGGGTTTCTCATTTTGCAAGAGAATGTAACTTTGTGGGGGGTCCTTGGTGTTCTCTGAGATTGTTTGTTTTCTTGCAAACATTTCATTACCCTAGACTAGGACTAATGAGGTTACCTAGTTTGAGTAATGAAACATCTGCAAGAAAACAAGCAAGCTCAGAGAGAACCGAGGACCCTTCATGGATAGAATCTCATTCTAGACATTAAGCAAAGTTTTAATGGCTGATGTGTTACTTTATAGGGAAAAACGGAAAACACGAATTCTATCTCAATAGACCGTAAAAATCTTCTAAGGGGCTGCTAATGATTGTTTCTGCAACTTAGTGTTCCTGCAAAACTTCTTTCTCATGGTCTTTTCCTTTTTTTCCTAGGAGAAAGATATTATGGATCTTTACTTGGATCCAAAAAACGCCAAAGCGTTCACTTTTTATAGTAAGGGCATGGACAACGGTGATACCTGCTCTTTTGAATCTGCAGAGTTCCCGGGTTGGTTCCTCAGCACTTCTACAGAAGCAAAAAAGCCTATCGGTTTGAGTCAAAAAGGAGGATCTCAGAACATCCTATTTTATTTTGAAAGAAAATCATGAGTCAGAAATTCTGTTCTGCATCTAATAGGCTTTCTGTATACAAATTAGAATAGAGCCAGAATGTATGATTAGGTCAATGAGTATCTTATCTAAGGATAGTTAGATAGTATCCTTGTTGAAATAAAGAAACTTTGGAAGAATTATTTCATATTTGGGGGAAGGCGCAATACATCTCATGTATTGCCTACTGTCCCTGTCCTACTGTCCTACTGTCCTGTTGTCCTTTTTTATCATACTTTTTACTTATGTTGATAAAAACTTCTATCCTATACATGTTTGACAAATAAATAAATAAAAATAAATAAATAAAATAAATGAAACGGACTTGATTGTTGTATAGTCTTTATGGTCTTTAGAACAATATGCTTTCGAACAGTAGGTTTGTTTACCCATGTGAATTAAGCTGGTTGACTGAAAGTGATCTTTTGGTAATGAGATAGCAATAGCACTTAGACGTACTGTATATACCACTTCATAGTGCTTTACAGCCCTCTCTAAGCTGTTTACAGAGTCAGCATATTGCTTCCAACAATCCAGTTCCTTATTTTACTGATCTCAGAAGGATTGAAGGCTGTCAATCTTAAACTTGTCAGGATAGAAATTTGGGGAGGATTACGCATGTGTCACAGACTGCTTTAGATGCCTCCACAAAGAGCTCCCAAATGTAGGTTTGAAAAGTTAGAAAATACCCCCGCTTGAATTCCTTAAAAGACAGTTTGATCTGTAGTGCAATAACAGTAAATCAAAGAGAGTGAAGATAAATGTTGAAAAGGGAGGACTTCTTCTGCTTTCACTATCGGCAAAAGTGAGTACAAAATATTACAACAAAGCAAAGATGGCGGAGGAAGGAACCTTAAACTCCGGAGGAAGCGCTGAAGCAAAATTAGATCAACTGCTTCAGACATTTGGATCGTTTGAACAAAGATTTAAAGCAGTCCAAACAGTTAAAGAGTGGTCAAAAGAACAAGCTGGGAAAAAAAAAAAGAGAATCAAGTTAAAAGCCAAGCTGAAGTGCACAGGCAGTATAATTACAGACTAACTAATTTAGAGGATCAACAAAGGAGATGAAACCTGCGTTTACGTGGTTTTAAACAAGGTTTTGGAGCAGGATTGAAACTGCCTGAAGTACTCCATGATTTGATAAAGGTGAACAGAGTTCAAATTAATTTCAAAGATATAGAACAAGTTCACTGGAGTGCCCACATAGAAATCTGGTGAGGCAAAGAGATACTATTATGGTGTTGGCAAGCGAAAGGAAAACCGATTTGATTTATAGACACCTGAAAGGCATTGCTCACTTCAGTCAAGATGGAAATGAGATAAGAGTTCTCAGAGATCTCTCTGGGAAACCTTGAAAGAGGGCTGCTTTGGTGTTTCAAGGAAATGAGATGCTTAAAGCACATTCACTGGAAGAGGGGAAAGTGTTATTGCAACAGCTGGGTATCAATTTCGGAGAAGCCAGCAGAGCTATGAGGAGCAGAAGGAGAAGAAGCAGCCTCAGATTCTAGTGGCTGTGGTACTCCTGATGAAGAAGAAAGGCAAAGAGAGGAGCAGCTGAGAGCATTGGTTGCACAGGTTGAAGCCCTCAGGAAGGAACAGAGGAAGAAACTGAGAATGCAACCTGAGAGGAAAGCGAAGAAGTGAAGAGTCGAATCTGATTCTGTCTCTTCTCTTTGGAAATGTTTCTGAAACATTTTGCCTATTGTTTTTTTATTCTACTCTCTTTTTCTGGGAAAAAAGTGGTTGTAAGGGGAGCCCAGAGATGTGGCAACATAATCTGGATGGGTACCTTCATGGAAGGACAAGGGGAACTCTTGTCCTCCCCCTCTCCTGGGGGGAGGCACTTTGTGGGGGGTGAGAAGGGTGAGAAAAGGGAAAATAAGTAACCTTACAGCAAAACAAAAGGGGAAAAGGATTAAACTTATATATTATGAGTGATTGTATTATAATGGTTTTAATTGTGAATGGTTTGGGATCGGATTTGAAATGCAATAGAATGTTAAGGATGGCCAAGCAAAACAAAGTGGATATTATGGTTTTGAAAGAAACACATAAAGGACGTGGAGGAAGGGACAAACTGGTTAATGATAGAAATTGGAAATGGATATACGAATCTCATGATACCCAAAATAGTAGAGGTACTACGATTCTTATTCCCTAGAGAGTCTCATTTGAGGAGGGGGGAGTTCAGAAAGACAAAAAAGAGAGGTGGTTGTTTGTTAAAGGGAAAAAGAACCAAAAGAAATTGACATTGGCAGCAATTTATGCCCCAAATATGAAAACAAAGCAATCTATACTAAACACAATGAGGAAGTTGGATAATTTTATGGAGGACACAAGGTTTTTGGCAGGAGATTTTAACATGCAATTAACAAATGGGACTGGAAATAGTAGGATATTAAATTTAAACAGCCTCAATATGGTGAATCTTCATGTAGACCTACCAAATAGAAGTACTTACTATTTAGCAAGATATCAGACATTTAGCTGCATTGATTATATATTAATGAATAGGGTGGACAATGTACAAGTTAAAAAATTAGATATTAAAAGTATTTGGCTGTCAGATCATGCCCCACTATTGGTAGAATTGGAAATGGGTCAGGAATGCAACCAAAGAATCTGGAGATATAATTCGGTATTAACCTCCAATGAAGAAGATAAAGATAAACTGCAGATAGAGTTAAGCAGGGGTGGGCAGCAGGCAGGACGGGGTGGAATGCAGTTCCACTGGCGAAAATGAAGATGCATGTGCAGTTCCAGCTGATTGGCAGCCGTCACTTCCTGGATTACTGATCTCGGCTCTCCTTTTTTCCCTGCTGCTGCGTCTGCACTCCTTGCTTTTTTCCTCTTTCCTCCTTCCTGGTCTTGGACGAGCCTCCCTCTCTCCTGCCCGGCTCCTCTCCAGCCTTATGCGGCCACCGCTTGAGGTGCAAGCAGAAGGCATGGGTGGAAGCGGCGCTGGCAGCATTTATGCTTCTGGCAGCACCCATTTGCCTAGCTACCCAGCCTGAGGAGGGAGGTGACCCAGGAAGGAAAGCGTGGGAAACGCAAAGCAAATTGTCACCCCAGCAAGTGACACTGGCAAGGATGTAAGTCGAGACTGAACAGTTCACTTGAACGATGATGCTCGTTCAAGCCACTCCCACTTGATCACATAGCCAGCAGTCACATGACCATTAAGCCACACCCACAAAATAAGCCACATGTACAATGTGGCATTAAAAGTTTTGGCTGCCCACTACTGGAGTTAAGGGAATACTTTAGAATGAATGATGTTAAGTGATATACAGCAATCAATTGTTTGGGATGCATGCAAGGCTTATATGAGGGTACAATGCATGGAAGTATACATAAGAGAGAGGTGGGGTAGAGAAACGGAGAGTAAGATAAGGGAGATAGATTTAATACAAGAGCAATTAAGAATAACCAAGAGTAGGGAATGGAATATCTTACTGAAATTGAAAATAAAACAATTGAAATTGTTTGACGAGATCCAATGGAATAAGATGAGAATGACAATGAGACAAAAAATAATGAGTTGGGGACAAAATATCGGACCAGAATATCTCTGGGACCGCCTTCTGCCGCACAAATCCCAGCGACCGGTTAGGTCCCCCAGAGTTGGCCTTCTCCAGGTCCCGTTGACTAAACAATGTCGTTTGGTGGGACCCAGGGGAAGAGCCTTCTCTGTGGTGGCCCTGACCCTCTGGAACCAGCTCCCCCCAGAGATTAGAATTGCCCCCACACTCCTTGCCTTTCGTAAACTTCTTAAAACCCACCTCTGCCATCAGGCATGGGGGAATTGAGACATCTCCCCTGGGCCTATACAGTTTATGCATGGTATGTTTGTGTGTATCTTTTTTGCTTTTTAATAAGGTTTTTTTTAGTGATTTTAAATTATTAGATTTGTTATACATTGTTTTATTGTTGTTGTGAGCCGCCCCGAGTCTACGGAGAGGGGCGGCATACAAATCTAAATAATAATAATAATAATAATAGTAATAATAATAGTAATAATAAAATCAATGAAACAAATGGCAAGATATTTGAAGAAGAGAAAAGAAAAATAATGCATATTAGCTTTAAGAGACTTTAGTGTAGTGGTTAGAAATGATAAACAGCAGCTGGAGAAGATAATGAGGAAATATTATGAGGATTTGTAGAAAGAAGAGCAGGTAAATGTAGGAGCTCTTAATGTTGGGAAAATAGTAAGCGAAGAAGATAAACAAATATTGAATGCAGAAATCACACAAGATGAAATTGCTAGAGTAATTAAAGGGTTAAAACAAGCCAAAGCACTGGGCCCTGATGGGTTTACAGGAGAATTTTACAAAATTTATATGAATGAATGTATATAAGGAAATCCTTTGGGGAAATTGTTTAATGATATATTGCAAACACATGAAATTTTGCAGACAGGGAAGATTTCAGAGATTGTTACCATCCTGAAGGCTGATCGCTGTTTAAGAGATCCAGGGTCCTATCATCCTATCAGTTTGGCAGATCAAGATTATAAAATATTTATGAAGATATTGGCAAATAGACTTGAAAATATCTTACCAAAAATAATTGAAGAAAATCAATATGGGTTTGTAAAGGGTAGGAAGATATGTGAATCTATTAGAAATGTAATACATGTGATGCACCATGCTACTGTTACTAAAAGGAAATTGGGAATTTTGAAATTAGATTTATAAAGCCTTTGATAAAATTAATCATAGTTATTTATATAAATTATGCAAGGAATTAAATATGGAGGATAAATTTTGTGGGATTATAAAAGAGATATATAAAGGAAATGAAGCATATATAAGGGTGAATGGACAAAGAACGCAGAGAATTAATATTCAAAATGGCACTAAGTAGGGCGGCATACAAATCTAATAAATAATTATCCCCAATGTTATTTGTAATGGCAATAGAGACATTAGCTAATAAGATAAGACAAGATAATACTTGGGGGGGATATAAAGTAGTAGAATTAGAAATGAAATTAAAACTGTTTGCAGATGATGCAATCATATTGACCCAGACACTGATGGAGATGATTAAAGTTATAAAAATTATTCTGCAAGAGTTTAAACAGCAATCAGGGTTATCGATCAATATGGAAAAATCAGTGGAAACTTGGAAAAAATGCCAGGGGAAATTAGGATTATATAAATCAAAATTGTCATCATTATATGTAATAAAGAGAGACAATGAAATAAATCTAAATAGGGTTAAAGGAGAGTTTAAGGAAAAAGGGATAACTAAGATAGAACAGTTATACGAGAAGGATGGGAGGGTTAGTAGAAATTGTATAGAATGGTGGATCAGTAAAGGAAGTGTTCTGCCTGGGCCCAGGGCCACCCAAAATGAAGCAATTATACAAACACACACACACTCACAGGCTTGGAAAAAAGCAAAAAGATCAGTGACTGCAAGAACAATGGTAGTTTATTAGTCCAAAAGATCAGAGTTAATCACTTAAGCCAGCAACAGAAGCCTTTCTGGCTTACATCAGCCAATTACTCACTGCTTGAGTGTCAGAATGTTCAAAGTCGTCCAAAGGCAAAATGAAACCATAATGCATCAAAGTCTTTCTCCAAAAACTGAATGATAAATTCCCACGTCTCCTGCAAGCCTCCCCTTTTTAACTCTGCGGCAGCGTCTTTGATTCCTAACAGCTGTGACTTAGAATCTGTTTCTGCATCTGCGCAGCTGCTCTTGGCATCCCAGCATTCTCCTGACTCGGACATTTAGAATAGGATCATTCATCATTTCCTCCCCGTCTGACTCAGATGAGACCCTGGCTGGAGATCTGACCCGCTCTGCTGCCCTCTTTGCCTCAACAACTCCTTCCTCATCTCTGGCCTGAAGCCAACCACAACAGGAAAATGGTTACAAATAAATGCAATATGCAAATACTTGAATGAAAGGGAGTATAAAGAAGCACTACTAAGGGAGGAGATAGTGTTAGAGAAAATAATAAGAGGAAAAAGTGATGGCATCAAGGCACAAGCAAGTAATATATATAAGATGTTAGTGTAGGCAAATGAGTGTGTGATCCAAGGACTGACTAAATGGTAGCAGAGTGGATTACAAGTAGATGTGCAAGAGATGAAGAGTATAGTGGAGAATATAAGGAAAATTAAGAATACAAAGGTTAGGGAAATGAGAAGGAAAATATTGCATAAGTGATATTACACACCCACTCAACTTGCATAGAGCATAATGTTAAGAACACAGGTGTCAAGATAAAGGGGTATTTATGCATATGATTTGGGAATGTCTGGTAGCGCAGAACCTTTGGAAAGAAGTGCAAGAGGACACCAATAGGATGTTAAACATACGTTGGACAATTACAAAGGAAATGGCGGTAATAGTCAAAAGGAATGAGGTGGGAGAATTTGGAGAAATAAAAGAAGCAGTGATAGATAACGTTCAGGCGGTAACAGTCCTAGGTTGGAAGGATGCGACAAAATGGACAATACAAAATTGGTATTGGTACATGGTGGATCATATTCAGTCTGAGATCATGGATAAGAGGATGAATTCGGCCAATGAAACTGAGTTGCAGGAACTGATGGGACAATGGGACAAGATAAGAGGATATGTGGTCAGTAGAAAGGGGATTAAACATTTTAAAATAATAATGAAAAAAATAAAAACAAGAAAGTAAAAGAAGAACTGAAATAAGAAGGAGCAGATGGGAGAAGATCTGGGCAATGATAAAGCTACAAATTTATAAGACTGATAAATGGTTATTTAATTATTAATTGAACTACTAATTGGAATGTGAGATAGCCTATATTTGTAATATTGAAAGGAGAATGAGCAGGTGAAAGAAGACTTAAATAATGATATATTTATAACTGTATAAGGTTCTTAAATGGATTTGTAGAGACAATTTTGAACTCATTATTAGAACTATAAGATTATTATAATGTGAATTATAATGGTAAAGAAAAACAGGGAGAAAGGGAAAAGGGATATAATAAAGCTATGATTATTAAGGGAGGATTAATATGGGAAAAATAAATAGTACTGATTATGATTTATATATATTTTTGGGGAAGTATCTATGACTTCAACTGAATAGATTATGGTGAAAACAAAGAGATGAAAGATTATTGCACTGAGATTGTGAAAATCAGATTAGGGATTATTATTATTATGTTGGGCATGATAGCGAAGGATATATAGAGTAGGGGAAAGTATTACATTGGGAATGACAGTGAAATTAAATAGATTAGGGAAGATTATCACACTGAGTTTGACAGTGGAAGATATATAGAATAGCGAAGATACATAGATTAGGGAAGATATATAGATTAGGGAAGATTATCACACTGTGAATGACAGTGAAACCAAATAGATTAGGTAAGATTATCATACTGGGTTTGACAGTGGAAGTTATAGATTAGGGAATATTATTACACTGGGAATTACAGTGGAAAACATATAGATTAGGGGAAATTATTACTGTACTGGGATTGATAATGGAAGATACTTTCAGTGAAAAATAAATAGAAAAATACGTTACACTATAATTATGATATGCTAGATTAGAAATGATATATTTGTAAAATGAAAGGAATTATATAATGTTTAAGCATAGAAAGAAGATATAATTTAAACTCTTAATAGTAACCTCCCCCCGTATTGCTATTGTTATAATTAGATTTAAGGTATTATATGAACCAATTTCTTTTCCTTGTTGTATGAAGAGAAGTAAATTTGGAACTTTCCTCATAAAGGGAAGTTATATTAAAATGAGGGTTTAAAAACATGAATGAGATAAGTAAGAATATAAGAAATGGACTAAAGCACTATGGCATAGTTTTAGTAAAAAAAAAAAAAGCAAATAGCCAAGGAAAATTTTTGATAGCTTACAGCATTTTCAACCCGAATGAGAACAGAAAACAATATTTGAAATCTGGATGACAAAATTAGAAAAGGAGGTAGCACAAGATCAATGATGTATACCAAACAAAACAGATAAAAAATTAAGAATTTTGATTAAGAATTTGGCAATTGACACTACTCTATTATCGCGAGGGTTCCGTTCCAAGACCCCTCACGATAATCGATTTTTCGCGATGTAGGGTTGCGGAAGTAAAAACACCATCTGTGCATGCGCGCCCTTTTTTTCTATGGCCGCGCATGCGTAGATGGTGGAGTTTGCGTTCCCCGCCGCCCACGCAAAGGGGAAACCCCGATTCGGCTCCTCGCTGCTGCTGCGCTACTGAGCAGATCAGCTGCTGGGCGGCCGAAGGAACCTTCCCTGGGTCTTCCCCCTCTTGCTGGCGGGCGGGCGGCGGGCATCAGCGAGGAGCCGGGGTTTCCCCTTTGCGTGGGCGGCCGGGAAGACCCAGGTTGGGGGCTCGAGGGGGGTGCTGGGAAGCCCCCCAGGCCGGCTGCGACCTTTTAAAACAGCCGCACCGCTTCCCAGCTGACTCACGAAGCCAAATGCGGAAGTGGGGTTTTTTTTAATTAATATTTTTTTTAAAACCGCGATATAGCGTTTCGCGAAGATCGAGATCACGAAACTCGAGGGATCACTGTATATTGTATTGTATTCTAATTTGAAGGTATGTGAATTTGTATTTCTGTAAGGTGTAAAAATTCACACAAACACACCAAAAAAATAGATGTTGTAGTATAAAGTGAGATGAACTTTAACCAGCCTTCAGGCTGTCAGTCTCTTGGCCAGTGTAACCCATCCATGATCAAATATAATTCTCCAAGACCCACAGAGTCCCTAATTCAGAGCCACTCCATATTGCCAGGGTTCAATTTTAGACTAGACCCCTCTAGACTTCAACAGCCTCCAGATCAGGGGTGATTTCCAATATTTTTTACTACTATGTGGGTATGGCTTAATTTTGTGGGGAATGGCTTGATGCTAATGTGACCGGGTGGGAGTGGCTTGATGCTCATGTGACTGGGTGGAAGTGGCTTCATGGCCATGTATGGGTGGATATGGCTAGGTGGATATGTGATTGGGTGGGCATGGCCAATTTAACAGTCTATTTTGCCAATTTAGCAGTCCATTAAACAACACACACAAATTGAACTTTAATTTGTTTTGCTCCTGGAGGGTGATTCGTGTGCTTTTGTTTGCATGTTTCTCTTTTGGTTAAATTTTCTTTTTACTAGATGGTTTTTTAAGTTGTGTAGGAGTCAAGTGGTTCACTTCAGGAAATTCAGTTTTGCAGTGATTTTTCTTAGCCCCAAGGTGCTTACAATCAACAAATAGTACAAACCAGGGAAGGCATTGCCTCTCCTTGTTTTGGGTGGGTGGGAGGCAAGGGACTCTGCCCAAAAGCTGGGCCTCCTTAGAGAGGCAAATGAGCAGGTTTATGTGTACTGCGGAACCTGGAAACAAGCACTCCTCAGCAGCAACCTCCTGCGTACTTGGGACTGTTCCCCAACCAAGTGCCCTAGCTCAGTGCCAGGACATACAAGAAGGAAAAAGGGTGCTTCTTCTCTGAGCTTTTTTTTTTTTGAATAATTTTTATTTATTTTTTAAAATATGAGACAAACAAAACAAACAACATTTAACATATATAGGAGCTACCATTGCTCCTCTTATTATAGAAGTCTTCTTAATACAAAAATGAAAAAAACTAATTCTATTTAGATCAATACAGAATAGTTAACTTATCAATAAAGTATCTATTTGTATTCAATACTAATGTAAAAAATATGCAATTTCAAATATTTTCTATTAATTATACAATTGTGGTTAGAATAATTAAACTCAATTAATAACAATGAAGTTATTCATCAAATGTATTATATTCAACATTATACATTTGCTATTCCATACTTTATTTTATTGTCTTCAATAATCTTTGTTTTTTATTTTTTTGAATTCCACCATTTATACACTTTTTCCCAAGTTTTATAAAATTCAGATTCCACTTGGTTATTTAACCTTCTCGTCATCATATCCAATTCTGCACATTCCATAATCTTCCTAAAAATCTCTTCGTCTTTTGGAGTTTTCTTTTCTTTCCATTTTTGTGCGAATGCTATTCTTGCAGCTACTAATATGTGAATTATTAAATAATATACTTCTTTTTTATATTTAATATCAGTAATGCCTAGTAAAAAAAATTCTGGAGTCTTCCTAATTTCCTTATTTGTAATTTCTTTCAGCCATTTTTCTACCTTATTCCAATACATCTTAGATTTGGGGCATGTCCACCAAGCATGGAAGTATGTGCCAATTTCCTTTTTACATTTCCAAAACATAGGAGAGGCACTAGGAAACATCTTTAAAATCCTGTTTGGTGGAAGATGCCATCTATAAAATATTTTCATTTGATTCTCTTTGAAAGAAATTGATCTAGTTATCTTCCAGTTATATAGCCAAACCTTTTCCCATGTATCTAACTTTATTTCTTTTCCAAAATTTTTACACCAACTGATCATATTATCTTTCAATATCCAACCTATCATCTTGTAGTTTATTAAGTATTTATATAACTTCCCAATCAATTTTCCTTGATTTTGAGTTAATTTCCCAATTACATTATTATCCTTCTTGAATATAAATATTCTCGTGTCTTTTTGATATCTAGAGTTAATCTGGGCATACTGCCACCAGTCTATTTCTACCCCTGATTTTTGTAATTCTTGTTTTGTTTTCAATTTTAGTCGATTATCAAGTAAATCTCTATATTTCCATATTTTAACTAAGTCGGATGAGAAATTGCTTCAATCGGTGAAATCCAATCTGGCATTACTAAGAAATTATTTTTTTAAATCTCTTTCCAAACATCTATTAATGCCTTTCTAATTATATTCCTATTAAAATATGAATGAGTTTTGGACTTTTCGTACCATACAAAGGCATGCTAGCCTAACATTAAATCATGGCCTTCTAAATTTAATAGTCTTCTATTTTCCAAGGTTATCCATTCTTTTATTCATAATAGTGCCGTGGCTTGGTAATATGAAAGAGCCGGGGTGGCACAGCAGGTAGAGTGCTGTACTACAGGCCACTGAAACTGACTGTAGATCTGAAGGTCAGCGGTTTAAATCTCATCACCGGTTCAAGGTTGACTCAGCCTTCCATCCTTCCAAGGTGGGTAAAATGAGGACCCGGATTGTGGGGGCAATAGCCTGGCTCTATTAAGAAGTGCTATTGCTAACATGTTGTAAGCCGCCCTGAGTCTAAGGAGAAGGGCGGCATAAAAATTGAATGAATGAATAAATAAATAAATAAATATAACTTCCAATTTGGTAAGGCAAGTCCTCCTCTCCTTCCGATCTTCTAGTGAGCTTTGTTTTATTCTTGGTTTCTTACCTTGCCATATAACTTTTTTTAGTAGTCTTAGTTAATTCTTTAAAGAAATTCCCTCCTGGATTTATTGGATGTACCGGAAATAAAAATAATACTTTAGGAAGAATATTCATTTTAATTGTAGAAATTCTTCCTACTAGAGATAACTGTAAATTATTCCATATTTCCAAATCTTTTTTAATTTGACCTAATAGCTTTATATAATTATCATTTTTCAAAGACATAACTTTTGCAAAAATCCAAATGCCTAGATATTTTACTTTTTTTGTTATTTTCATATTTGTTAATTTTTCTAGTTGTTTTTTCTGTAAATCCATCATGTTTTTTACAAGCATTTGTGTCTTTTCATTGTTAATTTTCAAACCAGCTACTTTTCCATATTCTTCTATTAATTCTACTAATTTTAACATTGATGTCAATGGATCTTCTATTATGAAGACAACGTCGTCTGCAAAAGCTTGGACTTTGTAGATTTCTTTTTGATTTTCAAACCTTTTATATCCTTTTCTGTTCTTATTTTTATTAATAATGTTTCTAATGTTAGGATAAATAATATGGTAATATAGAACAACCTTGTCTAACTCCCCTTTGTATTTCTAATCTTTCAGTTTGTTCATTGTTTATTATAATTTTTGCTGATTGGTTAGAGTAAATTGCATCTATAATATTAAAACATTCATCTTATTTAATTGTATTTTTATAAAGGTCCAATCTATGTTATCAAATGCCTTTTTTGCATCAAGGAATATAAATGCCATTTGTTTTTCATGGTATTGTTCATAATATTCTAAAGTATTTATAATTGTCCTCAAATTATTTTTAATTTGTCTACCTGGTAGAAATCCGTTCTGGTCTTCATGTATCATTTCATTTACAATGTTTTTAAGTCTACATGCATATATTGTTATGAAAATTTTATAGTCTACATTTAATAATGAAATTGGTCTATAATTCCCATTTTTTTCCTTTTCTGTTCCCTCTTTGTGTATTAATGTTATTAAAGTTTCTGACCACGTTCTAGGTGATTTATCATCCGCTATTATGTTATTAAATATCTCCAACATGTTGGAGAAAAGTATTTCATTGTCTAACTTGTAAAATTCTGCAGGTATTGCAGGGCCAGTAGCTTTATTATTTTTCTGGTTTGTAATAGATTGTTGTAATTCTAACGTTGTGAAAGGATTATTAAGTTTTTGTTGCTGGTCTTCAGTTAATATCGGTAGATCTATAGTACAGTGATCCCTCGATTTTCGCGGTCTCGATTTTCGCGAAACGCTATACCACGGTTTTTCAAAAAATAATAATTTAAAAATACTCCACGGTTTTTTTTCTATTCCATGGTTTTTCCCACCCGATGACGTCATACGTCATCACCAAGAGTCACTTCTCTGTCTCTTTCTCTTTCTTTCCTGTCATTCTCTGCTTCAATCATTTTCTCATTTCTCTTTTTTTCTCCCCTTTTTTCTATCATTTCTCTCTCTCTTCCTTCCACTCTTCTCTCTCTCTCTTTCTCTCTCTCACTCTCTTCCTTCCTTTCTCATCTCTTTCTTTCTTTCCTTCTCTCTCTTTCTCTTTCTCTATCTCTCCCCCTCTTGCTCTCTCTCTTTTTCTCACTTTCCCTCTCTCGTGCACCCACCAGCCTCCGGAGAATGCCTGTCCTGCCTCTCTTGCAGCAGAGGAGAAAGAGAGGTGGAGCGGGTGGGCGAACGGACGAGCGGCGGGCGGGCGAACGGACGAGCGGCGGGCGGGCGAACGGACGAGCGGCGGGCGGGCGAACGGACAAGCGGCGAGTGGGCGAACGGACAAGCGGCGAGCGGCGGGCGGGCGAACGGACGAGTGGCGGGCGGGCGAACGGACGAGCGGTGGGCGGGCGAACAGACGAGCGGCAGGCGGGCGGGCAGGCGGGCGAATGGACGAGCGGCGAGATGTTTATTTTATTTACTGTATTTAGATAGATGTTTATCTAATATTAGTTGCACTTTCGTCGCTCCCCGGCTCCACCATCTGCGCATGCGCGGCCATGGAAAAAGGGCGCGCATGCGCAGATGGTGTTTTTACTTCCGCACCACTATATTGCGGATAATTGATTTTCGCGGGAGGTCTTGGAACGTAAACCCCGCGAAAATCGAGGGATCACTGTACTTAAATAGTCTGCAATCGCCTCTTCTTTTATTTCTTCTTTCCCATACAATTTCCTATAAAAGTCTAATACTATTTCCTTCTTTTTGTCTATTTTATGTCTTATTACTCCATCCCCCTCTATCAATTTTTTAATAATTTTAGATTCTCTTTCCTTCCTTAATTTATATGCCAGCCATCTTCCTGGTTTGTTTGCGTATTCAAAATATTATTGTTTCGCTCTTTTTATTTTTCCCGCGATTTGTTCTTGTTCTATTAACTTTATTTTATGTTTTAATATATCCCTCTGGTTTTTAACTTTATCATCCTGTTCATTTTGTTGAATTTCTAATTCTAATTTTTTTAATTCATCCTCTAATTTTTGATATTGTACCTTTTTCTCTTTGTTTTTCCTAGCTGTATAAGAAATTGTTAAGCCCCGAATATATGCTTTTGTTGTATCCCAGAGATTTTGTGGGGTTGTATCATTATTTTTATTTATTTTTAAAAAGAGTTTCAATTCTTTCCCAATCCACTCTTTATATTCAGGGACACACAAGATATCCCTATTCATGTACCAATTATTAATTTTTTGCCTACCTTTCCAATATATTACCAATGGGCTATGATCTGCTCAAGTATTGGTTTCTATTTCAATATCCTTCATCCTTTCCATTGTGTATGCTGATGCCCATGCCATATCAATCCTAGTCCAAATTTTGTGGGGGTTGGAATAAAAAGTATATTGTTTATTTTGTGAGTGGCATTCACGTCATATATCTTTTAATAATAGTTCTGTACTCATTTTCCAAAAAGTTGTTGGTGAAATTGCTTTTTCCCTCTTTTCCTTCTTCCTCCCTGTATAATCCATTTGACTGTCTGAGATTGCATTAAAGTCACCTACTATTATCATGTTTTCTATTGATAACTCAATTATCTTATCGTGTAATTCCTTATAAAATTGCTTTTGATTGTCATTCAGTGCATATATTGATATAATAATGAGAGGTTTTGGTTCTATATCTAGTTGTACAATCAAAATTCTACCTTCGTAGTCACTATACATTTGTTTTCTCTCTATTGTTTCATCAATGTACATTACTACACCTCGTTTATCTGCTAAACTCGTGAATATTTTCCCGAGTTTTGGCTTGTTAAGTAATTTTCTATTTGACTTTTTGATATGAACTTCTTGTAGAATATTTATTTGTGCTCTTTGTTTCTTGAGCTTAGTCAATATTTGATTTCTTTTCCTGGGGTTATTCAATCCATTAGCATTTACTGAGAAGATTTTTAAATCTTGTGACATCTCTATTTATAGTATTTTTTGGTTTTTTGGAGTTCTCTCAATCTACTACCTAACACCAGTTCTTGTTGAATTTGGGGTTGTTTCTTTCTAACATCCTGTATTTCCTCCCTCTCTTTACTGGTCATCCCCTTTTCTTCTTCTTTGTCCTTTATCTCTTTGTGTAGTTGTTCTGTTCTATTCAATCCACTTTGTGCAAAGAAGGCTCTTGCTTCTTCTACGTTCTCTATCTTTATTCTCCGTCCTTGCCAAGTTAGAGAGAGACCTTCTGGTACCAGCCATCTGAAAACTTTATTTTCTTTTATTAGTACACTTGTAAGGAAATAGTATTCTCTTCTGCTCTCTCTTACTCTTTTAGGGACTTGTTTCAATATTATGATGTCTTTCCCTTTGTGTTTCCGAGTTTGATTTCTTGCCTGTTTCAAGATGTCATCTCTAATTATTCTCCTAGAGAATATGATGTGGACCTCTCTTGCTAAGTTGTGCCCCCGAACATAGCCAGTCTGAACTCTGTAAATTTCATCTATCTCTCTTATGAGATCTTGTGGGTCCATCTGTAAAATTTATCCTATTATCTCTGCAATTTTTGCTGTTAAATCTTCATCTTTCAGGCCATGTGAGGCGGATCGTAATTCCAAATTGGTTATTGCTTCGTCAAAGCCTGTGTTAATTGTGTAACTATGTTCTTCATATTCTTCCATTTTTTGTCCTACATCCTCGAGTTTATCCTCCATTATTTTCATTCTTTGTTCATTCTCATATAGATTTTGTTGTATAGCTTTCATATTGCCATCCATCTCCTTCATACTTTCTTTTACTTCTCCTATTTCAGTTTTAACATCTCCCATTTCTGTTTTAATATCACTTATTTCAGTTTTCAGATCGCCCATTTCATTTTTCGTTTCTTCCAGATATTTTTTCACTTCTTCTCTGTTTGTATCCATTGCTTTATTTCTCTGCCCCTCCCTTGCCAAAATTTTATTTTTATTTATTTTATTTGTGTATTTTGCTATTTTGTATTGGTAGTATACAAAGATATAACAATGTTTATATACATGATACTAGTGTGAGAGAGAGAGATACATTAGGTCAGGGACAGTAGGCATGCTGGTGGCTACCAGCACGCCTCTTACTCCCCTCTTAGGAATCAGTTGAGGTCAACAGTGGGTAGTCTAAGGGTAAAGTTTTGTTTACTAAAGTCATATTTTCTATAGTTGAATTTGGAGCAGTTTACTTTAAGTTTGTATGGGCTGTGTGCTCGTGTATTGTTGTGGTTGAAACTGAAGTGGTCGTTGACAGGAAAGATGTTGTAGCAGATGATTTTATGGGCTCTGTTTAAGATGTGTTTAAGGCGACATAGTTCTAAGCTTTGTAAACTTTGTATTACTCCTGAAAGATCTGGTGCTATGCCTCCCCCGGATCCCTGATGGCCGTACTGCCACTAGTTGTACTTGAGAGCTTACTGCAGAGGATCCTATGACTGTGACATAACTCGACTCCCATGTCTTGTCTAAGGGACTTGGCCTTTGCCTTGCTTTGGCAGGTCCCTCTGTAGGCTATACTTCTAATTAGAGATTTGATTTGAGTATGTGCAACCTGTTAATGCACATTACAATAGGACAACATAAATTGCTAAGAAACAGAAAAAGAAAGGTAAATATTTTTTTAAAAAATTAAGATACCATGTATGGGGCCACCCTGTGGGGAAAAACCCTCTGAGGGTAGGCCATAGAAAAGTTAGCTCCTTGCATGAACGAACATCACTCATGGCTACCACCACTCCCTATTCTCAGTAACATAGAAAATATATTTATATATACTATTACTTAATGTATATGCTGTTACAACAGGGGGCACCCAATATCCACCTTATGGGTATGGGAGTAGACCCCTTAGCCCCCCTGGCCTCTCCCCCTGCCTGGTCCCTTTGGGAGGACAAAGGCCTAAATCTGGCCACATGCAGGGAACAAAGGCTGGCTGCTGGACTGCTGGCCTGAGGGAGGGGGCTCAAAAGAGGCTGAGAGGAGGGGAAGTGAGTGGCGACCATGCAGTTCCCCATGTCCCAGTGCAATGTGAATGGTGAAGGAACAGTCTTAACTCATACAGTTGGAGCCTAGCTCCACCCTTCTTGGAGAATGGGGATGACTGTTGCCAGCGACTATAGCGAGCTGGTCATGAATAGTTTTTTAAAGATTATGCTTAGTGGCTGAAGCAGCAGCCAGGAGACCCAAGCAAACCTCTTCTGGCACAAGGGTCTCCTTTGTTTGCTTGAGCTAAGATAGAAGACAGAGTATAGTAGCCTGCCTGTCCCCTTAATTGGTGGAGGAAGCGAAAATGAGGAATTACTAGACTGGCCTGCCTTCCCAGAAAGCACTGCTGGTCTCTACCCCTGCCCATCTGTTATGTATGGAAGGACCAACGACAGGAGATGCCTAGAGAGGCTCCATACAGGAAGTGTTATGAGAACAGGAAAGGGCACCGGGAGAGGGGCGGTAACCTAGCAACCAGGGAAAATAAGGGATTACCATTGGTTTGTTCCTCAGCCAGCTGGCAGTTAAATAGGGGAAACCCGAGGAGGTTTGACAGTTGAATACTGACTGTTGTATTAACATTATGTTTATGCTGGAATAAAGCAGTTCAAGCAAAGCCGCAATTACGTGTCCGAATCTGTACCAAGCCACTTCTTGGCAACGAGGATTTCCACGCAAGTATACAATCCAAGAAATTAAGTTAAATAAAAGGAAATGATGTCTACACAACTTAATTTTCCGCCTTTCAACCCTAAGAGTGAAACATGGGATTCATACGTGGCCCGATTTGACTGTTTCCTTATTGCTAATGGGTTCACAGAAATCTCAGACGACAGGAAACGTGCATATTTTCTAGGGTTCTGTGGAGCCAAAATGTTCGAAACAGCAAGAGCCCTATTTGCCCCCACCCCAATACATGACATTCCATGGCAGCAGTTCTTAAATACCCTCCAGGAACATTATGCCCCAGCACCTTCCCAGTGTGCCAGGAGATATAAATTCTACCATCGTAATCAAACAGAAGGAGAATCAATAAATGATTTTGTAGCGGCTCTCCGATGCGCAGCATTATACTGTGAGTTTGACAACTTAGAAGATTATTTACTAGACCGACTTGTATTTGGTGTAAGAGACGGCCGTTTAAAACGCCGTTTATTGTCAATCAGAGACTTAACGTTCAAGACAGCTTTAGCGGAGGCTAGGGCTTTCGAGCTCTCAATGCAGTCATTAGCAGAGATGGAAAGCACTGTAAATGCCACCACATTACTTCCTGATGTTAATACAAAACAAATTCCACAAGACATTGAAAGGTCTTTGGGGTTAGAAGAAGAGGTCTGCACATTAGCTGTTGCAAGAAACAAAGTCCAGCCAGTTGAGCGAGCTAGACGACCACCATCTCCATGCAGAGGGTGCGGAGGAGATCACTTTAGATCAAATTGCCCCTTTAAAGACTTTAATTGTTGGAGATGCGGAGGACGGGGCCACATAGCCAGAGCCTGTCAATTCCGCCGACAGCAACCTTCAACAGCCTCAAGCCAGAAGTATAATAGCTGTAGTGGAGGACGAGGGAACTACAAGGACTCGAATTACCGACGTCAAGATTGCAACGTAATATACACGCGTCCATCGCAGAGGTCTACGGTTGTCAGTGAAACTTCCTCATCATCCGAAAAGATTACAGTGGTTGTTCGCCTGGGCCACATGCTGTGCAACATGCAGGTTGACACGGGTTCGGCTTGCTCACTGGTGTCGTGGTCTACAGCTAAGCAGTGTTTTCCGAAATTGTCAAAAAACGGGTTGTTACCATGCCGATTGAATCTACGAGATTATCAAGGCCACGCTATTCCAGTGATAGGAGAAGGACGTTTTGCTGTTCAGTTCAAAAAATTTAAGGGACAATTACCATTAATAGTGGTGGATGGGCCATTTTCTAATCTATTGGGGTTGGATTGGTTCCAAGCATTGGGCCTAGAAGTAATGGGAATAAATATGGTAAGGGGGCTTCTTCGTTCATGACCTTGGCCCAAGAATTTCCAGATGTGTTTGATGGGAAACTAGGCTGTTATAACGGTTCACCTATTTCTTTCAGCTTGGATCCGAAAGTGCCTGCACTACGCTTAAAGCCCCGCCGAGTACCTTTGGCACTCAGACCAAAGGTAGATGAGGAATTAGATAAGCTAATAGCCCAGGGAGTTTTAGAGCCAACAGATCAAGCTGTATGGGAAACTCCTGTCATAAGTGTAGTAAAGGCGGACGGAGGAATTCGTATATGTGGGGATTATAAATGTACCATAAACAAGGCATTAGCTCACCATTCTTATCCCCTTCCAGTAGTACAGCGTCTTCTGCACTCACTGGAAAAGGGTAATTTGTATGCGAAGTTAGACCTATCGCAGGCCTACCAACAGCTTACGGTGGACCGTGAAACTGCAGAAGCACAAGCTATAGTCACACATAGAGGGGTGTTTCGTTGCCGAAGGTTACAGTTTGGGGTATCAATAGCCCCGGGAATTTTCCAGGGATTCATGGAGAGGCTTCTTTATGGATTGGAAGGGGTCATGCCATACTTCGACGATGTCCTAGTATCCGCCTGCTCGGAGACGGAATTATTAGCAAGAGTTAAATCGGTCTTAACAAAATTTCAAGAGAAGGGGTTGAAGTTAAAATTGAGTAAGTGCGTGTTGGGAGTTACTAAAGTAGAATTCTTAGGGTTTATAGTGGATGGACAAGGTATCCATCCTACCCCTGAGAAAACCAGAGCCATCAGGGAAGCCCCTACTCCTCAGTCTAAAGTGGAATTACAAGCTTTTTTAGGATTGCTAAATTTCTACGCTGTGTTCATTCCACACAAAGCATCAATAGCGGAACTGTTACATCGCTTATTAGATAGTAAGACACATTGGCACTGGGGACCCAGAGAAGAGGCCGCTTTTGTGGCCGTAAAAGATGTTCTGACCTCCAATACTATATTGATTCAATATTCCCCAACATTACCATTGGTTTTGACTTGTGATGCCTCCCAGTTTGGAGTAGGAGCTGTGTTAAGTCATAGACTTCCAAATGGGTCGGAGGCCCCATTAGCGTAGTTTTCTAGAACTCTTGCTAAGGCTGAGCAAAACTTCGGGCAAATAGACAAAGAAGCATTGGCCTTAGTGGCAGGGGTGCGAAGATTTCACGATTATTTGTACAGAAGAAAATTTGAACTTGTAACTGATCATCAACCCTTACTAGGAATTTTAGCAGGAAATCGCCAAAGTCCTGTAGTTCTGTCACCCCGCTTGGCGAGATGGATTATATTCTTAGCAAACTATACTTACAGGTTGGTGTACCGGCCAGGAAAGCACATTGCCCATGCCGATGCGTTAAGTAGATGTCCTCTTCCAGATATCTTGGAAGACCCGGCGCCAGTGTCCTGTGTGTTAGCCATTGAGGAGAGTCCATTAGTTTTAGTCGCATCGGAGGTAGCGAAACAGACAAGCCGTGACCCAACGTTGGCTATAGTAAGACAGTGGGTGCTCCGGGGGTGGCCTAAAAAGGAGCAAGCACCTGAATATTCCTGTTATTGGAGGTGCCGTTCGGAATTATCAGTGGAAAAGGGCTCTTTATTAAGGGGGTCCAGAGTAATTATTCCACCCTCTCTTAGGCGTCAAGTGCTAAGTCTTCTCCACAAGGGGCACCCCGGAATTGTAAGGATGAAAGGCCTGGCCCGAGACTACGTGTGGTGGCTGGGAATAGATCATGAGATAGAAGAGTGTGTAGAGGCATGTCTAAGGTGTCAAGAAAACAGGCCCTCACCTCCTAGAGCACCACCACTAGCATGGGAACCCCCTGCAGGCCCATGGGCTCGCCTCCATATTGATCTAGCTGGGCCTTTCCTGGGTCAAACATTTTTAATAGTTGTGGACGCCCATTCAAAATGGTTGGAAGTGGTGCATTTACATTCTACCCAATCATTTGCAGTTATCAATGCGTTGAATGCATTGTTTGCAACCCACGGATACCCAGATATTGTGGTGTCGGATAACGGACCACAGTTCACATCGGTCCTATTTGAAAATTATTTAGTGGCTGCGGGAATCCGTCATGCGCTTACGTCACCGTGGCACCCGGCTAGTAATGGACAGGCGGATCGAATGGTACGATCAGCGAAAGATTCACTTAAGAAACTTCCACAAGGGTCTTGGTCAAAGAAATTATCAGAGATGTTATTGGCCCAGCATTCCACTCCATGTGTGGCCACTCAAAAAACCCCAGCGGAGCTGCTAATGAGTCGAAAATTAAGAATAATTTTAGACAGGTTACACCCATGGTACGGAAACAATTCTCCGTGGCCGGAGGCTCCTCCTAGAAACTTGGAAGTAGGATCTCGGGTTTTTGCCCGAGCTTATGGGGAAGGTCCAACCTGGGTTCCGGCCACCATAGTGAAAGTGTCGGGTCCTCGTTCTTATGAAGTTGAATTAGAGGATGGCAGGGTATGGCGTAGACACTTAGATCAGGTCCGTCTCCGCAAAGCAGAGAAACTCATGGAAGATAATAGTTCCATTCCGCGAGAGGATAATGAAGTACGTTCGGAAATGGCAGGTCCAGGGGTCTTGGACAGTAACGTAGATACCCACCTTCCGTCCCAGTTTACCGTTCCTTTAAGTGCAGAGCCAGAATTCCACGAACCTCCGCGAGGTCAGGTAGCAGGGGAAGACGGACTACGTCATTCGGGTAGAATAGTTCGGAAGCCAACCTACTTAAAGGATTATGTATGTTCCAGAGTAAGGGGGGAGGAGTGTTATGTATGGAAGGACCAACGACAGGAGATGCCTAGAGAGGCTCCATACAGGAAGTGTTATGAGAACAGGAAAGGGCACCGGGAGAGGGGCGGTAACCTAGCAACCAGGGAAAATAAGGGATTACCATTGGTTTGTTCCTCAGCCAGCTGGCAGTTAAATAGGGGAAACCCGAGGAGGTTTGACAGTTGAATACTGACTGTTGTATTAACGTTATGTTTATGCTGGAATAAAGCGGTTCAAGCAAAGCCGCAATTACGTGTCCGAATCTGTACCAACTCATACAGTTGGAGCCTAGCTCCACCCTTCTTGGAGAATGGGGATGACTGTTGCTAGCGACTATAGCGAGCTCGTCCTGAATAGTTTTTTAAAGATTATGCTTAGTGGCTGAAGCAGCAGCCAGGAGACCCAAGCAAACCTCTTCTGGCACAAGGGTCTCCTTTGTTTGCTTGAGCTAAGATAGAAGACAGAGTATAGTAGCCTGCCTGTCCCCTTAATTGGTGGAGGAAGGGAAAATGAGGAATTACTAGACTGGCCTGCCTTCCCAGAAAGCACTGCCGGTCTCTACCCCTGCCCTTCCTAGTCTCCAATTTGGCTATTGAAATTAAGCCTGGCTTTCCCTCAGCCCCACTTTTGATCAGGGAACCCATAGCCTCAATCTGAAACCTAGGAAGAGGGTTAGGCGGGCACGGGATATGTGCTCACATTTACCAATTAAAAAAACTTGAAATCTACAATGCTGCTTTATTCAGAACGCTGCAGCAAAATCCTTTTCTTAACCAGAGGAGGAAAACCAGCTTTAATGCATGACTCCTGCTCCTGCTGTCACCATGCAAGCCCATCCACAGCAGAGGAAAGACCCAGGGAGGCTTCTGATACTGCCATCTTCTGTGTGCTCCCCTCCATTCCCATGATTGTCAGTCTGCCTGCCACCCACCACTGGCCAGGCCAGGTGGTGTTCCGGGAAGCCCCGCTACTTCACCCCCCTGCCACTGCTGTCTTGTCCCAAGCAAGGTGGGGAGTGGTGGCATTCATACCATGGGATTCAGCTGTTGCAAGGCACTTCGGGGAAGAACTAGGAAGGGTTCTGATGCTGCCGTCTCCTGTGTCCTCCCCTCCATCAACCTGGTCATAGTCTCAAAGATTGGGAGCACTACACAAGAAAAGGGAGCAAAATTTGCAAGAGTGGAGATAGGAGAGCAAAACAAGTGTGTGAACTTTTGGCCTGCCAGCTAGCCTATTTATTCCCCCTCACTCCCAAGGAAAGCCCTTTGGAATGGCAGTGGCAGCATACTTGGCTGCAAAAGGAAGAGAAGCCAGATGAGACCCTGATGCTTTTCAGCTCCCCTCATCACTAAAGCACCAACCCTCAATTTCTTGTCTCTGCCAGTGGTTGCCCCCTTCTTCCTCTCCCTTTTCCCTCCTGGGAGATCCTGAGTGAAAAACAGGGAAGCTGCTAGCAAAGATGGGAAAGTGAGAGGTTGATGCTTGTGATAAGAGGCACTAGAAAGCGTCTGGGTCTCACCCGGACTCTTTTCCTCTCGCAGCCACATGCTGCTGTTCCAGAGGACTTTCCTTGGGAGTGAGGGGAAATAAAGAGGCTAGAAAGTGGGTGGGTACATAGTCCGTCATTGCTACTCATGTTGTTGCTGAGCTCATGGAGAGCCATGCTCATGCTGGGAACCAGCTGTTGCCTCCCAGCTCGGGAGTCAGCCAGGGGCGAACCGGGAAGGTGGGGTGGAAATGGCAGAGTCCAGTGCTCACGCCATGTGGAGCTGCTCTGCAAGAGGGCTGTGGACTGGCATCCAGCCTCTCTCATCCTTCCCAGCCTCTGCTGATGGGAGATGGGTGGGTGATGCCGGGGGAGGGCAAGGTTAGCACACTCCCAGCTATGCCCTGTAGTACCTCTGCCAGCTGAGGAGATGCTTCAGGAGGTCCTGACCAGTGTTGTACATACTCCTGATCAGTTGGCGGATGATGAAGATATTGAGGACTCGGATTCAGATTGTGTTTATGAAGTAGTGGGGGGCCCGTGGTTACAGGTAGTAGAACAGGTGGGAGGCCAGCCACAGGATGGGGCTATGAGTTCAGGATCTAGTGAGGGCGAGTCAGACGCGCGCTGGGTTAACCCTAAATTCAGAAGGATTCAGAAACGCAGAGAGCAAAGGTCTGGAAGGAGATATTAAGGAGAGGAATGGGTTAAATATTGTAGTGAGGTAATTGGCATGTCAGGGGCAATGTTCCCTCTAATTTTTTTTCGGTGTGGGCGGAAAAGTATAGTGTCTGAGCGGCAGTCCCTTTGGGACTGGGCGGCATAGAAGTATAAATAAATAAATAAATAAATAAATAAATAAATAAAAAAGAAAAAAATCCCTTCTTTTTTATTAAAAGAAATTAATAATAAAACGAAACCAAAATCTATTACTATTATTACTATCTTCTCCTCTTTTTCCATCCCTGTCTCCTCCCCCTTGTGTGTGTGTGTATGTGTGTGTGTGTGTGAACTCTTGAACCATTTCCAATAACAGGTGAGCTATTGGAAATGGTTCAAGAGTTCACACACACACACAAACGGCTGGGGGGGGTTTCTCTGTTATTATTTGGGTGCTTTTTACCATATGCTTTAAATCAAGAGTCATTTCTCTCTCTTTCTCTCTCCCCCTCTTGCTCTCTCTCTCTTTTTCTCACTTTCTCTCTCCCCCTCTTGCTCTCTCTCTCTCATGTTTTCTTTCTCTCTCTCTCTTGCTTTCTCTCTCTCTCACTCTTTCTTTCTATCTCTCTTTCTTTCTTTTCTCTCTCTTGCTATCTCTCTCCCCCCTTTTGCTCTCTCTCTCTTTCTCACTTACTTTCTCTCTCCCTCCTTCTCTCTCTGTCAGCGAGGGGGCTGCGAGAGCGCTTTCTCCGAGCGCTTCGGGAACACCTGCCTTGCCTCTACTGCAGCCCCCTTGCTGAAAGTCTGGGACGAAAGCACTCCCAGCGAAGGGGCTGCGAGAGGGGCGGGACGGGCATTCCCAAAGCCCGCGGAGAAAACCCTCTCTTGCAGCCCCCTGGCTGGGAGTGCGGATGAGGAGAAGAAGCCGCAGCCACCACCGCAGGAGAAGTTGGCCTCAAGGCAGGAGGCGGCGGAGGAGGAGAGGGGGCGGATTGGGCGGGCGGGGGCAGGGCCGAGAGGCCAGGGGCGCAAGGGGGACGGAGGCTCCGTGGGGAGGCAGGGGTGGCCGCGGCTCCCTTTCTTTCTACTGCCGATGCCTCCCCGCCCACACGGGCTGGCAGGGGGATGGAGAGCGCACGCCCATGGAAAAGGGTGTGCGGGGAGGTATTTTGGAGCACGCGCATGCGCACGCGCGCATCTTACAGGAAACGCTGGTCAGGGGGCTAGTGGAGAAGAAGGGTGGAGTTTCAATGTTGCTGAAAAGAAATATGGATGTGTTTTCACCACGCTAATGTGAGCCAAAGTATTTTGTATTGTATTTAGTCAGTGCTGCTGTTCTTTTAAAGCTATGTAGTTAGGAATAAATCTTGTCTAAGTGAAGCAGGAAAGGGAATGTGAGAAATGCGGCTAAAAGAGAGATAATGGACCAGGTGATGTCTAGAATGTGTTGAATTACAGGAGAGCAGACAAATACACGGAGTTGCTTTATTCATGAAATGATGCATTTAATGAGAGTTATTTGTAATTACTAAACTTCTACTAGAAACCAGAACAACCAGCAGAAAGAGAAGGAGCTGGCCTGGCAGCCTTTGTAGCCATGTGGCTGCAAAACCTACAAAGCTACCCCCCACCGTCCCCGCCATGCCTGCAACTTTTATCGGGAGGTGCTGGCAGGGAGGGAGAAGGAAGCTGACCCTGGCAAGCTTTGCAGCTGGTCTCAGACTTCCCGGAGGCCAAAGGAAACTGCTTATTTTGCACAAACACATTGACTCCGTTTCCAGCTTTCCTTCAGAGCCAGCAATGGTGGTGGGGCCTTCACAGTCGCAACAGGAAACTTCCCAGTGGCCATTGGGATCCCCTGTTGCCAACAGGCTTGGAAACATTTCAAGCAGTGTTTATTTCATAATAAATGCATTCTATGTCACTTTGTCCCTGTATGGTGATAAAAGAAGGGGGAAGTCTCAATGATATCTCATCACAATTACAGCCAGCTGTAGTAACATTAGAAATCCCATGTGGGGAGGTACTTACCCATCCGGCACCTTTCAGTTTCTCTCTCTCCATGTTTGCTGATTGTTTCTTGCATGTTTTCTTCCCCCATGTGTTTGCTGAGAAGAATGATTTTGGTTTCCAGATCCGGGGGGTGGAGGCAGTTTTACTTCTAGGGAGGCCTAGCATTGCTGAAGGAGCATACACAATGCCATTTTTTTTAAAAAAAAAGCCAAAAATAGGCACTCAGCTTTTGCGTATGTATAAAAAAATCAGCAAAAAATCCTCCCTGCCAATTTTTAAAAAAGATGTTGGAGCTCACGGATCGGTACCGATCGACCCAGTTTGGTGATGTCATCATGATATCACCAGTGGGTTGCTACAGTTTGAGCAAACCAGTCCAAACTGATTTGAGCGAATCAGTCTGAACTGGGAGGAATCCGCCCCTGCTCCATGTACAGGGAGAAGGCAAAAAAAGAGTATTACTTAACTCATCATTGGCAGACATGTACAACTGAATATCATCAACATGCTGATACTATCTGATGCCATGGTGACGGATGACCTCCCCCAGCAGCTTCATGTAGGTGTTAAACAGCAGCAAAGAAAGAAGCAAAGGCCAGAGATCTGACCTCTCTCCCCTGATTAATATTAACTGAAAATAATATTAGAGGAAGAAATGAATCAGTTCACAAAGTGCCCTCTACTTCCAATCCCTGGAGCCATTCCAGAGGATGTCATAATCAATAATATCAAAAGTCATTGAGAAATCAAGTAGAGTGAGAACAGATGGGGGCGGGCCACCATTCCTGGCGCAGGATTCAGCTTCTGTGCATGCACAAAGCTGAATCTCACGTGAGGATACGCACGTGCGAAATTTCCGGGGCTTTCTGCTTCTGCACATGCGCAGAAGCATAAAGGCCAGAAATAGGCCAAAATAAGGTAAGTGACTGCCGCCGCTCGCCACTGCTCACTGCTGCTCACCCTGCCACTGCTTGCCGCACTCACTCCGCCACCACTCGCCGTGAGCGGCAGCTCTGCTGTGAACAGCAGCTCTGCCACAAGCAGCCTGCCCACCCTGCCATGCTGCCGCCTGCCACCCTGCGAGCGGTCCACCCAGCCCTTACCTTTCTCCTGTGCGTGACCTCCTGCAGGGGCGTTGAGAAAATGGGCCATGGTTTGGGGAGCAGGCCAGTGGCCCCGAGCTCTAGCCAGGTGGCCTGCTCTGTGCTCTCCCACACCGCCGCCATCTCTCTCCTGCGGCACAGGAGAGCAGAGAGCAGGCCACGTGGCCAGAGCTCAGGCAGGCTGCTTTTGCCACTGGCCCCAGCTGCTGCTCTGGGCACTGCAGCAAGATTCAGCTGCTGTGCATGTGCAGCAGTCAAAATCTTGTGTGCGGACGTCCTTCCGGCAGCAAAAATTGCCAGTTTCTTTGCTTCTGCGCAAAAAAGGTAATGTTTTACCGGAATTGCACTGGTTGCACGTGCACAGCGTGTGCATACCTGGTGGCAAGCTACACACTCCATTGCCATCACCAGAAGAGTGTTCCCACTGTTCCGGCCCATAGCCCATCCCTGGAACAGATGCACTATCCTTCCATCTCATTTCTTTTGGATTACTGCCATTAGTACTTTTACCCATTTCATCATCTTCTGGTCTGATTCCCGAGTGATATCAATAGATCCCTGTAATCTCCTACCACTGGTGATGCATTTGTGTAAAAGGGGAAAACAATCCAGCCTTTGGGGGAAAGAAAGGTGTGGTTTGTCTATCTGGTCAGGTTGCATTCCACCCTCTTTCTCTTCTCCAAAGTGAAAAGCAGTATCTAGGGAGGGAAAGTGAGTGTGGTTGAAGGAAACATGCTATTGTTGATTGTAGTGCCAGGAAAAAATGGGTGTCTCCAACTGTGACCTCCTTGATTTGCATGTCTTGGCTGCTTTCATCATCAAATCACTAGATTGTCAGTGGAAACATGAAAGGAGGGCAACAACATTTTTTCAGAAAATCTGGCAGAATTTGTAGGATGATGCCAAAACCGATATGAAGCTTCTCTTTCCTATTTGCATGAGAGATATTTGCCATTAAGGTGAATCATTAGGTACAGTATCTCTTGGTGCCCACATTTTATGGCTCTATGATCAAAGAGACATATTCATTGTGTTGATAGTTAACTTCTGTTTGATCAATGAAATTCCATTTAACTTTCCTCTCAAATCACTCCTAAATATGGAAATATAAATTACACTTTAAAATGCAGTGCTGCAAACCCTGAGTTGTTTATTCAACTCTTGAGAGTAATTTGGCAGGACAGATGTGATATCATGCATTATTGCAGTACTTGTCAAGTAGTGTGGAGCCTCCCCCCCCGGGGGGTTTATTTATTTATTTATTTATTTATTTATTAGATTTGTATGCCACCCCCCTCCGCAGGGTTGCATAGCAATGCCATGAAGGGGGGGGGGCACATGACCCTGAGGTATGTGCTTTTTTGCCACAGGGAGTAGGGGGTTGTTTTGCACCAACAATACCACACAGCACAGAGCAGGAGATATGAAATGCAGATAACAAGCCCTTAAGAGATATCATGGAAAAATATTTAACAGGGATGAAAAGAAAGGGGAGAGACAGAGATAATGAGACAAACATAAGTCTCCTGAAAGCTAAGACGAGGAAATATGACAAAGGGTATGTTGTGCTTGGCTTCACTGTGATTATGTTGGGAGACAAGGAAAGATTGGTATATTTACTGTGTCTACAAATGTTGGCAGCAGACTGCATTAAACCCAATCATGATAAGTTTTTATAGCGAAAACATGATGAATATTGCAACCAATTGTGCTGCCGAACAGTTGGGGGCACATGAAATTTTTTCTTTTTCCTAAGGGGTTGTAACAGAAAATAATTGAGAAGCACTGCATTAGTTGAAGCAAGGTCAGGGTGTGTTAATGTTGATTAGGAGGCATCTCTCCTTGGGGATAATCAATACTGCAGAGATAGGAAATTTATGATAACCGGATGTAGTGAAAGATGAACTATTACAGTAATTCCAAACTATTACAGGTTAATTCCAAAATCATCCATGGGCAAGTCAGGCAACACCCTCTGATAGATATAAAATCTTATGTCAGTTCCAGAGATGATCAAGCAGAAGGAATCTACTGCCCAAGAAGGAACGTCTCCACAGGTACTGTCACCTAATTTATTGAGTTAGAGAGAGAGAGAGAGAGACCTGCAGGCAGCTTATTCTCCAAGGCGAAAGCCACGCAAGAAAAAAGTTCAGAGTTTGTAATGGCTTGCAACACCTGTAAGTTTCCCTGCATGGGCTTGGGCAGAGTGTTCATACAGATGCGAGAGAAAAGAGTTGCAGCTTGCAAAAGCCAGTGGGTGGGGTGGGGAAGCTTGTTAAAAGCCACACAAGAAAAAGAGTTGGGAGGGGCTTGGAACACCCGGTAAGTTTCCCTGCATGGGCTTGGGCAGAGTGTGCATACAGATGCGAGAGAAAAGAGTTGCAGCTTGCAAAAGCCAGTGGGGGGTGGAGAAGCTTGTTAAAAGCCACACAGGAAAAAGAGTTGGGAGGGTCTTGCAACACCCGGTAAGTTTCCCTGCATGGGCTTCGGCAGTCTCTGTGTGTGTGTGTGTGTGTGTGTGTGAAAGAGAGAGAGAGAGAGAGAGAGAGAGACCTGCAGGCAGCTTATTCTCCAAGGCAAAAGCCACGCAAGAAAAAAAATCAGAGTTTGTAATGGAGGAAGGGAAGGAAGGGGAGGGGAGAAAAGGGAAGGAGGAAAGAAATGAAATGGGAAAAGAAAGGAAGGAAAGGAAAGGGGAGGAGAAAGGAAGGGAGGAAATTATACAGTATTGGGTAGAACTTAGTTAATTATATTAGTCTGGCCCTCTAAAACCAATAGAATATTCTCAAATTGTGGTGTAGGCCCCCTTGCGTGTGTGTGTGCAATTGATTCGGGGGGGGCACGTGACCTGGGGAATGTGCTTTTTTTGCCACAGGGCTTCGGGGTTGTTTGCACTGAACAATAGCACACAGCCCAGAGCAGGGGATATGAAGTCCAGATAAAAAACCCTTAACAGACACCATGGAAAAATATTTAACAGGGATGAAAAGAAAGGAGGAGAGAGACAGAGATAATGAGAGAAACATTAAGTCTCTCAAAAGCTAAGATGAGGAAATATGACAAAGCGTATGTAGCGCTTGGTTTCACTGTGACTATGGTGGAAGAAGATGTTGGCAGTGGACAGCATAAAGCCAAATAAATTAAGGTGTCACTTAAACACTTAGGGAAGATGATAACACTGGGTTTACAGTAAAGAAATAGAAATAGATTAAGGAAGATGATTACACTGGGTTTACAGTGAAAAATATAGATAGTTTAGGGAAGATAATTACACTGGGTTTACAGTGAAATAACATAAAGTCAAATAAATTAAGATGTCACTTAAACACTTAGGGAAGATGATTACACTGGATTTGCAGTGAAGATGATTACACTGGATTTGCAGTGAAAAAATACAAATAGATTAGGGAAGATGATTACACTGGGTACACAGTGAAAAAACATAAATAGAGTAGGGAAGATGACACTGAAGTATAAACAGAGTAGGGCATGATAATTATATTGGGTTGGCAGTAAAAATACAATTACAATAGGCTAACATAATGAAACATGAGAAATAGGTATAATGATAGAAGAGGTGGTATTATTTTATTAAAGGTTTTTAGATAAAAGAAATTTAAACTAATTAGGCAGATTGATAACTGAATACTATATTTTCATTAAGAACTGAATAAGATTTTATTAAATTGATGTTGATAGGTAATGATAGAAAATAAGTAGATTTAAGTGATATAATTTGGTTTCCTCTCTTTCCTTGGGAATTTATTTATTTTATTTTATTTTATTGGATTTGATATGGTTATGATAATATCTTGTAAAATTTTGATGATTAAGTATGGGTAATTAATATTTAATATTAAATATTTTTTCTATTTTAAGAGCATTTAGTATATGATAAGGGTAAATAAAATTTTAAGAGGTAAATAAGGATGTATGACATTTGAAAATAACCACTTTGGCCTAAATGTAATAAAATTTAATAGATAAGTGAAAGCAAATAGATGAGATGTAATAGCAAATAGTATTGTAAGTTTGTATAATGATATTGAAAAGTTTATATGAAAGTTTTCCAGGTGATAAAAGTAAAGGAGGCAGCATACTGTTGGATGATAAATACCGAATATAAATGTAAATCCATTGTATTGTATTGAAGATTGAAGTTATATGATATTGCACTGTTTAAAAGTGGAGAAAAAAATAAAAAACTCCCCCCCCCCAAAAAAAAAGATATTACTACCATTCTAACTCTATCCCTTCATGCTAAAGCTCAAAATCCTAATTTTGATGGTAGCGATAGTTTTATTTGGTTTGGGTTTTGTTCTTTCACAATAGAAGAAATTTTAGCCCTATATAATTTGGAATTTTGAGGAAAATGTAGGTCCTTTACAACAGGTTTAGAATATCATAAGGAAACTGTTCTAACCCGGGCCAACACAGCTTGAGAATATAGGAAGAATTCACAGAATGTTATTTATTTATTTATTTATTTTGACTTCTATGCCGCCCAATCCTGAAGACTCAGGGCTGCTTACATCAGTATAAAAATTACAATTAACACCAATAATAAAAAGAAGTCAAGGAAAAAAAACTAATTTCTAAAATCATCATTAAAACTTAGACAATTTAATATCATACATACAAACCATACAAACCAATTTGAACATGTGGACAAGCTAGTGATTGGCATAGGGCCCCCAGTTCATGATAGACAAGCCAAATTTATGCCTGTGAGTTCATTTTGGCAGCTTTTCAGTGAGAATAATTAAAAGATAACAGTCTCATGGCTAGGCTGCTGCCAAAGATCAATTGCAAATTCCTTCATGAGATAAGGAGTCTCCAGTTTCACAGCTTTCCAGCATCTCTGCAGACAGAGCACTTTTGCTCCAAGGATTTTAGCATGAAAATAACAGTTGGCTAGTGCAACCTGGTTAAAACCTCAAACATCATCCGACTCCATTGTACAACATTGAAACTCCACCCTGAATTACCCATACACCACCTTTAAATACCTATAGGAAGTGGTCAACAATTCTCTAGAGTTACAAACTACAGACTACTTCCTTTTCCCATACAAGTATTCTTGGGGGTTTTTTAGTCTTCTAAAATGGCATCTAGCAAAGGTTCCTTGTCTTCCTCCTCCTCCTCCTCTAAGCTGGACTCTACTGCCATTGGCATATCTACCACCTCTGCTGGTCCTTCAGATTCATCCAGTTCTATTTCTCCACCACTATCATTCTCTGCATCAGTTGGCAACACCACTGGCTCAGGATACCAAGATGGACCTGGCTCATCCTCCTCAGAATCTATCATTACCAAAGGTGGATGAGGAACATATGAATTCTCCTGAATTCTCCTCAATTCATATACATTTCTATCTTGATCACTGATAGCAACCTTCTCTTCCCTAATGAGTGGAACAACTTGTCTCCAGAAGTTATGGATTTCCAACGCTGGATCCATTACATTAGTACAGTATTTGAGAAAAACAACCAACATTATTCAGAAGATGTTTGATATTTTCCATCTTTTGTTTGTCAGGAATTAAGTTAAACTATTTCCTTCTTCTGAAGAACACAGAGAGACTTGAAAAGGTAGAAAAGTTGGGGAGATGGCAAGAAAGCTTCATAAGATGTCTTGGGATGAAGAAATGGCAAATTTATTTCATGATTTTAATCCAGGTGAGAAAAATGTAATTTATTTTCTGCTTTGGAAACATTGCCCAATCATGCACATTTCTTAATGGATGAAATGGATGTTTAAAACAAATGCTAAAAGTTATGTACAATGAATAGCAATAGAGCTGTCCAGCAAAAGTTTAAATTATTAATTGATTGATTGTATATACATATCAACTAAATGGTGCATGGATTATTGCATGTGTAATCTGGTTTTGTGTTGAAGAAAGTTAATTTTAGACATGTAAATTGCCATAAATTAATTTTGTCCCTTTTCTATGGGAAAACCTTCCTTATCTCCCACTGATATTCAAATTTGGGTTATACCCTTTCTTTCTTTCTTTCTTTCTTTCTCTCTCTCTCCCTCCCCCCACCTCTCTCTCCCTCTGTGTGTGTGTCCCTCCCTCCCTCCCTCTCCCTCTCTCTCTCTCTCACACACACACACACAATCAGAACTGAGATTAGGGATTAGAGAAGTTTGGTGCTAAATTACTCAGAAAAATCCCTGGGTAGAACTGATGCCAATGCATCTGATGTCAGTTAACCGCCTACTTTTTTCAGTTTGTAGTTCTGATTATAATTGAGGGATGGTTCATAGAGTTCTTTGGAATCAGTTTTAAGCAACACATTGCTTAAAACTGATTGCAAAAAATCCTATGAATTGATGCTTTCATCTCTTCAGAAGGAAGCCAATTCAAGGGATCAGGGTTTTTTTTTCCTTTAAAAAATTTTTTTTTAAAAAAAAAAGACAATACATCACATACAAACATAAAGAAACCAGACAAAACAAAGAGGAGGAACTATTATGAAGTGAGTACAATAAATGCTAAAATGGCGGAAGGGGGTGAGCCTCGCCTCGCAAAAATTGAGTCAAAGTTAGACCATCTGTTACAAATTGTTACAGGATTTGAACAAAGATTTATTACAGTGCAGACAGCATTGGGAAATCTTTCCTCAGACATAAAAACAGTTAAGAAAGAGGCTGATGTGGCTACTGAAAGAATTCAGAACATAGAAAAACAAGCTAAAGATCAGGAAGAGACTATTAAACAAATGAATTACAGAATTGCTAATCTGGAAGATCGTCAAAGCAGAAGAAATTTACATCTGTGTGGGTTTAGACCAGACTTTGCTTCAGGGACAAATTTAAACGAAGCAATAATTGGTTGGATGAAAAAGCAAGGTACCCAGGTTGGTTCTGATGATATTTTACGTGTCCATTGGGCTGCCCCATGTAGAAACAGGGAGAGGCAAAGAGACATTGTTACGGCCTTGGCCAGTGAGAAAAAAGCTGAGATCATCTAAAAGTTTTGGAAAAGTTGTGCCAGTCTTAAACAAGATGGAAATGAGATAAGAGTTCTGAGAGATCTCTCTTGGGAAACTTTGAGAGCGAGAGCTTCCTTACGCCCAATTTCAAGCCATTTATATCAAAGTGGAAAAAGGTTTACTTCTGGGTTTCCCCAGCTGCTATTTTGGTGTTCCAAGAAAATAAGATGTTCAGGGCACATTCACTGGAGGAGGGAAAGGCATTATTGTATCAACTATGAATCGGGTTTGAAGAAAGTAAAGCACAAGGAGCAGAAGGAGGGGAGAACGGATCAGTTGGTGAGCCAAAAGAAGCAGAAGGGAGAGGAGATTATTTCAGCGGTCGGTCGTAGTACCCCAGACGAGGAGGAAAGACAAAGGGAGGAACAGCTGAAGTAGTTAATGGTGCAGGTGGAGGCCATCAGAAGGGAGCAGAGGAAAACAAGAGTTCAGCATGAGAAGAAAGTGAAGAAGTGATTTTGTGCCCCCCCCTTCTCGGAGATGTTTTTGGAATGTAGTGTTAACTTTTATTCTTGTTGGGGGAAGAAGGGAAAATGGTAAAGGAAGTTAAAAAAGTTAAAGAAGGAATTATCTAAATGGATAAGGGAGGGTGGGAGGAGAATTTTTCTCTTTAATTACATTTAAAAGTGGTTGAAAGTGGGGCTCAGTAGTGTGGGAACGCAATCAGGAGAATGTGCCTCATGACTGAACAAGGGTTTTTCTTGTCCTCCCCCCTTTTGGTGGGGGGAGCATGGGAGGAGGCACTTTGGGGGGCTGATTGGGGTAAAGAAGGGGAAAATAAGTAAACCAAGAGCAAAACAAGAGGGGGTAAGGGTTATTTTTGTATATTATGAAAGAGTGTAATATAATGGTTTTAAATGTGAATGGTTTGGGATCGGATTTGAAATGTTAGAGGATATTGAGGATGGCTAAACAAAATAAGGTGGACACTATGATTTTGACAGAAACACATAAAAGACAGGGAGGAAGGGATAAATTGATTAATGATAGAAATTGGAAATTAGTATTCTAGTTAAAAAGTAATACTCCCTCCTGCTTTCCCAAACTCTTTTTGGAACCTGTTTTAAAATTATAATTTCTTTACCTTTGTAATCTTTGGTTTGGTTTCTTGTCCATTTTGAGATATCATCTCTAATTGTTTTTCTTGTAAATTTAATATGGACCTCCCTCGGTAAGTTATGTTTTCTAGCAAAGCTTGTCTGTACTCTATAAAGTTCATTGATTTCTTTTATCAGTTCCTGGGGATCAACCTGCAGAATCTCTCCTAGTATTTCTACCATTTTCGTACCTAGGTCTTCATCTTTTTCTTCTATAATATTTTGAAATCTCAGCCCGTATGAGGCGCGTTCTAATTCCAAATGAGTTATTGCCTCATCGAAGCCTCTATTAGCATAACTACAGTGTTCCCTCGATTTTCGTGGGGGGTGCGTTCTGAGACCACCCGCGAAAGTCGAATTTCCACGAAGTAGAGATGCGGAAGTAAATACACCATTTTTGGCCATGGACAGTATCATAAGCCATCCCTTAACACTTTAAACCCCTAAATTACCATTCCCCATTCCCTTACTCACCATTATTACTGGTACTCACCATTGAATAAGACACTTAGTGATTCTGATATTTATAAACATAATTATTTATTAACAATAATTATATTTTTTGTTATTTATTTGCAAAAATTATTAGTTTGGCGATGACATATGACATCATTGGGTAGGAAAAACCGTGGTATAGGGAAAAAACCGCGAAGTATTTTTTAATTAATATTTTTTGAAAAACCGTGGTATAGGCTATTCGCGAAGTTCGAACCCGCGAAAATTGAGGGAACACTGTACTGCACTCTTCAAATTCTTCCATTTTCTGCTCTACTTTCTCCATTTTGCCTTCTACAGTTTTAATCCTTTGGTCATTATCTTTTAAGGTTTGCTGTATATCTTCAATTTTTCCATCCATTTCTTTCATTCTTTCCTTCATTTCTTCCATTTCAACTTTAAGATCTCCCATTTCAGCTTGCAGGTCTTCATGTTGCTGTCTTGCTTCATCTCTATTAGTGTCTATAGAAATCTGGGGGTTTTGCATAAAGTCTTGTATTGCTCACAATGAATCTTGAATAGTTTGGAGAGTGGGTTGTGTTGAAGATTTTTTCCTTCTCCTCTTTTGCTAATATACTTTTTTTAAAAAAAAATTTTATTGGTTTATTTACTAAATTAACAACAAACAAAAAATACTTAAAAGAAAGCGTGCCCAACACCAATAAAACCCCCACCACCATTTAGGGGGTTATATTATTTACAATAAGTTTCCATTTCTTCCTTAGCTCCGGTTTACATTTCTTTACATACAAAAAGTGTTTGGAATTTATTTTTCACATTGTCGTCATAAATTCTACTTAAGATATAATTTTTCACCTTATTCCATCGTGCCATCAACTTCTCCAATTTATTTTCATCAAAGTTATTTAATATTATTTCCATAATTTCGAAGTGGATGTGGTCCACCATGTACCAGTACCAATTCTGGATTGTCCATTTATTGCTATCTTTCCACCCTAATACCACTACTGCTTGAGCGCTTTCCAAAGCTGCTGTTTTGATTTCTTTAAATTCTCGTAATTCCCCATATTTAACTAGTATTGCTAATTCTTTTGTAATTATCCAATTAATGTTTAGCATATTATTTATTTCATTCTGTACTTCCTTCCAAAATTTTTGAACTTCAACACATTCCCAGAGCATATGCATAAAAACTCCTTTTATTTGGCAACCATGCCAGCAATTTCCTTTCCCTTTCCTCTGGAAGTGTGCTAGTTTTACTGGCGTGAAATACCATTTATGTAAAATTTTCCTTCTCATCTCTCTAATTCTTGTATTCTTTATCTTATGTATATTTTCTACTACTTCTTCCATCTCGCTTTCATTAATCCGTAATTCATTTTGCCAATATCTTGTTAGGCCTTTAATCACTTCCTTTTCCACTTGTAATAACATGCTATAAATATTACCAACCTGTCCTTTTGAATCATTTTTGCTAATATACTTGTTATCGTCTTTTGTTGGGATGGAGATTCTTGTGAGGCCAAGAATAGAGTAGAAGTATGTCTTTTTGAAGTTTTTATTATAGTAGTACTAGACATATTAAAGGAGTTTCTGAGGTTAAAATTATTCCAAAATGACATCCACTTAAAATTTGATAGGCAAAACCTGACTGTGATTCAAACAAAAAACCCTAAGTACACCTATTTTGTTACACACTGTATAACTCAAAATGTATAAAATTATTAAAAATGTGCTTCTCAGATTGGCATACAATGATTATTGCTTTCTATAGTCCACAATTATTTACCTTAACTTATAAGTAATTACTTTCTTACTACTTAGCAACTAATGACTTATTAATAATTACTTAATTACTGAGAATAATATAATTGCTTAATTATTTGAATACTTAAGAATACTTAAAAATACTTTAAAATGCTTAAAAATTACTTAATTATTTGAATACTTGAAGGCTTGAGTATATGAATATTTAACACTATTTAACACGTAATTAATTAATCAAACTTAGTCAAGTCAAATCAGATATCTAACCAAAAGAAGTAAATAACAACAATATGTTATTTGAATACTTAAAAATACAATTTTTTACCTTAACTTACAAATAATTACTTTCTTACTATTCAACAACTAATTATTAATGATTATTTAATAACTAAGAATAATATAATTGCTTAATTATTTGAATATTTAAAAATACTTAAAAATACTTTTAAAATTACTTGATTATTTGAATACTTTAAAAAACTTGAGTATATGAATATTTAACAATTAATTAATCAGACTTAGTTAAATCAGATATCTAGGCCAAGAAAATTAATGGTTACAACAATGCAAGAAAAATGTAATAAAAGTTGGGGGAACACCAGGCCAGGAAGGGGGGGGGCAAATTTAGCAATTAATTCTATTCTTAAAAATAAACAAAGGAAAAAGAGAAAAGAAAATACAATAATAGAAAAGATAAAAAAAGAAAGACAACCAAATATACTTAAACTGTGTTTTCTGTCCAATTCTTCTTAAATTCAGAAATTTCTATTCAGTCTTTTTTAGTCCATAAATTTCAGACTTGTTTCAAATAAACAAAGAGTCAATTAGTCTTGAAAAATCCAACTGAAGTTCCACTGGCAAAGAAAGTCCTCAATTGTAGTCCAATATAAAAGTTCAGTCCAATTTTTACAAAAGTATTCCAAGAATTATATTTTAGTCCAGTCCAAAATGCATTTCAAATTCACACCAATTAATCCTCTTCAGTCCAATTTTTATCAATTCAAAATCGTAACTCCAATCACATTATCCAGTTAGAGTCTTAAAAAAAATTATTCTCAAAGTCAAATATTCTGTTCCACTGTATTTATTTTAGCCCTTCCTTCTCAATGTTCTTCCACTCTTTAAACCCAAAGTAACATCAACTTCATATATCCAAAAAAGAAAAAAAAAACAACCCAAAGTTTCTTCAGTTTTGTAAAATCAGATCCTAATCCCCTAAATACTGTATAAAGTAATGTTACTTCCGGGAATAGGATCACACACAAAAAATTAGGGCAATTAGATAGTTTCTTTGTTCTTTGTTCTTATAATCAAGAAAAAAAAGCGAGTTCCAGTTTGTAACTTTCCACTCCCTCAGGCAATTGAATCTGGCAACATTCTCTCGTTCTCCTTACTTTCAATTTCTTTTGCAAACTTATCTCGTGGAATCTTTTACTTTATTTGTTTTATTCTTTTACCTTCTCTCCCCTCTGGTGATCTGTTTTTTCTGATGGACTTCTTTTGAAATGTTTTTCCCTTCCTTCTCCATGGTCGTGCTGCTATGGCCGGATGCCCGCCATGTCTGGAGTCTGGTTCTTTTTCCCTGGAGCTGCAGGGCAATCCCTTCCCTTCGGGGCAGTGGCAATCTCTCCCTCGGGTTCCAGGAGACCCCCTGTTCTCAGATCAGACCCTCCGAGACTGATCAGACCGCAAAATCATGACCTCCAGGTAGAAAAAGAAGGTTCGGGGATGGAGCTCCGTCCCGCCTCCCGTCGCAGCACTGCCGCCACCCAGAAGGGATCAGTTTTTACAGAGAAAGAGGACAAATGTAGCAATAGAGAGGGTTTGCATTTTTTCTCATAATTGGGAATATCTTGTTGGAAGATGATTTATGAATGCATAAGTGTGTAGTTGTCAAAGGAATAAAGAGAAGGAGGGGAATGATGAAATAATCTATTTTTACTTCTCTTCTTTAAAAAAACATGGCTGATTCTTTCTGCAAAGATTCTTCATCTGTATCTTAAGAATATTTTCTTTGGAATGTTCACTGGAATATTCAACATTTGGAATGTTCTCTTTGCTTGTGTTTTACATGTTGATATGTACATATGCATGTTCCTGTAGAAACATCACCTGCAACAGAGGCAATGGAAAAGCCCTGGCTGTTTAAATTTTGGGATATTAGCAATAAATTTCTCAGTGTGGAGAACAACATGTTGATAGCAACTCCACAAAATTCAAATTCACCAGGTAACAGTAGAATTTCTTACATTTTGTTGGAATATTTAAGTTCTAATATTAGCCAAATTATTGATGGGACATCTTTAATGGTAGTAATTATTGTAGTCACAAGATTCGTATTGATCCAAAGTACCATCATAACAATGATGGAACAGTCAGAATTTGTTGTTCAACAGTGAGTTAATAAAAACTTTAAACCATGGTTTCAAGACCGCCCATGATTGGTCCATTCTCTGAAATTTCATCCCCAGCATGACATTGTTGGGCACCTGTTTATCTTGGGCACCTGCCTTTCTGCCAACTTGATTCCTGCCCTAATTTTCAGGAGGATAAAAGGGGGGGGGGATACTTTTTTCAAAAAGGCTTTCATAAGTTTTTAGCATTACTTTCATTAGATTTGCAATTTTTTAATAGTAGATTTATTGCTTTCATATAGTTTAACTGCTGTTTAATCCCTATTTAGTTCCTCTCTTGTTTCTAACAAGAAATATGTTTTCTTGTGTACACCATCCACCTCAGCTATAATTATCTGCTATTTATTTTGGTAAAACATACTGTTTCAGTGGTTTCTCATTTAATATTTCCAAATCAATGAAACCATTTCACTTTGTCACAAATGCATGACTCTGTTTCTTTCATATTATATTTTCCCAGGGAGTTCTTTTGATGTAATTCCTAATACCTCATTAGATTCAAAAAGGCATCCAATATTTATAGGTGCTAATAATCATGTTTTGTCATGTAAAAAATCTGGTGATGGACAGCTTCAAATTGAACTCATGGTGAGTATTTCATTTGTACTTATTCTTTTTTTGGAATAGAATGATGAGCTGGAAGGGAACTTGGAGATCTTCTAGTCCACATCCATGCTCAAGAAGGAGAACCTATACTATTTCAGATAAATTATTGTCTAGACTCTTAAAAACATCCAGTGATGGAGGATTTCTGCAGGCAAGCTGTTCATTGGTTAATTTTTCAAGAAAAATAACTGGTTCTCCTTTTTTACTAGGATTAGGATTGTGCTTACTCTGTGAAATAAGAGGACTCACAAATAAACATATGCCAGATTTATTCATTCATTCATTCATTCATTCATTTATTTATTTATTTATTGGATCTGTAGGCCGCCCCTCTCTGAGGACAGCAAGTACAAAAACAGAACAATAATATGAATCCAATGAATAATACATTAAAACAACCATTAAATTCAATTAAAAGAAGACCTTTCAAACCAATCATTCAACAATCATACTGAAAACATTCATTGGTAAGGGGAAAGATCTAAAAACCCCAAGCCTGGTGGGTTTTTAACCCTGCTGTTTTGTTCATAAAAAGTATACGCATACAACCCGGACCAAAAAAAGTTTAATCTAGGTACTTAGATTTGGTCTTTTTGAAAACTTTTTTCACTGGGATACTAATTTGAACTTTTCTGAACACAATGAGAGTATTTTTATTTTGCTTGTAAAAGCCCGCCCCTAGCGTTTTTTGCGAATTCTTTTTCAATGTATAGATATTTTAGCCTGCAAATTACTATTTTGAACATTTCTGTCTGAACAAAATGAAAAGAAAATTGAACTGAAAAAATTGATGCTTATTTGTTTATTTTGCTCATAAAAGGGCCGCCCCTGTTTTTTTCAAGCATGTCATTTTATAAATTTTTTTAGGCCCCTAATTCCAAATATTTTCAATACCTTTGGCATTGATATACTAAAATGAACATTTCTGAACATAATGAAATGAAAATTGAACTGAAAACATTGATGCTTATTTGTTTATTTTGCTCAGAAAAGGTCCCTTACCAGGCTGTGCTCAATTTTTTCAGTTTATTTACAAATTATGCTGTTAATTTCCAAATTTCATACTTGTTTTTAGTAAAATGGATTTCTTTCATAAAATTAGTTGTCTAGCCATCATGTACTTGCTTTTCAAAAGGATATTCCAAATATTTTCCGCCAAATCTATATAAAAGTGAAAATAATGGCACACAGCAAGGCCTAGGAGTGGTAGTCTTTTTCTGAGCAAAATAAACAAATAAGCATCATTTTTTTCAGTTCATTTCTATTTTTCTTATGATCAGGAATGTTCAATTTATTATATCAATACCAAAGGGGGAAAACGTTTTGGAGATTTGGAGCCTAAAAATATATATAAACTGAAAAAAGTGCTCCAAATCATGGGAGGAGGGCTTTTCTGAGCAAAATAAACAAATAAGCATCTATTTTTTCAGTTCAACTTTCATATCATTATGTTAGTATCCCAGTGAAAAAAGTTTTCAAAAAAGGTGGGACTGGCAGGATTTGGAGCCTAAAAACAAAAAGTAAAGTGAAAATGATTGCTTATAGCCATGGGGGAAGGCCCTAATTCTGAGCAAAAAAACCCAATAAGCATAATTTTTTTCAGTTACATTTTATTTTTTCTAATGATCAGGGATGTTCAAAACAGTGATCCAATTCAAAAAAAGGGGGGGGGGAGTTTGAACTGGCAGCCTGAACTAGGAAAAAGGAACAAAATTGCATAAAAACTCTAGGGGCGAGCTTTTACAAGCAAAATAAACAAATAAGCAATATTTTTTTCATCTCAATTTTACTTTCATTGTGTTCCGAAAAGTTTAAATTAGAATCCCAGCAAAAAAAAGACCAAATCTAAGTACCTAAATTAAAGCTTTTTTGGTCCAGGTCGTGTACGACCCGAACAGTACAAGTGTGACTTTTTTTGCCCAGCAAAAACTAAGCCCCCCCCCCAAAAAAAATTTATCAAAGAAAGAACCCCTCAAATGATACAAAGTCATGAAATTTCAAGTTTCAGATATGCAGGAAAATATTTTTACAGGGTCTCAAACATGGCTTTGGGTGACATACTCCTCGGAAGACAAGGAGGGCGGGGGCAGTGTGAATCTCTGGGGGGAGCTGATTCCAGAGGGCCAGAGCTCCCACAGAGAAGGCTCTTCCCCTAGGTCCCACCAGCCGACATTGTTTGGTCGACGGAACCCTAAGGAGACCAACTCTGTGGGACCTCACTGGTCGCTGGGATTTGTGCGGCAGAAGGCGGTCTCAAAGATAATCTGGTCCTATGCCATGTAGGGCTTTATAGGTCATAACCAACCAATTGTGTCCGGAAATAGTTTAGTAGCCGATGCAGTCCGTGAAGTGAGATGTGGCCATTTCTTGGAAGGCCCAAGACTGCATTTTGGACGAGTTGAAGTTTCCGAACACTCTTCAAAGGTAGCCCCATGTAGCAAGCACTGCAGTAGTCAAACCTCGAGGTGATAAGGGCATGAGTGACCATGAGCAAAGACTCCCTGTCCAAGTAGTGCCGCAACTGGTGCACCAGGCGAACCCAGGCAAACGCCCCCCTCGCCACAGTCGAAAGATGGTGTTCTAAAGTTAGCTGTGGATTGAGAAGGATGCCCAAGTTGTGAACCCTCTCTGAGGAGGTCAGTAGTGCCCCCCCATGTGATGGACACACAGATGGACGTGTCCTTGGGAGGCAGTACCCACAGCCACTCCATCTTGTCTGGATTGAGTCTGTTGGCACCCATCCAGACCCAGACAGCTTCCAGACACCGGCACATTACTTCCACTGCTTCGCTGAATGGGCATGGGGTGGAGATGTACAGCTGAGTGTCGTCAGTGTACTGATGGTAACTCAACCCATGCCCTTGGATGATCTCACCCAGCATTTCATGTAGATATTAAACAGCAGAGGGGAGAGAACCGACCCCTGAGGAACCCCACAAGGTAGGGACCTAGGAGTCGACCTCTGCCCCCCTGCTAACACCAACTGCAATCGACCAGAGAGATAGGAGGAGAACCACCGTAAAATGGTGCCTCCCACTCCCAACCCTTCCAGTCGGTGCAGAAGGATACCATGATCGATGGTATCAAAAGCCGCTGAGAGGTCAAGAAGCACCAGGACAAAGGATAAACCCTTGTCCCAGGCCTGCCAGAGATCATCCATCAGTGTGATCAAAGCAGCTTCCATGCTGTAGCCGGGTTTGAATCCTGACTGCCGAGCGCCTAGATAATCAGGTTCTTCCAAGGACCACTGGAGCTGGAGTGACACCACCTTCTCAACAACCTTCCCCATAAAGGGAAGATTGGAGACAGGATGATAGTTGTTGAATATGGCTGGGTCCAGGGAAGGCTTCTTGAGGGGGGGCGCACAAGTGCCTCCTTGTACGGAGCCGGAAAGGACCCCTGCCTCAGAGAAGCATTGGTAATCTCTAGGACCCAGCTCCATGTCACCTTCCTGCTGGCCAAGACCAGTCAGGAGGGACACGGTTCCAGCAAACAGGTGGTGGAACTCACAGCCCCAATGGCCTTGTCCAGTTCATCAGGTGTCACCAGGTCAAACTCGCTCCAAACAGGTGGACTAAGATGGGCCCCTGTCACCTCGACTGACTCGTTGTCAGCCGACTCTGCACTCCAATTGGAGTCAAGGTCAGTCTGGATTTGAGCTATTTTGTCTGCAAAAAACTTATTTAAAGCCTCGGCACTACCCTGCAAAGGCTCCCCAACTCCCCCCGATTAAGAAGGGAGTGAGTCATCCTGAATAGGGCGGCCAGGCAAGCTTGCACAGATGTAACTCTCCGAGTCTGTGGAGAGGGGCAGCATACAAATCTAATAAATAAATAAATAAAATAAACATTGTATGCACGTCTTGTCAACCTGATCGCCGCATTGTAAATCTTAATATGAGCTTTTACAAGTGTTTGGTCAGATTTGGATCTGGTCTTTCTCCTTCTCTAGACTTCTCTTCTGGTGTTGCCAGAGAGAATTGCAAAGGCACAATTTGGCCGAGAACCTCTGTCGCAGCTGTATTCCAGGCTGCAGCAAGCGACTCTGCCGAACTGTGGACAAGTGAATATGGCAAAACCCCAAGCGCCCTTTGAAAACCTTCTAGATCCATCAGGCGTCTGGGGCGGAACCTCCTAATTGGTTCTGCCTCCCTGCGGGGAAGGATTGCAGCCTTAAAATCAAGCCACAGTAGAAAATGATCTGACCATGACAATGGCAACATTTCTAAGCCCCTTGCTATCAGATCATTACTCAACTGTCCCGAGAGAAAAAACATGTCGAGAGTGTGCCCCCTCTCATGGGTTGGGCCCTAAACTACTTGGGTCATATCCATGGTTGTCATGGTGGCCATGAACTCCTGCGCCAACCTAGAGAATTCACCGAACAATGGCAGATTAAAATCCCCCAAGACAATAAGTCTGGGGGACTCCACCGCCAGCCCGGCTACCTCCTCGAGCACCGCAGGCAAGGCTGTTGACATGCAGCTGGGAGGCAGGTACATGAGCAACAAGTCCACCTGTATCCCTAGGTCCAGCCTCATAAGAAGGGACTCACAACCCGCAATCTCAGGAGCAGTGAGCCTACGCAGCTTGAAGGTATTCTTGGCTATAATTGCCACTCCTCCCCCGCCTTCCCTTGGGTCATGGCTGGTGCCACACCTGAAACCTGGCTGGGCGCATTTCTGAGAGAGGAACTCCTCCCTCTAGGCCCAGCCAGGTCTTAGTCACACACACCAGGTCTGCCTCCTCCTCAAGGAGTAAATCCTGGATGAGGGGAGCTTTATTTATAGCAAACCTGGCATTAAGCAGCAACAGCCTGAGCCCAGGGTCTGGATTTCACTTGTCACCAGTACTCCGGGTTGAGTCCATGGGGCTGGAACAAGGAACTGCTTTCAAGCAGTGGTCCCTTCTTCCCTGAGAACGGCCTACCCCATGTCTCCGGCCATATCTGCCTCTCCCCAGCAAGACCGGAATACTCCGACTCTCTACCACCCCAGAGATGGGCTCCCCCACTCCCCCTGCCCTCAGACCACCAGGTAAACTGGCCCTTCCATTCACCCTATACATTTCACTCATCCGTACGGTTCAAACATTCACACAAGGTAGTAAATGCTACCTTTCTGTCATTGTTTCTCCCTAAAATAATAACTGACAGGATTTATTTTTGTTTCTTAAATAAATTAATTTGTAGTTCTCGGCTTCATAGCATGGAACAGCAAAGTACTGTTTGCTTACTATACATATACCGTAATTAGAAGCTTCCTGTGATTTCAAGTTCTAAATCAGAAACAGTGGTACTCTTTTAGTAAGAAGAAGCTTTCTGCAAGGCCATTCTTGGTTAATCTTGTAGCCATGACTTTCATGTGATGTAATATTCTTTGTTTTGCTTTGTTTGACTTCCTTTCTTTTAGGAAGAAAATATTATGATATTGTATAGAACACCAGAAAAGTTCAAGAATTTCACTTTCTACAGTAAAAGTGACGGCAGGCCAGAGATTTGCACTTTTGAATCTGCAGAGTTCCCAGGCTGGTTCATAAGCACTTCATCTGAGGCAAATAAGCCTACTGGTTTACATCAAAAAGGAGGACCTGAAAATGTCTTGTTTCATTTTACAAAGATATCTTAAATCAAATTTACAAATGGAGAAGATAGTTATTTTATTGTAGGAGATGGATAGGAAAAGCCTGGAGATGGAGTTAAGAAATGATTCAGCTTAGAATTGTTATGGTTCCACAGGTGGTTCAAGTCTTTATTTCTATTAACTCTTGATAGCATCAATTTAATGCTGACTGTTAATTAACTAGATTCTTGTCAACTAACACATTTTGCATCTTCCATCTAGGAATTTGTAAAAATTAGCATGCACAATGTAAACTTTGCAACCAATACCATTTCTGGGTGAGACTGAGTGAATTAATTTTTTGCATTTCTTTTGACCCACATTTTATACAAGGAGCTACTGGCTTTTCTTATTAATAAAAATATGTTTCACAAGTGTGCTTGGTTCTTTATCTTGCTAATAATATTCTACTGGAAAGAAAGATCCCCATTTAGTGTTCCTTTGATTCCATTGAAGTTGCTAGTTGTGTTTCACTCATGCCTGTACTGTTTGATATCTGGATGCCAGGACATGTGACAGCTGACTCTTGTGAGCCGCCTTGAGTCTTCGGAGAAGGGCGGCATACAAATCTAATAAATAAATCAATGAATGAATAAATAAATAAATGCATGCATGCATGCATGCATATAGCAACAATGGGTTTTAAACTGGAAAAGCAGGGATAAAATGACAAAAATCCAGCACACCAAAAAGAGAAGGGGAACTCTGTAATCAGTGTTTTTCAACCTTGGTGACTTGAAGATGGATGGATTTCATCTCTCAAAATCCTCAGCCAGCATAGATTGCTGGGTGATTCTGGGAGTTGAAGTCCACTCATTTTTAAATCACCAAGGTTGAGAAATGCTTGTGTAACTGAAATGAATGAGGGTAATTTAGGAGTGCAAAGAATAGCTAAAAAAGATATGGAAATCACAGAGTTCCACTTCCACTCTTTTATACTGTCTGTGACAGGAGAAAAATTATTCTTCCTGACCTTGTCTATAGCTGAGGTTGAAGTTCTGGTTTGACGAGAGTTGCTTAGCAGCAGCAACACAAATAAGTGGATAGAGTCTGCAGAGAGGGGCGGCATACAAATCTAATACATTATTATTATTATTATTATTATTATTATTATTGTTGTTGTTGTTGTTGTTGTTGTTATTATTATTATTATTATCTTATCTGATTATCTGAGTTTCTCAAATGGAAATATAAGGAAGGAGAGAATTAAAAAGTCCTGGCATTTCCAGAGCTAAGGGAGGTAACTAGCAAAAGCTAGAAACACCAGAAGCAATGCAAGACCAGGCGAATATAACCACATTCCACTCTTGAGAAATGAATGGCTCTTAGTCAGTTATGACACAATGAAGGGAAGAAGAGATATAAGCTTTGAAAATGTCTAGCTTAATGAAAAGAAGAACTAGGGCAATGGTGAAATCTAAAAAAATTCTCTATTGGTTCTATGGGTGTAACTTATTTTGCGGGCATGGCTTGGAGGCAGGGGAAGATTCCTAAATTTTGTACTACCACTCTGTGGGCATGGCTTAATTTTGTGGGTGTAGATTGGTGGTCATGTGACTGGGTGAGCATGGCTTGATGGTCTTGTGATAGTGGGTGTTGTTTCATGGTCATGTGACTGGGCGGGTGTGGCTAAGTGGTTACGATCCAAGTTCCCCCTACAAGGATCTGGACTTTTTACCATCCCCCAAAGGACATACAGCTCTGAATCCTTAAGGCAAACCAAATACAAGTGGTCCTCACTCAATGGCCGATTGCTTAGCAAGTGTTTAAATTAATGACTGACCTCCTCAAAGGTACTTGACCTGTTTTTTGAGTTTTGACAGCCATATGCATGTACAGTGGTACTTCTACTTAAGAACTTAATTCATTCTGTGACCAGGTTCTTAAGTAGAAACATTCTTAATAGAAGGAATTTTTCCCATAGGAATCAATGTAAAAGCAAATAATGCATGCAAAACCATTAGGCAAGAATTATTAAAATTATTTTCTCTATCATACAATACTAGGACAAAGGGGCACTCCCTAAAGCTCATAGGTAAGAAAGCAAGGACAAATAAAGGGAAATATTTCTTCACCCAGAGGGTCATTGGCTTATTGAATTCACTTCCAGAAGACATCGTGAAGCTGTCAGTGTTGATAGATTCAAGGCAGGATTAGACAGATTCATGGATGCCAAGTGTATTGGTGGTTATTGAAATGGATGTTGATGTGCCGCCTCTATGTTGGTTGAGGCAGGCAGACAGGATTCCCTTGAGTACCATTTGTTGGGAGTCAGGGGAAAGGAAGGGTCTTGCCTTCTCTTTCTGCTCAAGATCCCCATAAACAATTGGTGGGCCACTGTGTGACACAGAATGCTGGACTCGATGGGCTTTGGCCTGATTCAGCATGGCTCTTCTTATGTTCTTATGTTCTACCTGCTGCCTCTTCCTTCCCATGCTGAAGGGCTCCCCTCTCATCTCGCTTGCTCGCTTTGTAGCCAGCGCCTTTCCTTCGCTGTAGTGACTCCCCGGCTGCCCAGAGCAAAGGGAGCGTTTCTTTTCTCTGGGTGCTGGCAGAGGTTTATTCCCTGTCCAAGCGCCCAGAGAAAGGAAAATACTTCGTTCACTCTAGATTGCCAAAGCATCCTTAAGCGCCACCAAAAGGCTCCTCTGGCAGCCCAGATGGCTGGGATTAAAAGGGGAATGGCAGGAAACTGGCTGGACATTCGTACCGTTCTCAAATTTCCTGGGAAATTTTTCCAGGCTCGGGTTCTTAAGTAGAAAATGGTTCTTAAGTAGAGGCAAAAAAAATCTTGAGCACCCGGTTGTGATCTAGAAAAGTTCTTAAGTAGAGGCGTTCTTAAGTAGAGGTACCACTGTACATATGTAAGCACTTGTGCACACATACACATTTATGACGAGTTATAACATCCCACAGTGTCATGTGACTGATGTTTTCTGTTTTTTGCCTGTTCCCAAATTTTTTTTCTGGTTTCCGGTTAAAAATGCCCATAGGGAAAAATGGACTTGTTTAAAAACCAGTTTTTGCTTAATGACCACAAGGTTCACTTAACGACCATGATGTTTGCCTAACCCATGGGTGTGCAGTTTAAAACACTTTTTCTATTTTCTTTTAAACAGGTATTTTTCTGTGCCTTTCTCTTTCTTTCTTTCTCCCTATCTCTCTCTTTCTCTTCTCTTTCTCACCTTTCTCTCTCATCTCGTCACTCATTTCTTTCATCTCTTTTTCTTTCTCCTCCCTTTTTCTTTCTCATCTCTCTCCTCTCTTTCTCCCTTTCTTTCTCTCATGTTTCTCTCTTTCCAGTCTCTCATTCTCTCCCTCCATCATTTTCTCATTTCTTTCTCTTTTCCTCCTCTTTCACTCATCTCTTTCACACGCACACACATATACACAAACAGATATCCTCCTGCATTAGGATCATGGGGCGGGGACAGAGAGGACTCTGTTCAAATCTCATCACCGGCTCAAGGTTGACTCAGCCTTCCATCCTTCCCAGGTGGGTAAAATGAGGACCCGGATTGTGGGGGCAATAGCCTAGCTCTGTTTAAAAAAGTGCTATTGCTAACATGTTGTAAGCCGCCCTGAGTCTAAGGAGAAGGGCGGCATAAAAATAGAATAAATAAATAAATAAATAAATAATACTCCTCTCTTTACCTCCACTTTCCTCTCTCTCATCTCTTTCACCTGTGAGTCCAGTCCTATAACCATCATTGTTGCTCTTCTCTGCACTCTTTTTAGAGTCTCAACATAATTTTTACATAGACTCAACCATTGAACTTACCTTTTATCTGAACGGTGGTTCTCTCATATAGGAGATTTCACAGTCGGTGGGTTGACCTCCGTCCGTCAACCAATCAGGACTGAGCCCATACTATAAAAGCTCAAGTTCTGTCAATCAATCCGCTTTTTTGCGAAGTTCGAAGCTTGGGCTCAGTGTGGTCAACGTGCATAACGATTGACAGACCATAAACAATTAAACAATAGAAAGTAATACAAGCACAGAAAAGTAAGTCCCCTAGGTAGGAGGAGAAATTAGAAGAAATAGATCAGTAGACTTTCAAGGAAGAGAGGGGAGTGCCCGACTGTGGAATCTCCTATATGAGAGAATCAGATAAAAGGTAAGTTCAACGGTTGATTCTCCAGCTAATAGGAGATTCCACAGTCAGTGGGACCTGCCAAAGCCTGAGTCCCTTGGGAGGGTAATATTAGGTCTCTAGTGTTGAAGCCGGTATAACTTGCTGGAGAACCCTCCTACCGAAGGCTGCATCAGAAGAGGCAAAGGTGTCTATTCTATAGTGTCTTATGAAAGTATTAGGAGCAGACCAGCTGGCTGCTCTACACATCTCCTCTAGGGAAGCTTGCTTGGACCAGGCCGCCGAGACAGCTGCACTCCTGGTAGAGTGGGCATTAATGCCCCTGGGGCGAGAAATTGCAGATATATTGTAGGCCTTAGCTATGACCGCTCTTATCCATCTACCTATGGTGTTGGAATTGACCTTTCTCCCCATCGAGGCTGGCAAGTATGAAATGAAGAGAGCTTCGGATTTCCTCCATTCTGCCGTGCGTTTTAAATATATACGTAAGGCATGTCTGACGTCCAAGGTGTGCCACTTTTGTTCCAGTGGATGTACTGGTTTGGAACAAAAGGAAGGCTGGGAGAGCTCCTGAGATCTGTGGAAAGGAGAATTTACCTTAGGGAGAAAGGACGGATCAAGGCGTAGGACTACCTTGTTGGGTAGAAAGAGACAGAGGTCTTTATGCATAGATAAGGCCGCTAATTCGGAAATTCTCCTGGCCAAGGTGATAGCGACAAGGAAGGCCACTTTTTGAGTCAGATGGCGAGTGGAAGCGTCCCGAAATGGTTCATATGGATACCTCGTCAGAGAATCCAGTACCTTGGTCAGGTTCCAGGTTGGAAAGCGATGAATGACCGGCGGACTACATAAAGAGGCACCTCTCAGAAGGCTTTTAATCAGCGGGTGTTGGGATAAAGGAGAAAAATCCGCACAGGCCAACACTGAGGATAAGGCCGAAACCTGGCGTTTTAAGGTGTTGGGGGCCAATCCTTTGGCAAAGCCATCGCTCAGGAATCCCAGCATCTTACCTACTGTCAGGTCAGTTGGTGAGCATTGCGCTTCCTTGCACTACTTGCAGAAAGTGCGCCAGGTGGAGGCATAAATTCGTTGTGTAGTGGACCGTTTGCTATTGATGATCAAGTCCATCGCTCCAGAAGGCACCTGGCAGTTTCATCCAATTGGGGTCTGGGTGACACACTGACCCCTGCTGTAATGCATTGGTTCGTACTGGGAGACGCCAAGGAGGAGATACAGACAAGGTCACAAGGTCTGCAAACCATGCTCTGCATGGCCAGTAAGGGGCCACCAGTACGAGATCTGCCCCCTCCTCCAACAGCTTGCATATCACCCTGGGGATTAGAGCAAGGGGAAGGAAGGTATAAAGGAGCCCCTCCGGCCACGGGGAACAAAGAGCATTCATGGCTTCTGCCCCATGACAGCGGAACCTGGTGAAAAAGCGAGGCAGGTGAGCATTCGTGCTGGTAGCAAAAAGGTCCACTTGAGGCCGACCGAATCGGGAGCAGATCCATTTGAAGAGACTGGGATGTAGGCACCACTCCGTCTGATCTATTTTGGAGTGGCTCAGCCAATCTGCTGTGGTGTTGTTCTCCCCTGCGATGTAGTCCGCCCTGATAGAGAGCAGGTGGGTCTCGGCCCAGGAACAAAGAGTCCTGGCCTCTTTCATAAGTGCAGGGGACCTGGTGCCCCCCTGCCTGTTTATATGTGCCTTGGCTGTGGTGTTGTCGGTGAGGATCAGGATATGCTTCCCCACCGTGAGCCGACTGAGATCTTGAAGGGCCAGGTAAACTGCCCACAGCTCCAGAATGTTGATGGGTAGGGAGGACTCCTGTAACGACCAAAAACCCTGAGCCACTGAATAGTTAATGTGGGCACCCCATCCCGATAGACTGGCATCGGTGGTAAGAACTAGCCGGGATGGTTCTAGGAAACAAGAGCCCTGACTCAAATTTTGAGGTGACCACCATAGGAGGGAATCACGTACTTTTTGGGAAATCAGAACCCTTAGGGGAGAAGAACCCCGATTCTGTTTTTGAAATGGGAGAAGGAACCATTGCAAGTCCCTAGAGTGTAGGTGTGCCCAAGGAACAATATTAATTGTCGAAATGAATTTTCCCAGGAGCGTAGAAACTAGGCGTAGAGGAATTCTGCGCTGTCGCAGAATGGAGTGATTTAAATCCACAATACTAGCCTGGCACTCGTGGGAAAGGAACACCCTACACTCTAGAGAATCGATAATGGCACCCAGGTATATAATAGAGGAAGTGGGAACAAGGTGACTTTTGTCTTTGTTAACAGAGAAACCATGATCAGCTAAGACTGATAAGGTTACCTGGATGTCCTGCAGAGCCTACAATTTGGAGGAAGCCAATAATAAAATGTCATCTAGGTAGCAGTGAATTCGGATTGGGAGAGTACTAAGGTGTGCCGCTAGGGCTGCTAACACCTTAGTGAACACTCTGGGAGCAGAGGAAAGGCCAAAAGGGAGGGCTCGGTATTGATAATGCATACCCCCATAACAAAATCTAAGATATTTTTGGAAATCAGGGTGGATAGGAATATGGAGGTAGGCCTCCATTAGGTCAATAGAGGATAGGAGGTTGCCGTTCCGTACACACGCCAAGATGGACTGAAGTGAGTGCATCTTGAACCATCAGTATCGAATATGACGGTTCAATCTCTTAAGGTCCAGAATGGCTCTCCACCTCCCCGAAGACTTAGGAACCAGAAAAAGGATGAATAAAACCCTGATCCAGCTTCAGAGGTCAGTACCTGTTGAATGGCTTTAATGCTAAGGAGGTGATTAATGGCCTCCTTCACAAGGCGCTTCTTTGCCAGGTTGTTAGACACAGTGCGCCAAATAAAAAAATTAGGGGGAGTGGAGAGGAATTCAAGGGAGAGGCCAAATTTTAGTGTCTCCCTGACCCACACATCAAATGTGGTTTCCTCCCATTGGTCCGCAAAAAGTGACAAGCGACCCCCAATGGGAGGATCCAGATCCAACTGTGACTCACTTGGTGCGGCAAAAAGAACAACCTCCTCCTCCTCGAAAGGGCCGTTTAGTGCCCCTACCATGGTAAGATTGGTTTTGGAACGACTGCTGCCTCCCTCCATAAAGATTTGGTTGCCCATAAGTGAAATTTTGCCTAGAAAGAATAGATGATTGGGCAGGGGAACGATAGGGTCTCCTTGAAGTAGGAAAAAATTTTGTGTTACCTCTAGGGTTGGTATGTTGCAAAATGTTTCGCTTATCTTTGTCCTCAGTGAGGAGCGGTTCTAGAGCTGGTCCCCATCGAAGGCAGATGTGGCGAGCTTCCACTTCTGTTTGGCATCTGCTTGCCAGGAACAGAGCTAAACATTCTGCAGGCCACAATAGCAGTTCCCATGGATCGGGATGCGAACCTGGCCGCCTGAAGAGATGTATCAGCAGCGAAGCGTGCGGCCGCCAACATCTTTGCAATATCCTGGTGCGATCTGGTGTCTTCCAGTAGAATCCTCTCCTGCAAATCTCTCAACCAAGTTAAATTAGCCCAGGCAAAGAAGGAGGACGAAGTGGTCGCTCTCACTGCCCAAGCACCTGCTTGATGGTTCTTAATGAAAGTTTGTTCAGATCTTTTCTCCTCCAATTGTAATAACTCTGCAGCCTCACCTGAGAGATTTGTGGGAGACAGGAGATCAGTGATGGGAGCATCCACCAAAGGAGGGTTAAGACAAGGAGCCAACTCTGGCCCAACATTAAATAATTTTTTGTCGTTGACTGAAGGCAAAGCCCCTGCAGAGGGAAATGCCCACTGTTGCTGCACAGCCTGCACAAACATAGGAGGACACGGGATCATCTGAGCTTCTGGTGTAGTAAGAGAGAAGAGGGGATTAATGTCTGAACCCTGAGTGGCCGAAGGGACTGCCTTAGAGATGTTAGCAGCATTTTTGGCCTTAAAGAAAAGGGAGCGGAATAAAGCGGGATGGAACAAACCCGCTGTAACTGGGGGTTCTGGAGGAATCCCTTCATCATCTGATAATTCTAAATCTGGTCCCCTGTCCTCCTCCTCCACTGGATTTGGGAATTCTGCTACATATGCCGATTGAGATAATGGTTGGCAAGGTAAAGAGGCCTGGACTGGTTGCCCCCCTGGTATACAGACCTGGTTTCCGCTAGTGGAAAGGGTCTGAGACCCCTTCATGATTTGCATACATTGGCTCACGCTCTGTGAGACTGCTGTTGAAATTATGGCTTGTAAATTTGAATTATCGATAAAACCTTGATGCATAGGAAAGGTCTGAGTTGGCACTACAGGCGGGACTAAATAAGGAGCAGCCTGATTAAAGGGGAAAGGTAAGGAAGATGGAGGAGGAGGGGGAGGAGGAGGAGGAGGAAGGGGATTAGAAGGGACAGAGAAGGCCTATTTGGAGGACCCCCAGATGTCAGCATCAGCTAATACCAAGTTGTGTGATTCCATTAAGGCCTTGTCTGCTGGGTCAGTAGGCGGTAAGGTCTCACTATTGGAAACCGCCCTGGAGGCCTTGTTGAAAAGTCGGAAACCACCAGCATTGGAACTAATACTTTATTATCAGACGGAACAGCAGGATGACAACGAGTGCCAGGAACACAGAGGTAACAGCTTGTTTACAAAGGACCTTTAAATAGGCCCAACTGGCTGAGGGAACAACCAATCAAATGTATAAACTATTCCCGCTTAAACTGTAACTTAACCAGGTGGTAACAACCAATCGCAGACTACCACTAACACACAATTATCTCTAGGCAAACTACAGGTCTGGTTACTATGCGGGGACATAACACTCCTCCCCCCTTACGTTTGAACAGACGTAATCATCTAAGTAGGCGGGCTTCCGGCAGGCCCTTCCAGAGCGCTGGGGCATGACGACATCCCCGGCTTCCCCCGTTGGTTCGGGGACTCTCTCTGAAGGAACCATCTCCCCCCCCCCCCCGTGGTAAGCTTCTGCTGGCGTTTTCCGTACTGATTGGAATGGGCGCGTTTGGAACAGCCACTTCCCCGTGATCAGACCCTGTTTGCGGGGTTTCACTGCTATCCCCCATGAGTTCCCCTGCCCTCCGTATGTGGATCTGATCGAGGTGTCTGCGCCATAAACGGCCATCCGGCAGGGCAGCCTCAAAGGAACGGGGGCCTAACTCCCAAGTCACAGCTGCGGGCACCCAGGCCAGGCCCACAGTGTATGAGCGTACAAATATAGGGGTTCCAATACTCACTTTCCTAGATGGGGGTTCTGGCCATGGAGCGGCCTGCGCATACAGGGGGTGCAGTCTATCCAGTACAATCTAGAGTTTTTGGCCCATTAACAACTCGGCCGGGGTTTTCTGGGTGGCTATGCAGGGTGTAGAGTGTTGGGCTAAGAGCAGCTCCGCTAGTTTCTTTTGCCAAGACTCCTGAGGTAACTTTTTAAGTGAGTCCTTTACCAAGCAAACCATGCATTCTGCCTGCCCATTACTAGCAGGATGCCAAGGTGATGTTAGGGCATGGCGGACCCCCGCAGCTGCCAGATAATTTTCAAAAAGAACAGAAGTAAATTGCGGGCCATTATCTGACACCACAAGGTCTGGGAACCCATGGGTGGCGAACAAAACATCTAAAGCATCAATAATGGCTTGTGACTGGGTGGAACGGAGGTGGGTGACTTCCAGCAAATGGGAATGGGCATCAGTGACAATAAGAAATGTTTGGCCTAAGAAGGGGCCGGCCAGGTCTATATGGATGCGGGCCCAAGGCCCCGCCGGTGGTTCCCAAACTAAGGGGTCTGCGTGTGGTGGCTGAGCACGATTCTCCTGGCACAATAAACATGTTGCCATGCAATGCTCCACATCGCCATCAATGCCAGGGCACCAAACATGCTCATGGGCCAGGGCTTTCATGTGGACAACCCCCGGGTGTCCCTTATGCAAGAGGGTGAGGACTCGGCCGCGGAGGGCTGGAGGAATTACCACCCTGGTGCTTGGAGTAGGGAGCCCTTTTCAACAGAAAATTCAACGCGGCAGCGAAAGAATGGGGAAATTTCTTGGGCCGGGACCATCTGTGGCCACCCTCAGAGAACCCACTGCCTTACCCTGGCCAAGGTAGGGTCTTGCCCCGTTTCCCTTGCCACCTCAGGAGCGGCCAATACTAAGGAACCCTCAGAAAGAGCCAGGACAGGAAAGGCCGGTGCCGGGTCCTCTAGAAGGTCTGGGAGGAGGCACCTACTGAGCGCATCAGCACGGGCGATGTGATGCCCAGCGCAGTATATAAGGCAGTAGGAATAGTTAGCCAGAAAAATGATCCACCGGGACATGCGAGGGGACAGAACTACCGGGCTCTGGCGATTCCCAGCCAATATCCCTAACAAAGGCTGATGATCCGTCACCAGCTCGAAACTCCTACTGTACAGATAATCATGAAAACGATGTACCCCTGCCAAAGCCTCCTTATCTATGTGTCCAAAATTCTGCTCCGCTTTGGCGAGGGTGCGTGAAAAAAATGCTAACAGTGCTTCAGACCCGTTGGGAAGCCGATGACTGAGTACCGCGCCCACCCCGAATGGGGAGGCGTCACAAGAAAGCACCAACGGCAGGGTTGGGGAGTACTGGGCTAAAATGGTGTTTGAGGTAAGTATACTCTTAACGGACTTAAAAGTGCCCACCTCTCTTGGTCCCCAGAACCATTTTGTATTCTTGTCTAACAGGCGATGAAGGGGCTCAGCTACGGAAGCCTTGTGGGGAATAAACACTGCATAAAAATTTAACAATCCCAAGAAGGCTTGGAGCTCCGGTTTCGAGCGTGGAGCAGGGGCGTCCCTAATAGCTCGTGTTTTCTCCGGGGTGGGGTGGATGCCTTCTGCATCCACTATGAAACCCCGAAAACGCATTTATGGGGCTTAAGTTTAGGGCAGTTTCTTTGAACTTGGTTAAAACCATTTTAACTCTCTTTAACAACTCGGATTCAGAGCGGGCGGAAACTAATACATCATCGAAGTATGGCACGGTCCCTTCGATTCCATAAAGGAGTCTCTCCATAAGCCCATGAAATAGTCCAGGGGCTATCGACACTCCAAACTGTAACCGGCGGCACCTGAAAACTCCTGTGAGTGATAATTGCCTGGGCGTCCGCTGTTTGAGGGTCGACTGGGAGCTGCTGGTAGGCCTGCGAGAGGTCCAGCTTAGCAAAAACACACCCATCCCCAAGTGAATGCAGCAGGTGCTGCACTACAGGGAGAGGATAGGAGTGGTGAGCCAACACCTTATTAATTGTACATTTATAATCCCCACACAAACATATTCTGCCATCCGCCTTTAAGGCAGTTACAATAGGCGTCTCCCATGGGACTTGATCGATTGGTTCCAATACCCCTTGCGCAATCAAGTGATCAAGTTCAGCATCCACCTTAGGTCGGAGGGCCAGGGGCACGCGGCGGAATTTTAAACGGACTGCAGGAACTTGGGGATCTAAACTGAACGAAATAGGGGAACCTGTGTAGCACCCAAGCTTGCCATCGAATACCTCAGGAAATTTCTGAGCCAGGTGATCAAAGGCTAAGCCCCCCCCTTATGGAGTTGACTCCCGTAACAGACAATCCCAGTGACTTAAACCAGTCCAATCCTAACAGGTTTGAAAAGGGCCCATTAACAACAATTAAAGGTAATTGTCCCACAAAGTCTTTGAAACGAACCGCAAAACGTCCTTCACCGAGGACTGGGATGGGAGCCCCTTGATAGTCGCGCAGGTTAAGGTGGCATGGCCGTAACCTTTTCTTTGTCAAACGTGGAAAACATTGTTTAGTAGTGGACCAGGAGACCAAGGAGTGGGCCGATCCGGTGTCTACCTGCATGGTGCATGAAGCCTGGCCGAGGCAGATGTCCACAGCAATCTTGTCTGATGAAATGTATGTCTCAAGCACAAAAGTAGGTGCAGGAGGAGGAATGGTGAAAATAGCATTACAATCATAATGGCAGAACGAGGTTTCCTTCCTCTGCCAACGGGGCGCAGAATAGGACTGGTCCCGCTGACCGCGAGATGAGGCCGGCAGCGAACGGCAGAGGTGGCAAACCCGTGCGATGTGGCCGCGGTTACTGCAATGCCGACAGGTGGCATCCCTGAACGGGCAACTCAGTCTGAAATGGTCGCCCCCACAACCTCGGCAAGGAGAAGGTGGTGGTCGAGGTCGGTCGGAAGGTGGGTCGCGGTTCTGGGCAGCGGCTAGGCGGCAAACCTCTTCGTCTTCCAAAGCCAGGGCCTTTTTGATGTCCTGAGGAAGCTGTGGAACATCTGGGCGCGGCACCGCCACAGTGGCATTGACAGCGCAGTACATAGCCGCAAGAGATTGAGTGGAAAGTTCGAATGCTCTAGCCTCCATTAGGGCAGCCTCCATTAGGGCAGCTAGGAGGCGGCATTTAAGGTGGCCATCCTTTACTCCAAACACAAGTCTGTCTAATAAGTAACCATTGAGGTCGTCAAACTCGCAATACAAAGCTGCACGGCACAGGGCAGCCACAAAGTCATTTATGGACTCACCCTCCAACTGACTGCGATGAAAGAACTTATAACGGCGGGCACAATGGAAGGGCACTGGGGCATAGTGGTCTTGAAGCGTGGAGAGAAATTTTTGCCAAGGAACATCGTGGATAGAAGTAGTAGCGAATAATGCGCGAGCCATTTCAAACATTTCAGTGCCGCAGAAACCAAGAAAATAGGAATGTTTACTGTCTCCAGAGATTTCCGTGTAGCCGTTGGAAATAAGGAAGCAGTCGAAACGGGCTACATATGAGTCCCAAGTCTCCCCTTGGGGGTTAAATGGTGGAAAGGTAAGTTGGGTAGACATCGTGAATAACAATAATTCGTTGTTCTTTCACAGCGAGGAGAGACAACGTGGGTAAGACCCCTCGTCACCAGTGAAAAGTCGGAAACCACCAGCATTGGAACTAATACTTTAGCATCAGACGGAACGGCAGGATGACAACAAGCGCCAGGAACACAGAGGTAACGGCTTGTTTACAAAGGACCTTTAAATAGGCCCAGCTGGCTGAGGGAACAACCAATCAAATGTATAAACTATTCCCGCTTAAACTGTAACTTAACCAAGTGCTAACAACTAATCACAGACTACCACTAACACACAATTATCTCTAGGCAAACTACAGGGCTGGTTACTATGCGGGGACATAACACTTGTCACACATTTTGGTCAATGCCTTATGCATCCTGGTCTCTGATCTTTTGGCTCGCTTTTTCGAATGAATAAATGAGTATCCCACATTGTTGGGACCTCGGGACTGAGAGTCCTTTTCGGGATTTAAGGTAGAGCTCTCTGACTTGTGGGTGATAGAATTAGAGTCAGACATTTTTTATTTTTAAAAAGGAGGCTCAGACCAGGAATTTGGCAGTTGAGGCAAATAAAATGGCCATCAGTAAGCAAAAAACCAAACTGCCAGTCAGAACAAAATGGCGGGAGGCCTAGGTAAGCTCAGTGCTGTCTGGCCTCAGAAGTACAATTAGTAACTGCCAAAAATTAAAATTAGAATTAAATGGTGCTTTGATTGCTCACTCACTCCAAACAAACTCAATTTGCGTGCAATTAACCTGAAACAGACAAAATTAAACACTGACCCAGCAATAGAAGTTAAGGAAAAGAAACTTATTGCACGCCGGAGTGGAGCGCCTCGCTGCCGCAGGAGCTGATCAGCTGTGAGGCGCTGAATTAATGAGAAAGAGGAGACTGGGTGGAATTTAAGCCGCTTCTGAAACCGAAATTGCGTTCTCAGGAAAGATCCTGCTTCGGTGAGGCTTGCCGGCAAAAGGGGCCTCCGGGTACGACTTGTGGCTATAAGAGTCAAATTACCTCTCCCACCACCAGTTTCTCCAAAGCTCCAGTAAGGCAGCAGAACAAGAAATTGCTTTAAAATAGTGATCGGCTGGCCAGCCGGCACAGCTGAGAAGGACGAACCTTCCCTCCTCACACAATATATGCCTTCCCGGGGCAGCGGCTGAAGGGGAGGAGGACAACGGGGAGAGGCTTTTTTTTTTTTAAAAAAAAAACCTGATAGGAAAGAGTAGGAAAGTAAGGAATAGGAGAGCACAGTCAGTGAGTTGACCACACGTCTTGTCCTCCTGAGGACTGAGGAAAAAAGTGGATTGATTGACAGAACTTGAGCTTTTATAGTATGGCCTCAGTCCTGATTGGTTGACGGACAGAGATCAACCCACCGACTGTGGAATCTCCTATTAGCTGGAGAATAACAGTATTTTCAATCTTTTTACTTTTATGGCATTTGGCTCCTAAAATTCTCCAGCCAGCATGCTAGCTGGGAAATTTGGGGAGTTGAAGTCCATACATCTTAAAAATGCCAAGGTTAAAAAGCACTGTGTAACAATTAAATCTATTTCAAGGACATTTATGTTAAATTAACTTAGGCATAGTTGAAGGCTTGCTGCAGGAATTCAAAATTTACCATTTTGCTGCAATGGTTTAAAAAAATCACATTTGGCACAAAATGCTGCTCCAATAGCTGCATCCTTTGCAGTCAACTAGCTCTCTTATTCTAGAGCAGTGGTTTTCAACCTGGGGATCGGGACCCCTTTGGGGGTCGAACAACTGTTTCACAGGAGTCACCTAAGACCATGGGAAAAGACAAATTTAAGAGATGTGGAAGAGGCTAGTGATGATGAAAATGAAATAGAACAGCCATCCAATGAAAGTATGCAGAGTAATGCTTCTTCAGATAACCGGGTATAGAAGGGAGTCCTTGGTTAAGTGCAAAGTTCAGAAGGTCACAGAAAAGATTAACTTTGGGGAGGAGATGTTTTAATGGGTGATCTTATATTTGTTTTGTAGTTCTTTACTGTAGGTTTTATATAGTATGTTTAATGTAGGTTGCTGACTGGTTATAAAAATTTTGACTGACTGGGAGTGGGAAGGGAAAACAGTGACTGTGACTGTAATTTGTGGTTCAGAGACAAAAATATAAATCTTTATGTACTGCATTTTATATCAGATATGATTTGGTCCATGATTTTCAACAGACTGAAGATGTAATTATAGATGTAATTATCCAGATTCCTAAGAGGTCAGTAAGGGGCGAGTACAAGTGCACTAGAGTGCCTTCCGTCCCCTGTCCTATTGCTCTCCTATACTGTATCTCCTATACCTTTCCTCTATTCCTATATCTCTTCTTCTATTCTTTCATTGATATGTTCTATTCCTATATCTTCTTTTCTATTATTTCTTAGATATATTTTACTATGAGTATCTCCTCTATAACCTTCATCATTTATTTTACTATGTGTATATTGATATATATCCACTAAAACCCTCATTGTGTATTGGACAAAATAAATAAAATAAATAAATAAAATAAATAGAAGAAGTTCTGTTTTATTCCACAGAGTGGAGGTGTTGTTCAACTATTTACTCAAGAGTATAGTATAACTGAGAACCAATTTGGTGTAGTGGTTAAAATGCTACCTTAGAAACTGAGAGATGGTGAGTTTTAGTCCCACCTTAGGCACATAGCCAGCTGGGTCATCTTAGGCCAATCACTTTCTCTTGGCCCTAGGGTGAAGGCAATGACAAACCATTTCTGGAAAATATTGCAAGAAAACTGCAGGAACATGTCCAGGCAGACTCTGAGAATAGGCGTTGATTGCTTACCTGAACGCCTCTTCTCGTACGGTGAGCGGGTACAGCAGTCACATGGGTTGCTCATGTCCAATCCGGTGGAACTGAGCCTAGTGTTAAAAAAGCTTGCCGGATCCGCCCCTTCCCCAGAATTCGCGAATCCATAGACTAGGCTCAGCTGTGAAGCTCTGTAGTGTTCAACTCTCATTGTTAGAGGAAGAAGGTTATAGGAAGGTAAAGAAGACACATACAAGGGCGGGAAGTGACTGCTGTACCCGCTCACCGTACGAGAAGAGGCGTTCAGGTAAGCAATCAACGCCTATTCTCCGTACTGAAGGAGCGGGTCCAGCAGTCACATGGGACATACCCAATAGATGGTCCCTAGGGTGGGATTAGATTGCTATCGTGTGAGATAACGGATTGGAGTACCCTTCTGCCGAAGGCAGCGTCCGCTGAAGCGTAAGAATCAATCTTGTAGTGCCTGATGAAGGAATTTGGCGAGGCCCAAGTGGCTGCTTTGCAGACCTCCTCCAACGGGGCTTGAGTCGCCCAAGCAGCCGAGGTGGCTGCGCTCCTGGTGGAATGCGCTGTGATGTTCCTTGGAACTGAGAGGGAGGCCGACTCATAGGCCTTAGATATAGTCCCTCTGATCCAACGGCCTATTACTGTTGAAGACACTTTGGCACCCATGACTCTGGGGTGATAGGCTATAAAAAGTGCTTCTGACCTCCGAAAGGGTCCTGTGCGTTGGATATAGATTCTCAGCGCTCTAATGAGATCCAGGGTGTGCCATCTAATTGCCAAGGGATGGTCTCGTTGGAGGCAGAAGGAAGGTAGGACAATATCCTGAGATCTGTGGAACATGGAACTGACCTTGGGTAAGAAGGTGGGGTCCAGTCGCAAGACTACCTTGTCCTGATGAAATTGACAAAGGTCCTGCCTGATTGAGAGGGCAGCCAGCTCCGAAATGCGTCGGGCAGAGGTAATAGCCACCAGAAAGGCTACTTTAAAGGATAGGTATCTGAGGGACGCCGATTTTAGGGGTTCGTATGGTGCCTGCGTGAGGGAGTGGAGAACCCGTGGCAAATCCCAGGATGGATACCTGTGGACCTTGGAAGGTCTAAGGTTGGCTATGCCCTTGAGGAATTCCTGAACTTCTGGGAAGGATCGGAGAGGCTGTCTGCGGGGGCCCCCTAAGACAGAGGAAATGGCCGCCAGATGACGCCGGAGGGTGCTGGTGGAAAGTCCTTTATGGAAACCTTGCATAAGGAAGGAGATGATTCTGTGTATGGGAATGCACAGGGGAGAAAGTCCTTCCTGTAGACACCACTGGTGAAACTTGGACCACGTGTGGTCGTAGATTCGATTGGTCGAACCCCTTCTGGCCTTTAAAATGACCTCCACTGTATCGGGGTCGTGACCACGCAGTTCTAAGTCTCTCCTGATAACAGCCAGGCGGTGAGGTGGAACCACTCCGGGTCTGGATGGAATGAGGCCCCCTGCCGCAGCATATCCCCCGAAACGGGGAGTCGCCAAGGGTCCTGGATGGACAACTGTTGGAGATCCGCGAACCAGGGCCGGCGGGGCCAATGAGGGGCGATTAAGATTACTCGGGCCCTCTCGGTGAGGACCTTGTGAATCACCTCCGGGAGAATTGGAATTGGAGGGAATGCGTAAAGTAGGCCTGGAGGCCATGGGCTCCGGAGGGCATTGATTGCTTCCGCTCCCGGGGAAGGAAATCTGGAAAAGAAGCGAGGGAGTTGGGCGTTCGCATTGGTCGCGAAGAGATCCAGAATTGGTAGGCCGAATCTGAGGGTGATTTGATGGAACAGGTCTTGATGGAGATTCCACTCTCCTGGGTCTATCGTTGCTCGAGATAGCCAATCCGCCTGGACGTTGAGGCTCCCCGAGATGTGGTCGGCTAGGAGCGACCGAAGATGTTTTTCCGCCCAAAGGCCTAACTTGAGGGCCTCCCTCATGAGGGCCTTGGATCTCGTGCCCCCCTGCCTGCAGATATGGCTTTTTGTGGCAATGTTGTCGGTGAGAATGAGAACGTGCCGGTTGGGAATGCGAGGAGAGAAATGCTTCAGAGCCAGGGAAACGGCTCTTAACTCTAGCCAATTGATTGGCTTGGAAGCTTCCTCCGGGGACCACGTGCCCTGGGCTATCATCCCCTGGGCGTGGGCGCCCCATCCCGATAGACTGGCATCTGTGGTGATGACAAATTGATCCGGGCACCTGAACGGGGATCCTTTGTCCATGGCCGGAGACTTCCACCACTTGAAGGATCTGCGAACCATTGGTGGGATGACAATGCGACGATTTGAGTTGCTGTGCCCCGATCTCTGAAAGGGTAATAGGAGCCACTGTAGTTCCCTAGCATGAAGGCGAGCCCAGGGAATGATGCCTATGCATGACACCATCTTCCCCAAAAGGGAAGACAGGGATACTATGGATACTGAAGGTTTAGATAAAATGCAAGAAATTAACTCCCCTATACTGAATTTTCTCTCGGGAGAGAGAAAGACCTGGGAGGATTCTGAATTAATAATGGATCCCAGGTGTGAGATGGATGTGGAAGGTTGGAGATGACTTTTATCAAAGTTGATGGAAAATCCATGGTCCTGAAGGACTGACATGGTGACAGAAAGGTCTGTTTTCACTTTCTCTAGGGAGTTCCCATGAATCAAAATATCATCAAGATAACATAAAATGTGAATGGGAGACGCCCGGATATAGGCCGCCAGGGACCCCAAGAGCTTTGTAAAAACCCGAGGGGCCGAGGAAAGGCCAAATGGCATCGCCCTATACTGGAAATGCCTGCCTTGAAAGGAGAAACGTAAAAATTTTCTATGGCATTTGGCTATAGGAATGTAGAGGTAGGCCTCAGTGAGGTCTAAAGAGACCATGAAATCTCCCGTGTGGATGGCTGCCAAAATAGATGATAGGGAGTGCATCTTAAACTTCCTATATTTGATGAATAGGTTCAGCTTCTTTAAATCCAAAATAGCTCTCCAACCTCCGGAGGATTTTGGGACCATAAATAGGATGGAATAAAAACCTAGACCCTTCTGACCGGAAGGAACCGGTTGAATGGCTCTGATGGACAATAAGTGGGAAATGGCCTCCTCCATACGGTTACAATCTGAGGAGGACCTGGGAGAAGGGCAAGAAATAAAACGTTTCGGGGGGGGAGAAATAAATTCTAACAGAAGGCCTGTTTGAACAGTGTCAATGACCCAGGGGTCCTTGGAGGTGAGACGCCAATTAGAGGCGAAATGAGCTAGGCGACCACCTATGGGAATAGAGGAAAATTTACCATCTAGGTTTCTTTGAAGCCCTGTTAGAGGACGCTCCCCTTTGGAAGCGAAAGCCTCTACCCCTGGAGTTCCTACCTTGGGAACGAAAGCGGGGGGAATACTGACCTGGAGATCTCTGATAGGAAGTCGCTTGGTCTTGCTGACGCCCTGGGCGACGAAAGGACTGCGTTTTGGTAGCCTTTTTGGTGGTTGGACCCAAAACTTTCTTCTTGTCCGTGGTTTCCGTGAGGAGTGGATCCAGAAGATCACCGAAAAGAAGGTCGCGCTTTAAAGGTCCCAGGGATAACTGCCACTTCTGGCGTACTCCGGCTTGCCAAGGGCGAATCCATAGGAGTCTTCTTGCCGTTGTAGAAGCTGCAATAGACTTAGCAGAAAATCTAGTAGATTGTAAAGTGGCATCAGCCACGTACTGAGCGGCTGCAAAGACCTTGTTGAAGTCTTGTTGACCTCTCAAGTCATCGGGAGGAATATGTTGTTGAAGTTGGCGAAGCCACAGAAGCATGGCTCTGGAGAAAAAGGAAGCCGCTGCAGAACTTTTAATGGCCCAGGAATCTGCGGTGAATCCTCTTTTGAGCATTTGTTCAATCCGCTTGTCCTCTGGGCGGAGGACTTCCTCTGCTTCGCCTGGCACAGCAGCCGCCGAGTGAAGGATTTTGACCGGTTCATCCGGTTTAGGAAAAGATAGGAGCTCCTCATAGGAAGAGGAAAGTTTGTACAATTTTCTATCCTTGGTTGAGGGATTAAGCCCAGAGGCTGGGAAATCCCACTGCTTAAGTAAGGCATCTTTAAACAATTTAGGCATAGGAATTACCTCGTTATCCTCCTGTTCCTCTGTGAAGTAAGGTAAGTTCTCCTCCGGGGGGTCAGTGGATGTGGAGGCCTGTTTCTCCTGGGCCGCCAATCCCGTAGAAATTCTAGCTTTGAGGAGGAGAGATTTGAACAATTGAGAAGGAAAAATAGTAATTGGAGAAGGCACCTTTATTTGGGATTCCTCATCATCTGAGAGGCCTTGAAAGGGATCCTCATCCTCCTCCATATCCTCATATTCATCCTGAGAGGAATCTGAATCATCCTGAATAGGAGCTCTAACCGCTGGGGAGGAACCCAAGGGGCGGGAGAGACGAGGAGGTGGAGGAGGTAAGGGAAGCTCATTGATGGTAGAGAGTTTAGCATCAATGGCCTTGGACAACACAGAAAAAATAGATTGGAATTCAGGAGGTAAACTAGAAATATCAGCAGGAATGGCAGAAGAATCCCTGATGGCCTGGGAGGATCCTGGCTGGGGGGAATCTTCAATAAGATCTGGTTCCTCTGGACCTATTCCCCATAGGTTAGGTTGGGGTCTGTCTAGGTTTGGCTCATCCAGAGATAACACAGGGACCCCAGAAGGAGGCAGACTAGAAGCCTCTGGGGAGTCTTGACTACTGAGTACTTGGGCCTGTACTTTCAAACGCTTTGCTGATTTGTCATGGATTCTTTGTAGGGCTAGGTCCCTTCTCTTCTCAGCCCTGGTGACCTTGGTCGAGGGGCGGGCCCCTGAAGAAGAGGAGGTCGAGGCCTGGGGAATACTGGTAATCTCATCGCCTGTAGGCCTGGCCTCTCTGGGACCTTTAGTTGTGCCTCTCTTGGGAAAGGTAGCCATAGTCTGACAATTAACAGAGGACCAGGCTGAGCCAAATAACTGAATAATTTGGGAGAAGAATTTCAAAGGCTTCCCAAGAGGAATGGATCCTGCTCCGAGGCCTCGGAGCTGCTGAGACTTGAGGACAATCTGGGCAAACCCAGAGTTCGTGCCCCCAAATACAGCGTGGCCAGCCTCCCTAAACTTTAATTAAAGTAAACCAAGGCACTCTGGTTGGAGGCTTAGCCAGTGGAGAATTAAGCCTGAGCGTCCCAAAGCCCACTCCGGGATCCACGCGGTGGACTGAGGCCTACGCGGCTGGCAGGAGGCCAACACGAGAGACCTAAATTTAAAAAGGGCGCGAAGGCCTTCGCGCCGAAAAATCGCTCCGTAATAGAATTCTTAAAGGGGAAGCGATCGACTAAGTCCAGGAGACTAGAACAAGCGTCTCACTCCGCAGGAGGTATTTCTTAAGCTCTTTAACAATAATACAATAATTTATCAATGAATCAATACTTGCACCAAGACCTTCAGGCCAAAGGATTAAAAGAATCCACAAGCGGCAGCGGGAATCGTACACGGCAAGACAGCCGGGGGAAAACGAAACCGCAACTTCTCCCAAGGAAAAAAGCCGAGCCACAAACGGCTGGCGCTATTAGTGCAAGTAAATAAAAAGAACAAACAAATCTTACTACTTTTGAAGGAAAAGATCGAAGGGAAGGTGTTAGAATGTTGAACGAGCTATCACAATACAACCGCAGGATATGCGAACTGAGCGAATTCTGGGGAAGGGGCGGATCCGGCAAGCTTTTTTAACACTAGGCTCAGTTCCACCGGATTGGACATGAGCAACCCATGTGACTGCTGGACCCGCTCCTTCAGTACGGAGAATTAGACACAAATGAACAGAAGGGGGCTGGGTGGGGACAAAACTTTTTCTATTGAAATTGCTCAGTAGTAGTAACTGAGAGAGGGACAATCACTTAAATATGAGCAAATATTCTATTGACCTATTAAATGCCCTCTTTTACTACATATTGATTTAAAGCAAGTAAATAAAAATTTATTCTGGCATAAAGTGATTAACTTATGTATACTTGACCCATGGTTAACTCTAAAACTCAGCATCACCAACTCAAAAGGTAAAGTTACATTTCATGCCAACTTGATTGAAGTAGAAAAAAAGATGCTTGAACATTGTTTTGGATAACAAGGCAATCAATAAAACGAATACTTGTTTGAAATACCATGGAGACAACCTAGAAAGAACATGAACTTGGTTTTTTACTGTGAAAAATTTCCTCCCCGTTTGTAAATGTAAGATTACCAATGTGGATTGCAAAATTCCAGAAGACAGCAAAGAACTCTTGAGTACTCTAAGAAGATGATAGTTACTTGGTTACTCTGGGAGCAGGGCTCTATGCAAACCTGTTCCTATGGGGCAGGGATGAGTAATTGCATAAAAAACCATAGATAGAGAGAAATGTCAAAAACCAATGCCAGGTTTAGGTATAGGATGTTGTGTTTAATTGGCAAAAAAGTAAATAGAGGTATTTTTGTTTTGGGGGGAAAAACTATTAATGAGACTATCTTCAGCCATATACCTCTCTGTTTTGCCTGCGTGTCCCAACCACCCGTAATTACAGGGTAATTAGTCCAGAAAGACACACACCACACGACAGAAGGAAAATCAAACATCTTTATCAACAGAAAAGCAGAAAAAACTCCCTTTTTAAATGTCAAAGGGATTTTCTGGTACACACAAGGCACAGGTTAAATGCAATCCAATTTCTCACCCAGTAACTGGGAAATTGAGTCCAAATTCCAAAATCCAGAAAGTCCACACACAATCTTGAACAGGGATACAACAAAACCACGATCTTGATGAAACTATGAATCAGATAAACTTCCACAAGGCTAAATCACCACGCTGCTCTTTTTATCTGTAGCACTAATTACAGCAGCCCCACCCAACCACAGGTGGCCTCTCTTATCTCCTGTAATAATCCTTCAGTTGTTCTCTTCTATGCATCACTCTCCACATGTGTGGGTCTGTCATAAGTTCTTGTTCAGAATCCAGGGATGATAAGGAAGATTGATCTCCTCCTGGGCTGTCTGCCAAACTCCCCTCTTCCCTGTCACTCATGCTTCCTTGATCAGAGGAGACTTTGTCGGCAGATGCTATCGGGAGCAAAACAGGCCTGTGGCATGTGGATGTTTCCCCCACCTCCACCTCCACATGCCTTGGGGCAGAAGCTGTGCCAGAGCTAACCACAACACCTCTCAAAGACCTATTAGATCACAAGGAGTTGGCCTTCTTCAGGTCCCGTCGACTAAACAATGCAGGTTGACGGGCCTGTGAGGGAGGGCCTTCTCTCTGGCTGCCCCGACCTTATGGAACCAGCTGCCCCCTGATGTCCATACTGCTCACACCCTATTGTCCTTCTGAAATGCCGTGAAGACCTGGCTTTGCCGGCAGGCCTGGGGGCCGGGAATGTAACATCTTATCACGACCAAATTGTAACTGATTCTGTATGCATGTGCATTTGATTGGATAATTCATTGGATTTATTATGGTTTTACTGTTCTTTATTAACTAACATTTGATTTTTGTTATATTGTATATATTATTTACTATTGTAAACCACCCTGAGTTCCATTGGGATTGGGCGGCATAGAAGTTCAAATTACCTAAATTAAATTAAATTAAATACACAAGTAAGCACCACTTGACTGCCTGATTTACTCTACTCATCTTCATTCCTTGATCTGAAGGATGAGGATTACGGTCCCCCAGATTTCAAAAGAAATGGCATTTTGTAGGATGGGCACTGCAATAGAGAAGAAGTATCTCCTACTAGAAGGATGGTTTCATAGAAGGAAACTGGAAGAGTTAATCAATTTTTGACCCAATAATTGTCCAAGAGTCAAAACCCTGGCCTTCTTCCAATTTATTAAAAGAGTCATATTGACGTGAACTGTAAGATTAACTTTTCCTACTGTTCTCTACTGAGGTTAAAGTTCATCGCTTGTCCCCATACCCACAAGTTCATCGCATGGACCACTCTGGTTCTCCCAATATCCATGATCCTCCCATGTACTTCCACCTGGTGCTGAACAAAAGCTGAACTTGAATCTCTAGAAATAATTTGTTGTGGCTAGTATTCTTCCCTCTAATGCAATCAACCCTCCCAAATTTCCACATTAATATTCATACTTGTGGCAGGCAATGTTCCCTCTAATTTGTTTTTGGTGTTGGCGGAAAAGTATAATGTCTGAGCAGCGCATTTTCATGCCTGGGCATGGATCGATTAGAAACAAAAGGGGGTCACGTGACCTCAGGATACACAGCAACAGGCATAAATATGAAATGGCAGCCAAGTTTAGATCCTGCGATAATCAGGCTGCTGCAAAGGTTCTAAGTGTGAAAAGGGTGCATAAGTCACTTTTTTCAGGGCCGTTGCGACTTTGAACGGTCAGTAAATGAACCGTTGTAAGTCGAGGACAACCTGCCTTCCCCCCTAGATGTTTTCTGTGGAGCTTCAAAATGGACTCCTGATCTGCTGATCTGCTTCTAAAATAGTGCACTGGTCAGACAGATAATCCTTGACTTCTGTTCTGACCCCAATGGAGGGCCACGTTTCTATTTCCTGAGTAAGACAGTTATTAAGTGAGTTCTGCCTCACTTTACCACCTTTCTTGCCACAGTCGTTAAATGAATCCCTGCAGTTGCTTGTCAGAAGATCCCAAAAGATGTTCACATAACCCTGGGACATTGCCACCATTGTCAAGTGTCCAAAGTTTGATCCAATAACCCCTTTATTTTTCTAACAAAGTCCTTCCTTCCTAGAAGGAAGAATGCAAAGAATAAAATGAAAAAGGGGATTAAAAGGGGAAACCAAAAAATAAAAAAGGAAAAGGTTCAGTTCAAAGTTCTGCTCAGATTAAAGAAATTGGAGTTTGAGAAGGGTTAATTAAGCTTGGAGTATTGTTTTGTTTGCTCTTTTTTAACTTTAATTATTTTTTCTATTTAGGTATATAAATTTAGGAATTGCTGATCTGTTTTAATAAAGTTAGAAGTATTGATTATAAAATGTAGTAGATGATACTGATTTGGATTAATGCATAAATAGAATTGAATTTAGAATTGTTGGGGAGATTAATGATATTAATGATTTTTAATTGATTGAAAATAGAGAATATTTAGAATTCTTTCTCTTTTTTTCTTTTCTCAAATTGACTGAAATTTAAGATTAATAATTAAGTAAGAAATGTAGATATGTATTAATTGGCTAAATGTTAGATGGGCTGAAATAATTTTTAAATTTTGGATTAGGTAAATGTACTATTTAGAGGAGAGGAAGAAGTCTGAAGTTTGTATATGTCTATGTTTTGTTTTTAATTTTCTTTTGTTAACATCTGATTGGCTATACAAGGTTTTCTTGGTTTATAGAAAAATGTATAAAGAAAGAAGGAAGCACTTTGGCATAATGGTTAATAAGTTAGAAATATAATTGGTGTACTTTTTGAAGGAACATTAAGGAGGGAATTTAATTTAAAAAAAAGTATGTACCTGGATGACAACATTAGAAAAAAAAAGTTTTGCAACTTTTTTGATGATTGATATTAGTTACTAACAAAATACACCATTTTATTCATGGAAAATTAGATGGTACACTGTATTGTCTAAACGTATGTTGAGAGAATTCTTTTTAAAAAAATTACACCCTCCCCAAAAAAGTCCTTCCTTCCTCCGTCCCTCCATTAATTTCATTATTCCTTCCTTCCTTCCTTGTTCCCGCCATTTCTTCTTCCGTACTTCCTTCTTTCCTTCCTTCCTTCCTTTTCCCTACATTTCTCCTTCCTTCCTTCCTTCCCTCCTTCCTCTCCACTTCTCTCTTCCCTCTCCCTTTTTTCCTTTCTCTCCCCTTCTCTCTCATATGTTCCTTTTTCCTCTCCCTCGTTCTTTCCCTTCATCATTTTCTCAGTTTTTTCTTACTCTTTTTTTCTCTCAAAAATTTCTCTCTCTCTCTCTTTCTTTCTTTCTCTCTCTTTCTCTCTCTCTCTTTCTCTCTCTCTCTTTCTATCTCCCCCTCTTGCTCTCTCTCTTTTTCTCCCTCGCTCTCTCTCTTTTTTTCACTTTTTCTCTCCCTTTCTTTCTTTCTCTCTCACTCTCTGTCTCTTGCTCTGTCTGTTGCTCTCTCTCTCTCTCTTGCTTCCTTTCTCTCTTTTGTTCTCTCTCTCTCTTCCTCCGTTCCTCTTTCTTTCTCCCTCTCTTTCTTTCCCCCCTCTCTTTGTTCTCTCTCTCTCCCTCCTTCCCTCCCTCCCTCTCTCTTTCTTTCTCTCTCTTCCTCTCTTTCTCTCTCCCTCTCTTTCTTTCCCTCCTTCTCTCTTCCTTATTTCCACTCTCTCTTGCCAGGGTCCAGCTGCACTCACTCTCCGCAATGACCAGGGCACAGCTGTCTTGGTCATCACGGAGAGTGAGTACAACCAGGTGCAAGCACCCCAGCAGGAAAAAGCAGCCTGCCTGGCTGCACTCACTCTCTGGCTGGCTCCTTCCTATCAGTAGCAGCAGCAGCAGCACCCATCCCCCCGCTGCTACTTGCCAATGTCCTCGCCGCCCGGGCTCAGCAGCCGAAGGAGAGATTCTATCACTCAGGGAAAGGGTGGAAGTGCCTGATGGGCACCGCCATCTTTTCCGGAACAGGTGGAGCCAAAGTTCCTCTTTGGCAATGGGAAGCCAGCGAGCTTAACAGAGCAAGCGATTGCCAACTGCACAGCTCCCTGAGTGGAAGCAGAGGCACCAGCGGTACCGGCGGCAATAATCTCTGCGCTTGGCTGGGCTGCATGGCTGGGCTGCCCAGAGGGAAGTGGCAGCTCCTGCCAGAGGAACCCGTGGCACCGGCCGCTGGCTTGGTGGGAGGCACTGGTGGTAGACACAGGTGGTGGTAGACGGGAGCCGTGGCCACCCCCGTGGCAACCCGATGAGGATTGGCCGGTGCCAAGCCTCCCGATTGCGGTCTCCCGCCTCCACCCCCTAGGGGCGCATGCCGGGGTGGCAGTGGAATGGGGACCGTGCACGCATGTGCCACAACATTCAGACAAAGAAAAACCTTGTTGCTCCCCGCCCCCAACTACGATGCCCAGCTCCTCTACGCAGCCTTGGAAAAGGCTGCACAGGGGGTTGTTTTTGCAGGTGCTCCCACGCAAAATACTGGTGGCAAACCAGTTTCCAATTCAAAATGATGAAGGCCTTCCCCCTTCAAGATGTTCTGCAAAAGGAGTGAACAAAAGAACACAGGGGGTTAATAATAATCTTTAACCACCTCATGGGGACCCTTTGGTATGCTTGGATATTTTTCATGGAACTATTTTATTAGTTTGTCAGCTTTTACATTCTAATTTTTAACCCAAGTGGCCTCAGACAAAGGGTATCTCTTCCAATGAATTAAATATTGCAATACAGTGATCCCCCAGGTATCGCGATCCCGATCATTGCGAACGGCTATATGGCGATTTTTCAACCCGGAAGTCAAAACACCATCTGCGCATGCGCGCCCTTTTTTTCTATGGCCATGCATGCGTAGATGGCGCTGGGCAGATCAGCTGCTGGGCGGCTTCCCTGGGTCTTCCCCCTCTTGCTGGCGGGAGGGCGAGCGGCGGGCATCAGCGAGGAGTTTCCCCACCGCCCACGCAAACTCCTCGCTGCTGCCACGCCCGCCGCTTGTCCGCCGCCTGCCTGCCCGCGCGCCCGCCGCTCGCCTGCCCTTTGCCCGCCCACGCCGTTCGCTCGCGCCGCTTCCCAGCTGAGTCCTGAAGCGAATTGGCTTCAGGACTCAGCTGGGAAGCGGCGCGAGCAAACGGCGTGGGCGGGCGAAGGGCGGGCGAGCGGCGGGCACACGGGCAGGCAGGCGGCGGACAAGCCGCGGGCGGACAAGACAAGCGGCGGGCGCGGCAGCAGCGAGGAGTTTGCGTGGGCGGCGGGGAAACCCCAATCTTCGGCTCCTCGCTGCTGCGGCGGAAGTAAAAACACCATCTGCGCATGCGCAGATGGTATTTTTACTTCCACAGCGCTACTTCGCGAAAAACCGATCATTGCGAGGGGTCCTGGAACGGAACCCTCGCAATGATCGGGGGACCACTGTATATAGGAGTCTAAAATCTTTTCCACTTCATAATGCATCTCCCCCTGTATTATAACTGGGGTAGGTGGTGCTTGGGTATGAGGTCTTATAGTGGACCCAATTACTGGCTTAAGCAAGCTGCAATGAAATACAGGTCTCCAAATACGAACTGAATAATCAAATTATCACAGATAAGCCCCACTCAGTTAAAGACCTTGGTATACTAATAACAAAAGACTTAAGTGCCAAAGCCCACTGCAACAACATAGCCAAGAAGTCTTCAAGAGTTATAAATCTAATCTTACTTAGCTTCTGCTCTGGCAATCTCTCACTACTTACCAGAGCTTACAAAACTTTTACCAGACCCATCCTCGAATATAGCTCATCTGTTTGGAACCCATATCGCACCTCAGACATTAACACCCTTGAAAATTCATCAGAAGAGCCCTTCACTCCTCCACTTGAAACAGAATACCCTACGAGACTAGACTTTCAATCCTGGGCCTAGAAAGCTTAGAACTAAGAGAGAACTAAGACGCCTTAAACATGATCTAAGTATTGCCCACAAGATATGCTGCAACGTCCTGCCTGTCGGCGACTACTTCAGCTTCAACCACAACAACACAAGAGCACACAACAGATTTAAGCTTAATATTAACTGCTCCAAACTTGACTGTAAAAAATATGACTTGAGTAACTGAGTTGTCGAAGCATGGAATTCATTACCGGACTCCATAGTGTCATCCCCAAACCCCCAACACTTTACCCTTAGATCTCTCCAGATTCCTAAGAGATCAGTAAGGGGCGTGCATAAGTTCACTACAGTGCCTTCTGTCCCCTGTCCTATTGCTCTCCTATATCTCCTATACCTTTCTTCTATTCCTATATCTCTTCTTCTATTCTTTCATTGATATATTTTATTCCTATATCTTCTCTTCTATTATTTGTTAGATATATGAGTATATCCTCTATAACCTTCATTATGTATTTTACTATGTGTATACCCACCAAAACCCTCATTGTGTATTGCATGAAATCAATTAATCAATCAATCAATTCTAGGTAGTGCAAGTTGCACAGTGACTGGGTTTATCACGTTCACTATTGGGAAATGGCCTAAAAATTTGGGTCCTAGCTTTTTGCTAGGCATTCTCTTTTTTTAAAAAAAAATTGAAATATCTACATTAAAAACACAACATATAAACACTTAAAGACAGACTATTATACACATACGCATTAAAAAAAGATATTCAATTGAATTGTTCTCGTTCATTAAACACATTATCTTCATAGTCATTTTTATGACTATTACCGACGGCGATATTAAAAAAAAGAATTAATTCTGGTTATTTAATTTATATACACGTTTGTTTGTTTGTTTGTTTGTTTGTTTATTTGTCAAACAAGTATAGTATTATAGTACATATTAACATAACATAACATAAGTAGAACGTAGTAATAGAAAGGATAATAAGACAGTAGGACAGAGACATTAGGCACAAAAGTGCACTTATGCACGCCCCTTACAGACCTCTTAGAAAAGGGGAGAGGTCAATTGTAGATAATGTAAGGTTGAAGATTTTGGGGTTGGGGGAAGCAACAACAGAGTCAGGTAATGAGTTCCAGGCGGTGACCACTCTATTGCTGAAATTGTATTTTCTGCAGTCAAGTTTTGAGCGATGTTCTGCTTTTAACCAACTTAAATCAATCAATATTACAATATCTCAATTAATACAAATCAAATGGTTCCTTATCGATCTTTAAAAAGTTATTATTTAGATAACTTTATCCTTCTTATTTTATATCTATTTCATAATGATATATTAATTTTGTTCTTTCCTTTTTTCTAACCGTTCATAAAATGTATTCCAAGTTTTATAATATTCTGAATCTTCTTTATTGTTTAATTTTAAAGTCAACATATCTGCTTCTGCACAATCCATAATTTTCTTTATTAATGTATAATCTGTAATGAAATTCTGGCTGCCGTTAGTATATGCAATGTTTTGTAATACAGTACTGTTCTTTTTTCCATTTTTTGATCTATTATTCCTAATAAAAATGCTTCCGTTTTTTAATTAATTTTGAATTTTGTCATTTCCTTTAACCAATTTTGTATTTTATTCCAAAATTTCTTAATATGTGGGCATGTCCACTATATATAAAAATAAGTTCCTGCTTTTTTTTTTTTTACAGTTCCAGCAATTTGGGATACATTTGTTCCAGAGTTTGGGATACATTTGTGCCAGTCGTGCTGGTGGAAGGTGCCACCTGAAATACATTTTATACAAGTTTTGCTTGTATGCTGCTGATTTGGCCAGTTTGTAATTTTTAAGCCATATTACATCCCATTTATCTATGTTTATGTTATATCCCAAATTTTTATTCCAACTAATCATGTTCCCTTTAAGATTTTCCCTCCTATATTTTAACAGAAAATTATATATTCTGGATAATATTTTTTTTATCTTATCCTAATATTATCTGGTCAAATTCTGATTTCCCTTTTTGTATTCCTATTTTTCTTTTATCTTCCTCAAATCTTGTCTTTATTTGCATGTATAGCCACCAATGGATCTTTATTCCATCTTTATCTAATCATGTAGTTGTTTTAAGTTCCCCTCTTTCATCTAATATTTCATAGTATGTAACCATTTTTTAAAAAAAATCCACAGTATGCATCATAACTTTCATACTTGAAAACAATACTGGGACTTGGGGGTAATGATGTGTTTTTCATTTTAGACCATATTTCATAGATTGCATTTCTAACTTTGTGTCTTTTAAAATATGTATGGGTTTTATCTGTATGTATGGGTTTCCATCCCAGAGGACCGAGGGCCGAGAGAGATCAGGCTCATGGCTGATCCGAAGATGTTGCTGCCTAACGCTGATTAGAGGAAACAGAATCTGACAGCCACAGATTGGCAGATTGCAACTTTGAAAGAAAAGGGATTATAAGATGTTGTTATCCACAACGAGAGAGAGACTCGGTAAGAAAAACCCTTCTGCTGTATATTGGAGAGGGTGCTCCATAAATTAAAGAGGTGGCCACTATAAATTTGTGGAACAGACTGGAATGGGTGAGAGAGAAAGAGAAAGTTTCAGACTGGCAGATCGTAAAATAACATCTGATCAACCATAGATTCTTTCAGTACTTTGTTTGATTTGGACTAATCCGGACTTTTTTGATAATGAAACGCTCTAAAACAGAAATATATTTGGGAAAAACTTGGCAGCAGAAGGTGAAAAGACTTGGGAATGCAAGAAGTTAGACTGACAGAAGATCTCAGAAATGAATAGGCAAACCAGAAGAAATGCTCAGAAAAAGGGAGGATCCGCAGCCCAGGGCACCTTTTAATGATCTATTTGGACATTTTAACTAATAAAGACTATTAAATAACTTAACGATATACACAAACTGATAACGCACTCAGCTTCTTTTGAACTGATTCGAGAAAGTTATTACATCTCATTTGGTTCCCTTTTGGATTATTTGAAATATTGACTCTAATTATTTTCCTTGAACTCCTCTCAATTTATAATCTCTCCACTTGGATTGTCCTGGTCTTTGACTGACTGACTTTTGCATTGACATTTCTATCAAATAATTTCTATAGAATCACTCCAATAATCAACTTTATGAAATGAAATACTGAAATATTGAAACTTGATTTATATTTATACTTGTTTATAAAGAACCATATATATTTATATTTATATCCTATGGATGAAAGAATGGAACCCTTCAAGGAACCCTGAAGAAAAACAAAGAATAATAGTTATTGAGGAAAAAACTGAGAAGATAGAAACCAAACTTCAACAAACAGAAACACAAACGAAGACATCCAAGTCCAACCTGGATGAATCTCTCCTTAATTTAGAATTAGAAAAAGGTGCTTTTTTTCTCAGATTCCAAAATGTACCTGAATGAAAAGAAGAAAATCTTCCTGTAGTAATGGCCGAAATCATAATAGGCATTACCAATTCAACTCCCCAAAGGGCACTTAAAGAACTGGATATACAGGGTCTATACCAGCTACGCTTGAAGAAATAGACTCCCAAAAGAGGTACACGCTTTTACAAAAAAAATAGTAAGACATGAAGTATACAACACAATTACTTATCAAGGCAGTGAGATTATAGTTTTAAAACAGACCCCAAGGAGAATAAGAGAGAGGCGCCGACCATACCACTTTCTGACTTCTAAATTAAACAAACACAGGGTTCCATTCAGATGGCTAATCCCAGAATGACTGACAATCACTTTAATGGAAAAGAAATATAGAGTTAATACAATATAAGAAGCCAAGGATTTTTTTTGAGGAACATATCAAAACAGTAGAGGAATAGGTGAAATAGAATTGGAAGGTGGTGAAAGCAGAGAAGAACTAAGCTCTGAGCATAATCTTTTGGATAAGGAGATCAAGGACAAACAAGAGGATGACAGCCAAATAGAAGCCGCAACCAGATCCCAATCAGCAGCAAAAGGACAAAAGTGAAAACAATCAGCAGATTAGAAAAATAATAGAAAAAGATTATTTTCTGTAAACATAAATGGTATAAATTCTTCCAAAAAAGGAGATAAAATATTCTATAAATTAACAAAAACCAACCAGGACATTATTTGCATCCAAGAAACCCATATCTTAAAATCTCAGTATCATCTTTTAGAAAATTCTCTACTGGGTAAACTCTTTTATACCTCAGCCTCATTTAAAAAGAGGGGAATAGCAATCTATGTTAAGGAATACCTGAATCCAAAATTAGTTTATTCTGATGATAAAGGAAGAATCTTTGCCATTCAAATAAATACAGAGGCTAAACCTACTTTAATTGTAAGCAAGTACAAAATAACCAGAGTTCTATTCCAAATTGCATAATAAACTCCTGGAATTAAATTGGGAAAAGTTATTAATCATAGGGAGTTTTAATGGAGTTTCAAATGGAACTTCACTCCTCTGCGTCAAAATCAGCTACCACAGGAGCTGGCCTGAAGCCAACCACAACAGAAACAAAACAAAAAGTTGGAGAATCTCGTAAATATTGACACAACAAAAAGAGTCAAATATTTAGGTCTGTCATTTACCTCTATGTGTAGCTCCATAAAAAAAGACAATTATGACAAGACAATACAAAAAATAACTGAAAACTTAGAGAAGTGGTCCAGACTACAATTATCATCCTTAGGCAAGATTGCTATAATAAAAATGAATATTCTCCCCCAAATCTTATTCTTATTCTCTTCAGCCCCAATCAAACCTAATAAATCCTTTTTCATTACACAAAAAATTATCTGGTTAAAAAGAAAAGCTAGAACAAAAGCTATATACATGCAGGATAACAGATTAAGAGGTGGCCTAGGAGTACCTAATTGGGAGTTATACTATTCAGCAGCAGTCCTATCTTGGTTAAAGGACTGGGTCACCCTAAGAAATCGAAAGATTTTGACTCTGGAGGGCTATAATCTACAGTTTGGATGGCATCATTATTTATTCCATCGGACAAACAAAACACCAATCAATTTCAAAGAACACTATATTAGAAAAATCCTAATAGAACAATGGCAAAAAATTTGAAAACAATTTTATGTACAGACCCCTAAATGGTTCTCCCCCACGGAAGCTGTAATATAGAAACATAGAAACATAGAAGTCTGACGGCAGAAAAAGACCTCCTGGTCCATCTAGTCTGCCCTTATACTATTTTCTGTATTTTATCTTAGGATGGATATATGTTTATCCCAGGCATGTTTAAATTCAGTTACTGTGGATTTATCTACCACGTCTGCTGGAAGTTTGTTCCGAGGATCTACTACTCTTTCAGTAAAATAATATTTTCTCATGTTGCTTTTGATCTTTCCCCCAACTAACTTCAGATTGTGTCCCCTTGTTCTTGTGTTCACTTTCCTATTAAAAACACTTCCCTCCTGGACCTTATTTAACCCTTTGACATATTTAAATGTTTCGATCATGTCCCCCCTTTTCCTTCTGTCCTCCAGACTATACAGATTGAGTTCATTAAGTTCATTAATATTTCCAAAAGTCCTAGATCCCACTAAAATTTTCACATACAATCATCTACTAAATGAACAAAACCAACTTATCTCAAAACAAAACCTAATAGAGAAAGGAATTATGGTACATTGGTTCCAATATTTCCAAATCAGAGCAAGATATAACGAGGACAAAAATGGACAAGGATTCCAAAAAGAAAATAATTTAGACAAATTTTTATTAGGAGCAGAAGACCAAATGATTTCCAAACTTTATAAATGCCTCCTTCAAAACGAATCAATTGAAGATTAATTCAAAGGCAATATGATAGTCTGGGCACAAAACATTGGACAAACAATAAACCCTACAGACTGGGGACAATTATGGAATATCAACCTCAAATTAACTCATCCTATAAAGAAAATATATATAAAATGTATTATCACTGACACTTACCACCAGCTCAATTGGCTAAAATGTCTCCTGGCTCCTCCCCACTCTGTTGGAAATACAAATAATCCATCAGAACTTATTATCACGTATGGTAGATATGCCCTAAGGTTAAACATTACTGGTCCAAAATCCAAAATTATCTAGAGTAAATTCTCCACATACAAATCCCCCTCAATCCAGAATTATTTTTATTAGGCATCTTCAAATTTCAAATAATGAAACAGGACAGATATTTGATCATACACATAACCACTGCCTATGCTCAACTATGGAAAACAGACAAATTACCCTCAACATTAAATTTAATTAACAAAATACACGAGGTGGCTGAATTGAGGAAACTAACCTTAGAACTACAAGACAAAAATGATATGGAATTTTATAAAACATGGGACAAGTGGTACACCTGGTTAAAACAAAACAAATATTTAAATACTTAATTCTCACACATTATTAGCCATTATGTACAAGAAATATCAAAATTCATTACAGATGTGTAATCTTAGAATCCAAAGATAAACAATAAATACAGAATAATAATCTTACATTACCAAATATACAAATAGTTGATTAATCTAAAGGCTGTGTAAAATAACATAGTCAACAGTTTAGTTGACAGTGTCTTTTTCTTTCTTTTTCTTCTTTTCTCTCTTTTCTCTTTTCTTTTTCCCTCTCACTGCTTTTCTTCTTTCTCTTTTTTCCCTATCCTCTTCTGTCCACCTTCCTTTCTATGATATTTGATTTTGTTATTATATTGGATATGATTTTATTTTTCTCTTTTGTTTCTCCTGTTGTGTTTAAAACTAATAAATATATTTATTTTTTTTTAAAAGATAATATAGTTCAAAGTCAGGGAGTCCAAAGCCCCTCTGTTTTCTATTATCCTGTAAGTAACATAATGTGATTCTTGGCATTTTTCCTGCCCATATGAATTTTGTCAAGATCTTGTCAAATTTTTTTTAAAAAAAATTGTTCAGAGTAATTGGAATTGTTTGAAATAGGTACAGCATTTGTGGAAGAATCAGCATTTTATTGTTGAAATTCTTCCAATTATTGAAATAGGTAATTTATTCCATTTTTCTAATTTCTCTTCAATTTTTCATTTTAAAAATTAATTCCATATAATTATCATCCTTAATTGTTATACATTTTGCAGTTTTATTAATTTATTAATATCTTCTAATAATTTTCCTTCTGTTTCCAGTGGCTCTTTAATATTGAATACTAAGTCTTCTGCAAATGCTAATAATTTGTATTCCTGTCTTTTGATCCTGAAATCTTTAATATCATTGTTGAGTCGTATTTGAATCAGTAATATTTCTATTGCTAAAATAAATATTAGGGGGGATAATGGATATCCCCGGCAAACTCCTTTTTCTATATTTATATTTTCTGTGTTATCTCCATTGACTATGATTTTGGCCATTTGTTTAGTATAAATAGTTTGTGTCGTTCTTTTAAATTTTTCTCTGAAATTCATCTTTATCAGTTGATTTTTTAAAAAAATTCCAATTTAAATTGTCAAAAGCCTTCTCTGTGTCAAGGAACATTAGGGTTACTGGTTTCTCCAATATTTAATATAGTTCTCATGTTGTTTCTAATATTTCTGTTTGGCCTAAAGCCATTTTGATCTGAGTGTATTATCTCGTTGATTGTATTTTTTCAGCAATCTGCAACTATTGTATCAAATATTTTATAATCACTATTTAATAATGAAATTAGCCTATACTATTTAATCATATGTTTCATATGATTAGAGTAATTAGAATTCGAGTAATTAATCCTTCTTCCCACATTTGCGTTTTTTTACCTTTATTTAGAACCTCATTAAATGTTAGTAGTAATAAGTTTTTCAAGGATTCCTGCATTGTTTTGTAAAACTCAGCTGGAATTCCATCTAGTCCAGGGATTGTATTATTCTTTTGTTTTTTAATTGCTCTTTCTAATTCTGTCAATGTTATATGTTCCTTGAGAAAATAATCTATAGAATCTATAGAATCTAGGCGTCTAAGGCCTAGATGGACACAAAACACTCTTATTAGAGTACTAAACTTCCGACCTTTTGGACAGTAGTTCTTGCCAGAAAAGCAAGAATGTACAAAAACATGTTTACATCCTGTATCAAGATGAAGAAATCCTATTGTTGAGGCCAATAAACATTCGTAAACAGGATAAATAACTTGATGGATTAATCTAGAGAGTTCCAAGGAACTATGATGAAATTGGATGCAAGACAACCCCATATATGGACAGGAGGAAGGGGGTGTAAATTAGACATGAAACTCCTATAAAAGATGGTTCTTGGAGTTAGGTACTTTACCTTTTTGAGTACACCTTTTGAGTGTCTTCAATTGGTCCCAATATGATACAGTGTTATTATATTGGTGTCTTTATGTTATGTGTTGATATATGTTATGTGTTGATATATGTTATGTTTAATAAATGTTTCTATGATATATATATCATGTGGTCTTTTAGCTTTTATTCTCATGGTCTGGGGAATTTTTTTAACAATTGGCGCCCAACGTGGGGCCCGAGAACTTTTTTCCTGGATGAAGGACGAGAGAAACCTGGCAGGGCCCTTACTGGAGTTTTTTCCAGTGGCTGGTTTTCTCTTGCTTCCATGTCCAGGAATTAGCTTCTTTTCGAACTGAGAGGCCAAGAGAATAAGAGATTTCCCGGGGAAAAATTGCAGCTGCCGGCGAGAGCAAGCGTCCTTGGTGAGTAAAGGTGGCCAAGGGGTCTGATCCTGAGTTGGTGATATGCACTAGCATGATTGAATACATGTGGGCACGCAGAGCATGTGAGAGAAATGTCTCTATATTTGTGCTGGGTTCTTGTGCACGAGAACTAATTTAAAACACATGTTGGGTGGTGACACTGTGGAGAAAGAGTTTTAAAGGGATCAGAGTGGATATTTACATAGTTGAATATCGGCTTGCTTATGTTTCACTTCAGGGTGAACTTCTATGTCATAATGAAACAGGGATTTTATTATGGAACATAAATATGGGTGTTGATTTTAAATTTAGGACATAGCGTATGCGAGGAATGGGTTTCGTCTAAATTAAAACTAACAGCGGATGCTGTTATTGGAAGTTTTGTTTTGTTTTTCTTCTTTCTTTTTCTTTCCCCCTCTCTGACAAAGGATGACGGCTGCTGGTAAGTTGTATCTTGAAGAGCAGAATGGTGTCTTTATGGGGGGATAGCAGCTGTGCTATGTAATATTTTGTCCTTTTGCTGGTATGATTTAAGAAGTGTAATACATATGGTTATAGTTAGATTGCTGGTAGAGCGGAAAGATTATTGCAAGAGGTGTAGGGAAGTCTAACTGATATTTTTGAATTCTTGAGAAATAGAGCTTTTGATAAATGTGATTAATAATCGAAGATAGATGTTTTGGGTGAGCAGATGGTAATTACTAAGGGTTTTTTTTGTTTGATGAATTGGAGTTGAGACTGTATGTGTAGGGTTTATAGTATTGCTTGTTTAAGACAAGGAATGTGAGAATGTGAGGCTGTCTTGAAGTTAAGTGGGTTGACAGGCTGTGTTTTCTTTTTGAGGAAGTAAGTTGTTAATTGTTGAGGGGCTATTGTTGTTCCTGGGATAGTTTGGTGCAGTAGGTTTGAAGGAGAATTAATTTATTATAGCAGGCTTGGTTTATAAGCAGCTGGAGATGAGGGGATTTGTGGATATTTGTTATGTGAGAGAGTAGAGAATTTAAATATTGTATTGGGATAGATGGCATGTGTTTAATACACAGGCGAAAGGTTTGCAGTTCTGTGGCTGAGTTGTTATGTTTATTTGTTATGTATATTAAGAGGTTGAGGATGAGAAAGAGTTATAAAGGGTTTTTTTTATGGCTTTATGTGGCAGTTGGAGGGAATTCCGTATTGGTGAATTCCAAGATTAGTGTATAGATGTGGATATGAAAGAGTTTTTTTCTATGCATAGTAGTGTGTATGTTTTACATATGATGAACTGGAGTCCAGTATTGAGGACAATAACTGGCTATTTTTGATGTTTTTTATATAAGTGTTTATCTTGGTTTGAATCAGAGAACTGAGATGGAATGTCAAGCTTACTAAGTTACTAGTAATTACTTATTAAGTTAAAGGAAAAGCTAACACTGTATCTCTAAAACAAACGTAGTCAAGATACATAGCAGGAATTGGATTTTCCTTAACAATTGCCTTTTATATCTGTTGGAAGTAATAGTCTCTTATTGTATGCCCATAAGAAAATTGCTAGCTGGGAGATTTTGAAGGATATCTTGAGATTCAAGATGAGGGGAATCATATTTTATTTTATTGTAAAAAGCTTTGATTATGAATTATGAATAGTACACCAATCTGTTAAATGAAATAAAGTACTGGTAGGGAATCTTGTGGTGTTATGAAATGAAAATATTTAATTGTTGCTGTGACAATTGTTGCTGGATTTTACAATGCTCGTAAGGAAGCTAAACATTTTAGGAAAAATTTCACAATTGAGTAGAATTCGATGATAGATACTTGTTTTCTGGATTAAATCTGTGGCATCATTGAATACAGCTGAGAAGCTCGTGTAGATTTAGATAAATTGGTTCTGTGACAATAGATTTTTGCACTGTATGGTAACGTATTTCTGGATTTGGCTCTGTTTTAAGGGAAGAGAAAGTTGTTTATGAGTGTATGAATGTTGATTGTGCAACATTTTTTTTCTTTTACATATTATTTTCTCTGGTTTGTAATGTGGTTTGTAATCTGAGAGAATGCAGGGAAGTGTGGTTGTTTTGTACAGTATGGTATAAGTAGTGTTTATACATATGTTTGGGATTGTGGTTCTGTGTTTTATATTGTTTATTGATGAAGAAATACTCCTATGTGAAAACTGTTAGAAGATATGATGTGGGATGATACGTATGAGGATGCTGGAATGAAGCCAGCGATTACATAGTGGAGCGGTTTGCCTGTTGTCATTTTTATGAATTGGTAGAGAGCTGTTTGCTGAAGAAAGGGGGTTGGATTAGATGACCTTTGAGGTCCCTTCCAACTCTGGCTGTTATAATAGTAATGTTGGTATTTGGGTTATTTGTGGCAGTAAATGTTGGGTTAGCTATAGAATGTAATAAAAAGTGTATAGCTATATTAGATAAAACTGTTGTGATTTAGAAGACAGGTAGTTTTGATAGTTTTGGATTGATGATTTCCTGTGGTGAAGGAAGGTGTTAGAGGCTGAAGACATTTGAATGGATTAGTATAAACTGGTAGGGTGTCTGTTTATAGTATAATTTTGTTTAGCTCCTAGTAAGTGAACTGGGAAAGGTTTTGTTAAAGGGGAATGTTTTACAAATGTAACAAAATTGGATAGAAGAGATTTAACAAGCAGTGGTAGTAAGCAATGTATGTGATAAGTAGGGGATTTTTTATATGCTGTCTGAGAAAAATAAAGCTGAATGATCGGTGTGACTGATTATAAGAAATGCTTGTATAAGATGTGGATTATTGAGTAAAGATGAGGTGCTGTAAAAGAGGCAGAGGGGAAGAAGAAGGTCAACTAATTTAACAGTGTGAGAAATATGTTGGACATGTGCATGAAAGGATGCATAACTGTTTTCCATTCATTGTGAAAGAAAGTTTGTTTTTGATTGAGTGTGAATGAGTGTATATACTAAAACATGGATATTGGAATAACATAAATAAGGGAATACAGTGGTTGGGACGAATAACCTGATACTGTTGATAACAAAAGTAAATCTGGTGTACCTGGTGAAGAAGGTACTCCAGGACAAGTTGATGCTAGTAGAAGTCATCCCTAGTGGTGTTGCTGGGTTTTTATTTTTTGTTTGGAATTACTTGGTTTTCCTGTTTAACCAGGAACCTCCAGGTGAGCCTGGTGAACCTGGTTAAATAGGGCCTCAAGGTTTTTGTGGTTCAATAGGTTCTTTTTGGAGAATCTGGATCTTGTGATCCGGGGTCTTATGGCAAATATGGTGGTACAAGGTTTAGGTGGTGATATTAGTCCCCACTGGTGAACCTGGTCTGATGGGTCTATGAGGTCTTCCAGGACAATTTGGAAGCCCAGGTCTAGGTCTTCCTGGTTCAACTGGACCTGATGGTTGCCCTGGTCCAGCTGATCCAGCTGGTCCACAAGGTGAACCTGGTAATATTGAATTCCCAGGACCAAAGGGTCTTTAATGGTGAACTTGGAAAATCTGGAGAGAAGGGTATTTCTGGATCTCAGTGTACTGTTTGAATTCAAAGGAATGAGAGGACTAATTGTAGTAGGTAACCTGCTGGCTGGTCATTTCAGTGAATTGAGTGAAAAAAAAAAATGCCAGCAGTTGAGATATGTATTTGGGTAAGAATTGAATCCTTTAAGTGGATGGGTGAAAGCATTTTTATTTGTAATGATAAATACTTAAGATAAGAGTGAATATAATAGTGAAACAAATATGCCTTGGTATGGAAAAGAATAATGTATATTAATAATGATAGAGGTACACGTTTTATGGTCCATTTAGTAAAATAGGGAACTGAAAAGGATTCCCTTCTGTCTGAGTGTATTTGGCAAAGGCTGGGGAGAAAATTGAATCCCAGAAACAGTATAAAGTTATAACAACTTTGAAACGTTTACCTTTAGCATTTGTATGTGTATAAATGATTGTGCAATGTATATTTAAGTGTGTAATACTGGAACGAGATGCACTGAGATGCTAAATTGTCTCTGAAACAACTAAAAGAAACTTGTCCCAGTTTTTTCTCGTTTAAGGTCTGACGGGCTGGTGACTTATTTACAAGTGCATAATTTTAAGAGTGAGGACTGATTCCTGAGTGAAAACTTAAAAGGACACAACTGGAAGTTTATTTGGGAATGTCCATTGAAAAGACTGATAATGATTGAGATGACTGTGCATGCCATGGACATATATGAAGGGTTTTATGCCTGAAGGAATGGACTTTGTCAATTTATCAGTGTCTCCCGGAAGCTGAGTGAGAGAAAGAAGGACTGAGAAACCTTTTAATGTTTTTTTTTTTTTCATAAATGGAACTTTGGAGGGTGGATTTGTGAATCTGGATAGGAATGTTTTATTTTGCCATTGTCATTCTCATAGAGAAGAGGATATATCTGAATAAGTCACATTTATGTTGTGTAAATTTGTGGATGTAAGCCCCTGAATTCAGAGTGTTAGTGTATACAATACTGTCACATATACACATGACATGCAACTATACGCTGGGGGGGCCTAGTACACATAATACATAGCAGCATGAATGTGATAATAAAGTTGGTGATTGTTTTGTGGAATGTTATACTGTACACAAAGGGGATGGGATCAGAGGCTGTGTTATCTAATCACTTGGTGATAGGATAGCAGCTCTGTTTCCATACCGGACAGGATCATTGGTATACACAAACATCATCACTAGCATTAATTGATCCAGATTTGAAAACTGGAATATGCCTCAGATCCACTTTCAGTAATGGAGTGCCAGTAGAAAAATATTCACAGTACAAATGTGGAAGAAAAAGGATTGGGATGAAGCTATGAAGTGGAAGTTATTTATAAGTAATATTTTTATAAGTATAGATTACACACCTTTATATAAGAAGTGTAGGATTATAGAAGAATAATTATTATTGCTATATCATGAAACAAAAACACCTTCCAAACTGGTATTTTTTATACAATGTAGCCTTAGCAAAACTGTGCAATAAGCTATGTGAATGAAATGAGACGAAGTTAAACAAGGGAGATGGGAGACACATTAAGAAAAGGGGAATTAACATATCCAGATACAATGCATATATGTCCCCTATTGTTTGAAGAAGTCAAGATTGTTATGAAATCTAACTTGCAAGGGTGATTACTTGGGATGCCCTAAATGGACAGAGTAAAATATGCCTGGTGATTGTAGGGAAATATGTTACCAGCTAATTAGTATGTAACATATAGGCATATAGGAACACAATTATCCATAGAGTTGCTGGAAAAGGAAAAAGCGGAAGCCCTAAGACAAGTGGGTTTTTAATTTGGTGACTTATATGTTCATGCTTATGCATTCTTGCAACTGGATTAGATGAGCCCTGCATAATAGACAAATCTAACATTTATGGAGGTAACATTTTTTTTGTAAACAAATGGGTCATTTGTGAAAGGGTAACTGAGAAGAAAAATCATTCTACACTATAACATGATAGTCATGTATTAGTAGGCATTACATAAACATGTCCCAGAAGGTGGAGAAATGGTATATGTACCCCATTATAAGCATATACCAAGCTATTGGCTTATTTAGTGGTCTATATTTACAAATGTTGTTTGATCAAGGCCCGGAGAATAGAATGTAATTGGTGACATATCCCACACTTATGGATAAGATACAAGGAGTAGTAAGGTGGGAGTAGTATAAACATATAAGATGATTTGTTGAGTATACGTCCCTGATATGCCTTAAGGAACTCAACCTAAGCAAATGAGGTATTGTACCTGTGCAATAGAAAGGGAGATAATGAATCTATAATGTGAAATAGAGTGACCATAAAGACATATGGATATAGCCATGGGAGATGAGTTATTCAAGTAGAAATAAAGCACAAGAAACTGTAGTTAAGAGTAGGATCATACAATGCTGCATCTAGTGACATATGGAACACTCCAACTCTTGGTTGCCAGACTTATTTGTAGGGGTTATTATAAACATTGTATTAAGTTATGTGTCTGTATCAAATGTATGCTGGTTTGCTGGGAGGCCCGCTGACATAAGGATGAATATCCCCACGAATTGGGTGGTCTGCATTGTGATAGACATGTTCTAAGAATTTGAATACAAAATTCTTAGAAGAAAGAGAGCAGGGATTGAGAAAATAATCTATAGAATCTATAGAATCTAGGCGTCTAAGGCCTAGATGGACACAAAACACTCTTATTAGAGTACTAAACTTCCGACCTTTTGGACAGTAGTTCTTGCCAGAAAAGCAAGAATGTACAAAAACATGTTTACATCCTGTATCAAGATGAAGAAATCCTATTGTTGAGGCCAATAAACATTCGTAAACAGGATAAATAACTTGATGGATTAATCTAGAGAGTTCCAAGGAACTATGATGAAATTGGATGCAAGACAACCCCATATATGGACAGGAGGAAGGGGGTGTAAATTAGACATGAAACTCCTATAAAAGATGGTTCTTGGAGTTAGGTACTTTACCTTTTTGAGTACACCTTTTGAGTGTCTTCAATTGGTCCCAATATGATACAGTGTTATTATATTGGTGTCTTTATGTTATGTGTTGATATATGTTATGTGTTGATATATGTTATGTTTAATAAATGTTTCTATGATATATATATCATGTGGTCTTTTAGCTTTTATTCTCATGGTCTGGGGAATTTTTTTAACATTCCTCCATTCTATCTTTATTTATTTCTGATATTTCAGGAATGTTAGGTTAGTCTAAACACACCTGTATATCTCGTTTCTCAATTTCATCTCTTTCGTATAGTTCCTGAAAGTATTCCATTATTATTTGTTTCTTCTCTTCCATCTCAAATTGTCTAATTCCTGATTTATCCCCTAATTGTTGTATATACTTTTTTATTTTTCTTTCTTTAATTTATATGCTAGCCATCTTTGGCTTGCTCAAAATTGTTGTGGTTAGCTCTGGCCCAGCTCCTGCCCGAAGGAATGTGGAGGTGGATGTGGGGGAAACATCCACATGCTACAGGTCTGTTTTGCTCCCGATAGAATCTGCCGACGAAGTCTCCTCTGACCAAGGAAGCATCAGTGACAGGGAAGAGGGGAGTTTGGCAGACAGCCCAGGAGATCAATCATCCTTATCATCCCTGGATTCTGAGCAAGAACTTATGATGGACCCATGCATGCGTAGAGTGATGCATAGGAGAGAACAACTGAAGGATTATTACAGGAGATAAGTGAGGCCACCTGTGGCTGGGTGGGGCTGCTGTAATTAGTGCTACAGATAAAAAGAGCAGCGTGCTGATTTAGCCTCATGGAAGTTTATCTGCTTCATAGTTTCATCAAGATCATGGTTTGCTGTTTCCCTGTTCAAGACTGTGTGTGGAATTTCTGGATTTTGGAATTTGGACTCAATTTCCCAGTTACTAGGTGAGAAATTGGATTGCATTTAACCTGTGCCTTGTGTGTACCAGAAGATCCCTTTGACATTTAAAAAGGGAGTTGTTTCTGCTTTTCTGTTGATAAAGATCTTTTGTTTTCTTTCTATCGTGGGGTGTGTGTCTGTTTGGGACTAATTACCCTGTCATTATGGGCGGTTGGGACATGCCAGCAGAACAGAATAAACTTTCACCAACCCCCAGACACATACCGTTCCAGAGTGAAGTGTTTTGGATTGTTTGCTTCTCTTTTTTCCGGCATTTATCTGATCATGGCTGCTGGTATGGTAGAAATGCAAGCAATCTTTGATGCTTTGAGGATGAAAATCCAAACTTTAACGCAGACAGTGCTGCAGTTGCAGAACCAGGTGGATATATTATCTCAGCAGCCTGTCATTCCACAGGTGTAGCCAGCAGCTCCTGCCCCACAGTCACTACCAAGGAGGAAATGCTTTGTGGCTCTGCCTGAAAAATTTTGGGGCGACAGACGCATGTTTGCAGCTTTCCTCAGTCAAGTGCATAACTGCCCCATTTTCCAAGAGAGGCAGAGAAGGTGGTGTTCCTCTGTAGTTCGTTGGCCGGCCCCGCTGCTTCCTGGGTGTCTCCATTTCTGGACAGAGATGATCCGATACTGCAGGATTATACCGCCTTTTGCGCCCAGTTGCAATGGCAGTTTTCGGATCTGGTGCGGGAGCAGACGGCCACGAGGGCGTTGAAACAGCTGAAACAAGGTTCACGCCCAAATCACCTAAATTGTATTTCATGTCTAATCAATTTTGCGGTTAAGTAATGTAAATCTCTTCTCACACATTCTTTTTGGGACTTGTTTTAGTACTATAATCTCTTTTCCCTTATATACCAATGATCTTCCTCTTGTATGCCTGTATATTTCATCTCTCTGTGTTTTTTTTCTAAACCAAATATGGACCTCTCTGGGTAATTGATGCCTTTTTGCATAGTTAGCTTGTATCTGGTAAACTTCATCAGTACATCTGTTCAAATCTTCTTCATCTATTCCCAATTCTTCTGATAATATTTCCAATATACAGTGATCCCCCGCTCGTTGCGAGGGTTCCGTTCCAGGAGCCCCCGCAACGAGCGGGTTTTCGCGAAGTAGCGATGCGGAAGTAAAAACACCGTCTGCGCATGTGCAGATGGTGTTTTTACTCCCACAGCGCTAGCGAGGAGCCGAAGATTGGGGGCGGCGCGGCTGTTTGCCGCCGGCATGGAGGGCTTCCTAGCAGCCCCCCAAACCCGGGTTGGGGGTCCGGGGGGCGCTGTCTCTCGGCGCTTTCGAGCCGAGTCCGGGAGCGAACTCGCTCACGGACTCGGCTCGAAAGCGCCGAGAGAGAGCGTGGACAGGCCCGTTCCTGGCGCTGTCTCTCGCCGCCTTCGAGCCGAGTCCGGGAGCGAACTCGCTCACGGACTCGGCTCGAAAGCGCCGAGAGAGAGCGTGGACAGGCCCGTTCCTGGCGCTGTCTCTCGCCGCCTTCGAGCCGAGTCCGGGAGCGAACTCGCTCACGGACTCGGCTCGAAAGCGCCGAGAGAGAGCGTGGACAGGCCCGTTCCTGGCGCTGTCTCTCGCCGTCTTCGAGCCGAGTCCGGGAGCGAACTCGCTCACGGACTCGGCTCGAAAGCGCCGAGAGAGAGCGTGGACAGGCCCGTTCCTGGCGCTGTCTCTCGCCGCCTTCGAGCCGAGTCCGTGAGCGAACTCGCTCACGGACTCGGCTCGAAAGTGCCGAGAGAGAGCGTGGACAGGCCCGTTCCTTGGCGCTGTCTCTCGCCGCCTTCGAGCCGAGTCCGTGAGCGAACTCGCTCACGGACTCGGCTCGAAAGCGCCGAGAGAGAGCGTGGACAGGCCCGTTCCTGGCGCTGTCTCTCGCCGCCTTCGAGCCGAGTCCGTGAGCGAACTCGCTCACGGACTCGGCTCGAAAGCGCCGAGAGAGAGCGTGGACATCGCCCGTATCTAGAAGAAGTTGCCACCCAAGCGCTCTTGCCCGGCGGGAGGCGAAGCATATGGGTGGGGGGGCTGTCAGGACACCCTCCCACCCCAGCACTTTGCATCCCGCCGGCAAAGAGCAATAAGGCAGCAGCTTCTGCCGGACACGGGCAATGGGCGGGACAGAGAAGCGGGAAGAATCAGGAGGTTCCTTTGGCGGCTGGAGGCTGCCTGGCACCCGCTGCAGCCAAAACAACAAAGCCAGGCAGCCCCCAGCTGCCAAAGGAGCCTCCTGATTCTCCCCGCTTCTCTGTCCCGCCCATTGCCCATGTCCGGCAGAAGCTGCCTCCCGTGCCGATGTTCCCCGCCAAGCCCAGTTCGGCTTCCCTGGCTGCTTGGCCGGAGGGGGGGGGGGCTCGGCCAAAAGGGGCTGGAGACGCAGCGATTTGCCTCCCGCCCCTCGCCCCTGTGCCACCGGCACGTCATCTTCCCTCCCAGACAAAAAGGCCGGCCTTTGGGGATGAAGGGGTGTGTTCAGCTCTGCGTCTCCAGCTCCTTTCGGCCGAGCGCCCCCCCCCCCCGGCCAAGCAGCCAGGGAATCCGAGCCAGGCTTGGCAGGGAACATCGGCACGGGAGGCAGGAGACGATCGGGCGACCGGAGCAGCAGCCAGGGGAGCCGAGCCGCGTATGGCGGTGACGGCGGCCGTCTCCTGCCTCCCGCGCCGATGTTCCCCGCCACGCCCGGCTCGGCTTTCCTGGCTGCTTGGCCGGGAGCTGGATGCTGGTGGTGGCGGAGGAAGGCGAATGCGGCTTGGAAGCTGGGAGGGGGGCAGAATATGGGAGGAGAGAGGCTTGCAATAGAGGGTGGAGGAAGCGGCCATGGGAGGGCGAGCTGCCTCAGGGAGGAGGATCGGGCGGGACCAGGTGGGGGCTGGAATTTCTCCGCCAGGGCGAAGGGCGGGCGAGCGGGTGCTGGGGAGGGCTTCTCGCCCTCCCGACAGCAAGAGGGGGGAGCGAACGGCATGGGCAGGCGAAGGGCGGGCGAGCGGCAGCGAGGAGTTTGCGTGGGCGGTGGGGAAACTCCTCGCTGACGCCAGCAAGAGGGGGAAGACCCAGGGAAGCCGCTGCCATCTACGCATGCGTGCCCGGCACGCATGCGTAGATGGTATTTTTGACTTCCGGGTTGAAAAATAGCGAAGTACCCTGTTCGCAATGGTTGGGGACGCAATAAACGGGGGATCACTGTAGTTGTGAATATATTTTCTTCTTTCACCTCCAGAATATTTTGTAATCTTAAGTAGAAGGAAGCTTTTTTCAAATTCTAAATGAGCAATTCCAATTCTTTATTGATTGTTTTAAGTTTTTCTTCTGTTTTGTTTACACTTGTTTTCGTATCTTTTTCCTTCTATTTTCTTTATTTCTGTCTCATGTCTGGTCACTGTCTCTTGCATTCCTTCTATTTTGGAGTTGAGTTTTACAAAATTTTCTTATACTTCTTCAAATTTTTGCCTGGTTTCTTGGTGATTTTGCAATATTGCCTCTTGGGTTTCATTCATAGATTCTTGTTGCTTAATCATAAATTATTGTATTTTATCCAGGGAGTTTTCTGGTGTCTGTAGTGTAGGAGCTTCTGAAACACTAGGTTCAGTAACAGTAGTGGTAGTAGATTTTTGCATAGCTGGTGATGACATCATCAGTGTCGACTTCTTGATTTTCTTAGTTAAGGTTGAGGAAGTTACCGTATTTTATCCGTCTAAATTTCTTGTAATTCTTATATATAATATAATTAATGCTATTATATTTTATATTAATTCTTATTCCTAATTAATTTTACATTAATTTTATATCTCTAAATATAGTTAATTAGTTATTAGTTATAGAATTATCACAGATAATAAAGAGATTAAATGGATTTAAATAGATTACCAAAAAAAAGAAGTAGGGGAAGAAAAATAGTTAAACCAGTAATAAATTCTATGTTAATATCAATTATATATTAAAAATAATAACTAAACAGTAAATCAATTTCCACTAAACAACTTAATAATTAATTATTAAATATCAGCCTTAATAGCAGATCATTACTTATATAATAAATATAGAATTTAGAAATTCATATAGTCCAACTTTATCTCATGGTTTCAATTCATTCAGGATATTTAATCTAAATCAGGATTCACTTATAAGTCACAAAGTTCAAAATTCATATAGTTCTTTATGTCTGTGCAATTTAAAAGTTTTTGTGTAGACCAATTGTTTCCACTATGCAAACAAACAATATGTATAATCTTCATAGAGAACTCAAGTCAAAGTCCACTAATTAATATTTTGCAATTATTAAGTCAATACCAGGTTAATCACCATTTTGTTCAGTATTATTCTTACGTGCTCATTTAGGAGAAACCAAAATGTCATCTTGCACACTGTCCCACTGTTCTGTTAAATCGCCACTTTCTGGGATCCACTCTTCCACCACCTCTGTTGCCCCTTTCTTCTTCTTAAATCTCCTTAATTAACAAACTTGCAGCCACAACACAAGGAATCCCTTTCTGTCACCTTGTGGTCTCTCAGCTCTCCATCTGTCAATCAATCTCCTTTCTCCGTCTCCATCTCCCGTTCACTGCCTCTTCCCTTCCAATCACTGCTTTTTCACAGATAGAACTATAGCCCAATCTGCATCTCAATATATACTCAGCTCACAACATAGAAAAACCTGATCCTCATCAGCTGGACAAACTCAGTAACATCATCAAACTCAGGGGCTCCTTCATCATGTAGCTCTGCAACCCATTCCGCAGCTTCCCCTCATTCATTCCCTCTGATATTCTGTCAACTAGTTGCTGATTGCTTGAAACATATGCCCATATTCTCTAATGTCTGGCCACATGCTGTGGAGGAAATAAGCTAACATTTTAGGGTCCCCATCAAACGTGGCTCAAAAATGGGGCTGTGAAAAGGGGATGGACCCCTATGATCAGAGCACTCCTGTGTTGAAGGGGGGCTCCTCCTCAGTCCGATCCCACTGGCAGGAGGCGGCTGCACTGAAGGCAAGGCACATACCCCCGGGGCTGCTGCGGAAAAAGGTTACTATACTGTCCCACAGTCTGGGAGGAGGCTAGGTGCTCATTGACATTGCACCCATCCTATTACACGGACAAAAACCACTCCCAGTCGTGCCACAACTGGCAATGCCCCTGGTTCCTGCCTTCCAAGTTGGGGGCTTCCAAAACTGGGTCGGGGTGCCATCCTTAGCTCACAATGAAGGGTCACCTAGATGTTCTTCAATCCTAAAATGGAAACTCTTGGGGTTTCACTTGCTACAGTCTGAAAAGAGGGTCCCCTACTTCCCAGGGCCCCCATGCCCAATTTTGGGAAGGAGAACGTGGTGAGAGGCCGAAGCCATTTGGGGGGTTCAGGACCCCTTTTGGGATGTGTCCCTCTTATGCTTAGGCATTTGAATTGGTCGGGGAGATCCACCTGTGTTTGACTGTGAAACATCAGTGGGTCTGCGAGACACCGACATTCTCCCAACGTTCACGATCCTCCCGTATGCTTCCAACTGGTGCTGAACAAAAGCCAGCCATTGCTCTCTGGAAATAATTTGTTGTGGTTTTCCCCCTCATGCAACCACCCCTCCCAAATTCCCACAGTACTATTCATGCTTTTGGCAGGCCAAAGTCTCCAACTCAAAATGATGGCTTCAGCTTGACAATGAGTTTGGCTTCTCTAGGGGGCATAAACAGTGGCCAGTATATGAAGCCCAAAACATTTTTAGAGACCTAAATTTTCTCAGCCTTTTTAGCTTTAGAATACTTGAGGCTAAATATAGACAGGTCATTTGATGAACTTTATAAGGAAAGGATGAAACTGTAAGACAAACTCTACAGATAGACTTTATTTGTTTAGCAATTGTTCAAATTTATGGCAGCATGAGAAAAGTAATTATGGCTTGTCTTTGAGTTTATGTTAAATATAGCATTTGTCTATTCCATGGTCATCTTACAACTAGCAGTCAATGGAGACAATGGAGACTACAATCACAAATTGTAGTCACATGACATCTGAAGTTAAGTGAGGACTACCTATATTCATTACGTCTGGTGTAAATCCATTGCTTTCCTCCATCTGAGAATCTTTAGATTTATATCTATACCATCTGCCCACCGAATAATGGATATTGTTTGAAGCACACATCATCAGCTTTGAACTGAATCTGGCTACAGTTGCCACACAGAGGGGAAAGTGTAAGACTCTCCGAGTCTTCGGAGAGGGGCGGCATACAAATCTAAGTAATAAATAAATAAATAAATTACAGTGTTCCCTCGATTTTCGCAGGTTCAAACTTCGCGAATAGCCTATACCACGGTTTTAAAAAAAATATTAATTAAAAAACACTTTGCGGTTTTTTCCTATACCATGGTTTTTCCCACCCGATGACATCATATGTCATCACCAAACTAATAATTTTTGCAAATAAATAACAAAAAAATAATTATTGTTAATAATTATGTTTATAAATATCAGGATCACTAAGTGTCTTATTCAATGGTGAGTACCAGTAATAATGGTGAGTAAATGGTTGTTAAGGGAATGGGAAATGGTAATTTAAGGGTTTAAAGTGTTAAGGGATGGCTTGTGATACTGTCCATAGCCAAAAATGGTGTATTTACTTCGCGGAAATTCGACTTTCGCGGGCGGTCTCAGAACGTATCCCCCGCGGAAATCGAGGGAACACTGTACTAGACACAACAAAGAGCTTTCTCATGAGAACCAAGGTCATATCCACTGCCAACCGATAAGTTGGTGAAGGAGTGTCTGAAGAGACCACCAATTAATCCAATTGGCAAATGTGACCTGTGACACTTGGGGATGGGGTTATTTCCTAATTTAATTATACTGAAACCATGGAAAAGATTTAGATTTCAGTTTCCATTGAAGCTGTGCTGATATGATGTAATTAAAGAAGATATTTCAGAAGTAGCCAAGTCTCAAAGTTCTGATTTGCTTGATTTAGTTAGTTGAAGCCTTGACACACACTACTTCAAGAGCCTTAACCAAGTGAGATGACATTTTTGTGATGAATGATATCCAAATGAATTTTCCATAGGAAAAGGTCCATAAAATAGACAAAACAAGAAGATCCAATTTATCCCTGGTAGAAGTGCAAGAGGGTTTTATCAAGTGGTAAAGATGCCTTTTTTCCAGGTGGATGCTGTTAATCCATTTGATGGATTTAGCATCTTATTAAAGTGCTACACCAACATATTTATTCTTTTTCAGGATTAAGTGTCAGGTATGTGGTGACAGCTTCCAGGGTAAATGGAAGCTTTTGCTTTTTTTTCTGTCAAAAACTCAGAAGAATAATCTGAGCCTGTTCTATCATGTTTTGATTACCTCAATGGACCATGTATGCTGTACACAGGCTACTTAGCTGGGTGTTAAACAAACAGCCTAATCTGTCACATCAAGCAGGCGAGGCAACAGGTAATACAGTACATTAAATGGGACCCACAACCCTTCCAGCTGCTGCCCTGGTGAGTTTCCCCACTTTAAGACTTAATTTTTGCCAAAGTACCAATTAATGAGGACTGCCCACAGGGTCTGTCCTGCTGCCATCTGATGTCAGTCACTTGGAGAGACGAAGAGCAGCTGGCTCTTCATTAAAGGGACAAAACAGAACAAATATTTATTCTTGCTCCACACCTTCCCCAAGGGGGCTGATAGGGCCAAGCTGGCAGATGCAAGGCAGTGAACACTGTTGGGGGAAGTGTGTTGAGGGAGGAGATGTGCTCCGGAGGATTTGCATGTCAAAGAGGAATTTGTAGAAGAGGAGAGTTACATCCCCTAGCCTTTGACTTCCCTTTCTATTAGCTTGTAAAGCAGCCTTGGGGCTTCCTAGGGATTAGGGATGGTAGATCAGCTGGGTCCTGCAATATCACTGTTTCTTGTATTTCAAAATGACATCTCATGACCCACTGGGATAGGGCAGTGAAGATTACTCTTTTACAGCTGGACAAAGTTCTGTCTCTCACATTTTCCCCAGCAAAAGAATCATTCTAGTTGGATTGGTTCAAGAAAAATGGATTGAAGTAGCCCATTCAGTTCCAGTGTTGCTTGTCCATGCAGGTAAAGACCATGCAAAGTAAGTGTGCAATACTGGTTCCCCTTTCCTGATCTGTAACCCTTCATGCATGTTCCATTCATTTGGAATTGGGCTGAAGGCTGGCTTTTGTGGATTCATCAGAAAAAGCCAAAGAGACTTAGATAGCATCATCTGAGGCTATTTTTCCCCTAAAGCTTTCTCCAAACATTGTTTTATTTTGGGATTATTGGGGGTTGTGGGCTGTTAATTTAAAAAGGACACGTTTCTAATCTTTTCACAGACCGCAATCCAGCAGGAAGAGGGGAGCAGAGGAAAGGGTAAGAAAGGAAGCCTGGAAGAACAAAAAAAACACAATCATAGATGCCCAAAACAACACAATTCCTATGAAAAAGAAAAACAGTCAATTAATACTTATCTACATTTCTTACTTAATTTAATTTCTTACTTACAGTATACAGTATACTCGAGTATAAGTTGATATTTTCAGCACAAAAAATGTGCTGAAAAATCCAACCTCGACTTATACTAGAGTCACTGACTTTCACTGACCTGAAAACTGTCCCAAAGCTCTAGTTCTGATGTGTAAGGCAGGGAGGAAAGAAACCTCATGGCTGGCAACACGAGGTTTTTTTTTCTTTCTGCTCTTGCTACCCCTCAGCTGCCTGATTGGCAGCAGGCTGAACCAATCACAGCTCCTTCTCTACACAGAAAGGAGGTACTGAGAGAGCTATCTGATTGGCAGCAGGCTGTACCAATCACAGCTCCTCCTCTGCAGGAAGCACTGGGGGAAGGAGCGGGAGGGTTGAAGAGACTTTCAGAACGAAGAAACCATGGCTTTCTCTTCTGATCAAGCCAGCAACACTATTTTACAAGTAAATAAAATGTACAAGTAAAATGTAAGTTACCCATTTAAATTTGATTAACAGGATAGGTTATTTTGTAAGAAAATGTTGCTTAAAGTGGGGATAATTCTGTGTAATTAAACTTTTTCTTCCAGCTATACTTATCCTACCCAAGAGGATTGTTAATGCTGACTTGTTTAAAACAATACAAAGGTTAGGATAATATAATAGTATGAATTTTGTCATTAATCATTTGTTCTACATAATTAATATGAATAGATTTACCTTTTTTAAAGAGTATGGTTTCTCCTCATGCAAGATAAATATCATGTAGAAGAAATATTTTACAATTAATGATTGAGTAACCCCCCAATTGTTATTTACTGATCTATTGAGATAGTAATAATGATTTTAACTTATGAAATACGTTTTAAATGGAGAATCTGAATATTTATGATATGGAAGTTTGATTTAAGCAATTGTTTTGAAAGAATATATGAAATCCCAATTATTAAGAAAATTATAATGATATTGTAATGAAGATTAAGATAACAGGTTTTAAGATTAAGATAACATTCCTAAAGATATTTTAAGAGGTTTTTGGAATTTAAAAAAAAGGAAGATTTTGGAAGGGGAGGAGGAAAGATGCAAGAAATAAAAAACATTTTGGAAGGAAAAAAGTTACATAATATAATAATAACAACAGGGTTGGAAGGGGCCTTGGAGGTCTTCTAGTCTAACCCCTTGCTTAGACAGGAAACCCTACACTACTTCAGACAAATGGGTATGTAACATCTTCTTTAAAACGTCCAGTGTTGGAGCATTCACAATTTTTGGTGGAAGGCTGTTCCACAGATTCATTGTTCCAACTTTCAGGATTTTTTTCCTTAGTTCTAAGTTGCTTCTCTCCTTGTTTAGTTTCCACCCATTGCTTCTTGTTCTGCCCTCAGGTGCTTTGGAGAATAGGTTGACTCTTTCTTCTTTGTGGCAAACTCTGAGATATTGGAAGAATGCTATCATGTCTCCCCTGGTCCTTTTTTTCGTTGAATTAGATATACCCAGTTCCTGCAACCGTAAAAAATATGTTTTTTTTATTCTCCTACAAAAACAATTTTAAGAAGCTACAATAGAAGAATATTCCATTTTTATAAGTTACCAGTAGCCACTGTATTTTCCACCCTGGACTTATATTCGAGTCAATAAGTTTTCCCAGTTTTTGTGGCAAAAGTAGGTGCCTCGACTTATAATTGGGTTGACTTATACTCGAGTATATACGGGTAATTAAATTTCAGTCAATTTGACAAAAAAAAAATCTAAATATTCTCTATTTTCAATCAATTAAAAATAATTAACAACATTAATCTCCCCAACAATTCTAAATTCAATTCCATTTATGCATTAATCCAAATCAGTATCACCTACTACATATCTTATTATAATCAATACTTCTAACTTTATTGTAACAGATCAGAAATTCCTAAATTCATATATCTAAATATAAAAAATTATTAAAGTTAAAAAAGAGCAAACAAAACAATACTCCAAGTGTAATCAACCTGTCAAGCTTCCAGTCAGAATGTAGACAAATAAAACTCAAAGTCCTTTTTATAAAAGTTCAAAAGTGAATTTATCAAAATCAGAGCTAGAAGCATCGAAGGAAAGCAAAGTCAGATTTACATCTCCACCCCTTGTCCAGTCAGTGAAGCAGTGGAAGTAATGTGCCAGTGCCTGGAGGCTGGTGGGGTCTGGATGGGTGTCAACAGACTCAAACTCAACCCTGATAAGACGGAGTGGCTGTAGGTTTTGCCTCCCAAGGACAATTCCATCTGTCCATCCATTACCCTGGGGGAGGAATCACTAAGCCCCTCAGAGAGGGTCCGCAACTTGGGCATCCTCCTCGATCCACAGCTCACATTGGAGAAACATCTTTCAGCTGTGGTGAGGGGGGCGTTTGCCCAGGTTCGCCTGGTGCACCAGTTGCGGCCCTATTTGGACCAGGAGTCACTGCTCACAGTCACTCATGCCCTCATCACCTTGAGGCTTGACTACTGTAATGCTCTCTACATGGGGCTACCTTTGAAAAATGTTCGGAAACTTCAGATCATGCAGAATGCAGCTGTGAGAGCAATCATGGGCTTCCCTAAGTATGCCCATGTCACACCAACACTCCGCAGTCTGCATTGGTTGCCGATCAGTTTCCGGTCACAATTCAAAGTGTTGGTTATGACCTATAAAGCCCTTCATGGCATCGGACCAGAATATCTCCGGGACCGCCTTCTGCCGCACGAATCCCAGCGACCAGTTAGGTCCCACAGAGTTGGCCTTCTCCGGGTCCCGTTGACTAAATAATGCCGTCTGGTGGGACCCAGGGGAAGATCCTTCTCTGTGGCGGCCCTGATCCTCTGGAACCAACTCCCCCCAGAGTTGTCCCCACCCTCCTTGCCTTTCGTAAGCTCCTTAAAACCCACCTCTATCGTCAGGCATGGGGGAATTGAGATATCCCCTCCCCATAGGCTTATAAAATTTATGCATGGTATGTCTGTGTGTGTGATTAGTTTCTTAAATAAGGGTTTTTAAAATTAACTTAAATATTAGATTTGTTCATATTGTTTCACTATTGTTGTTAGCCGCCCCGAGTCTAGGGAAAGGGGCGGCATACAAATCAAAGAAAACAAGAAAGAAAGAAAGAAAGAAAGAAAGAAAGAAAGAAAGAAAGAAAGAAAGTCTGAGAAAATGGCACGATACATGCATATATCAAACCCCCTTTTCCAACCCCCTTGGGCAAATGCCCAATCCCTATTGTTCATTACCATCAGGTGGATTCATCTTCACCCTCACGTCACTCTTCTGGAATTTTCCTCCTGGTACCTAGGAAAACGAAACCTATATCTCCTCCCGTGCGCTTCCCTCCCACACCCCTTATCTCTAACCCACCCCGTAACTATTGACAACCAAGTGAAAAAAATGCTGCAGCATAAGCGAAGGTTCACAAACTCCAATTTCTTTAATCTGAGCAAAACCTTGAATCAAACCCTTTTCTTTTTAATTTTTTTGTATCCCCTGCTGGTTGCAGTTCATCATCTCATAATTAAATAATGATGTAATTAGGTCCTCCATATTTTCATTGTATTGTAAATCTTTGCATTGTTTAACATACTGTTTGTTTCTGAAAAGATAGCATATGTATTGGGCAGAACTGAGTTAATTATATTAGTCCGGCCCTCTAAAACCATCCAAATTTCTCATCTGGCCCCATCGCAAAATTAATTGCTCGCCCCTGCCCTAGAGGATAGGGTCAAAATACTGAAAGACTTAGATAAACACTGTGGGCCCAAACTAATAAAACGATGTTCAACGTCGATGTTCACCTAGGTAAAAAAAAACCTAGACACATATACAGATTGGAAGAAACCTCACTTAGCAGTAGTGACTGTGAAAGAGATCTCGGAGTCTTGGTGGATAACCAACTAAATATGAGCCATCAATGTGCAGCAGCGGCTAAAAAAGCCAACACAATCTTAAGATTGTGGGATAAACTAGGAGACTAGGGAGGTATTAATACCACTCTATAACGCCATGGTCAGACCACACCTGAGTATTGCATTCAGTTCTGGTCACCACATTTCAAAAGAGACATAGAAACTCTGGAAAAGGTACAGAAGAGAGCAACCAAAATGATAAGGGGACTAAAAACCAAGACATACGAAGAGAGGTTGCTGGAACTGGGAATGGATAGCTTAGTGAAAAGAAGGGCCAGGGGGGGCATGATAGCAGTATACAGGTACTTGAGGGGTTGCCACAGAGAGAAGGGGATCACACTATTTTCCAGGGCACCAGAGGGCCAGACAAGGAACAACAGATGGAAGCTGACCAAGGAAAGATTCAACCTAAAAATAAGGAAGAACTTCCTGATGGTCAGCAATTAACCAGTGGAACGGCCTGCCAGCCAAGGTTGTGAACACCCCAACTCTCGACATATTCAAGAGGAGATTGGACTGCCATCTGGCTTGGGAGGTATAGGGTTTCCTGCTAGAGCAGGGGGTTGGATTTGTTGACCTGCAGGGTTCCTTTCAACTCTAATAAATAAATAAAGTAAGAGTGGGCCTTCTCCGGGTCCCGTCAACTAAACAATGTTGGTTGGCAGGCCCCAGGGGAAGAGCCTTCTCTGTGGCGGCCCCGGCCCTCTGGAACCAACTCCCCCCGGAGATTAGAACTGCCCCTACTCTCCTTGCCTTTCGTAAGCTCCTTAAGACCCACCTTTGTCGTCAGGCATGGGGGAACTGAGACATCTCCCCCGGGCATATACAATTTATTAATGGTATGTTTGTATGTATGTGTGTTTAGAAAATGGGGTTTTTAAATATTTTTAAACAGTAATTTAGATTTGTTGTAAATTGTTTTCACTTTGTTGTGAGCCGCCCCGAGTCTGCGGAGAGGGGCGGCATACAAATCTAAATAATAAATAAATAAATAAATAAATAAAAGCTAATTCATACCTCTCATTACTCCAATATCAGTAACTTTAACCATAGATGAAAAACAAACCTTCAAAATAATGCTGGAAAAAAATAGCATCAACCTTCAAGTCTTGTGCAATGTGTGCAAATGCAATCCTGATTTTGCCTCCTGATTATCAAGTAGGAAGACCAAGAGATTCCAAGTGAACAACAATCTTTGATATAGGCATTGTTTCCATGGATATGGAACTTCCAATTGAAGGCAATTTCTTTCTCCAAAAGTGACAAGCCATGAAATCATAAATGCAGTAAAGGCAAGCCTTCTGAGAGGGGAGTTACAAGTCAATTTCACCCTTAGGTTTACTATACTAGTCCTCCACTTAGAACCCTTCATTTAGTGACCATTTCATTTAGTGACCATTTAGTGACCATTCATTTTTGCTCTGTTAGGTCTTTCAGTCGATTTTTTTCCCTTTTCTGATGCGCCCGCTCTCCCCTCCCTTCTCCTTGGCTGAGTTACTTCCAAATCGATCTGCCGCCAAACTCTTGGTAAGTGGCAGAAATCAAGAGGGAGGGGCGAAGGGCGAGAATTCAGGGTGGTGTCCCGAGTCCAGCCCAAGCCTCGGGGCTTTGACGTCATGGGCTGAGGTCGCCTGAAGGGGGCAACAGCGGCAGCGGTGGAGTCGTGGCCATCTTGTGCGCTCAAGGGACGACCGGCCAGCCAGAGCCCTCCCCGCTTCTCCCTCCCGGCCATTGCCCACTTGATGGAGCCTGACACCTCCCCCCCAGCGCTTCAGGATCCCGGCCAGCAACTTCAAGAGGGCTCTGGCCGGAAGGGGGAGGAGGTTAGGGCTCTGGCAGGCCGGTCATCTTTTCAGCGCACAAGATGGCCATGACCCGTTCGCCACTGCTCCAGGTGACCCCAGCTCATGACGTCAAAGCCTCACCCTGGGAATCCCAGCATGGGCGGCAAGCAAATGGGATTCCCCACCTCCTTTTGTTTGCAGCGCCATTCCTGAGGCGGGGAAATCCCATCAATCCTGGGCAGCCCACCTTCTTGCCGGGGGGGGGGGGAGGTGGGAAACAAAGCCTAAGCGGGGGAGCTGCGGCATGCACCAGGGCAGGTATTTTGGGCTCGGAGGCGGCGCGGCTCTTCCCTCCTGTTGCGCCCATTGGCCAGGGCAGCCTGCGACCTCCTGTCTCCTTTTATTTCTTACGGAAAAGCTGCGGCTGTGGTGTCCCAACCTTTTCCGCAAGAAATAAAAGGAGCCAGGCAGCTGCGGGCTGCTTTTGCGGATGACGGGAGGGCGGGGCCAGTAGTGTTGGGATTGGGGTTCGGGTTCAGGTTCGGCGAACTTACCCAAACTCCGCCACCAAGTTCATTCGAACCCACCAAACCCGAACTTCGTTGGGTTCGCCCAACACTAATTATAACCAAGTAAGGATCCCATTCTGGAATGGGAAAATCCTACTCAGAAACAAAAGATTTAACTTCCTTCCTCTGCTTTGGCCCAAGAGAAAGCAAGGAACTTTTTCTGTACTACAACTTGGTGCTCTTTACTACTGGTATTCACCCCATAATTTTCTCTGACTCACATTTTTAAGCCAGAAAAAAGAAGTCATTGATAGCTACCTTGATCTCTTGTATTCAAGGGCTCTTTAGACAGGAGTTTCAAGGATAGTTTTTCTGAAAACAATGCTCTTTTTCCCATCTAGTTTTATTTTTTATTTTGAAAAAAATAGGCTTAGGTGATTTCCACCTAAGAAGGAGTTGGACCCTTCTTATTTATTCTCTTTGCAAGAAATTCCACATTTTTACCTTGTGAATAGTTGGTCTGTGTTAATTTAGCTTGTAATTCTATACATGTGGTTGTGGCCTTTGTCAGTTCTCCTCCTTTCACAAATAAATGCATCTGTTTTGGAATCTGAAACTTCCTATTGAAAACAGATATTTCTTATTAAAGCCTTGCACCTAACAATCTGGGTCCTCATTTAACTGACCTTGGAAGGATGGAAGGCTGAGTCAACCAAAGATGCTTTGCCTCTTGAAGCAGCACCTCTAGGACTCATTTCTCTTACCTGCCCAAACTCATCCTGTAGTCTGGGCAGTGCAGAGAACTCAGTGTAGTTCCCAAACTGTAGGTCAGCTTTCTGGAAAACACTGCAGATCATGGTGTGCTCCAGGCACGATATGATCCAGACCCAACCAGCTCTTTGAAAAGTTGATTGCTTTCCAAATGCAACCCATGTAAGATACATTTCAGTAGGTAGACAGAAATGAGAGAGACCTGGAGGGAGAGAATGAGAGAGAGGGTGAAAGAGAGAAAAGAGAGAGGGAGAGAAAGAAAGAAAAGGGAAAGAGAGGGAGGGAAAGAGAAGTAAAGAGGAAGGAAGGAAGGAGGGAGGGAGGGTGGGAGGGAGGAAGAAAGGAAGGAAGCGGTTATGACCTTCACAGCAGCCCCACAATCAAAACCTGGCCACTGTTTCATATTTATGACCGTTGCTGTGTCCTGAGGTCACGTGACCCCCCTTTTCTGACTGTCTCACAAGCAAAGACAATGGGGGAGGGTGGGAGAAGCCAGATTCACTTAACAACCATGTTTCCAACCGATCCATGCCCAGGCATGAAAGTGTGCCGCTCAGACATTATACTTTTCTGCTCACACCAAAAAAAAATTAGAGGGAACATTGTCCATTGTGGGAATAAGTAACAAAAAACTTGGTTACGTGAAAGTGTCCCCAATCAGTCTTGAAACTGAAACTGCTTCTGGTAGCTCTGAACACCTCTGAATATTTTGGATCTCATTGTGATCATTTATTCCCTGCTGAAATGATGCCAGTGGAGGGAAAAGGATCTGCTGCTTCTCAAGAATCTAGACTAGGGGGTCAGCAACCTTAAACACTCAAAGAACCATTTGGATTCATTTCCTGCAGAAAACACCAGGAGCCACAAAACCCTTTTCACACATAAAATGAAGGTAACACTGCATATGTTGTTTTTTACCTTTATGCTATGTATCGAAGAACTATAATGCGTTGCATTTATGAAAACAATGACCTGCTACAGAGAAAACACATTTTTATTTCTGCATGCAACAAAAATATTTTGAACTTCCCCCACCAAAAGATGGGTCAAAAAGCTCAATAAATCATATGCTGGCGGGTGTCACACATTGGTGGTTGTAACACATATTTTGAGCAATAGGGAGCAGCAGCAGGGAAATGAAAGAGCCACATGCGGCCCCAGAGCTGCAGGTTGCCGTCCCCTAATCTAGATTTTCTTTAGACCTGTATAGATCTGTCCTCCCTCTCCATTTCTATATCACCTCCTAGGCCAGGGTTCCCCAACCTGTGGGCCACTACCAACCAGGACCCACTTGCATTTGCATCACAGGTGCTTGTGGATCCATACCTACCAGTAAATGAATGTCAAAAGCTAAAAACCAAACCCACCAATCACCAAATGGGAGAAATAAATACAAGCCATGCTCCTATTTTATCGAGAGAGCAAAAATGTCTTGCTTGTCCTAAATGTCTTTGGATATTCTCAGTCATCCAGGTCATGGTTGTCCCAAAAATGCTTTTTCAAGAGGCAACTGGACTTTGTTTTTTCTGGAGGACATTTTGCTTCTCATCCAAGAAGCTTCTTCAGCTCTTGTTTGACTAGAGTCACTTAGTGACACTCAAGAGCTAATACTCAGGTGAAATAAAATGTAGCTTAAGAAATTACCATAGGTGTTCAGCTATCAATAAAAAGAAATCCAAGGCTTGGTTTTTTACCTATGCTGTTTAGAAATAGTGAGAATTGAAGTCCAACACACTGACGAGCATAGGATGAAATTGATCTGAATCACATTTCCATTTAAATATTGAATGATCCCTGAATGAGATACTGGTGTTGTTGTTTTTTTGTTCATTTGCTTGTTTGTTTTAAATAATGAAATTATTTTGGTACATCCAGGGCTTATTTCCCTGCAAGCTGGCTAGAGGTCAAATACTGCTGTTCCCTCTGTTCTTCAAGGATTCTTCAGTTGGGTTTGAAAAAACAAAAATTCAAGAAGAGAAATTAGCTCTTCTCCCATCATAGAAATATAGAAGATTGACGGCAGAAAAAGACCTCATGGTCCATCTAGTCTGCCCTTATACCATCAAATTGTCAAGGCAGTAATCCAATGTGGTAGCATGTAATCTTTGTGGAAAGGTTTCCCAACATTCTTGAAACAGAGTTTGCTCATTTATCCCATAAGGGTTTCACAGGTAGCAGACGGGCTCCTTCTTGTTTTATTTAGTGTGAAGTTCCTTTTTGTGCTGAGTGATTAGATGGAGGAGATTGTATGTATAGGCATAAGGCAGCATCTGCCATAAATCAGGAACCTGAGCAATCAAAGTATGGGGCAGGAAGAGAAGGAGGAGGAAGGGGAGGAGAGCAGGGGGAGGGAGAGGAGAAGGAGATATTTAATGCTCGTCACTTTCAATCTTATTATAAGAACTTGCTAGACTCATACTGTAGTTTCCTTTCCCAAAGCCATATTGTCTTGCTAGGTTTTCCTTTTCCATGGGAGATCACACTTAACATGTTAGTTCCTGTTTCTTCATGGCTTCCTTGTCCTTCACGCTCTCATGTGGAAGATGAGATAATTAGGAAAACAGATTATCCTGGCATATAAGGATAGCGTCTATTCCAATTCAATGGATGGAACACAAGACCTTTCCAACAGCTTGACTTGGATTTTTACAAATTTATTTATACATAAAAAACATAGAGTCCATTTACATTGCTCACCAGATATTACACTTTAATACATGAAAATCGAGCAAGAGCTATATTGAAGAAAAGACAGTGTAATGGGAAGAGCAGTACTGTGTATAGCCCAAATGATGACTTCTCCCACATACAGTGGGACAAGGCAAGCAAATGACATGCTGGCAATACATACCGTCACAAATCAAACACAATATTTGTGCAAAGATGGCAGTCATTGTCATATTAAATGGGAAGGAGGCAATTTGGCTCTTGAGATGGCCCCTCTAATGCTTCAGAGGACTGGAACCAAGTCATGGAAAGCTCAGTGGCTTTCTTGAGAGCCACAATGGTGAATTATTTGACTTTAGTAGCATGCAATCTCCCAGGTAAGGAAGCAAAACAAGGGGCAGATGGAGATGTCATTGGACACCCCTGGAGTCCATGATCTATGGAAGGTCCATGGTCAATTTTGGAGCTTTCTGGTCATCCTATTTGTCTGCCACTGGGCATCATTGGTCGCTTGCTACATTCAAGCAAATTATCTCTGCATATTTTGTTGCTTCTATCCAGATCAGCGGTCCCCAATCTTTGCACCTTGGCAGCCTGGCTGGGGATGAGGGAAGAGGGGAACTGGGCCATGCAAAGAGTGGACCAGCACAAGTGTAGCTTGATTTGCATGAGCAGTGGCCCTGTGTGAGCAGCTCAACTTGTGCAAGATCTAGTTCAATGGCCCCCAACCTTTTGAGCACCAGGGACCAATTCTGTGGAGAGATACTGCAGGGAGTATGATTTTGTGTGCTGCCTCCATCCTGTGGATGGGGCTTCATTTTCCACAGCCTAGTTTTTGGCATGCCATGGACCAGTGCCGGTTCAGAGACCGGGATTTGGGTATCCCTAGTTTAGATTACATAGATCAGATCCAGATCGAAAAAAGAGCAATCTTGCTAAATGAGATGAACTAGACCACAGCAAGCCATAATATGGCTTGCCCATTTTTTGCAAACAGGTTGCATGAATCCAGCCGCTGTGATTTGTATTGCAGGGGAGCCCAACTAATGTGGTTACGTAACAAATCCTAGTCTTAGTGTGTTATATGACTCAGTTCTGCAACTGTTAACAAAGCATGTTTAAAATAAATTACAGTATAGCAAAATTGTATAAGCTTATTTTGTTGCTGAGAAAGATGATGGATGAGTGGATAGATGGATAAGATTAGAGAAAGAAAGGAAGGGAGGGAAGGAAGGAAGGAAGGAAGGAAAACTGTGGTTCAAAGAAGTGGTAGAATGGAACGTGGATTCCAAAATCATTGATAGAATAATCTATTTTGTACAAACACTATTCCTTAGCTTCAATTTTAAATCAAAATAAAAGGGGGGGGACCCACAATATCACCAGAGACAACTTGCTCTGGAAGTTATTCCAATGCCAGGAATCAATTATCCAGCTTCAGGTGAATATATATGGTCCCAAAGCTATTCATAATATCATTAGTGAAGCAGGAAAAATTGTTCAAGGAACAAGTTAATGCTGCATCAATTTAAGGGGAGTGATGAGATGGGATCACTGGTTTGCTAACCAGATTCTGGAATCATTATATAACATCCAAAGAAAGAGGCTCAATTGACTCCACGATCCAGAATGCGTCATTGTGATGTTTGTCTGAATAATAATAATTAGTTATGCATCCAGATGAAGAAGCCAATAGATAGGTAGATCTCTCTCTCTCGCTCGCTCTCTAATTTGTGGACCATGCTAATGCAAATGTGGGAAACTACCAAAATTCCAGTCTGGGACTTGGGACAAGAATGATACAAAGAAACTAGAGGATAGGATTTGTAGAGTATTGGAGGATAAGGAAAGGGTTCAGTTCTGTTTGTAGTGGCCTCAGCAATTGGTAGCTACAAAATTAGGGGTTCATGTAGCAATCTCAACAGTATAAAGTTGAAAGGCAATTCCACTCTACTTGGCCAATGACTTTCATATCATATCAAGAAAAGATCATGGATATGTCCTTGTATGTCTTCAGGCATTGAGTTTACATATTGTATATTGTATTAGCACCATGAAGCAAACAGCGATCTAGAATCTCTAATAGACATTGATTTTCAAAATTCTCATTCACTTATCACCTTTTAGTGTCTATTAGCACCCTTTTTTCCACCTTTAAGGTCAAGGTTTACTGAGATACTTTTTTCAAAATCCGGGCTGCATTGTATCTCAAGGTTTTGCAGAGTTCATAACATAAACAAATTTGACAAATTCAATTTGCTAAGCCATCACCACATATATGTGACTAAGTTTAAATTTAACCAAGTGTACTGTGCTGTGCAAATATAACAATTAAATATTTATCTGAACCAGTTCAAATCTATGGTTTAGTGTATGGTACAAACCTAGTAAATTGATTAACTCAGTAAATATTTTTACTGTGCTGTATGAAGTAGCCATTATATTTAAGGATATGACTTGTTAGTATTTACAGTGATCCCTCGATTAGCGCGGGGGTTACGTTCCAAGACCTCCCGCGCTAATCGATTTTCCGTGTTATAGTGGTGCGGAAGTAAAAACACCATCTGCGCATGCGCGCCCTTTTTTTTCCATGGCCGCACATGCGCAGATGGTGGAGTTTGCGTGTGGGCAGCGGGGAAGACACAGGGAAGGTTCCTTTGGCTGCCCAACAGCTGATCTGCTCCGCAGCGCGGAAGCAGCGAGGAGCCGAAGATGGCGTTTCCCCGTTGCCCAGGCAAAGGGGAAACCCCATCTTCGGCTCCTCGCTGCTGCCGCGCTGCGGAGCAGATCAGCTGTTGGGCGGCCAAAGGAACCTTCCCTGGGTCTTCCTGCTGCCCAGGCAAAGGGGAAACCCCAAGAGAGCCAAAAGAGCACCGGGCCGGTTGGTTCCCAACCAAAAGAGTTTACCCCGATTGTCCTCGGTGGGGGAAAACAGCGCGTCGCCAGGCTCCCCATCTTCAAGAGAGGCGCGACGGCTAGCCAGGATCCACGCAGGGGAGAAAAGGCGCGCGCTCCCAGCTGCTGCGCCCCGCTTGGAGAGCAGCGGCGAGCAGAGCACAGAAGACGACGAGGCTTTCGAGGGCTCCAAGGCGGGCGGTGGCGCATCCTTCGAGCACGCCGGCGGCGACCCCAAGCTGAAGGCGGCCACCACACACACACACGCCGCCGCCGCCATCCACCCCGCCGGTTTCCCCGCTTGCTACCTCTTCGCCTTCTCCCGCCTCCGAGGCCGACCAGCCCAAGCCGCAACAGACACACACACACATACACGCACTCCCTCTCTCGCGCTCACACAGACGCACTCAGACAGAAAAGAAAAAAAAATCCCCAAAAGAGAGGGACAAGAGGCAGGCACAAAGCGGGGGCACAAGGGGAGCTGCCCGGCAGAGGTTGCTTTTTTTCTTCTCGTGGGCAAGTGGAGGGGGGAGAGAGAAGGAAAGAGAGAGAAGGAAAGAAAGAGATGAGAGAGGGAGGAAGAGAGTGTGAGAGAGGAAGAAAGAGAGAGAGAAATGATAGAAAAAAGGGGAGAAAAAAAGAGAAATGAGAAAATGATTGAAGCAGAGAATGACAGGAAAGAAAGAGAAAGAGACAGAGAAGTGACTCTTGGTGATGACGTATGACGTCATCGGGTGGGAAAAACCGTGGTATAGCAAAAAAACCGTGGAGTATTTTTTAATTAATATTTTTTGAAAAACCGTGTTGTAGCGTTTCGCACTAATCGAGACCGTGCTAATCGAGGGATCACTGTATTTGTTTGTTCAATTTTTATGCTGCCCTGCTCCTTAAACTCAGAGTGGTTACATTTTAACAATAGCACTTTTTAACAGAGCCAGCATATTGCCCCCACAATCCGAGTCCTTATTTTACCCACCTCAGAAGGATGGAAGGCTGAGTCAACCTTGAGCCCATGATGAGATTTTAACCGCTGGCCTGCAGTACAGCACTCTACCTGCTGCGCCACCCCGGCTCTATAATATAGTAGAATGCTTCAAAGTCAAAGTAAGTTCCCACATCTGTATTGAAGCAGTCTACAGAATGTAAAAAGTGAACAGACAACTGTTTTGACCAAATGAACCAGATTTTTTTCTGGAGAAAGTAGTCATTGATGCAGAAAACACCTCTTGATAGACAAATACACAGAGTTTGCTGGTCTGGTGAGGACCAGTTGACCTAATTGCCAGTGCCGGTGATGGGAAACAAAATGTGATTTCTCACAATTTGGATTGCTCTACTTTATTTTGGGCCAGCACAAAAGAGCCATCCCAATTGAATGTCTACCTATATCTAAGGCATATCAGTTATAATTCCCTTAACATATTTGTCTATGGTTATTCATGGTTTATTGACTTAGAATTCAAGTACTCCTCCATATCATGCAGCTGAAGAAGTTTTGTTCATAACATTGGTTTGCACCAGGACAATCAGAGCAGTGGTGGGATTCAAAAATGTTTATTATCAGTTCTCCGAACTGCTCAAAAATTTCCACTACTGGTTCTCCGGACTACTCAAAATTCCTGCTACTGGTTCTCCAGAGCGGGTCAGAAACTGCTGATAACCCACTTTTGAATCAGGGGTGGGCCCCTTCTCATAAACACCAGTCTTAAAGATGTATGGCTGATCCCATCTTCTCCAATGAGAATTGAAGACATGCCAAAGGAATTATACATCTCAATTGCTCAATTATAGGTCTCAGTCTGTTCAGTTTTGAAAATATGAATTTTGCTTCAAGTTTTGTTTACTTTCTTTTAGATGTATTGATAGCAGTGTTAGATTGAAAGTATTTTAAGGGTGTGTGGTGGGAATTATATATTGCTCTAGAATGCTTCACAAAGAAGAACAATCCAAAAGTAAGTCACTATCCCAATTTACTGAGTATACACAAATCACTGTAGTGTTGAAGAGTAATGACAGTCTAGCTCTATATACCAGACTAGGTTAAAATATGACAGGCAAATTTATACTATTTCTTGGGTCATACAAACTGACATATTAAGGTCTGTCTTGTTTAGAGATAAGTAATTCGTTCTTACCAGAAGAAGGAAAATCCACAGGAGAAATGAATGTTATATAGCTGCAGTCCATACAGCTCCCCCCCTTTTTTGCAAAACCCACTAAATAACCCACTCCCTTCCTTAATAAAGTTGTATACTCTGTTTTACAACTTAACAAAGATTAAGAGACAATATGTTCCCCAAATAGCAGGATCTGGAGAATAAAGCCTTGAGTTTGTTGACAGAATTTGAAGACAGAGGCAAGAGAGTAAACTTTATTGGCTTCATGAAGATTTTCTAAATTTGGATCTATGCTAAAGGCTTCAATATATGTTTACTGACAAAATCAGACTGGAGGGCAGGATACCAATACTTCTTACAATTAAAAGTTATATCCAATTTTTCTTCACTATCTCCAAACAATTCACCACAGAAGGGGGAGAAACAGATTATTTTTGCAAACAATTCCTCCTTTTAATTGTGCCTGCCAACAGCTGGGTTCCTGCCCTGATGCAAAATGAGTGGAAGAGCAAACAGAATGGTGGAGAAGAACTTTTATCAGCTCAGCAGGAAAATGACTACTATCATCCAGACTCCCTCTTCTTCAGAGATAATTAGCTCCCTGGGCACAACTGGGTGTTTCATCAGGGACAGGGCTGGTGTCTAAAACTGCAATTAACAATGCAAATTTTGCTAATCAGAAGCATATGTGCACAAACCCAATTAGCTGATTGGCAGACAGAGGGTGACAAATGCTGTTAGACTTAATATTCAGTGACACAAGAGTGTTTCGTAGTTTGTAACGACATAGAGAAACAGGATTGTTAGCCACTTAGGCAAGTCCCAAGGATGCTGGTTGCATGAAGAACAAAAGATTTGCAAAAACAAATGCAAGATACAATACATTATCTCTGAATGGAAGAAAGTGGATGTTGGTTCTTACCTGATACATAATTTCTCATGTGGATCAACGTGGGAGTCCAGGATGGATCATCTCTAATCCTCTAGCTCTATGCATACACATTGCTAACCTTCAGTCTTGAAAGACTATGGTATCATACTCTGGAAAGAGCTCCTAGAACAACATCTAATGTGGCTGAAAAAGCCAATCAAAAGTAGCAATCCCTTCCACACTGAGGGCAGATCCATTCAGTCCCCTGCCCAGCACCGATTTTTCTGGTTCCAGGACTGCCTCTTTGCCACCGCCTGCTGAACACGTATTTCATCGAAAAGGAGGAGGCCATGCTGCGTCTTTAGCCTCCAAGCTGAACAATCAGTGGTCAAGGTTTTCCAGCTGTTAATGTCCATTCCAAAGGCCTTTTAAACCTTCTTACAGATATCTTTATATCACAGCTGTGATCTCCATCTAGTGCACTTTCCCTGCACTAGTTCATCATACAGTTCTTTCAGAATCCACCCATCATCCATTCTTACAACATGCCCAAGCCAACGACGATGTCACTGTTTCAATAGTGTATACATGCTAGAAATTCCAGCACATTCCAAGACTGCGCTATTTGGAACTCTGTCATGCCAGCTGATGCCAAGGATACTTTGGAGAAGTATGGAAGGTATTCAACTTTCTCTCTTGCCATGCATAAAGGGTCCAAGACTTGCTGCAATACAAGAATGTGCTCAGGATACAGACTCTATAAGCCTGGATCTTTATATGTTCTGCCAGCTTCTTATTAAGTCATATTCTCTTTAAGTCTGGAGAATGTGGTGGCTGCTTTACTAATTTATTCAGCTCAGTATCTAGAGAGAGAGTGTTGGCAATGGTTGAGCCAAGATACACAAAGTCATGGACGACCTCCAATTCTTATGCAGATTGTAATATGGTGAGGTGAATCCAAGTCCTGACCCATGATTTGCGTTTTTTCAGGCTGATTGTTCATCCAAAATCTTGGCAGGCCTTGCTAAAACAATGAGTCGTTGAAGGTTTTCGGCAGAATGAGGGAGAAAAGCTCCTCCCTCCGAGCCTTTGAAAGAGCTGGCACCACAGCCACGGTTAGTCAGCAAAGCACTGATCACCAGCCAGCAATTCAGCAAAGCCTTGACTGCTCACCAGCCAGTGAGGTGGCCAGCGGAGGGCACTGTGAGGTCATGAGTTCGTCCAATTCAAAATGCTCCCTTTCTGCTTCATTAAAATAAACTGTGATTGAGGGGAGACGGGAAGAAAGTACCAGGAAATAAATCACACTAATCACAGTAGCTTCGATTTCAGGAACCAAACAAAGCACATCCAAGAGCTGAGACTGCATTGAAAAACTGGAGACCATGATCAGAGAGGCATGTCTTCAGTTATTCAATATAGTCATAGAGCTAGAGAACTAGAGATGACCCATCCTGGACTCCCCCATCGATCAGAGCATGGAGAATCATACATTCTGACATTTTGGAAATCCCCCAACATTTTGGAACTTGGAGCTTCTCCAAGTTCAGAAAGTGCTGAGAACAAAGAGAAAAATGCTTTTGGCCTTGTTCACCCAGAACAATGTTAGTTAAGGCAAGATTTAGAGAATGTGAGTATCTCCTGAATATGGATAGAATTGGGATGCTGCTGTTTGCATCATATAAGGTTCTCCTATTTCACAGGAACAGTAGTAGAAAAGAGTTGTGTAGTCAACCAATGTTTTGAAATCACTGTAAAAAAGAATGCTTATTGGGTTTCCTCACTATACAAACACAGGAAGATAGACAAGCTAAACTATGTCCCACAAAATTATCTATTAAAATACCAGGAATTGAATTTGAAGCTTGAGACCTTCCTACATGAATAGCATCTGTTCTGCCAATGATTATAACCTTTGAAATGTGGCTTTGAAGTACACATTTTTTCAGAATCAAAGAACTCAACCATGCAGGTGGCAGTAAAAAAGCTATTATTATTTAAGTTCTAAACTTCGTTAATTTCTTTTTGTTTGAAACCAGATTTTTCTTTTCCATTTTTTGCATTTCTATTTTTGATATGACATTTTATTATACATGATGTTGCTGTGGAACAGCATGACATGGTGATGAGATGGATCATTTCTGATGTCACACTAGCATCCAAAACTGTTACAATGGGGGAGCAATGTTGTATAATAATAATAATAATAATAATAATAATAATAATAATAATAATAATAACAACAACAACAACAACAATAATAACAATAATGACAACAACAACAACAAGGTTCTTTTTTGTGCCAGGTGCCAAAATAATTTGGCTGCCCTTTAATAGCTACTTTGACACAAGTCCTTTGCTGTTCTGCTTTCTTAAGCGGTCATTAGCAAGGCATAGGATGGTAGCCATATTTTCAATCTTTTACACCAAACAACTGTGAAGACCATTGATAACTAGTCATTGTTAACATTGTTAACAGCAGAGGTTGTGAATGCCTCATCACTTGACACATTCAAAAGAAAATTGAACTGCCATCTGGCTGGGGTGGTGTAGGGTTTCCTGCTTGAGCAGGAGGTTGGACTTGATGACCCTCAAGGACCCTTTCAACTCTAATAATAAATAAAAAATAAAACTCTACAAGGAACATTTCTCCTCAATGGGAAGGAGAAGGTCAAAGCTACCCAAACAGAAATCAGGTGTCAAGAAAACTATTTTTCAAGATTGTCTTCCTGACTGTTTGTTTTGAGGCTGGAGGTAAGGAAGGGAATCTTAAGTAACCAAAAATACTAAACACGGAATCAAATAAATACTTGTTTATTATGGTTTACCATATATGGGAGCAATTTCAAAATTGATAGGGAACAGGACCTTGTTCTTGGTCCCCTCCTTAAAACTTCTGAAAGTAAGAAGAAACCTTTCTATTTAGTAAGGCAGTCTATTCATATATTATTGTTTTACTGTAGTTATAACAATTTTATTGATGTTTCTTCTTTTAATCATTTCAGTTCTCTTAATCCCTCAATATAGTAGGAATTGATACATGCTTCCCCCAAAAATATGACTTACCCTGAAAACAGCCCAATTTTCACAGCTATGCGTAATATAAGCCCTACTGCAAAAATAAGCCCTAGTTAAGCCCCACCCATCTTTTGGTTGTACAAGATGGGGTGAGGTGCAGGCATAAAAAATCAAGCTAAGGCAAGGGTGGAAGGATGGAGCTACTCTACACGCCCTGCACTGCTTACCTTAGGACTGCTACAGCTAAGCCTCCCATGTTCTGACACTGTCACACGATTGCTGGATGCCACATAGCACATCCCACCAGTGCCGCCACACATGTGCAGAATGCCGCAAGGCAATGGCACAATGCCCCCTCCTGTTGCATGCGGCAGCAATGGCATGATGAACCATGCAGCGTCTGCCTGCAAGTGGCCGCAGAAGTTGAGCAGCAGCACAAAATGGGCCAGGATATGGGAGGCTTGGCTGCAGTGGTCTTAAGATAAGCAGGTAAGATATCCCCTGAAAATAAGACTTAGTGCTTATTTTGGGGCTGCAAAGAAAATAAGTCTGAGTCTTATTTGGAGGAAAACATTGTATTTAAAAATAGTTTACTAATGTTTTTACTGTTGTTGATGGCTGCTTTGAACTGGGTGTTGATTTTTTGCAAGATGTATGTTTTAAGTAAATAAAGTTATATGTCTGTCAATACAGTATATTCCTTGGTTCCCTCCAAGCTCTTTTACTTTTTAAATAAGTTTTTAATTTTTAAAACATGGAATGGAAGCTAACATGTTTCTAAAGAAAGCATCACTTTGAGCAAACCCATATTTCCAATTATTTCCATAGACACAATCAGCTCAGAAGACCCAATATGTTTTTTCTCCAGGTCAAAACAGGAAATGTGGAAAAATAAATGCCAGTTATTTGCAAAACAATAATACATACATACAAATATTCACATTTTAAATAAACAACTCTGAACATTCCTATTCAAAAACACAAGAGCATTTCAAAATCCAATTCCCATCTCCATTATAGGCACGTGCACTCACACAATAAATAAAAATATACCTCTTCCAAACTTCAGCTTGTTCAGAAATGGAGGCAAAGGGTAAATAGAAGGGTAAAGGATGGGGAAAATCCAGTAGCTGACTGACAAATTATGGCTTCTGTGACTCTAGAATATTAACCCATCATTTCTGAAGGAGGCAGGTCCTTCATAGATTAATAATGCAACAATGCTACTATCGTTCCATCTGATGCTTAAATATTCAGATAGAATATACCAAGTTCTGCAAAGATGGAACAACTGGTTACCCTTGAGGACCATGATGACCAGCTCTTGCTGGATGTGCAAGTTACTCTTCCTTAACTAAAAGTTTAATGGGTATGCTCAGAGTCCTCTCATGGGGGAATTAAGAGAGTCTGAAAATACAAGCAGGTCTTATCTCATATTATTAATGGCTCAGAGGTTCTTGTATCTTTTCTATCAAAGCTGCTCCTATGTTGGATCATGTTGTGACAGAAAAAGTCAGTTGGGAATTCTCCCTTTTCTTAATGGGTGGTCCTACAAAAGCAGTCAGGTACACCTGGATAAAGAAGTTGGGGGTGGAAATGCATGGACAGTGGCTAGCTTGTTTTGGCCAGACAAGGACCTCCAATAAAAGCACTCTCTGAAGTTACACATAACCCCAAGCAAGATCTTTCTGCAGTGGGCAACACAGCACCCTTCAGATTCAGATTTCAGTGGCAATAATGTCCTCATAAGGAACATCAGTTCCATGGAGATCAAGATCCAAGGGCTCTTTACCATCTTCCCCAGCAGCCAGCTGCTGAAGCATCTTCTCCAGGTTTTGGTTTCTTTTGTACATGTGAAGGTAGCTTTGCTGTAGCTGCTTCTGGTACTGGATCACTTTCTCTTTCTCCTCCTTCCAGGTTTGTCGTTCTTGCTGAAAACTGACTGTAATCTGCTTGTTGCTGTCCTGTTCCTCCTGCAGCTCTTTTTTTAGCTTCTCTATTTCCCTCCACAGGAGTTGGGCATCCTCCACCATGCTTTCCTCCAGGCCCATGGAAAGCACACCACATTTCATCTCCTCCCTGAGGATGGTCAGTTCAGTTCTCAACTCTGCAATCTCCTGTTCCAACAAGTTTACTTTCTCCCTTAGTAGCTCGGACTCATTCTTCTTGCGTTGGAGTTCATTCTCACATACCTCTAGTTCCATGGCTTTGGCATGCAGTGAATCCTCCAAATCCTGAATTTTAATCTCCAACAGTTCCATCTTGGCCCGCAGGTCCTTCAGCTGAGCCTTCAGATTGAGGACCTCATTGGTCTTGCTGATCAGCTCTGACTGGGATTCTTTCAGTTGCTGTTTTAGAAGAGAGATCTCTCCAGACTTCTGACAAACCTGTAAGAAAACGTAAGGCTAGAATCAGGATCACATCTAGATGTTCACCTGCCAGAGACCTAGATTACATTGCAATTCAGTCTGTTGTGCACAGGAAAATGGGTGGTGCAAGTATGGAGTATCAGGTCAAAGATTGCATCTTTTCATGGATCAACTATGAAGATGAAGCTAAGGGAAGGCATGGCCCTAACGAAAGATAAAAGGGCATTTTCTCTCTTTGCAGGCAGCTGGGGGAACATTCTCATTGCATGAGAAAGTCCCTACAACCAGGATCACAAAATCATTTCAATTTGTTACACTTTTATCTCAAATATCACTGCAGGTAACATATGGCAATTCGAAGGCTGTGGCATCTCTACTTTGGGAATTCCATCTAGCATCACCACCATACATCCTGGTTTTTTTTTACTAAAACGTTTTTGGACCGGTATTAATTTTGTCTAAGGGAGCATGATGGTTCAGAGTTTAAAGAGGCTGAGCTTGTCAGCTGGAAAGCTGACAGTCTGGGTTCAAGACCTGAGCACTGTACGACCAGGTGAGCTCCCATCCTTGCCCCAACTCCTGCCTACCTAGCAGTTCGAAAGCATGCAAATATGAGTAGCTAAGTAGGTACTATTGTGGGAAAGGTAACAGTGTTCCACATTTTATATGCCTTGGCATATGGTTATGTTGGCCACATGACCACGGAAATTTATTTGGACAATGGTGGCTCCCTCAGCTAAGAAATGAAGATGAGTACTGCTCCCAGAATTGGATATGACCAGTCGGGAAATTTTATCTTTAATTTTGACTAAACAATATAGAAAACAGGAACAAGTTTCCCCTTTACTAAAGTACAGTACAGTCTTACCTCCCACTGTGTTTCTTCTAGTGCAGGAGCAAAGGTAGTCTTCTCTTTCTCATAGGTCCTCAGTTTGTTCTCCAGAAGGTCCTGCTCTTTCATCAAGTTGGACAGTTCCTCTCGTAGCTGCTTCTTCTCCTGCTGCAGCTGGAATACCTGCAGTTGCAAGAGTTGTTGCACTCGCTGATTCTTCTGAGATGTCTGCTTTAATTTGCTGTTGCATTTCTGCTTCAATCCTTCCATCTCCTCCCGGCAACGCCTTTGCTTCTCTTCATAGCTTTGGCAGGAAGCGATCTCTTTTTCTTCAAAGCTGCACTGGAGCTCCTGCAGCTCACTCTCTCTCTCCATCAGTTTCTGCTCCAGTTCCTGAATGGCGGACTCCTCTGTGGAGATGGGTGAACGAACACAAACACTGTTCTCAGTTATATGGGGATGAGTGGAAGACTTGCTTGGGTTGAGGATCTTGGTGCCCCCATCGGAGAAAGACAGAGCTTTCAAGCTCATCATGTTACTCTCCTGAAGGATGGCACACTGAGTGATGTTGTGAGCAGAGCCTCCAAATCGGTTGATGGGGCCAACAGGAGTAATCAGGGGGTCCAGCTGGTAGCTGCTTGCTGTACTGTGTGTGGGCAGGCTGGACATAGAGTTCCTCCCCGAGTCTGAAAGTCCTCCAGAACAAAGAGCAGGCTTATTCTCCAGATCTTTGGCTTTGTCTTGGGTTGGGAACTGCTGAACAGCATTGCTGTGATCAGGAGAAGAATGGAGAACCGTGTTTGAGTGAGGGAGAACTGGTTGGAAAGCAGTGGCCCTTGCCACACTCTTCTCTGTAACCTGGGCAGAAGGAGAGAATAGTTAATACAGTTTCCTCTATATAGAGAGGTAGTCCTCCACTTATGACCAGCTGCTTAGCAATGGCTTGAAGTTACAAAGGCTTTTCCTAAGAGTACTTGCAACCCAATTTTGAAGCTAGGATGGTCAGCCCTGCCTGTTCCAGTCATGTGACTGCATGGGTATTGGGCAACTGCACTGCGTTTATGACCACTTGTAGTATTCCAAAGTCATTTGACTATATATGCTGAAGGGGTACTTCTGATTTTTGGAAAATTTGGCCTATAGCAAACCAATGTTTTGCTTAACAAACATGGGGTTTGCTCACCAATCACACAAAAAAGTTTACAAAATCTGGCTGATCACATGGGTGATCTGATTTACAGCCATCACAAGTTATGACCATGATGGACAGGCACTATTATGGTTGTAACTTGAGGATTACCTATACTATCATGGGAGTTTCCACTAGCTTCCTACAACATGTTAAAACAGGTTGTGCTTGATTTTGATTGGATGAGAATGGGAAAGAACTGCTGTTTTCATGTTCATTTTTAATTTTTTCACCCGTATATTTTGGGAAGCCCCCCCCCCCCCGAGCCCTTTAGATCTAAAATACTGTTTGTAGGCTTCTCAAATGAAGCAGTTATGTTTATACAACATGCTGCGCCAAGTAAAAGTTTTGTTTTTAACTTCTTAGAATATTATGTGTGAATTTAGCCCATCTATTTAAAGATTTAGGGTATTGTACAAATCCAGGAAACCAATTAATTCAATAGTCAACTTGTATTGTTTGAATAACTGACTGATCCACAGGATAAATATGAGGATATTCCACATTATTTCATCATTTGATTCAAAAGACCAAAAGAGGTCCTTCTATACAGAGGCTGCCCTTAATGTAGTTTGATAAAGACTGCAAATTTTTCTTAATTTTTTAATGTTGATATGGCCACTTTAGGTCATACAGTTTCCATAAGTTTTCAATATACTGGGAAATGGGTTTTCTAGTTTTCAATCAAGCTGATTAACTAGGGTTCTGAGGTCTACAGAAGGGATGGGAGACCCAGGAATCTTACACAAGTCTGAGGCTACCAATTTCCTACCCCTTAATTATAATGATCAAGTTTAACTCAACTCACTAGTTCCAGCTGGTTGGAGCCTGGCTTCAGTTTGGGGGGTGTTGGGGTACCATAATCACCACTGCTTGTCCCAGCCTGACCTTCCAGCTCACCACCTGAGAGTGGTGCATAGTCTGATCGGTGTGCCTTCTGGTTCACTTTGATGTAAAAGAAGTCCTCATTCTTATTGCCTTTGGAGCTGGACTTGTTGTGGCCAGTTTCTTGGGAGAAGCTGAACTTCAGCAGACCATCAGAGTACCTGTTCAGCTTCTTGAGCTGGGATGACTTACGCAGCTTGTACTGAGAGGCCCGACAATGCTTACTGTGGAAGTTGTGTCCAGAGATAAGGCTACTGACGCTTCCCATGATTAAAACCTTGAATAGAGAAGTAGAGAGAGTGTCCAAGGGATATTGTCCAAGGACTGGCTTTTACGAGGCTGTCCTGACTGCTGAGAGGCAAAGGTGGTGTGGTCATAGCCAAAGTCTTGCTGTGCCGAAAAGCAGCAATTCTGGTGGAATGAGAAAAGAACACGAGACTAAATGAGAGGACAGCTCCAAAACAAGACTGTGGATTTGCTTGAGCTTAGGATAGAAGTTGCAATGCCTTCACCAAGAGTAAAAGGATTGCAAATTCATAAATTCAGCAAGGCCAAGTGATGGAGCATTTGAAGTAACATCTGGAAGTTCTAAAGGTTCTCTTTCAAAAGGCAACTAGACTTTGTTCTTCCTTGAAGATGTTGTGCTTCTTATCCAAGAAGCTTCTTCAGTTCTGACACTTCAGAACCGACTTCAATTCATTCAGAACTGAAGTTTTTTTGGATGAGAAGCAAAATGTCCTTAAGGAAAAAGCACTTCTGAGACAACCATGACCTGGATGACAGAAAATATCTAGACCGGGTGTCGGCAATCCACAATTCTGGAGCAGCATGTGGCTCCAGAGCTGCATGCAGTTCTTTGTCTCCCTACTGTAGCTCCCTGTCAGCTGAATCCACCAGTGGCTGGCCCCACCCCTCACCCTCCCCTTCCAGTTACTCCTTGTCTGCCAAGAGAAGAGTGACAGATGGAGACTTTCTCCATATTTCAGAGTGGGAGCAAAGCGTCCCTGTACTTGCCTCTTCTTCTGGCTCTTGTTGGTGCTGCATGCACTTCAGTCGCTCAGGGAGATGCACTACTTGCTCTCCGCCCCAAGACACTGGCCCACTGCTCTCACCAATTCCATAGCCTGCCCGCTGCTCTCGCAGCTCAGTTAAATTTAGCATGCTTCACAATGGGGGAGATAGGATCCCCTCCTCCTCCTGAAGCCCATTACAACATGCAGCCGAAGCTGGGCTGGGCCAGTGTTTCGGGGCAGAGAGCTTCTCAGGGCAGGCAAGGAGTGATTGGGATGGGAGGCCAAGGAGCAGGGCCAGCCAGTGGTAGGTTCAGCCCAGAGGGAGGCAAGCAGGGGGACAAAAGAGATACAGTGATCCCCCGGTTATTGCGTCCCCGACCATTGCGAACAGGGTAATTTGCGATTTTTCAACCCGGAAGTCAAAACACCATCTACGCATGCGTGCCCTTTTTTTCTATGGGCACGCATGCGTAGATGGCGCCCAGCAGATCAGCTGCTGGGCGGCTTCCCTGGGTCTTCCCCCTCTTGCTGGCATCAGCGAGGAGTTTCCCCACCGCCCACGCAAACTCCTCGCTGCCGCTCGCCCGCCCTTCGCCCGCCCACGCCGTTCGCTCCCCCTCTTGCTGGCGGGAGGGCGAGAAGCCCTCCCCAGCACCCGCTCGCCCGCCCTTCGCCGCTCGCCCGCCCTTCGCCCTGGAGAAATTCCAGCCCCCACCTGGTCCCGCCCGATCCTCCTCCCTGAGGCAGCTCGCCCTCCCATGGCCGCTTCCTCCACCCTCCATCGCAAGCCCTCGCCACCGCAGCCAACGCGCGCTGCGATCTTCAAGCCCGGCTCCTTTCGGCCCAGCATCCCAGGCCAAGCAGCTGCCTTCCGTGACTGAGCCTGGCTCGCCCGGAAGATCGTAGCGCGTGTTGGCTGCAGCGGCAAGGGAAGCCAAACCGGCAGCAATGTCGCCGCCGCTGCAGCCAACGCGCGCTACGATCTTCCGGGCGAGCCAGGCTCAGTGACGGAAGGCAGCCGCTTGGCCCGGGATGCTGGGCCGAGAGGAGCCGGACTTGATCCGCTGAGCCTGGCTGGCCCGGAAGATCGTAGCGCGCGTTGGCTGCAGCGGCGAGGGAAGCCAAGCCGGCAGCAATGTCGCCGCCGCTGCAGCCAACGCGCGCTACGATCTTCCGGGCCAGCCAGGCTCAGCGGATCAAGCCCGGCTCCTCTCGGCCCAGCATCCCGGGCCAAGCGGCTGCCTTCCGTCACTGAGCCTGGCTCGCCCGGAAGATCGTAGCGCACGTTGGCTGCGCTGGCGAGGGAAGCCAAGCAGGCGCGCAGTTCTCCGCTAACTCCTAAAGCGGGGAAGTTCGCCAGGAGTCAGCGGAGAATGGCGCAACTGTTTTAAAACGATCGGAGCTTTCCAATGAGTCCCGAAGACAAACGTCAAACTTCCGCGTTTGTCTTCGGGACTCATTGGAAAGCCGCGCGGGTGTTTTAAAACATCCCCGCCGACATGGGGGGCTTGCTAGCACCCCCCCAAACCCGGGTTGGGGGTTTGGGGGGGTGCTAGCAAGCCCCCCATGTCGGCGGCGACGTTTTAAAACACCCGCGCCGCCCCCAATCTTCGGCTCCTCGCTAGCGCTGCGGAAGTTAAAAACACCATCTGCACATGCGCAGATGGTGTTTTTACTTCCGCAGCGCTACTTCGCGAAAACCTGCTCGTTGCGGGGGGTCCTGGAACGGAACCCTCGCAACGAGCGGGGGATCACTGTACATTTACAGTAGTCCCTCGCTATACCGCGCTTCACCTACTGCGGCTTCACTTCATCGCGGGTTTCTGAGGAAGTCGATCGGCAGATTTAAACAGCCTACCAAACTCGATCGGCAGGTTTTTAAAAAAAAAAGAAAATATCTAAAATTGTAAATACTGTATTTAAATACTGTATCTAAAATAAATACTGTGTGGGAAGGGTTTATAAACACTTCAAACAATGAAAACCAACCAAACAATTACAATATAAATACTTAAATAAGTAATATCAGTCGATAAATTCCCCATCGCGGATTTCACCTATCGCGGCCGGGTCTGGAACGTAACACCAGCGATAGGTGAGGGATTACTGTATCTGGAAACCTGAAATGACTCTTGGATTTAAATCATATGGTAAAAAGCAATCAAAGAATAACATTAGCCAAAAAAGCCCTCAACACTCCAACCCTGCTCTTAGAAATGGTTCAAGGGGGAAGACACACACGAGAGAGAGAGAGAGAGAGAGAGAGGGAGAGAGAGAGAGAGAGATAGGAGAGGGAGAAAGAGAGAGGGAGGAGAGAAAGAGACATAAAAAGAGAGACAGGGAGAAAGAGAGATGAGAGAGAGGGGGGAGGGAGGAGAGAAAGAGGGAGAAAGAGAGATAGAGAGGAAGAGAGAGAACAGAAGAGAAGAAGATAGGAGAGGAGATACCTTTTGCCCTGTTTTCTTTTCTGTGGGGAAACAGGTCCAAATGGCTCTTTTGAGTTTTTAGGGTTGCAGACCATGATCTAGACATTTAACAATTGGTAGACTCATATCCCTGGTGGGCAACAATGGTTTCTGTATACATGTCACCTGCCATGAAACAACTCTTTAAAAAAAATATTTCACGCTATTATATTATTTTTTATCAATTATTTATTAGATTTATATCCCACTTGGGCTGTTGGTTTGAGCTCTGACCTTGGCAATTTAGTTACAAATGTTTCATCACCATTGAATTGTGCACTAGTCTGTCAGAGCACTGGCCTTTAAATGCCTTTTTATGTGATACAATCAGTGTGCATGTTGTTTGGTTACTTGTGAGTCATGATCTGACTTCGGACTGTTTGGTCTTTGGTTTTAATCTGTGTGTCTGTAATTTATATCACACAATGACTGTGTGATGTACATTAGTGTTGTTGTTGTCATACTTCTGAGGCATGGTCTGGTTTTGATCTGTTTGAATGGCTGGTTGTTGTTACCAAGACATGGTCTGATTTCTTGCGAACTGATTGGTTGTGATTTTGTTGCGTAGTAAGGTTCCTATATGTTCATTTTAAATGCTATCATCAATATCATGGTTGATGCAGTTCTTTCATTTTCAGCAATTGGTGGACTGGATTGATGTCAATATTTGTTGACTTGTTTTCCACCAGTCAATAAACAGACATATTGGTGGAAAATGTCAGACAGACAATACTTAAAACCAAAGACCAACAGCCAGCCAATAAAAGGAGTCCTTTGGAAGTGCTAGACAACCATATCAGTCAATATAAACCATACTGAACCAGGTGGAAAACTGAAAGATTATACCAGGACTGCTTAGCACAAGAGCTGTAGTTGTACAGTGATTAGAATCTGGTATTGCAGGCTGACTATGCCCACTGCCAGGAGTTCGATTCTGACCGGCTCAAGGTTGACTCAGCCTTCCATCTTTTCAAGATCAGTAAAATGAGGACCCAGATTGTTGGGGGCTTTATGTTGACTCTGAAAACAGAGAGGGCTATAAAGCACTATGATGTGGTATATAGGTCTTAGTGCTATTGCTATCAGAAAAGAATAAGACCACTGCCTTAAGGGACAGAAGATATAAGGAGAGGAAAGGGCTGGGATAAGGTCAGGAGCAAACAATCAGAATAGAGGACAGTTTGAAGCAGAAGCTTTGTTGTTAGTCTCCTGTTTTATTAGAATCTCAGTAAATTGAACACATTCCCTTGGGAATGATCAGATAAGTGATTTTGGATGAAGTCAGGCCTGTGCTGCTTTCTGCAGGGTAGAGACTCTAAGCTTGCCTCCTCTTAACAGCACCCTCCCAGTCTAGATGAAGATTCCACCACGGTTTATCACCCTGGGCCATTACTTTCTGCCACTCAAACTACATTTCCATCCTTCAATGTGATAGAAGATGCTGCCTATGAAAGATTCATATGGCATCTATAAATGCAATGAGTTTGTAACAGCAATATGTAATTCAAGCCATGTGGTAAATTATCTGGGGCTAATCATAAGGTAGATTCATGAATTCATATAGGATATGATGGACTCTTGGCAAGGGATGGGTTGCTCCTTACAAGAATGGGAAAGAATATTTTTGGAAGGTGTCATGCATCACTCATCAGGAGAGCTTTAAACTAAAGCAGAAGGGGAAGGGAAGTAAAAGGGTAGGCAAACATGCACAGCCAATGAATGCAGAGGACAATCATACTGGCCAAATAAAAAGAGAATAACACAGGCATAATATTTGGGAGAGACCCAGAGAAGGCAAGCTAAATCACAAACTAAAATGCTTCTACACTAATTCACATAGCATGGGAAACCAAAAAGAAGAATAGGAGATTCTAACACAAGAAAATAAATATGATGTCATAGGTATCACTGAAACCTGTTGGGATGAGACACATGATTGGAATACAAAGCTTAGAGGTTACAACTTATTTATAAGAAACAGACTTAACAAAAGGGGAAGTACAGTACCATTGCATTGTATATTAGGGAAACATATACCTCCTCAGAGATTCAAATTTTAGAAAATGGAAGCTCTGCAGAAACTATCTGGGTAAGAATACAAGGTGAAAAAAACAGAAAGGACACCATCGTGGAAGTTTATTATAGGCCTCCTGGACAAACAGAAGATATGGACGAACTCTTCCTACAACAGATGACTATGGTCTCAAATAAACATGTTACTGTGATTATGAGGGATTTTAACTATCCAGACATTTTGGGGGGGATCTCTCTTGGGCAAAACTTACGAGTCTACTAAATTTTTATCTTCTCTAGCTGATCATTTTATTTGCCAAAAGATGGAAGAAAAAAACAAGAGGATCTGCTATCCTGGATTTAATTCTTACCAACAAGGAAGAAATGGTTGAGGAAGTAAGGGTGGCTGGGACCAGGGGCTGCAGTGACCATGCAATAATTGAATTCTACATAATAAAGGGAGGAAGACCTGAGAGGACTCAGACTTCAAAACTGAAGAGCAGATTTTGATGGACTCAGAAGGAGGGTAGGAAGAATACAATGGTTGGAAGTCTTAAAGGACAGAAATGTCCAAGAAGGATGGAAAATCTTGCGAAATGAGATTCTAGAAGCACAATCTTCAACAATTCCCAAAAGAAGAAAACACGGGAAGCATCTAAGGAGGCCACTGTGGTTGAACCTGAATCTTAATAACTTACTAAAAAGGGAAAAAAAACACTGTTTATGAAATGGAAGAAGGGGGACATTTCTAAGGAAGAATATAAGGCAGTCTGCAGCAACTGTAGGGCAAGTGTCAGAAAAGCTAAAGCTAAATATGAACTGAGTCTCACAAGGAATGTAAAAAGCAATAAAAGGTTTTGGGGGGTACACCAAAAGAAAAAGAACAGCTAAAGATGCTATAGGAGTTCTACAGAGGGAAAATGGTGAATTGATCAAAAACAATACTGAGAAAGCTGAACTTCTGAACACTTATTTTGCATCTTTTTTTCTGAAAAAGGACATAAAACAACAGCTGGCCTTCATTCTGCTATTGAAGGAACACAAGAACCAAAACACTTAGCGTATATACTCAAGTATAAGTCGACCCGATTATAAGTCGAGACACCTACTTTTGCCACAAAAAAACCTGGGAAAATTTATTGACGAGGATGGAAAATGCAGTGGCTACTGGTAACTTATTAAAATGGAAACCAATAAAATTCTGTCAATCTGCCATCCACTGTGTACCATCCTACAGAAAGATTTACATATTTATTTTTTATTAATTAAAGTTATTTAACCACCCATCTCATGAGAAGTGATTCTGGGCAATTAAATATGCTCTCACTCAGAGTACCAACCAATGTGCATTGGTCTTGTGATTACATTAGTTAGAAAAGAATATCCAGTGAAGACTATGCTTCCAATATTTAACATTCCTCAGAATGTTATGTTTTGTGCCATAACCTATTACAACAGTATATTATTATATTTTATATCTACATATCTATCTATCTACCTATCTATATATTTTAAATTTGCAGTAAGTGACAGCAGTGATTCTGAAGCTGACCATACCATGGTGCTGAATTTAAAATCCCAAGTGGGGAAAATTTTGAGAGATCAAAGACTTTGTCAGCAACAATACAGAATTGAGTGGAAGAATGAAACTGGCAGAGACAATGGTGGTACAGCGAGCTACTCTCAAGGAACAAAAAGAGGCTTTTAGCAACCACTGTTGCCAAGGCCAGCATTTGGCACAGTGAATGAAGAATCAGCTGAAGATGACAGATAAGTCAAGCCCCTGCCACCCCCTTGATTAGTCCGGCAGGCATGAAAAGCTGAAAGGCCAAGAGATAAAACTGAAAATAACCATAGCAATAATTACTAGACAGATATGAATACCCAAATAGTACATAAACTAGATGAGCATGATGTAAATGGTAGTAGGGCACTCCTGAAGCGATTGTCCCAAAGTGCTCTTGGGGAAGCGGCTGAGGGAAGGTGGGGCAGTTGCTGCCTTTGCCCTCTGAAGGAAAGGCAGGTGCTCCCGAAGTGATGTCCCAAAACGCTCTCCGGGAAGCGGCTGAGGGAAGGCGGGGCAGTTGCTGCCTCTCCTGAGCTGAAGGAAAGGCAGATGCCTGCCTTTCCTTCAGCCGGGAGAGGCGGCAACTGCCCCGCGCCTCCCGCAGCCGCTTCTCCATGCGCTTCGGCTGCGTCTGCCTTTCCTGCAGCGGGGAAAGGCAGCAACTGCCCAGCCCTTCCCCCAGCCGCTTAACTGAGTGCTTCGGGAAGGTGCCGCCTCTCCCCACTGCAGGAAAGGCAGGCGCACCCAAAGCGTGCAGAGAAACAGCTGCGGGAGGTGCGGGGCAGTTGCCGCCTCTCCCGGCTGAAGGAAAGGCAGGTGTCTGCCTTTCCTTTAGCTCGGGAGAGGCAGCAACTGCCCCGCCTTCCCTCAGCCACTTCCCGGAGAGCGCTTTGGGACATCGCTTTGGGTGCGCATGCCTTTCCTGCAGCAGGGAGAGGCGGCACCTTCCCGAAGCGCTCAGTTAAGCGGCTGGGGGAAGGGCTGGGCAGTTGCTGTCTCTCCCCGCTGAAGGAAAGGCAGACGCCTGCCTTTCCTTCAGTGGGGAGAGGTGGCAACTGCCCCGCGCCTCCCGCAGCTGCTTCCCCGTGTGCTTCGGTAGCACCTGCCATTCCTGCAGTGAGGAGAGGCCCCATGCTTCCTGGAGCCACTTCCCCAAGAGCGCTTCGGAAGCACCTGCCTTTTGGGAGCTGTAACAGCCCAGCCCCTACACAGCTCGCTTGCCCGAGCAGCCAATTCTTTCCGGTCTCCCGCAGCTGCCCTCTGCTCTAAATTGGAGTCCCTGGCGGCTCTCAGGCCATTGCAGCGCCCGAGTGCTGCCAGTGACTCAAGTATAAGTCGAGGCCTGGTTTTTCAGCCCATTTTTTGGGCTGAAAAACTCGACTTATACTCAAGTATACATGGTAATAGACAGAGAAAATGTGAGTGAACTCTTAGCTAATTTAAATGAATTTAAATCTCCAGACCCAAATGAACTACATCCCAGGGTACTGAAAGAACTAGCAGAAGTAATAGCAGAACCACTTGCAGTGATCTTTGAAAATTCATGGACAACAGGAGAAGTCCCTGTAGAATGGAGAAGGGCAAATGTTGTCCCTATCTTCAAAAAAGGGTAAAAAGGTGGAACCAGAAAACTACAGGCCTGTGAGTCAGACTTCAATACCAGGAAAGCTCCTTGAACAAGTTATAAAGCAGCATGTGTGCCAACACTTGGATAGGGATAGAACCAACATGGATTAGTCATGCCAGACTAATCTAAATTCTTTCTATGATAGAATTACCAAATGGGTTGATCAGGGAAATGCAGTAGATGTGGTATATCTTGACTTCAATAAAGCATTTGACAAAGTATCTCATCCCATCCTTATTGAAAAAATGGTCAAGTATGGGATTGACAAAAGAACAGTTAGATGGATTCAAAACTGGCTTAGTGATCGTACTCAAAGAGTGGTAATAAATGGTTGCACATCCAAATGAAAGAATGTTTCAACTGTCCTAGGCCCAGTGCTATTTAGCATATTTATAAATGATCTAGATGAAGGAATTGAAGGAAAACTTGTCAAATTTGCTGATGACACAAAGCTAGGTGGTGTTGCTAATACAGTGATACTTCATCTTACGAACTTAATTGGTTCCGGGAGGAGGTTCGTAAGGTGAAAAGTTCGTAAGACGAAGCAATGTTTCCCATAGGAAACAATGTAAAATTGATTAATGCATGCAAACAAACAAAAATTCACAAAAACGGCGCTCTGCTGGGCGCCGCCGCCCGGCTGTCACCTTTTGAAACAGCCGGGGGGGCTTCTCGGCATTCTCCTGAACGCCGAACCCGGAAGTTCGGCAAAAGTTTGGATTCACGTTCGGGAGACCGCCAAGAAGTGCCGCCACCCAGCTGTCACCTTTGCAGAAGAGCCACGGAGCTGTCGGCTGGTCGGGAGGCTCAAACAGAGGTGGGGAATCCCAATAGGGAATTCCATGGGCGGAGCTTTGATGTCATGAAGAGGTCCTTCCTGGAGTCCACGTTTCGGCCAGCCAGGGAGGACATCTCCGTGATGTCAAAGCTCCATATAATTTATTTTTTTTTAAAAGCAAACATCAGCTATTGGGAGGGGATGATAACAATCAGGTAATTGCCAGGAAGAGATGACATGTTGAACCCTTTACCTCCAGCAGAAGCAAATTTCCCCGGCTGAATTTTTTGTTTCAACAGATTTTGTAAACTGGGCTCAATCAAGTTAATAATCCACTTGCTTTCCCTGTATTTTCCTGCACTCTTTTAACGTATCTCAACAGAGCTATATAAGTGGGACCTAATTACAAATAATGTCTGGAGGAGCAAACTCCAATGCAATTGGTATGAAAAGCACACCGTATGTTATCATTATCCTCATACTTCAGAAAATGCTTGGAGAGCAAGCAATATTTTCTTGGGGTGAAAAAGATAGGATTCCTTGCAATTCCAACATGTCTTGGCCTGGAAGTAGAGGAGCATATTTTTCCTGAGGCTTACTTAGAAAACTGGAACTGATGCTACCATTGCAGGACCATGATTAATGTAACAATAAAACCAACTATTTAGGTGCCTTGGTTTTTGCTGGCCATGGAGGTGAAAACTGAAAGGCTGTGGTTCTATCTTCCTAGTGGATTTTTCACCTGCTTTCTCCACAGAAACAACATTCAGGTTCCAAGGAGATAAGCACAAATAGAAAATATGAGCCTCCCTCTCCTACCTGCCTTCATCCACCCCTTTTGAAAGCAAACATTTTCCAGCCAAGCAGCTGTAGAAGTCTGTGTGGGAGAGAACAAAGATTGCATGGAGACTTGAAGGAAAAGGTGCCTGAGACTGATGGCAGAAATAACATTATGTAGAGGAAATGGTAGGGCACAGATTCTGTTCGCCCACTTGTGAAGACAGATTTTCAGTTTCCAACCCAATCCAAACCTCCGTTCTGCTTTTCAGTGCTGCCTATTAGCAGATTCTAATAGATAGTTCCTTTTAATCTTCAAGTAAGTCTATAAATTCATGCAGGTAACGAATGGTCTGGAAAGCATCCATCAGGACTGCAATAAAGTCAGAAAAAAAGGCTAAGTCTGTTGGGCATGGAGATAATTTTGAATGGATGGACATATTTTTGAGTTGGATGCAGAAGAAAATAAAGCTGGAATACTGGATTGGACTAACTCTTCCTTTGGAGATATTGAAAAAGCAACAAAATTTGGCTTTTGTCAGCCATCCATTTATAGACCACATTTTTGCACATCAAACATTTATAAATGCTTCATTATGTAAAAATTACATACATACAAATATTTATACAGTTATTAATATGTATCAATTAAGAGGCAACTTATCCTGAAAACATTTTTATATTTTTCTTAACACCTGGCTTCTCATATTGGTTATTGGCTGTCAGGGTTGATAACCTTCCTTTTATTTGGATTTGTTTTATATTTTGTTTTTTTAATTGCATAAATATATGTTAAATAAACAAAATGCAGCATGGTACACTTGGTATAAGATAGTCCTTGACTTATGGTCACAACTGGGATCAGGATTTCCACTGCTAAGTAAGCCGGTTTCTAAGTTAATCATGCCTGATTTTAGAATCTTATATTTGTGAGTGAATCACTGCAGTTATTATGCAAATCCAGCTTCCCAATTTTGCTTGTTGGAAGTCAGCTGAGAAGATCACAAATACCAATCATGTAATCCTGGGATGCTCAACCATCATAAATTGTTGGAGAAGGAGAAAGGTAAGAAAGGGACAATTTCATTGGCAGTTTGAATTCAAACACAGAGCATTCACAGATTAGGCTGGGGAGGAACTACTGACTGGGAAGGATAAAAAGGAGGGGGAAAGCCATTTTCAATTGCACTTTCAGTTCACAGAGGCCAGAGCTAGAGCTCCTGGCTGGGACCTGAGACCTAGTGAGAGAAGGAGGAGAGAAAGGTAGTGGCCTGCACGCCTGATGGCACATGAACCATATAACTACAAATCAAAACTGAAAGGAGTTTGGTAGTGTCAGGTGTTGTTGATTTTCTTGGTAAGTACTTGTTTTTCAATAAATAGTTAAGATGTCTGGATTGGTGCAGTGAAACTTGGGGTGCTGCCCGCTTTGTATAAGGACACCTACTTTATATGGCAAGATCTCTAGGTTGCTGTCCCCTGCAGTCAGTTCTAGTTTGTACCCTGAAGTCAGAAGTGGAAAGATTGTCCCAGCCAAGTGCTGTAATGCAGCCATGTGTGCAGCCTCCACTTCCTCAGTGCACCCCCAGGGAGAAGGGCTGTGTGGACAACTGTCGGTTCAGGAAGATTACATGCAGTGGAGCACAGACAGCAATTTTGGTCTCTCTGTATCTAATTGCTATAATGTTCTTACGAATTTAAATGGTAAGGTTGTTGCGGATATTAGCGAGGCGTCTCGGGCGGAGGATGAGGGGATGTTCCAAGGGGAAGTTGTTGTAAGTGAGGTGCATAGTGTTACCAAACCATCAAGTGCAGTTAGTAGAAATAAAAAGAGGATGAATTTTCTTGTGGGTGACGTAACTGTTAGAGGTATTGATTTGGGACAGAGAAAGAATGTGGTAAAGCTGATGAGGTGCCTCCCAGGAGCCACTGTCAGCAGGGACAGGAGGCGGATTACAAATATTGTCAAGGCTGTGAGCAAAGTTAATAATGTTGATATGGTGGTGCATCCGAGTCTTTGGAGAAGGGCAGTATACGTCAAACAAACAAACAAATCATAATCATAATCATGGCACAAATTATTTGTCCCAGAGAAATGTTAATCTAGTAAAAAGAGATTTCCAATGTCTTAGCGTGGGGTAGGGCAGAATAACTGATTCAGTGACTTTCTCAGAAGTGTTACCGGTTTGTGGTCAGGAGGATAAAACACCTTGTATCGCAGAGTTTAATGTGTGATTAAGGCAGTGGTGTAAAGCTGAAGGTTTTGGTTATGTTAACCATGATGTCAATAGGTGGTCTCATAGGGAGTTGTTTAAGAAGGATGGTTTGCATACATCATACAGAGGTACCTAGGTACGCAGTGAGGAGTTCAAAACTTTTTTGAACAGGCATTTAAACTAGGTAAAGGGGACAGAGATGTGGATGATTTCTGTCCCCAACCAATGAGGATAAAGCAGTTTGTTGAAGTTTATGACAAGGGAGTTGCAAATAAAATAGATGTAGTTGTTGATTTATTTATTTATTTATTCTTTGTCCAATATACAATACATATGGAATGAAATAGACATTAAGTAGTATATATAGGGATAGTAAGTAAAAAAGAAGAGGAGTGGATGAGAGGGAGAGAATATATAGGATATATGAGAAAAGGAAAGGTAATTGGACAGGGGACGTTAGGCACATCAGTGCACTTATGTACGCCCCTTACTGGCCTCTTAGGAACCTGGAGAGGTCAATCGTGGAGAGTCTAAGGGAGAAATGTTGGGGGTTTGGAGTAGACACTATAGAGTCCGGTAATGAGTTCCACGCGTCGACGATTCGATTGTTAAAGTCATATTTTTTACAGTCAAGTTTGGAGCGGTTAATATTAAGTTTGAATCTGTTGCATGCTCTTGTGTTGTTGCGGCTGAAGGTGAAGTAGTCGTTGACCAGAAGGACATTGCAGCATATGATCTTGTGGGCAATACTTAAATCGTGTTTTAGGCGCCGCAATTCTAAGCTTTCAAGAGCTAGGATAGTTAGTCTGTTTTCGTAAGGTATTCTGTTTCGAGTGGAGGAGTGAAGGGCTCTTCTGGTGAAATATCTTTGGACGTTTTCGATAATGTTGATGTCTGAAATGTGGTGTGGGTTCCAGACAGATGAGCTGTATTCGAGGATGGGTCTGGCATACGTTTTGTAGGCTCTAGTCAGTAATGTGAGATTGCCAGAGCAGAAGCTACATAGGATCAGGTTAACAACTCTGGAAGCCTTTTTGGCGATATAGTTGCAGTGGGCTTTAGCACTTAGGTCATTTGATATTAGTATTCCAAGGTCTTTTACTGAATGTGGGTTGGCTGTGAGGGTTTGTTTATTCAGTTCATATATGAGGTTTGGATTCTTTTTGCCGATGTGGAGGGTAGAGCATTTGTTGGTTGATATTTGAAGTTGCCAGGTGTTAGACCAATCTGAAACAAAGTCAAGGTCTTTTTGGAGAGTGAGTGTGTTGTCAGTGGTGTTGAAAAGTTTAACGTTGTCGGCAAAAAGCACACAGTTGCTTGTGATATCGCAGAGGTCATTGTTATTTAGGATGAAAAGGGTAGGACCTAGTACGCTGCCTTGGGGAACGCCACTTTTGACAGGGACGGGGGTGGAAATGGCGCTTCCAATTTTGACGACTTGTTGCCTGTTTGACAGGAATGCGGTAATCCAGTTGTGTAGGAGTCCTGAGATGCCATAGGATTTGAGTTTTAGGAGAAGTTTGTCGTGAACCACTGAGTCGAAGGCTTTGCAGAAGTCAATATAAATTGCATCGATGGATTTTCCTTGATCAAGGTGGGTGGTCCAGATATTTTTGCAGTGAAGTAGTTGTAGGTTGCAGGATAGTTTGTTACGGAATCCAAATTGTTTGTTTGAGAGTAGGTTATTAGATTCTAAGTGTCGAGTGATTGATCGGTTTATAATTGATTCCATGATTTTACAAGGGACGCAGCATAGTGATATTGGTCTGTAGTTGTCAACTAGTGATGGGTCTCCTTTTTTGAAAATGGGGATGACTACTGCTTTTGACCACAGTTTGGGAAGGGTGCTGGTTCTGAAGGATTTTTGGAAGATAATGCTTAGGGGTTCAGCTATGGCAGAAGAAAGTTTTCTTAGGAAGTAAGCACAAAGACCATCTGGACCGACAGATAGGGAAGGTTTGAGAACACGGATTGCTTTTTCAACGTAGTCTATAGTGAAGATGGTTTGGGTTAGGTTTTTTAATGAGTTTGGAGTGCGAGTTGCGAAGAAGGGGGATGAGCCGTTACTGTTAACAAAAACAGAGCCAAAAAAGGAGTTGAAGAGGTTAGCTTTGGATGGGTCATCAAGGTATTCTTTGTTATTGGGTCCTACGAGAGGTGGAATAGGTCTGGAGTCATTGAGTTTGTTGTTGACGAAGTTGTAGAAGGCACGGTTCGATTTGGTGTGTAGGAGGTTTTCCTCTTGTTTACTGTGATAGTTGAGACATTCTGCTTCTCCAATGCACTTGCAAGGAGAGTCCAACATGGGGTAATACTTCAGTCTGATTGGTAGGGACTGAGTTTTAATTTTAATATTAAGTGGGCACCGCCCCCTAGCCCCTCAGTCTAGAAAAACTCAGTCGCAGTATAGGGACTCTTGAGTTATTCTCTCATTCTTTCTATATTTAGAAGGTTTGGTTGTACCATATTGAAATTAATTTAAATTGTTTTTTCTTTCACAGGAAGAAGATAGGATTACAGATCCTCCTTGCGGTAGGGGGTTTATAACCCCAGTGGGGGACACCCTAACAGCCGCTGCTCCCGCCCCCCTCCTCCCTCACAAATGACAGGATCCACGGGGGGGGGGGGCTCATCATTATTTGAAGGGAGCTACCAGGTCACTGACCTTCGCGGTCATACCCGGGAAAAGAAAGGAGGCGGTTGACACTGGGGGGGGGGGTCCGCCAACCCCAGTGAACATACCGAGACGGCCTGACAGGATTTCAAATGGCATGATATGGAGACAGGAGAGCCTCGTAAGCAGCGGTTGCCTTGACAACCAGGCGGCGGCCATTTTTGGAACATAAAAAGGGCGCGTTAATTACGGACGGTTTAAACGGTCGGGAGGTTACCACGGCAACTAGTAAGCCTAATGGAGGAACGCCTCCTAGGACAACGTCATTTGGCCACTTCAAAGAGGTTTGCCTGGTAACACGCAAGCGCACTAAGCACTCTCATTCCGATCGTAACACTTGAGGAGACTTGCTGTTAACTTTGTTATCTGACACCGTAAGTGCAATTAAGACTGATTTATGGCCGATCAAGTCACAGAGGAGGCTACGGCCGCTAGGCCTATTACCCCAAAGGAAAAGGCTAAACCTAAAAAGCCCAAGTCGAAGTCTTTGCAGGGCTCTGCCTTGAGAGAGGCAGAAAAAAAGCCCTAGAGAAGCAGTTAGAGGCCCAGAGACAAACGCCTCTCTCTCAGCACGTTAGTCTTCCATGGGGGAGGCCGGTGTTAGCATGGGCCCCAATGGAAGACTAACGTGCTGAGGATGACCTATCGGGAGAGGAGGACTTTCCAGAGCCCCCGGCATTTACGGGTCTCTTTAAACAATCACTGTTCCGGGTCCTTTTAAATAAGGCCAAGTTGGCTATTGACGAGTCAGGTGAAGGCAGAAAATCTGGGGCTCCCACACCAACCGTCACGTCGGGCCGCTTGTTCAAGGTGCACCAAAAAGAGACTGACAATATTCCATCGTCAGAACTGTTCATAGAAAATGTCAAAAGACCCTGGTTGCACCCTACAGCGGCTCATGGACCTTCCCTAATGGAAAGGAAATTCTACACATTCGATCAGGAAATGGAGTCGCTGGTGTATCCAACAATTGACGAGCCAGTTGCCAGCCTCGTGTCCAATGCCCTAGTTCCTTCGGAGATGGCAGATGGACTAAAGCCGGAAGACAGGAAGGCGGAAAGCTTCGTGCGTAAAACGCATCAGATGGCGGCATGGGCAATTAGAGCAGCGTCTACCGCCTCCTTTTTCAACCGGGCTACAAAGCTATGGATCCAGGAGATTCAGACCAGGGTCAACCCGGAAGACGGACGTCTCCGGCAAGATCTGAATAAGCTTCTGGCCGCCACCGAATTTTCAGCGGACGCTACAGTAGATGCAGCAAAGTTCGCCTCAAGAGCCATGGCAGCGGCAGTTTCATCACAGCGAATGATATGGCTACGCAGTTGGCAGGCTAATGCCAAATCGAAATCACGCCTGGCAGCTGCCCCATTCCAAGGGGAAAAATTATTTGGCCAGGCACTGGATAAGGTCCTCATTGAGGACAAAGATAAGAAAAAAGTATTACCTAGATCCAATAGACGATCTGAGAGGCGTTTCACCCCCTTTCCTCGTCGACAGCCCTTTCGCTCTGAGCCCTCCTCGACCCCCTCCCAGGGTTCGAGACCTTATTTTCAGGGCTCCTACAATCAGGGAGCATACCATACGAACAGATATTTCACTGACCGTAGCAGATCCTCACAACAGGGGAGGCGCCCCTACAGAGGTTCCAGCGCCCGAGGATTCAGACGCAATAAATGACTCTGTAAGTTCTCTCTCCCTCGGTGGCAGACTACGGAATTTTGTCGACTCCTAGGAAGCCACGTCCTCAGACGCCTGGGCAACGGCTACGGTTTCCCAGGGATTGAGAATCGAGTTTATTCGGCCTCCCCTGAATTGTTTTCTTCTGTGTCCATTGACAGTAGACCCTTTAAAGTGAAAGTTGCTACAGCAGGAAGTCAACCATCTCCTAGAGATAGAAGCAATCGAACAAGTTCCACTACTCCAAAGAGGCAAGGGTTTCTACTCAGTCATCTTTGTGGTACCCAAAGCTTCGGGGGGTTGCCGGTTGATTCTAAATTTAAAGCATCTGAACCGCTATGTGAAATACAGGAGGTTCAAGATGCATTCCCTTCGGTCTATCCTCTCATTGATTCGTCAGGGAGATTTCCTAACTTCCATCGATCTACGGGAGGCGTATCTGCATGTGCCGGTCCATCCAGCGCACAGGCAATTTCTTCGTTTCTGTATCCAAGGGATTCATTACCAATACCGAGCGATGCCATTCGGCCTATTGTCGGCGCCGAGGACATTCACCAAATTGCTGGACGTCCTCACCGCCAGCCTCAGACAGCAATCTCTGAGACTCATGGCATATCTCGACGACATATTGGTCCTCTCAAAGTCACCACAACAGGCACACTGGGACTTGGAGTTAGTTTTGCAAACGCTCCAGTCTCACGGATTCACAGTCAACTTCGACAAGAGTCATTTGACTCCGACAAAGCGCCTCGCACATCTAGGCACTGTTATAGACACGGAGCTTTGCATGGTGTATCTATCACCAGAAAGACAGACCAATATACAGACTCTGTTAGACCTTTTGAGAACGTCAGACAGGATTCCATTTTCTTTCCTTTCAAAACTGTTGGGCACGTTAGTGTCTTGCATAGGTATAGTTCCATGGGCTCGACATCACCTCCGCCCGCTCCAGTGGTTCCTATTACCGTTTCAAAAAAGAAAGGCCAGTCACACTCGCAAAAGGGTGGTCCTCAATCCGTGTCTCAGGAAGTCTCTTCGTTGGTGGACATCAAAGGTGATCCAACAGGGTTCATCCTTCCAGGGACATGCACCAGTAGTAATAACAACAGATGCCAGTCTGTCGGGGTGGGGTGCCCACTCGTCGGGTCAGGTGACCCAGGGCCTTTGGACACCTCTGGTCTTACAGGAGGTAAATATCAACTACCTGAAGCTCAGGGCAGTCTTCCTAGCCTTGTGCAACTTTGCCCATCTAGTTCAGAACCAAGAGGTTTTAATCCTCACAGACAACGTGGCCACGAGGGCACATATAAATCACCAAGGGGGCACGAGGTCTCGAAGGTTGATGCGGCAATCGGAGGAACTTTTCAGGTGGGCCGAGACTCACCTAGTATCCCTTACAGTGGAACACATCTCCGGCCAGGAAAATACACAAGCGGACTGGCTAAGCCGCACACTCATAGACCCAGCGGAATGGCAGTTGGCTCCCAGGATTTTCCGGGAGATAAAGCGTCGGTTCGGTCATCCGTTGATCGACCTCTTTGCCACGCAAGCCAACACGCAGCTCCCAAGATTCTTCTCTTGTTTCCCATCAACGGACGCGGAAGCAGTATATGCCCTTCGCCAACCTTGGCCTCGAGGACTGCTCTACGCATTTCCGCCGACATGCATATTACCAAGAGTAATCAAAAAGATTCTTTCAGAACAGGCGGAGGTGTTGCTGTTAGCCCCATATTGGCCAAGAAGGGCATGGTTTGCGGATCTGAAGGACCTGTCCATCTTCTCCATACTGGCGGATTCCAGATCACACAATCTCCCTCAGGCAAGGGTCCATATATCACCCGGACCCACAGTGGTGCCAACTGACCGTGTGGCACTTGAGGGGGACCGGTTGAGGCGTCACCATATTCCGGACACGGTCATTTCTACTATGTTAGCTGCTCGCAGGCCATCGACTAGACGCATATATCAAGCTACCTGGTCAGCCTTTTGTACCTTTTGCCAACTTAAAGGAGTGGACCCACAAACTGCGTCCCCACTCACCGTACTACTGTTTTTACAGGCGGGCCTGGAAAAAGGTCTCGCTCCAAATACTTTACGAAGACATGTAGTGGCTCTAGCCACCATCCTTGAACTGGATTACCACTGCCCTCTAACTAGGCACCCGTGGATCAAGGATTTCTTACGGGGGGCCATTAACATCAAACCTCCGGTGGTTCATAGATACCCAACCTGGGATCTACCTTTGGTCCTACAGGCCTTAACAGGACCTCCATTTGAGCCATTCAGGATGATTCCTTTAAGATTTCTGTCAATAAAGACTGCCTTCCTGGTTGCCATTACGTCTGCCAGGAGAGTTTCGGAGATATCGGCTCTCTCAGTGCGTTCTGACCTTTGTCAATTTTATCCAGACTGGGTTGTGCTACGGCTTGACCGGACCTTTGTGCCAAAAGTGAACTCCTGGTTCCATAGAGCCCAGGAGCTAGTTCTCCCAGACTTTTGCACGCATGGGTCTCACCCGTCTGAGTTAAGGTGGCACAAGCTGGATGTACGCCAAGCTCTCAAAATTTATATTCGACGGACTCAACCATTTCGGTCTTCGGAAGCGTTATTTGTGTCTTTTTCCCAGAGTTCTAAAGGGAATAGGGTCTCAGCCCAGACAGTTAGCCGCTGGATTCGTGACTGTATCTCTGAGGCATATAAATCAACAGGTCAGCAGATTCCAAAGGGAATCACTGAACATTCTACCAGAAGTGCAGCCGCCTCAGCAGCCTGGACCACGCAAGCGTCGCTTGAGGACATCTGCAGGGCTGCCACATGGACGAAACCATCAACCTTTATTAAGCATTATCGCATAGATTCCTTTGCCTCCTCAGAGGCTGCCTTTGGGAGGCGGGTATTACAAGGGGTATGTTCGAACATAGCACCCCTGGTCCAGCCTACCCCTCCCTCTACTTAAGGCTTGGGTATATCCCATGTTGGACTCTCCTTGCAAGTGCATTGGAGAAGGACCGTTGAACTTACCTGAACGGTCTTCTCAATGTACTGCAAGGAGAGTCCAAACCCTCCCGGTTTTGGGACCAGGGTTTGGTACTTGGTTGTTTTTTCCTATTGGACAAGTTATTAAGGTTATTTAATAAAGTTTCTTGGTTCTTTTTCTTACTGCTCCTTCGTATTTCTTGACTGAGGGGCTAGGGGGCGGTGCCCACTTAATATTAAAATTAAAACTCAGTCCCTACCAATCAGACTGAAGTATTACCCCATGTTGGACTCTCCTTGCAGTACATTGAGAAGACCGTTCAGGTAAGTTCAACGGTCCTTTTATTTGTTGGCATATGCTTCTGTATGATAAGGGGCAAATAAATAATGATAATAATTTTCTTCGTCTAATGTGGACAAATGCTCGAAGCTTGAGCAACAAACTGTGAGTTAATGGCCATAATATCTATAGATAATTTGGATCTGGTTGCCATAACGGAGACATGGTTTAAGGACTCCAATGAATGGGAAATATCCATACCAGGATATACATTGTATAGGAAGCATAGAGTAGAGAGAAGGGGAGGTTTTTTGTTAAGGAAAGTCTAAAAGCAACACTAATTAAAAATACACTGAGCCAGAGCTGGAGACTCTCTGGGTTTGCATGCAAACTAAAGAGGGTTCTGTCATTAGAATTGGGATGATCTATAGGCCTCCAGGGCAATTTGAGGATTATGACAAGATGGTGGATGAAATTATACAAATGGTAGTAAAGGGAGATATTGTTTGCCGATCAGTTTCCGGTCACAATTCAAAGTGTTGGTTATGACCTATAAAGCCCTTCATGGCACCGGACCAGGATATCTGCGAGACCGTCTTCTGCCGCATGAATCCCAGAGCTCGGTTAGGTCCCACAGAGTTGGCCTTCTCCGGGTCCCGTAGATTAAACAATGTCATCTGGCGGGACCCAGGGGAAGAGCCTTCTCTGTGGTGGCCCCGACCCTCTGGAACCAGCTCCCCCCCCCCAGAGATCAGGACTGCCCCCACCCTCCTTGCCTTTCGTAAACTTCTTAAAACCCACCTCTGCCATCAGGCATGGGGGAACTGAGACATTCCCCCCCCCTTGCTTTTGTAGCTGTATGTATGATATGTTTGTGTGTATGCTTTTTTATATACTGGGGTTTTTAGGCTTTTTAATGTAAAATTGTTATTTTAAACTTTAATATTAGATTTGTTACTGTACATTGTCTTTTATCACTACTGTGAGCTGCCCCAAGTTTACAGAGCGGGGCGGCATACAAAGCTAGTAAATAATAATAATAATAATAATAATAATAATAATAATAATAATAATAGTAGTAATAATAATAATAATTGTGGCTATGGGTGATTTCAACATGTCTGATGTTAACTGGAATATCCCTAGTGCCCTTACATGCAAAAGTAAGAGGCCCTTACAGGAGCAGCTCTGGCACAGCTGGTTAAGACACCGACTAATGGGGAGAGTATTCTAGATTTAGTTTTTACGAATGGGAATCGGGTTTCAGAAGTTAAGGTGGAAGAAAATTTAGGTTGCAGTGATCACCTATGTTTGTGGCTTGATGTAAAAACTGATTGTGAGCAATCCTATATACAACCAAAGTATTGGATTTCAGAAAAACAAATTTCAATGAAATGGGGAAATATTTAAATAATGAATTAAAGGGGAGGGATAAAATGGCAGGAGTGAGCCCCCAGTGGACTGTATTAAAAAGGCCATCTTAAAAACCACTGGACTGTATGTAAGGCAAATAACTAAAAGTAAAAGGAAGAAGAAACAGCTATGGTTTAGTAAGGACGTAAGGGCTATAGTCAATGAAAAAAAGTCTGCCTATAGGGGTCTGGAAGTATAGCTGACAGAGAGGTGTGTAAAATGAGAAGGAGGTGAAACATATAATATATGCTGCTAAAGCCTCAAAAGAGGAAGAAATTGCCAAATCTGTAAAGAAGGGGGATAAAACCTTCAGATATATTAGTGATAGGAAGAAGAAAAACTGCAGCAGCTCAAAGCTTAGTAATGGGGACAATACATACATTGATGGCAATAAGGAGGTAGCTGACCATTTCAATAGCTACTTCTGTTCAGTTTTATTTTTATTTATTTATTTATTTTTATTTATTTATTGTTAGAGTTGAAAGGGACCATGAAGGCCATCAAGTTCAACCCCCTGCCCAAGCAGGAACCCTATAGCACACCAGTCAAGTGGCAGTTCAATCTTCTCTTAAAAATGTCCAGAGTGTTGGAGTTCACAACGTCCGCTGGTAGGTTGTTCCATTGGTTGATCGCTCTGACCGTCAGGAAGTTCCTCCTTATCTCCATGTTGAATCTCTCCTTGGTCAGCTTCCAGCCATTGTTCCTCGTCTGGCCCTCTGGTGCCCTGGAGAATAAAGTGATCCCCTCCTCTCTGTGACATCCCCTCATATTCTTGTAGACTGCTATCATGTCCGCTCTGGCCCTTCTTTTCTCTAGGCTATCCATGCCCAGTTCCATCAGTCTCTTTTCGTAAGTCTTGGTTTCCAGTCCCTTAATCATCTTGGTTGCTCTTTTTTGCACCTTCTCCAAAGTTTCAATGTCTCTTTTGAAGTGTGGTGACCAGAACTGAATACAGTACTCCAGGTGTGGTCGGACCAGGGCGTAGTAGAGTGGTATTAAGACTTCCCTGGTCTTGGAGTGCATTCCCCTGTTGATGCATCTTAGGATTGTGTTGGCTTTTTTAGCTGCTGCTGCATTGTTGACTCATGTTTAGTTGATTATCCACCAAGACTCCAAGGTCTCTTTCGCAGTCGCTACTGCTAAGAGGGGTTTCTCCCAGGTTGTATGTGTGTCCAGAGTTTTTTCTGCCTAAGTGAAGGACTTTGCTCTTGTCGATGTTAAACATCATTTTGTTGGTATGGGCCCACTGTGTTAGTCTGTCTAGGTCTTTCTGTAATTTTAGCCTGTCTTCTAGGGTATTGGCTACCCCCGCCAGCCTGGTGTCATCTGCAAATTTGATCAGTTGCCCTTCTATTCCCTTGTCCAAGTCGTTGATGAAAATGTTGAAGAGCACAGGGCCCAGGACAGAACCCTGTGGTACCCCACTGCCTACGTTCTTCCATGTGGATTTGGAACTGCTGAGGGCAACTCGTTCGGTGCAGTTGGTCAGCCAACTATTAATCCATCTCAAAAGTCTCAAAAGACAGCTTACAATATAATACTATGGATGGATATAGCATTGCTTCCAGCTGTAGGGATTCAGCTCCAGTGATCTCAGAGGCCGATGTCTTAGAAGAACTTGAACGATTAAAGATAAATAAGGCAATGGGTCCAGATGGCATCCATCCCAGAGTTCTTAAAGAACTCAGATCTGTCATTGCTACCCCACTGACTGATTTGTTTAATCAATCCCTTTTAACAGATATTCCTGATGATTGGAGAATGGCCAGTGTTGTGCCTATCCACAGGAAGGGCTGTAGAGAAGCTGGTAATTACAGGCCAGTTAGCTTGACATCAGCTATAGTTAAAATGATAGAGACTCTACTCAAAAAGAGGATTATTTAGCACCTAAAAACCAATAACTTATTGGACACAAACTAGTATGGCTTTACTGAAGGCAAATCATGTCAGACTAATCTCATTGATTTCTTTGACCATATCACAAAGGTGTTGGATAAAGGTGGTGCTGTCGATATTGCCTATCTGGACTTCAGCAAAGTCTTTTATACGGTTCCACATAAAGAGCTGTTAGATAAATTAGTGAAGATTGGACTTAATCCCTGGATAATTCAGTGGATTTGCAGCTGGCTGAAGCGTAGATATCAGAGGGTTGTTGTTAATGGCGAGTATTCTGAGCAGAGCCTGGTTACAAGCGGTGTGCCACAAGGGTCTGATCTGGGTCCTATTCTTTTTAATATGTTTGTGAGTGACATATGGGAAGGTTTGGTAGGGAAGATTTGCCTATTTGCTGATGACTGTAAAGTGTGCAATAGGGTTGATATTCCTGGAGGCATCTGTGATATGGCAAATTATTTGGCTTTACTAGATAACTGGTCAAAGCAATGGAAACTGCAGTTTAATGTTTCCAAATGTAAAATAATGCATTTGGGGAAAAGGAATCTGAGTACTGTGTTGGCAGCTCTGTGTTAGCAAAAACTTCAGAAGAGAAGGATTTAGGGGTAGTGATTTCTGACAGTCTCAATATGGGTGATCAGTGACGTCAAACGGTAGGGAAAGCAGGGTAGAATGCTTGGCTGCATAGCTAAACAAGCAGGAAGAGGGAGATTGTGATCCCGCTGCATAGAGTGCTGGTGAGACCACAATTGGAACACTGTGTTCAGTTCTGGAGACCTCATCTACAAAAAGAGATTGATAAAATTGAATGGGTCCAAAGAAAGGCTACAAAAATGGTGGAAGGTCTTTAGCATAAAACTTATCAGGAAAGAATTAATGAACTCAATTTGTATAGTCTGGAGGATAGAAGGGAAAGGGGGGGCATGATTGGAATATTTAAATATGTTAAAGGGTTAAATAAGGTTCAGGAGGGAAGTGTTTTTAATAGGAAAGTGAACACAAGAACAAGGAGGCACAATCTGAGGTTAATTGGGGGAAAGTTCAGAAAATATTATTTTACTAAAAGAGTAGTAGATGCTTGGAAAAAACTTCCAGCAGACGTGGTTGGTAAATCCACAGTAACTGAATTTAAACATGTCTGGGATAAACATATATCCATCCTAAAATAAAATACAGGAAATAGTATAAGGGCAGACAAGATGGACCATGAGGTCTTTTTCCGCCATCAGTCTTCTATGTTTTTATGTTTCTAAATACATGCTAGTTACCAAATGTCCTAATCTTGACCACATGACCATGGAATGCTGCAATGGTTGTAAGTCACTTTTTCAATGCCTTTGGTACTTTGAATGGTTGCTAAACCAATGATTGTAAGTGGAGGACTATTGTGCAACCTTTCAAGAGACACTTTCTCCCCTCTCTCCCCAAATTGCAGTTCTATCTTTCCGACCAATGCTGGTTCCAGAAACCATAGAAATAGCAACAGCATTTAAGCTTATATAACACTTCATGATGCTGATACAGCCGTTTCTAAGTGGTTTATATGGTCAGTTTATATTAGACCCCTAACAATCTGGGTCCCCATTTTACTGACTTCAGAAGGATGGAAGGCTGAATCAAACCTGAGCCAGTGAGAATTAAACTGCTGACAGTAGGCAGAATTAGCCTGCAATATTGCATTCTGATCACTGTGCTAGCAGGAACATGTTGTCTTTCTATTCCAGAATAGATATGGTTCTTTTTCTTCTAGTCTGTTTTTGTTATAATGGTGGATTTTAAACATTACACAACATGGCTTGGCTCAATTGGTGGGATGAAATTCAAATAGATAGGAACTTGGTTCATTAATTACAGTGAAGAGCAAGTGGTTGGTTGCTTTATGCCATCTGCTTGAGGAGGGACTGGTGAATCTCTAGGCAGTGGAATACTGACCTTCAAGAATGGTTCAGAATCTGGAGAAGGATAAAAGAAGTGAGAGGCAGCCCAGTTATTAGAGTGCAAATAGGAAAGGATGGCACATGGGTATTTATGGGCCAACGTCTGCCCCAGGGTGTCAAATAATGCTCAGATTTGGAAGAATTTTTTCCTTGCCCGGTAGACAAACACAGGCTGGCTCTTAACATATGGGAGTCTTGCAACTCAAGAGGCACTAATATCAGCAAAGCACCTGGCATTGGAGCAAGCTGGTTATTACAAAAGGGCAAGGCCTGGATCCCATTCTCTGGGTTTCAAGATGGGAACTGCCTTTGCCTCCAGCTGGATGAGCCTTAACGAGATATTCAAGAGCTTGTTAACAAAATTAAGCAATGTTGGAGAGGAGAGGAATAGGATAATGGGGACATACAAGGGGCTTATTAGAAGGTCACTAGAAGCCCTGCTGCTCATTTTTGTGCAGAACCATAAGTGCCAGACTGCTGATATCTCCACAATTGGGTACTGAGACCTATTTATAAGGGAGGAGTGGCACATCTAGGATAGAATTTCAGGGCAGATGTCCTGTGTCCTACTCAGAATCAGCTTGCATTACATTTTACAGTTAAAGAAGTAATAATCATTAGCATCTCAAAGGGAGAAGACGCAAAACCATGAAGTGCAAGCTATTAAACTTAGATGACTGAGTGGGAACATTTTGAGAGAACTCATTTTCCCTCTGGCTCCAGCAAAGCAGTAATGAGTGGGCTTGGAAGGCTTTGTTGGAAAAGTGAAAAGACCCATTTCTTTTCCTAACTGATTATCTTTCTTGCCAATTCTGGTAGTTCTTGAGTTACAACCTCAATTGAGCTCTAAATTCATGTAGACAAGTGAAACATTTGTTTGGTGTGTTTGTCCCATTTCACAACTTTTCTTGCCTCAGTTGTGAAGTGAGTCATTGCATTTCTTAAATTAGTGTTAGTTGTTAAATGAATCTGGCTTCCCCCATCCCACATAACCCAGGGACACTGCAACTGTCATAAATATGAATCAGTTGTCAAGCATCTGAATGTAAATCATGTGACCAGGGGGATACTGCAGCAGTCATAAATGTGACAAACGTTCATAAGTCACATTTTTCAGTGCCATTGTAACTTTGGTTGCTACACGAACTGTTGTAAGTCTATGACTACCTGTATTCTTGCTGAATTTCAGAAACCTAAGTAAGTCTGGTTAACTTTTGATGGGAGACTATCCAAAAGTAGTCCACCTAGGATTGCAAGCAATGCAGGGAAATTGGGAAAAAAACAAATCCCCACCCAAAAAAAGTGACAAACCATCTTAATACTGTTAAAAAAAATTACAGGGACGTGTCCATGAAGTCCCTTTGGTTCAACATTTACCCAAAGAAGATTTTATTTATTATTCAAGACATCCTCCTTTGAACCTAAAGATTCTGAAACATAGGAGAGTTTAATAAACCCCTTTTTATTATATAAATGGATATGTGGCCTGGACCAAAGTTCTTTCAAGGATCAGCTGATCCCATTTATATCTATCCAACTCAACAAAGCAGAGATAGGTTTCCGTTAGGAGTCCCCTCTCTTAAAAGAGGTCCATCTGGTGGGACCAAAAAGGGCCTTTTCTGTGTTGGCGCTCTCCCTCTGGGACATCATCCCTGCAGAAATAAGATTGTCCCACACTTTGTTACACTTCAAAAGACCCTGAAGATGTGGTTTTGCAAATTGGCCTGGGAATCCAAAGTTATATGGAGCCCCTAAAGTGATTGGCTCGAGTGTGGTCACCAGAGACCTGTGAATGTTTTATTTTATTTTTTGTAATATTTTTATTGTTTTTCTTTAAACAAACAAGACAGACAACATTTAACATTTAAAGGAGCTACCATTGCTCCGCTTTTCTTAGAAGTCTAACTAGTACAAAAAAGAAAAATCTAACTATTGTCAGATAAATACAGAAATACAATTTTTAATATTTCTACGTTCTTTTTAAATTTACCTGTGTTTCCATCTTTATGTTATAATTCATATAACTCAAATAAGTTCTCCTGTCTATAGAATATCATTTTGATAATATGATTAAACTAATTAAAGTCAATTAATTAAACAAATAATGAAAAAGCATTTAAAATTATTAATATTACAAAAATACTCTATCATTATACTATTTTAATCTATTACTTTATATCTATTATAACAATATTATATAATAATTAAAATCACTTATTCAATCTAAAAAAAAACCTTATCCTTTTAACTTCTTAATACTCTACCATATATATATTCAATTTAATAAATTCAAATGATTATAAATTTATTCTTATATAATTTTAAAACTATTTTTTAAGATTCCACCATTTATACAGTTTGTCCCATATTTTGTAAAATTCTGTTTCTGCTTGATTGTTCAAGCGTCTTGTCATCATGTCTAATTCTGCACATTCCATGATTTTTTAAAATACTTCTTCATCTTTTGGTATTTCCTTTTCTTTCCATTTCTGCGCAAATATGATCCTTGCCGCAACTAAAATGTGAATTATTAAATAATATATTTCTTTTTTATATTTCATATTTGAGATACCTAGTAGGAAGAATTCTGGAGTCTTTCTAATCTTCTCATTTGTTATTTCCTTTAACCATTTCTCTACTTTATTCCAATAATTCTTGGCTTGAAGGCAAGTCCACCATGTATGAAAATATGTACCAATTTCTTTTTTACATTTCCAACAGGTGGGAAACATTAGGAAACATTTTAGAAATCCTATATGGTGGGAGATGCCATCTATAAAACATCTTAATTTCATTTTCTTTAAAAGAAATTGATTTTGTTATTTTCCAATTATATACCCATAACTTTTCCCATGTTTCCAAATTTATCTCTTTTCCAAAATTTTTGCGCCAACTGATCATATTGTCTTTCAGTATCCAACCTATCGTTCTATAATTTATTAAATGGTACATAAGTTTCCAATTAGTTTCCCTTGATTTTGAGTTAACAATTTGCCTAATATGTTATTTTCTTTTCGGAAAATATAAGTTTTGATATCCTTTTGATATCTAGAACGAATCTGCACATACTGCCACCAATCCAAATCAATACCTAACTCTTGTAGTTCTTGTTTCGTTCTTAATTTTAATTGATTATCCAATAAATCCCTATACAGTGGTACCTCGTGAAACGAACCCCGCATCATACAAACTTTTCAAGATACGAACCCAGGGTTCGGAATTTTTTTGCCCCTTCTTACGAACTTTTTTCACCTTATGAACCTACCGACGCCACTGAGATGCCCCACCTCCGGACTTTCGTTGCAAGCCAAGGGCAGGTTTTTGCGATCCTGGGATCCCCTGAGGCTCCCCTCCATGGGAAACCCCACCTCCTGACTTCCACGTTTTTGCAATGCTGTAGGGAAATCCCAGGAAGGGAATCCCAGGATTGCAAAAACGGGCGCTCTGCTGGGCAGAGTAGGGGGGACAAAAAATGGGAAGAAAAGACTCATGGAGCTCAAGGGAGGAGAAAAATGTGGGGGAGATGAGCAGAGTGGGGTGGACAAAAATGGGAAGAAAAGACTCATGGAGCTCAAGGGAGGAGAAAGGTATGGGGGAGATGAGCAGACTAGGGGGGACAAAAACGGGAGGCAGGGACTCATGGAGCTCAAGAGAGGCTCTTTTCACCTTGCTCCCTCCCCCCACTCTGTTCGCCTCAGCTTTGTCTGGCCACCACTTTTTTTTTTTTAAGCCTTAATATTTTGATTTCTCCTAATGGGCTTGCACGCATTATTGGCTTTTGCATTGATTCCTATGGGAAACATTGTTTCATCTTACGAACTTTTCACCTTACAAACATTGTCCTGGAACCAATTAAGTTTGTAAGACGAGGTATTACTGTATTTCCATATCTTCTCATCTTTTAAAAAGTTCGGGTGTAAAATGGCCTCAATTGGTGAGATCCATTCTGGCATTACTAAGAAATGATTTTTCTTTATTTCATTCCAAACGTCAATCAGTGCTTTTCTAATAATATTACTTTTAAAATATGAATGGGTTTTCAACTTTCCATACCATATAAAGGCATCCCAGCCCAGCATTAAATCGTGGCCTTCTAGATATCACGCCTAATCTACAACCGTTAACTAATCAGCATACCTCAGCTACATCAACGACCCCAATTGTTACCCCACTGACTCACCAGGAAGTTTCTACACAGCAGGCAATTGCTGAGCCATCAAACCACACCCAGCCACCAGTATTTATAGAAGGAAGGCAGCTCAGGTCTCGCAGTGTTCGCCTTAAAACAAGGACAGAAACACCAGCCTGAAGATGACGAGTGAGACCTCGTCGAAACGTCGCCAGAAATTTCCAAATCCTACACGGGAAGAAACCCGAATATACCAAGACCGTCATACATGTACCCGTGAAAATCTACGAAAACAAATATATATATATATATATATATATATTTGTTTTCGTAAATTTTCACGGGTATATGTATGTAGATTGTTCTGAGTTCGGGTTTTGCCCTGTGTAATATTTTGCATGTTTATGCGACGTTTCGGTGAAATCACATTCACCATCATCAGGCTGAAGTTTCCAAGCTTCGTGCTGTTGTAAAATGGAATGACAGTTGCAGACATTCCATTTTACAACAGCACGAAGCTTGGAAACTTCAGCCTGATGATGGTGGATGTGATTTCACCGAAACGTCGCATAAACATGCAAAATATTACAGAGGGCAAAACCCGAACTCAGAACAATCTACATACATATACTCGTGAAAATTTACGAATATATATATATATATATATATATATATATATATATATATATATGTAGATTGTTCTGAGTTCGGGTTTTGCCCTGTGTAATGTTTTGCATGTCTATGCGACGTTTCGGCGAGGAGCCGAAGATTGGGGGGCGGGGCGGCTGTTTTAAAACGTCGCCGCTGACATGGGGGGCTCGCTAGCACCCCCCGAACCCCCAACCTGGGTTTGGGGGGGTGATAGCAAGCCCCCCATGTCGGCGGGGATGTTTTAAAACACCCGCGCGGCTTTCCAATGAGTCCCGAAGACAAACGCAGAAGTTTGCCGTTTGTCTTCGGGACTCATTGGAAAGCTCCGATCGTTTTAAAACAGTTGCACCGTTCTACGCTGACTCCGGGCGAACTTCCCCGCTTTAGGAGTCAGCGGAAAACGGCGCGCCTGCTTGGCTTCGCTCGCCCCTGCAGCCAACGTGCGCTACGATCTTCCGGGCCAGCCAGGCTCAGTGACGGAAGGCAGCCGCTTGGCCCGGGATGCTGGGCCGAGAGGAGCCGGGCTTGATCTGCTGAGCCTGGCTGGCCCGGAAAATCGTAGCGCGCGTTGGCTGCAGCGGCGAGCGAAGCCAAGCCGGCAGCAATGTCGCCACCGCTACAGCCAACGCGCGCTACGATCTTCCGGGCCAGCCAGGCTCAGCGGATCAAGCCTGGCTCCTCTCGGCCCAGCATCCCGGGCCAAGCGGCTGCCTTCCGTCACTGAACCTGGCTCGCCCGGAAGATCGTAGCGCGCGTTGGCTGCAGCAGCAGCGACATTGCTGCCGGCTTGGCTTCGCTCGCCGCTGCAGCCAACGCGCGCTACGATCTTCCGGGCGAGCCAGGCTCAGTGACGGAAGGCAGCCGCTTGGCCCGGGATGCTGGGCCGAGAGGAGCCGGGCTTGATCCGCTGAGCCTGGCTGGCCCGGAAGATCGTAGCGCGCGTTGGCTGCAGCGGTGGCGACATTGCTGCCGGCTTGGCTTCGCTCGCCGCTGCAGCCAACGCGCACTACGATCTTCCGGGCCAGCCAGGCTCAGCGGATCAAGCCCGGCTCCTCTCGGCCCAGCATCCCGGGCCAAGCGGCTGCCTTCCGTCACTGAGCCTGGCTCGCCCGGAAGATCGTAGCGCGCGTTGGCTGCAGCGGCAGCGACATTGCTGCCGGCTTGGCTTCGCTCGCCGCTGCAGCCAACGCGCGCTACGATCTTCCGGGCGAGCCAGGCTCAGTCACGGAAGGCAGCTGCTTGGCCCGGGATGCTGGGCCGAAAGGAGCCGGGCTTGAAGATCGCAGCGCGCGTTGGCTGCGGTGGCGAGGGCTTGCAATGGAGGGTAGAGGAAGCGGCCATGGGAGGGCGAGCTGCCTCAGGGAGGAGGATCGGGCGGGACCAGGTGGGGGCTGGAATTTCTCCGCTGGAAAGAAGCGGCCAGGGCGAAGGGCGGGCGAGCGGGTGCTGGGGAGGGCTTCTCGCCCTCCCGCCAGCAAGAGGGGGAGCGAACGGCGTGGGCAGGCGAAGGGCGGGCGAGCGGCAGCGAGGAGTTTGCGTGGGCGGTGGGGAAACTCCTCGCTGACGCCAGCAAGAGGGGGAAGACCCAGGGAAGCCGCCCAGCAGCTGATCTCCCGGTTGCCATCTACGCATGCGTGCCCATAGAAAAAAACGGGCACGCATGCGTAGATGGTATTTTGACTTCCGGGTTGAAAAATCGCGAAGTACCCTGTTCGCAATGGTCGGGGACGCAATAAACCGGGGATCACTGTATATATATATATATATATATATATATATATGTATGTATGTATGTATGTGTGTATATATATATATATATATATATATATATATATATATATATATATATATATATATATATATATGTAGATTGTTCTGAGTTCGGGTTTTGCCCTGTGTAATGTTTTGCATGTCTATATACACGATTAAAGAACTTTAATATTCTTTCTACTTTTTTCTTCCTTTGTTCTTTCTTTCTCATTAATTAAATTAGAAATATAAAATGTGCTAGAAACTTTGTTTTTCCCCTCCCTATACCTGGTGCCCCCCCAACCTTAATAAATATAGTATATTACTCAATATTTAAGAGACTGATCTTTCTTTTCTTTCTTTTCTCAGTATTATTAAAACTTTGCTTCTATTGACTTCTTTTTCTTTCTTTTAACTTTCTTTTTTCTTCTCATGTTGTTATCAAATTTAAATTGAATTTAAAATATATTTTCCACACTCCTTTCCTCTCTCTCTTATTCTATATTTTTTCTATTGGTATTATAATTGCCAATTTTCTTTGTAACTGTTGAAAATAATCGTTCCAAATATACTATAAGAGATTGTTTTAAGAAAAATCTATAACAAGACTTAAACTCTTGAGATATGAAAGGTTCTTACAGGGCACAAAGTGTGACTTCGGTGACAACAACAACAACAACTCAAAAGCAAACATCTACTTCAACTCCAACTCCAACTCCCACACCCAAAGTATCTCCAACATCATCTCCGCTACAACAAAGGACAATAACAACAATGTTAGCCAAGGAAAAAGAAAAAGAGCAGAGCTAAATCTTCAGTCTATTCAAGACACACTAGCAGGTATCTAAGACTTTATGCAGAAGACACAAACTCAGACAAAAACCCAACTAGAAACAAATAAAGAGGAAGTGAAAAAATATTTTGAAGAAATGAAGCAAGAGATGAAAAATGAGATGGGCACGCTGAAAACAGATATTAAAAAAGAGATTGGTGAACTTAAAACCGAATTTGGTGAAGTTAAAGGGAGTATGAGTGAAATGGACAGAAATATGAAAGCAATACAACAAAATTTACAAGAGAACGAAAAAAGAATAAAAGCAACAAGAAAAAATCCAAGACATGGGTCAGAAGGTAGAAGAATATGAAGAACATAACTATGCAGCCTGCAGAGGCTTCGATGAAGCAATAACCAACCTTGAACTCCAATCCGCATCACATGGCTTGAGATTTCAAAATATCGAAGAAGAAAGAGATGAAGATCTATCAGCAAAAATGGCAGAAATAATAGGTGAAATTTTACAAGCTGATCCAGGAGAACTGATAAGAGAAATAGATGAAGTGTATAGACTTCAAACAGGATATGTAAGACGGCACAACTTACCAAGAGAAGTACACATTAAGTTTGCAAGAAGAATAATTAAAGATGATATCTTAAAACAGGCAAGAAATCAGACCTGGAAACATAAAGGGAAAGATATCATGATTTTGAAACAAGTTCCCAAGAGGGTAAGAGAAAGCTGAAGAGAATATTACTTCCTCACAAGTGTTTTAATTAAAAATAATATTGTTTTTCGATGGTTGGTACCGGAAGGTCTCACTTTAACTTGACAAGCAATGAAAGTCAAGATAGAGAGTGTGGACCAAGCAAGAGCCTTTTTCACACAAAGCGGATTGGACAAGATTGATCAACTTCAGATAGAACTTAAGAGTAAAGAAGAAGAAAGGGGGGCCACTGGTGGAGAAAGGGGAGAAACACAAGAAGTTAAAAAGAAACAACCACAGGTCCAACAAGAATTGGTCATAGATACTAGACTGTGAACTGAAATAAACCAAAAAATACTATAAATAAAGATGTCACATGACTTAATTTTTTCAGTCAATGTTAATGGATTGAATAATCCAAAGAAAAGAAATCAAATATTGACTAAACTCAAGAAATAAAAAGCACAAATAAATATTTTACAAGTTCATATTAAAAAATCAAAGAGAAGCCTTCTTAACAGCTCAAAATTGGGGAAATTATATACTAGCTTGGCAAATCAAAAGAAAAGAGGAGTAGCAATGTATATTGATGAAATAATTGAATCTAAACAAATATATAATGACAGTGAAGGTAGAATTTTAATGGTACAATTGGATTTAGAAACAAAACCTCTTGTAATTGTTTCAATTTATGCACCAAATGATAACCAAAAACAATTCTATAAAGATTTGCATGACAAAATAAATGAATTATCAATAGAAAATATGATAATAATAGGAGATTTTAACGCAATCTCAGATAATCAAATGGATTACACGGGGAAAAAAGAGAAGAAAAAAAGGTAATTCTACCGACATTTTGGAAAATGCGCACAGAACTGTTATTAAAAGATATATGGCGAGAGTACCATTTAAAAAATAAACAATATACTTTTTATTCTAACCCGCATAAAACCTGGTCCAGGATTGATATGGCCTGGGCCCCAGCACATACAATGGAAAAAATTAGAGATATTGAGATTGATACTAATACCTGGGCCGACCATAATCCCTTAGTTATATATTGGAAAGGTAAAAGAAAAACAAATAACTGGTCGATGAATAGAAATATAGTAAAGGATCCTGAATATAAAAAATGGATAGAGAAAGAATTAGAGGTTTTTTTAAAAATAAAGAAAAATAATGATACCACCCCACAAAATCTTTGGGACACAACAAGGGCATATATACACGGGTTAACAATTTCCTTTATGGCAAAAAAAAAAAGAGAGAGAGAAGAAAATACAACATCAAGAATTAGAGGAAGAATTGAAAAAATTAGAATTGCAAATGCAAAAAGGTGAGCATGACGATAAAGTTAAAAATCAGAGAGAAGTAATAAAACATAAACTAAGGTTGATAGAACAAGAATCAATGGTAGAAAAAATAAAGAGAGCAAAACAGGAATATTTTGAGCATGCAAATAAACCAGAAAGATGGTTGGCATATAAACTTAGGAAAGAGAGGGAAAATAAAATTATTAAAAAATTAATAGATACTAAAGGTCTAATAAGACATAGAACAGAGGGGGGAAATTTTATAGGAAACTATATGGGAAGGAAGAAATAAAGGAAGATTCAATTTTTGAGTATTTAAGGACTATAGATTTACCAGTTTTAACTGAAGTTCAACAACAAAGCCTATTACAGAAATAGAACTAAGACGAGGTGTGAATGTTTTTAATTAGACTTTTATTTCTGTAAACCGAGTCTGGAGTCACTGCGAATGAGTTGAGCGGCCATATAAATTTTCTTTATCAATAAATAGTATTGTTTTTTTTCCCAGGCCTTAGTGTGACCAGATCCCCACATTATTGTTTGCTTTAATGTAACTTTTACATAATAAAAAAGCCTGCAATCTCTATGTAGGCTAAGAGGAAAGGAATGAGAGCTTTCAAGGTGTCACCATTTACTTTGCCAAAATCTCTGGAACAACGTGGAACCCCATCCTACAAATATTTGTATATTTAAAGGGATGGCAAGTAATTTCATCAAAGTGATTATAAGAAATCAAAGCTTAAACATAAGACTTCATTTTGGCAATTGCTTCTTTCTTCTCTCATCTTCTTCTGATGGGGCATTCATGAGAAGAATATACAGCCAAGCTCCCAATGAAAGAGCAGAGGCTTAACTGTTTGTCCACATAGACTAAGATCTTCATTACATGACCGTATTCCTTCTACTTCATCATCTCCATTAATTTAGCTGACATCTTTTAGAAGGATGTTGAGTGTGAGGGTCAAAGAACATCAATTGTGGTATTATAAAGCTTGTGCTTTTGCTTGCATGCCTACACACACGGACACTACAAACTGTTGTCATTTGTTAGGGAGAATACTTAAGACACAATTATATCTTAACAGCTGGAAGTCCATTGTATTTTACATTCTCTCAACTGTGAGCACTGAAGAGAATTTGGACCAGGACACAACAGTGGCAAAATCCTTCTTACCACTTCCAACTAAGCACAAAACATTATCAACATAAGCTTTTTAAATAAGTAAACCTCAAGCACCCTGGGAAGAAGAAAGGAAACTGCATCTCTTTCACAGGAAAAGAAAAAACCCAAGTAGCAATAGTAATAGCTTACATAGCCAATGCATTAATGATGATGATGATGATAATGATAATAATAATGATGAACTGGACTCAAGCAGAACTGGACAACCTGGACAGGAAAACCAGAAAATTAATGACGATCTATCATGCACTACACCCCCGCAGTGACATTGACAGGCTGTATTTACCAAGGAAAATAGGCGGCAGAGGACTTTTGCAAGTGAAGCAGACAGTAGAAGAAGAGAAGCATGCATTAGCTGACTACATGAAGGGGAGCAAAGAGTCAGTGTTGATGGAGGTCAACAATAGGAAGCTTCTCAAGGTGAAGCAAACTAAGGACCAGTACAGAAAAAATGTAACTCAATGTCGTATGGACAGTTGGCGGAACAAAGCATTGCATGGACAGTTCTTGGAGAAGATTGAAGGCAAAGTGGGTAAAGAAAAGACCTGGTCATGGCTTAGAAGTGGAACACTCAAAAAGGAGACAGAAGGACTAATACTGGCGGCACATTGAATCGAATCTATATTGAATTTTTAATAATTAATATTTTAGCTAATTTTTTAGAAGGGGTTTTAAACTAATGAATTATTGGGGTGGGTATGATGACATGTATGAAATGAATGATTGTTATGGGTGGGCTGGGTGGAACTTTGGTATGGATGAAATAAATGGTATGAATGATTTGATTAGCCTACCTGACACAGGAGAGGCAGGAGGGGAGGGGGCACCGATGTCTGAGGTGGTAGAGGGTCGGAATATTCCAGTCCTGCTGGGGAGAGGCAGATATGGCGGGGGACACAGAGCTAGCCGTTCCAGGGGAACAAGAGATCGTTGCGTAATAACGATCCCTTGTTCCGGCTCTGTGAACCCAATCCTGGGTGCTGGTGATGAGTGTAATTCTGGCCCTGGGCTCAAGCTGCTGCTACTCAATGCCAGGTCGGTGGTAAATAAAGCTCTCCTCATCCGGGATCTGATCCTGGATGAGGAGGCCGACCTGGCATGTGTTACTGAAACCTGGCTGGGCCCAGAGGGAGGAGTCCCTCTCTCTGAAATTTGCCCAGCCGGGTTTCAGATATGGCATCAGCCTCGACCCCAGGGAAGGGGGGGAGGAGTGGCTATTATAGCCAGGGAGAGCCTTGGCTTGCGTAGACTCGTTGCTCCAGAGATTGCGGGCTGCGAGTCCCTCCTGGTGAAGTTGGACTTAGGGGTCCAGGTGGGCTTGTTTCTCACGTACCTGCCTCCCAGCTGCATGTCACAAGCCCTGCCTGTGCTACTCGAGGAGGTAGCCGGGTTGGCGGTGGGGTTCCCCAGACTTATCGTCTTGGGGGACTTTAACCTGCCGTCGCTCGGTGAAACCTCTGGACTGGCACAGGAGTTCATGGCCACTATGACAGCCATGGACCTGACCCAAGTAGTACAGGGTCCGACTCATGAGGGGGGGCATGCACCCGACATGGTATTCCTCTCTGAGCAACTGAGTAATGGTCTGAGACTAAGGGGCTTAGAAGTGTTGCCTGTGTCATGGTCAGACCATTTTCTACTGCGGCTTGACTTCCTGGCTCCAATCCTTCCCCGCAGGGAGGCGGAACCGATTAAGCTGTTCCGCCCCAGACGCCTGATGGATCCAGAGGGCTTTCAGAAGGCGCTTGGGGTTATTCCAGATACACTCGTACACAGTTCGGCAGAGTCTCTGGCTGAGGCCTGGAACAAGGCTGCAGCGGAGGCTCTTGACCGAATTGCGCCGTTGCGACCTCTCCGCGGCACTAGACCCCGTAGAGCTCCATGGTTCAACGAGGAGCTCCGGGAGTTGAAACGCCAGAAGAGACGTCTAGAGAAGCGATGGAGGAAGAGTAAGTCCGAATGCAATCGAACACTTGTAAGAGCACATGTTAAGACTTACAAAGTGGCGCTCAAGGCGGCAAGATGCGCGTATCATTCCGCCTTGATTGCATCAGCGGAATCCCGCCCGGCCGCTCTGTTTAGGGTGACCCGCTCCCTTCTTAATCAGGGGGGAGTTGGGGAGCCCTTGCAGAGTAGCGCCGAGGATTTTAACACGTTTTTCGCTGATAAAATCGCTCGGATCCGAGCGGACCTCGACTCCAATTGGAATACAGAGTCGACTGACAACGAGTCAGTTGAGGTGACTGGGGCACGTACTTGTCCACCTGTCTGGGAAGAGTTTGATCTGGTGACACCTGATGAAGTGGACAAGGCCATTGGAGCTGTGAGTTCCGCCACCTGTTTACTGGATCCGTGTCCCTCCTGGCTGGTTTCGGCCAGCAGGGAGGTGACACGGAGCTGGGTCCAGGAGATTGTCAACGCTTCTTTGGGGAGGGGGTCCTTCCCGGATCCCTACAAGGAGGCACTTGTGCGCCCCCTCCTCAAGAAGCCTTCCCTGGACCCAGCCATTCTCAACAACTATCGAGTCTCCAACCTTCCCTTTATGGGGAAGGTTGTTGAGAAGGTGGTGGCGCTCCAGCTCCAGCGGTCCTTGGAAGAAGCCGATTATCTAGGTCCTCAGCAGTCAGGATTCAGGCCCGGCTACAGCATGGAAACTGCTTTGGTCGCGCTGATGGATGATCTCTGGCGGGCCCGGGACAGGGGTTTATCCTCTGTCCTGGTGCTTCTTGACCTCTCAGCGGCTTTCGATACCATCGACCATGGTATCCTTCTGCACCGGCTGGAGGGGTTGGGAGTGGGAGGCACTGTCCTTCAGTGGTTCTCTTCCTACCTCTCTGGCCGGTCGCAGTCGGTGTTAGTGGGGGGTCAGAGGTCGACCTCTAGGTTACTCCCTTGTGGGGTGCCTCAGGGGTCGGTCCTCTCCCCCCTACTATTTAATATCTACATGAAACCGCTGGGTGAGATCATCCAAGGGCATGGGGTGAGGTATCATCAGTATGCAGATGATACCCAGCTTTACATCTCCACCCCTTGTCCAGTCGGCGAAGCAGTGGAAGTGATGTGCCGGTGCTTGGAGGCTGTTGGGGTCTGGATGGGTGTCAACAGACTCAAACTCAACCCGGATAAGACGGAGTGGCTGTGGGTTTTGCCTCCCAAGGACAATTCCATCTGTCCATCCATCACCCTGGGGGGGGAGTCACTAACCCCCTCAGAGAGGGTCCGCAACTTGGGCGTCCTCCTCGATCCACAGCTCACATTAGAGAAACATCTTTCAGCTGTGGCGAGGGGGGCGTTTGCCCAGGTTCGTCTGGTGCACCAGTTGCGGCCCTATTTGGACCGGGAGTCACTGCTCACAGTCACTCATGCCCTCATCACCTCGAGGCTCGACTACTGTAACGCTCTCTACATGGGGCTACCTTTGAAAAGTGTTCGGAAACTTCAGATCGTGCAGAATGCAGCTGCGAGAGCTATCATGGGCTTTCCTAAATTTGCCCATGTCACACCAACACTCCGCAGTCTGCATTGGTTGCCGATCAGTTTCCGGTCACAATTCAAAGTGTTGGTTATGACCTATAAAGCCCTTCATGGCACCGGACCAGAATATCTCCGGGACCGCCTTCTGCCGCACGAATCCCAGCGACCAGTTAGGTCCCACAGAGTTGGCCTTCTCCGGGTCCCGTCAACTAAACAATGTCGTTTGGCGGGACCCAGGGGAAGAGCCTTCTCTGTGGCGGCCCCGACCCTTTGGAATCAACTCCCCCCAGATATCAGAGTTGCCCCCACCCTCCTAGCCTTTCGTAAGCTCCTTAAAACCCACCTCTGTCGTCAGGCATGGGGGAATTGACATGTTCCTTCCCCCTAGGCTTATAAAATTTGTGTATGGTATGCTAGTGTGTATGATTGGTTTTTAACTTGTGGTGTTCTTAAAATTAATTTAATATTGGATTTGTCTTGTATTGCTGTTGCTGTGAGCCGCCCCGAGTCTGCGGAGAGGGGCGGCATACAAATCTGATTAAACTAAACTAAACTAAACTAAACAAGAACAGGCCATTAGAACAAATGCTGTCAAAGCCAGAATTGAAAAATCAGCAGAAAATCCAAAGTGCAGACTCTGTAAAGAAACAGATGAAACAATCAATCACATACTCAGCTGCTGCAAAAAGATCGCACAGACTGACTACAAGCATAGACATGATGCTGTGGCACAGATGATCCACTGGAACTTGTGCCGGAACTACCATTTACCAGTGGCAAAGAACTGGTAAGCCCGAAAAAGTGGTCGAAAATGAGCAAACAAAAATACTGTGGGACTTCCAACTTCAGACTGACCAAATTCTGAAGCATAACACACCAGACATTGTGATCATGGAGGAAAAGAAAGTATGGATCATTGACATCGCAATCCCAGGAGACAGCAGAATTGAGGAGAAGCAGCTAGAGAAATTAGTGAAATACGAAGATCTAAAAATCGAGCTGCAACGACTGTGCCATAAGCCAGTGAAAGTGGTCCCAGTGGTACTTGGCACGCTGGGCGCAGTACCAAAGGATCTCAGTGGACATTTGAAAACCATCGGAATTGACAAAATCTCCATCTGTCAATTGCAAAAGGCCGCTTTATTGGGATCGGCAAACATAATTCGCCGCTACATCACGCAGTCCTAGGTGCTTGGGAAGCGCCCGACTGGTGATGAAATACGAAATCCAGCATAGTGATCTCATTTGCTGTGTTGTACTGACATCATCATCATCATCATAATAATAGTAATAGTAATAATTGTATTTATATGCTGATTATTCCAAAATGGACTCAGAGCGGCTAACAAGTGGCATAAATACAACAATAGTAAAACGTGAACAGAATACATAAAAATCAGTAATACAATAAAACTATAATATCCTAAAAGAACCACACACACACTACAATCAATCTAATTCCAGGCTTGCTGGAAAAGCCAGGTCTTAACGGCTTTCTGGAAGACCGGTAGGGAGGAGATGGTGTAAATCTTTGGGGGCAGTTGATTCCATAGGGTCGGAGCTGCCATAGAAGGCTCTTCCCCAAGGTCCTGCCAGCCGACATTGCTTGGTGGAAGGGACCTGGAGAAGGCCGACTCTGTGGGCCAGCGGTCCCCAAACTACGGCCCGCGGGACGGATGTGGCCCACTGAGGCCATTTATCCGGCCCGCGGGTGACTTCCAGCACCATTAACAGTCTGTTACTGGGGGCGGGCAGGGACCACAGTGGTCGGAAGATTGCTGTCGGGGCAGCAGGGGCCCGCTGACATCAAGCCCTGTGCCTGCCAGCAAAGCCCCCCGCCCAGGGAAGCAGCACGCTTTTCAAACATGCTGCTTCCCCGGGCAGTTAGCTTTGCTCGGAGGCGCCGGACTTGACATCAGCGGGCCCCTGCTGCCACAACAACAACACCCTGACCGCCATGCTCACCTTGTATCATGGGGGCGGGGGGCAGCCGCTTGCAAGCCCAGGGAGGGCAACACACGGCATTGGGGCCGCTTCTAGGCTGGTCCCTCTGGTTAAATAAAACAAAACAAGCCGGCGGGGGGAGAGAACGGACATTGGGGAAGCCTTTTCTCCCCTCCCCTTTCATGCCTTTTCGGCTGGGGAGCGAGAAAAGCGGAGATGGGTACATGTTCAGTTTCCTTTGGAAGCTAACAAGCTGCCAAAGGAGTGCCGCCTGCAGAGGGAGCCCCCTCGTGATCAGCCATGGCCACAGCAGCCCTCCTTGCAAGCTGGAGGCAGGAGAGACATGCCTTTGCCCCTTCCTGCCGAGAGGAAAAGCGAACGGCTCTGCTGTGTCGAGAAAGGGAGGGAGGGAAGGAAGGAAGGGAAAGAGAGAGAGAAGTGACTCTTGATTTAAGAATATGGTAAAAAGCATGCAATAACAGGAAAAAAAAAACCAGCCCTGTTTTTGTAAATGGTTCAAGAGTTCACACACACACACACAAACACACAAGGGGGAAGGAGACAGGGATGGAAAAAGAGAGGAGAAGTGAGAGAGGGAATGAGAGAAAAAGGGAAGAGGGAGAAATGAGAAACAAATGAGAAAAGGGGGAGAGACAGGAGAGGTACCCAGAAATGAGAAGAGTGGTAGAAATTTGAGGAGGGATGATTGATTATTAAATATGGATTGGCTATAGAATATTGGTAAAATATTTAAATGTTGTTTAATATTAAGATGTATTAATTTGTAAAATTGGATTAGAATTTTAGAACTATAGAATTACATAGGTAAAATTAATGGAAAATACATATGATAAACAAGGGGTTTATGATATGTACTGTATGATTTTATGAGTTTGCATTATGCATTTAAAATATACTTGGAAATGTAAAAGATTGATGAAAGTTAATAATAGTAAATGCTAAGTGCCTGAAAATTAATTGAGCTTGGAAATATTGAATGAAATTATAGAAAAGTATAATTTATGGAAATATATTAATTGATGCATTATATTTCTATTGGTATTTTACTTTTTCATAGGTTTTTTTTATAGTCCGGCCCTCCAACAGTCTGAGGGACAGTGAACTGGCCCACTGTGTAAAAAGGTTTGGGGACTCCTGCTGTGGGCCCTTACTGGCCACAATGAGGTATGAAGTCGGAGGCAGTCCCATAAATAGTCTAGCCCATTTAGGGCTTTAAACGTAATGACCAACACCTTGAATTGCTTTTGGAGACTGGCCAAAGCAGTTTGCGTAAAGATGGAGTAATATGGGCATAACTTGGTACACACATTATTGCACGCGCCGCTGCATTTTGCACCAGTCTAAGTCTCCGAATGCTCTTCAAGGGTAGCCCCATTTAGAGTACATTGCAATAGTCAAGACGAGATGTGATGAGGGATGTAAGTGACTGTGCAGAGCACCTCCTGGTTGAGGTAGGGACACAACTGGTAGACAAGACGAACTTGTGCAAAAGCCCCCCTAACCACAGCTGAGAGATGTTGCTCTAGCCTCAGCTGTGGATCATTTATATATACATAAGGGGATGGACAAAAAAATGGAAACACCTTGAAAAATCATCAAAATATATTTTAATATGGTGTTGGTCCACCTTTTGCGGCAAATACAGCCTCAATTCTCCGAGGTATTGATTCATACAAATTGTGAATTGTTTCCAAAGAAATTTTAGCCCATTCTTCAGTTAAAGCACCCTCCAGTTCTTTTATAGACAATGATGTTGGAAATCAACTTTTTACTTGAATCTCTAAAATCGACCATAAATGCTCAATAATGTTGAGGTCTGGTGGTTGTGGTGGCCAGATGAGATGCTGAACTTCATTAGAATGTCCCTCGTGCCATTCTTTAACAATTCTTGCTCTATGGATTGATGCATTATCATCTTGAAAGATGGCATCCCCCTCTGGAAACAGTTCTTGAACCATAGGATGAATTTGGTCGGCCAAAATTCCTAAATAGTGATGGCTGTTAATTTTTTCATGAAGGGAAATCATTGGCCCGGCGGATTTCCAAGAAATAGCACCCCAGATCATCACTGAACCCGTCATGTTTGATGGTTGGGAGAAGGCAGTCTGGATGAAATGATTTTTTTGGCTGTCTCCAAACGTAAACACGGCCAGAGGTTGGAAAAATGGTAAACAATGATTTGTCAGAAAAAAATCACACTTTGCCACTGCTCGAGGGACCATTTCTGGTGGTTTCTACACCACTCTAAACACTTTGAAACATTTGTCTTTGAGAGCAGAGGTTTTCTAATTGCAGCTGTTCCGTGGAATCCAGATTTGTGAAGCTCCCTTCAAACAGTTTTTGTGGAAACTGGGTTCTGTACATGTCTATTGAGCTCTGCGGTGATTTTAGGAGCTGTGGTCTTGTGATCCGCTCTAACAATTCGCTTTAGAGTCTCACGGTCTCTCTCAGACAACTTCGACTTTTGACCAGACCTGTGCTTGGCTGAGGATGTTTTTCCTTCTCTTTCAAAAGCAGTCATTACTCTTGAGACATTACCTCTTGAAATGCCAAACATTCAGACACTTTCTGTTATATTAGTGCCTGCCATTCGAGCACCAATAATTTGGCCTCTTTGAAAGTCTGAGAGGTCTGCCATTTCTAGAAGGTTATAACCAATTTCCTTAAATTTCTGTAAAAAAAAAAGGTAGTTTAAAAAAACATATCAAATAACAGAATTAATTTTTTAAAAAAAATAAAATGTCAAGTTTTGATTGATTTGAACATGTTTAAACATTATGATACCAAAAAGTCAAGTGTTTCCATTTTGTTTGTCCACCCCCTGTATATGTATAAATGATTTTTTGTCGAGTCCTTACAAGGCAGAGCCCCAAGTTCAAATCCCAGTAAGGGTGTGGCTACTTGAAGAGGGCAAATAAGCCCAAAATAAATCTATAGTATTCTCCTTTGTTTTTCATTATCAGCAAAAATATGTTACACACACGCACACACACTTTAAATAAATAAATAACTTTTTGAAGACTCAGTAAATTGCTTAGATAGAGCTGAGAAGCACTGTGAAATTATATATGTGTGTGTGTGTGTGTGTGTGTGTGTGTCACGTTACCTTGAATTGATTTCGGAGACTGGCCAATGCAGTTCGCGTAAAGTATATCATATATATCATTTCATAGTGCTTCTTAGCTCTATCTAAGCAATTTACTGAGTCAACCTATTGCCCCAGGTATGTCCTCATTTGACCTACCTGGAAGGATAGAAGGCTGAGTCAACCTTACAAGTGCGCATCAAACTGCCGGCAGTCAGAAGAATTAAGCTGGAATACTGAATTCTAACCATGCAACATCACAGCTCAAGTAATTGAGAGATTTCATCATGACATTAGTTCAAATTACCCCACATGCAATCACAGCCACAGTGAATTTTGCACCTACAGCATTGTGTGGTGATGCCCTTCATTTTTCAACATCAATTGTGTTTGAGTTTGAATAAGAAAAGGAGGAGAAAGGAGGGAAATTGCCATCCTCCAATCAAATTGAATTTACAGGGGCTGGGGAAAGAGCAACTGGCTGAGAACTGTGAGTTTGAATAAGAAAAGGAAGAGAAAGGAAAATTGCCATCCTCCAATCAGTTTGAATTTACAGAGACTGGGGAAAGAGCAATTAGCTGAGAACTGTGAATTTGAATTAAAAAAGGAGGAGAAAGGTAGCAGCCTGCATGCCTAATGGCATGCAAATCATATCACTGAACACTCAACCCCACCCAACCCAACCAGGATACAGCTCTCCCACCACACTCCCACACTCATCTTGCAAAATACCTACAGACACCCTACAAAAGAACCTAACAAATTACAAGCACAACTTCCCTCATTCTACTCTCCCACACCCACCTTGCAACCAACCACACACATGAAAGACAAACCAACCACACACCCAGAAGAAGTACCAACCACACACATGGAAGACAGACTCACCACACAAAAGGATGAGGAAAGAACTGACTTCATGGTGATTTGCAGATTGTGTTCTACTTCTGCCCTCAAACCTAAACGTTACATGCAACAAATGTAAATTTATCCAACTACTTGAGGAAAAAATAGAAAACCTGGAGAAAAACCTAAAAACTCTGAAACACAAATATCAAAACGAGAAAGAACAACAAACTCCTAGCAGAACCAACACCTCAGAGGAGCAAAACAGAATCAACCCCCATAGAATGAAAATGGCTGGACACATGTTTGCATCAGTCTTCACACCAAAATAAACCACCAACCAACAAATCAGTATCACCGCCGCAAAAAACAGTTTTGGAACGGAACTCAACGTAACTAAAATCATAGTAAGAGACTACCTGAGAGAATTCAATGAGTACAAATCGCGAGGACCAGATGGACTACACCCCAAAGTCCTAAAAGAACTGGTAAATATCATCGCAGAACTACTACTTCTTCTCTTCCAAAAATCATGGAACACAGGAGAACTACCGGAAGTTTGGAAACAAGCTGACGTAGTCTCCATCTACAAAAAAGGGAAAAAACAGACCCAAGCAACTACAGACCAATCAGACTGACATCTATACCTGGAAAAATACTAGAAAAAATAACAAAAAAACCACCTCTGCCACCATCTAGAAACAAACAAGATAATAACCAACAGCCAACATGGGTTTGTCAGAAATAAATCATGCCAAACCAATCTCATATCACTTTTCAACACATCAGTAGACCAGCGTAATGCAATAGTCCTAATATACAGTGGTACCTCTACTTATGAACGCCTCTACTGATGAACGTTTTGAGATATGAACCAAGATTTTTTTTGCCTCTACTTCCGAACCATTTTCAACTTACGAACCTGGGCCCAAGTGTGTGCGATCTCTTACTGCATGTGCACTCTCTTACTGCTGCAGGGATTCCCCTGCCTTGTGACTGCCACTGCTGGGATTTCCCCTTTGCTTGCTGCCCCCACTGGGATTCCCCACCTCCAGAGTGCCAACGCCAACTGTTGCTGGCTGAAGCGCCTGGGATTTTCCCTTTGCTTGCTGCGGCAGTCCGGAGGCAGGGAATCTCAGCTGTGGGAAGGATCAGTGTTTCAGCCTCAGACAAGGTTCCCTGGCTCTCACTCCTTGCCCGGCACCTGCTTCCTCCAGGGGAGTCCCTTCAAGGCTCCCCTGTGGTCAGGGCCGCCGATAGGGCAGTATTACCGGTAGTGGCGTCAGGGGCCTGGCCAAATTGAAAAATGAGGGGGGCCCGGCGATTGAAGAGGACGGTTAACTTCTGCGATGTGTTGGTGAGTTGGAGTGCTAAGGAAGCTAATTGGATTCAGTTACAAAATTGTTACAATCGAGACCAGGCAAAGAGAACAGATCAGCAAAAATGCCTAATTTTCTCTATTCTGCCTAAAGAGCTTCATAGCTGCTAAACATGAAGTTTGGATCACAGCTAATTTGGTATACATTTTGATTATGGTGTTAGATTTTTTTCGAAATTGTTCCCTTCTAAGTGTGAGGAAAAGATGTGTTGCTTTGGAGTTGACATGTTTTTTGGAGCCGTCTCGCCATTTTAGATTTGAGAAGCAAACACCATCCGGGATTCAAGAAGCAAGCATTGTGGGAAGTGGGAAGATTTGAATATGCAAAGGAGAAGCTGGGTAGAGCTACTAAGGGCTTTTCAAAAAACAAACAACATCACATTTCCAGACTTGTGCAGAGAAGATCTGAAGCGGGAGTTTGTTATTTTTACATTTTACATTCTAAATTATGTTAAATGCATACACAGTAATATCTCACTGTATGTTTAATAGATATGATAACATCCTAGGAAAAGAAGAAGAAAGAAGAAAAGAGAAGGAAAAAGTGTTGTTCTTAGAGTCATGGGCATGCTATTTGTTAAGAGACATTATACACTACACATTTAAAAGCTTAAATATATTAAGTTATGGAACTTAATAGCAGATACATGCATGAGAAAAAACCTTGAATTTTTTGCACATTTGCTTCACAATATGGATTTGATGATACATGAGGGTATGTTCTTTTTTATCAAACAATTTTAAAATTTTGCAAGCTTTAGAAAATGCTATAAGGAGATAGGTGGAGAGGTTAATGAGAAGAAGAGGGAAGGGTTTTTTGCTCTTCCCTCCTCTTTCTCTTCTTTTTTCTTGCACTGTGCTTTTCTTTTTCTTTTCTTTTTCTTTTAATCCTGTTGTTGTCTTTATATTCATAGTTACCTTATCTACTTAGTGTAATTTTCTATTTTCTGTTCATATCTCTTTGTGTTCTTATTTTTTTATAGATTTAGTTCTATTTTTTTAACTTTCTTATTTTTAATTTTTTATATAAAGGAATTAGTAATTAGGTTTGTAATTTGATTAATTGGGCAATATTTGGTGATCCTATTTGTATTGTTTTTTCCCCCTTTGATTATGCTACCGCAAGATGTTTTCAATTTTTTAGGGGTATTTTTTAATAGGTGCTAATTATCTGTAAAGGGTTGACTTTTTTTTACACCTATGGTGGAGTTTACATATAGTTTTAAACATTATTGCATATAATTTATCTTCTGGTTGTCTGTTATTTAATTTGGTGTATTTGCACTGTTCTGGTTATTTATTTATATGTATGTAATATGTTGATGTCACTTGAATATATTTTCTGCGTTATTAACATATTATTAATCTGGCAAACAAGTGTACCTTGTTGTAGTGGCAGGGTTTAATTTTTTTTTGTGAAAGGTAAATTTAATACATAATTGGTATGTCGCAAAATAAAGTAGTTTTACAATGGCGGGGGGGGGCAGACACTTAGGCTGTATGGGGCCCCAAAATTCCTGATGGCAGCCCTGCCTGTGGTCATAAAGAGGAGAAACGAAGGGGAAAAACTTTTTTAAGCCCCCCCTCCAAAAAATGGAGCCCACGCGAAGCTGTGCTAAGTTTCCCCTCACCTTTGAAAGAGAATTTTTCTAACACCCCAAAAACGTGCTCATGTTCCCTTTTCTGCACTCAGTCCACTCTTGTTTCTTTTGACAGCGGCTGGAAAGCGGTGGGGGGTATTTGGCCCAAAACGCGACTTCCTCTTCCTTTGCAAATCTCCCGCTGCCCGCCCAGTTTCGGGCTAGACTGCCCTCTGCAGACCGTGAGGTGTATGGGAGTGCACTGCCGAGCCTGGCGCAGCCAAATGTCTGGTGCACGCACTCCATCTCTCCACACACCCCATCTCTCTCCATCTCCCTCACGAAGCGCGGCTCCTCCCGAGGGACACAACAAGGAGCCGAGAGATGGCGGATTCCAAAGATGAATCCCCGCTTTCTTTGCCTCCCCCTGCAGTAGTTTAAGTGGCGCCTTTCTGAGCCCGACATGGCTTCTTTCTGAGGCTTTTTTGCTACCTTTGTGGGGTCTACTCAGCAACCCTTAGAGGTAAGGTGCACATGAGAAACGAGGATTCCCCCTTATAGTTCACAGGAGGGAAAATGCAGGGTCCTTCCGAAGGCGAGCGCTTTTTTCTCCTGTCCCCACTCCTCTCGGTCCTATACTGTAGAAACCATTTGGAAAAGGGTTGCCAGAAAGGCATCCCTTTTGGCATCCGGGGGTGGGGGCTGTAGAAACCAGCGGCATTCTTACAGCCGATCATCAGCTGCAGCTCAGTTCTGTACTAGAGGAATCTCCTCGTCTCCTTCCCAGTAACACACTGAACTATAAAGTAAACACACTGGCTGGCAGGCACGATTAGGCTGAGCTCCCTTGTAGCCAGGTTTAACATTCTTACTCAGGGAGCAGTGGCGTAAGGGAGGGGGGAACAGCTGATTTCCAAGGTGTTAGTTTTCAATGGGACCGGCAGATTGTTCCCATTCCTTTGGGGGCGTTACATTTGTTTATATTTTTCCTAGTAATCCCTGGAGATCAATCTTTCCCCCAGTACAGGAGAAAGTCTTTGGAGGAGGGGAGGAAGGATGAGACAGTGGGGCGAGGAGGAGGAGAATGTAGTTTTCAGGTCCACCCTCAACTTTTGTAAAGTAAGTCTGGGACGCTACCTTCAAGAAGACCAGTTCAGATTTAACCTCTTTGCATTCTTAAGTCCATTTAACACAAACCAGCCTTGACCTTGGATCAAAGTGAATGTTTGCAATAATATCAATTTCAAGAAAAAGCTTATTAAATGCTCAAAGATTGATCTCCAGGGATCCGCATTTTCCCTCCTGTGAACTTAAAAGGGATAATCCTCATTTCTCACGCCACTCCACTAAGTTACCAGGGGCAGATTCGTCCCGTTTTGCACACCTTACATCTGAGGGTTGCTGAGTAACCCCCACAAAGGCAGCAAAAAGGCCTCAGAAAGAAGCTGCGGTGGGCTCAGAAAGGCACCACTTAAACTACTTCAGCGGGAGGTAAAGAAAGCGAGGATTTGTCTTCGGAATCCGCCAGGTCTCGGGAGGAGCTGCACTTTGTGAGGGAGACGGAGACAGGGGGCGGACAGACGGAGTGCGCGCACCAGAGATCTCCCAGCTGTGCTAGGCTCAGCAGTGTGTTCCCACACACCCCACTGTCTGCAGAGGGCAGTCCGGCCCGAACCTGGGCGGGCAGCGGGAGCTTCATAAAGGAAAAGGAAGTCATGTTTGGGGCTGAATACCCCCCACCGTTTTCCAGCTGCTGTAAAAAAAAACAAGAGCAAGTGAAAGTTCCCCCAGAACAGGAGAAAGCCTTGGGGGGGATGTGACAAAGGGGTGAGGAGGACCAGGGGGTTGCATGGGAGATAGGATGGGAGACACACATCCCTTCCTCGACCTTGTAAAGTCAGAATAAGCCACAGACACTTTTGTTTTTTGCTCTTCCCTGAAGCACAATGAAGACACGCCAGTATCTTTACGCAGTGCTGGCTTGTTGCGTACTGGAGATCTTGCATCTGCAGGTGAGTGGGTGTATGTGTCTCCCATCCTGTCTCCCATGTGACCCCCTGGTCCTCCTCACCCCACTGTATAGCTCGCATCATCCAGCACCAAAAGTTTAAGTTTAAAAGAAAAGTTTCGGGGACTTTTAGGACCTGGCATGGATGGATACTGACACCCATCGTTCCCACCACTTTCCAGCTGCTGTCAAGAAACCCCCAAGAGTGGCCTGAGCGCAGAAAATGGAACATGGGCATGTTTTTGGGGTGTTAGAAAAATTATCTTTCAAAGGTGAGGGGAAACTTAGCACGGGTGGGAAATTTTCTGGCCTTCACGTGAGCCCTAAACGGACTTGAAGGGACTCCCCTGGAGGAAGCGGGTGCCAGGCAAGGAATTGAGAGCCAGGGAACCTTGTCTAAGACCGAAGCGCCGGGATTTCCCTTTGTCACCACCGCCGCAAACTTTCAAGAGGGTGGAAACCTCGCCAGCTTACAAGCTGCCAGGCAGCTTCCCGCACATGTCAATCCACCCATGAGGCTCTCTCTGGGCAGCCTCCGCTGTCTCCCCCCCTCCCCTCTTCCACCTGTCCCCGAACAAGGATCTGAATGCCGGTGGTAATAAGGCAAAAGGGGTGAGTTTTAAGATTGCACGCATTATTTGCTTTTACATTGATTTCAATGGGAAAAATTGCTTCTACTTACCAATGTTTCTACTTACAAAACTGGTCATGGAACGAATTAAGTTTGTAAGTAGGTGTACCACTGTACTTGGACTTTAGTAAAGCTTTTGATAAAGTAGACCACAACCTACTACTCTACAAATTGGAAAAAAGTGGGATAAACTACAACACATGTAGATGGATTAACAGTTGGCTGACCAACCGCACCCAACGAGTAGTCCTCAACGGATTCAAATCCACATAGAAGGAGGTAGGCAGGGGGTACCTCAAGGTTCAGTCCTGGGCCCAGTTCTCTTCAACATATTAATCAACGACCTAGATGAGGGAATAGAGGGGGAACTAATCAAATTTGCAGATGACACCAAGCTGGCGGGGGTAGTCAATACCCCAGAGGATAGGCTCAAAAGATCTAGATAGATTAGTACCATGGGCTCAAACTAACAAAATGAAATTTAATGTTGAAAAAAAACAAAATCTTATACTTAGGTAAGAAAAACCTAAGACATGCATACAAATTGGGAGAAACCACACTTAACAGCAGCAACTGTGAGAGAGATCTTGGAGATTTTGGTGGATAACCAACTTAATATGAGCCAGCAATGTGCAGCAGCAACTAAAAAAGACAACACAATCTTAAGCTGCATCAACAGGAGGATACACTCCAAGACTAAGGAGGTATTAATACCATTCTATAATGCCCTAGTCAGACCATGCTTGGAGTACTGCATTCAATTTTGGTCACCCCACTACAAAAAGGATATTGAAACTCTAAAGAAAGTACAGAAAAGCGCAACTAAAATGATAAAGGGACTGGAAACCAAGACATATGAAGAGAGGTTGTTGGAACTGGGAATGGATAGGTTAGCAAAAAGGAGGGCCAGTGGGGACATGATAGCAGTATACTGACATTTGAAGGGTTGCCACAGAGAGGAGGGGGTCACACTATTTTCCAGGGCACCAGAGGGCCAGACCAGGAGCAATGGATGGTAACTGACCAAGGAGGGATTCAACCTGGAAATAAGAAAGAACTTTCTGATGATGAGAGTGATCAACCAATGGAACACCCTGCCAGCAGAGGTTGTGAATGCCCCATCACTTGACACATTCAAAAGAAAATTGGATTGCCATCTGGGTGGTGTGGTGTAGGGTTTCCTGCAGGAGGTTGGACTTGATGACCTGCAAGGTCCCTTTCAACTCTAATACTAAATAAATAAATAAATAAATTCACAATGTTCTCATCAGGTCCAACAATGCCTCATTTCGCCCATTACCACTAGCCATCATGTTACTTGCTTGTCAGCATCTTTGCAAATACAGCGACAAGGGACTTTTTGTCCACTGTTTATGGATTTGCTGTGGAAAATTGGCCATTTGTGGATTATTTGACCAATCTTAGTTATGAAAGTATGGGACAAGGAACTTAAGCTGAGACTTGCACAGCCCTCACTGTGGTATCAGCTGAACCGAGAAGGTGCCCACTGTTGGAATTCCATGTGGCAGCTGGATGGATGCAGAAAGATCAAAGGATCTTTACACCCGTTAACTCCAACTGCGAGGGATGCTCCCCTTCTTATCACTGTAGAGTTCAGAGTGCATTAAATCTCAGCTTTGTCACTAATTTATCCCCAAAGCATTATATTCACTTCCATCAGTTGCACTGGCTATGTAGTAGGGGGTGGGGGGTTGTCTGCGAGACTAAATTAAATGCTTCAGAGAAAGGAGCTGTTTTCCATAGATTTAATTACAGTGCGCCCTGTTCCAGGCTGTGTACCAACTGATGCTACAACTAAATTTTACTTACTATATTTATTCAATTTTTTAATGCTACCCTTCTGCTTAGACTCAGGGTGGCTTACAACATGTTAGCAATAGTACTTTTTAACAAAGCCAGCATATTGCCCCCACAATCCGGGTCCTCGTTTTATCCACCTCGGAAGGCTGGAAGGCTGAGTCAACCTTGAGCAGGTGATGACATCTGAACTGCTGACCTGCAGATCTACCGTGTTTCCCTGATAATAAGACCCCCCCGATTGTAAGACATATGGGGGTTTCAGGGGGGTCGGCTAATATAAGCCATACCCCGAAAGTAAGACATATGACTTACTTTCGGGGAAACACGGGGGTATTGCGGGGGGGAGCCCGATGACCCGCCGAGCAGGTGGGAGAGCTCGGCGGCAAGGCACAAAGGATTTCCCTCGAGAGAGAGAGTGGGGGATAGTCGTCGTCGGAGCGCTAAAGACCAGGGCAGAGAAAGCGCGAGCTGCATGCGGGAGAAGCGGAGGAGGAATCAGGCAAGCCGAATGGGAGCCTGTTCTGTGTGAGTCCGGTCCGGGTTTTGCTTACAGCCCCGGGCATTAGCAATAGCAGCGGCGGCAGGAGAGGCAGCCCTTTGCAATGTGGTCCGCCTGTCTCGGCACTTGCAGAGCGAGGGTGTAGAGGTGGGTTTGCGGAGGAGTTGCTGGCGGGGAATGGAGCGAGGGAGGGCAGGGGAGGGATTCCCATTCGGCTTGCCTGATTCCTCCTCCGCTTCTCCCGCATGCAGCTCGCGCTTTCTCTGCCCTGGTCTTTAGCGCTCCGACGACGACTATCCCCCACTCTCTCTCTCTCAAAGAAAAGCCTTAATTTCGTAGCCATCGGTTCATCGGCCTTCCGAGGCTGGAGTTCGTCCTTTTGGGGGATTACGATCGCTTAATCCAAACCACCGCCGCTATCCCCCCCCCCACGCGATTCCTTGCACCTTCTTCCCAACGTTATATCTGCGGTTCAGCCTCCTTCCCCGTCGAGAGAATTCCGATAGCAATACTAAGTTCTTTCCCTTTAAACACAAGCATAAGCACGCGACCCAAAGTAGAGATGCAAAACTTTGATGCGCTAGTTGCGGGAGGTTAGAGTAGCTGGGCTGTTATTGCACCACGTTCAGCGTTCGTCGGTCCAGTTAGGCAGGTGGGGCTGCCCAACTGCGCAGAGCGGCTCCTCCCCTCCAGACACACGCTTCCCCGACATGCGTCTGCGGCTCCACGCGTGCACCGAGGGAAATCCTTTGCCGCTAAAAGGACCCTTTCAATTTTTTTCCAATGTAAGACATACCCCGAAAGTAAGACATAGGGGGGCTTTTGGGGGTAAAAAGAAAGTAAGACACTGTCTTACTATCGGGGAAACACGGTAGCAGTCAGCTTTAGTGACCTGCAATACTGCACTCTACCCACTGTGCCACCTCTGTACTTTTCCTATTACAGAAAGTAGAGAAAATACTCTGCAACCTCAGACTGGAAAAGTGTTTCCATCCTTTGCCCTCCACATCCTTCTGAATAACAGAATAACAGACTTGGAAAGGACCTTAGAGGTCTTCTAGTGTAATCCCCTGCTCAGGCAGGATGCCATATCCCTGTAATGGCAAACCTATGGTGTGAGTGCCTGAAGTGGTACACGAAGCCATGTTGCCTGGCACATGTGGCATCACCCATTCCTCTTCCAGATTTCTGGCATGCATGTGCATGCGATGATCAGCTGGCATTCGTGTGTGTGGCAGTGCCAGAAACCAGAAAAGTTGGTCTTTCATTTTCTGGCATGAACATGTGTGTCAGCCAGGTGATTGGTGCATGTGCATGTGTGGCAGTAACCGGACTTGCCGGATGGAGTACATGTGTTCACTGGAAACTGGAAGTACATTTTCTCGCACATACATGCCCTTTTGGCAACTCCTCTTCCAGGTTGTGGTCCAGATGAGCACACATGCTTCGCATGCTTTGCATGAGAAGTGGTTCCTTTCTGGCACTCGGTGGTGCATGCGCATATGCAGGCTCCCTTTTCGGCACTTTCAGATAAATGGTTATCCAATCTCTTCTTAAAATCTTCCATTGTTGGAGCATTCACAACTTCTTGAGGCAAGTTCTGGACCACGGCTGCTGAAAGTTGTCACCTTAATTTATCAATTAGACTCTTGAAATACACAAATGCTGCAGTATAAATTCTAGAATGGTTGCATTTCAAAATAACAAAGAAAATCCTAACCTTTCCCCCAGATGCAGTGTGCCCTACTCTCTGGGGCCATTATTAGGCCTTTAAAATGTTTCCCCTTCATATCTTACGGACTAGCCTGGGGTCTAAAGATCATGAATGTCATATGCTGGGTTGCAGCATCACAATCTCTTGCAGGCCAAATGCAGTTGGTGGGATGGGATGAGATTCTTTCTTGGGGAAAGGGACCAGAAGTCACAGCTTTGAATCCTAGTTTCTTTTTGAAAAAATGGCTGCCCTCTAACCTTGTTCTAAAGGGATGAATTCTACAGCAAAGCCTGCATTTAGGACTTGGAAGTTTCCTGGGCCACCGATTCACAGGGAGCCAGTGGGCCATTCTCCCCCATCTGTGATTACTCCAAATTACCCACTTGAAGTATAAAAGGGGTAGGTGGGTAGTGAGAAAGAGCCTTTTAATTTTAGATTTGAGAAATTAGTAGCTGAGCCAGGTTCCCATGGAAACTAGGTTCTCTTTGCACACTTTCCCTTTCCACCTCAAAGCAATTTGGTAACCAACTTTATAGAATAGGGAGACAGGCATTGAGCTATTAAACACATTCAGGCCATGGAATCAGTCTTTGGAGGAATCTTCCCACAATCCAATAGAGGTTCGCTGTTCTACTCTTCTCACTGGAAAATTCATCCTATCCCCATGATCTGATGAAGACCACTCCAGCAGAGATGGGACACCAACCCTTTTTTACATGGGATATGGACAGGCTAATTATGCCTGGATGGTGCTATGTATGTGGCTTGTTTCATTTGGGCTGAGTGTGCTGTGAGAACCTAGTTAATGTGGTTTATTGACTAGCAGAGCTTATTAATTCATAAATTAAGAAACCAATTATATTATTTATAGGCTGTCTAGCTGTATCCTGACTGGACATTTAATGCCTTGCTATTGTGATGCATTAAGAGATGACTTAAATAGGCATTGGAATTTTACCTGAACGCCTCTTCTCATACGCAGAGAGGGGGCAGTAGTCACGTGGGTATTGCTTTGCATCCTATCCAATCAGGGCTATGCCTTCAGTCTTTTTTAAAGACCACTGGATCCACTCCTTCCCCAGATTTTCCGAATCCGTAGACTTGGCTTGATTGTGGTGGCTCTCAACTTAGTCGACTCAGCCTTAAGAAAGGTTAGTATAAGAAGGTAAAAGAGAAGAATGAGGAACTTATGACAGACCCACACATGCGTAGAGCTATGCATAGGAGAGAACAACTTAAGACATATTACAGGAGATAAGAGAGGCCACCTGTGGTTGAGTGGGGCTCCAGTAATTAGAACTGCTGATAAAATAGCAGCGTGCTGGCTTAGCCGTTGTGGAAGACTATCTGATTGTAGTTCATCAAGACCGTGCCTTGCTGTATTCAAGACTTTGTTAGGATTTCCGGACTCTGGACTATTGTGAGTATTTATCAGCGTTTGGACAACAGTAGCTGTGAGCCAATTCCCAGTTACTGGGTTAGTAATTGGATTTATTATGGGACATCGTTCTTGGCTTGTATTCCAAATGTGCCTTGTTTGTACAAGAAATCCCTTTGAAGTTTAAAAGAGATTTTTCTTCTCTTCTGTTGATAAAGAACATTTATTTGCATTATATTCTCTCTGTGTGTCTGCTTGGATTAATTAACCGGTAATTAAGGATGTGTGGCACACGCCAGCAGAACAGGGAGGAAGGTTATTACTGCCCTCTCTCTGCGTATGAGAAGAGGCATTAGGTAAGATTCCAATGCCTATTCTCCATACTAACGAGAGAGGAGCAGTAGTCACGTGGGACATACCAAATAGATGCGTCGCTTAAAGGTCCTGAGAAATAAGACGCTCTGTAAGATTCTATGGCTAAAGGCCGCATCCGCAGAGGCATAGCTGTCGATTTTGTAGTGGCGTATGAATTAGTTGGGCGAAGACCAAGTGGCAGCTTTGCAGACTTCTTCAAATGGAGCTTGAGTGGCCCATGCTGATGCAGTTGCTGCACTTCTGGTGGAGAGGGCGGTGATGCTCCTTGCAACTGGTAAGGCAGCTGGTTCGTATACCTTGGCAATAGTGCTCCTTATCCATCTCCTCAAGATGGTGGAAGAGACCTTATGCCTAAGGATCTGGGATGGTAGGCAACAAACAGGGCCTTGGATTGATAAATGATAGGATACGTTTGATATAAATGTGTAGAGTCCTGGTGATGTCCAGAGTATGCCATTTTTGGCTTAAGTGATGGCCTGATCTGGTACAGAAGGAAGACAGTGTGATGTCCTGTGATCTGTGGAATAGAGAGCTGACCTTCGGAATGAAAGTAGGATCCAGTTTGAGGGTTACTTGGTCCTGATGAAAGTGGCACAAGTCCTGTCTTACGGATAAGGCTGCCAACTCGGAAATATGCCGGGTTGATGTACAGTGGTGGAGTACGTCTATCTAAGAATGTCTCTACTTACAAATTTTTCTAGATAGGAACCAGGTGTTCAAATTTTTTTACCTCTTCTCAAGAACCATTTTCCACTTACAAACCCGAGCCTCCGAAACTGTAACCAGAAAAGGCAGGGAGAAACCTCCGTGGGGCGTCTCTAGCAATCTCCTGTGGGGAAACAGGGCCGGAAAAGGCAGAGAGAATCCTCCACGGGGCCTCTCTAGGAATCTCCTGGGAGGAAACAAGGTGAGGAGAAGCCTCCACGGAGGCCTCTCTAGGAATCTCTTGGGAGGAAATAGGGCCTCCACCCTCCCTGTGGTTTCCCCAATCGCACACATTATTTGCTTTCACATTGATTCCTATGAGAAAAATTGCTTCTTCTTACAAACTTTTCTACTTAAGAACCTGGACACGGAACAAATTCAGTTCGTAAGTAGAGGTACCACTATAATTGCCACGAGGAAGGCCAGGTGTTGGAGGGATGCTGTGGCCAGCAGTTCATAGGAAGGACCTGTGAGAGACAGTAGGACCCAAGGTAAGTCCCATGTGGGGTATCGATGAATGGTGGGGGGGCTCAATTGGGCAATTCCCTTAATGAGTTATTGTATTTCAGGGAAACTGCGAAGAGGAATTTGTCTGGCCCCTGTGGTACTGAAGACAGAGCCGCTACTTGCCTGCGAATGGTGTTGACTGACAGACCCTGGTGGAAGCTCTTGATTAGTAAAGAGACTATTCTGTGAAGGGGAATGGAGAGTGGGGAGATGTCCTCTTCGGAACACCATCCACAAAATTTGGACCATGTCTGATTGTAAATCTGGTTCGTAGATGGCCTTCTGCCTTTGCATGACAAGGATGGCATCGGGGTGATGTCCCTGAAGTTCTAAGTCCTGCCTGAAAACCTCCAGGCGGTCAAGTGGAAGCAAGCCGGTGTCAGGACAAAAGCCATCATTTGGAGTAAGAGGCTTTGGCCTACCACAGCAACACAGCATAAGGGAAAGAGGAGGGGTAGGAGAGAAATTAATAGCCACAACAAATTCCTTTCCCAGAGTCCACGGTCATCTTTTGTTCTGCGTCAACTGTACAAAAGAGGAAATCGATGAATCCCTGCACCGGACTGGTCTACATGATTGCACTGGTGGGTGTGGGGATGTGAGATGAACCAGAGGGAGGGTGCAAGCCCTGTTTCCTCCCAAGAGATTCCCAGAGAGGCCCCATGGAGGCTTCTCCCCACCTTTTCTGGCCTTACTTCCTCCCAGGAGATTCCTAGAGAGGCCTCACAGAGGCTTTTCCCCACCTTTTCCGTCCCTGTTTCCTCCCAGGAGATTCCTAAGAGGCCTCACAGAGGCTTCCCCCTGCCTTTTCCGGTTATAGTTTTGGAGGCTCGGGTTTGTAAGTGGAAAATAGTTCTTGAGAAGAGACAAAAAATCTTGAACACCTGGTTCTTACCTAGAAAAGTTTGTAAATAGAGGCGGTCCTGGGTAGAGGTACCACTGTACTTCAAGTCTATTAATACTCTGGCATCTAATATGAGATTAGGCATTGATTTCTTACCTGAACGCCTCTTCTCGTACGCTGAGCAGGTACAGCAGTCACGTGGGTTGATCGCTGTCAAATCCACATAGGATTGAGACTTGTCTTTAAAAAGATCGCTGGATCCGCCCCTTCCCCAGAATTCGCGAATCCATAGACTTAGGCTCGAAAAGTGGTGGCTCAAATGGTGCTCTACTCTCGTAGTTAAGAAAAGAAGGAGAAAGATACAACCATAGTCAAAAAGACATAGGGAGGGAAGTGACTGCTGTACCTGCTCAGTGCACGAGAAGAGGCATTCAGATAAGCAATCAATGCCTATTCTCCGTTCTGAAGGAGTGGGTCCAGCAGTCACATGGGACATACCCAATAGATGAGTCCCTAGGGAGGGATTAGTTGGCTATCATGAGAGATAACGGTTTGGAGAACACTTCTGCCTAAGGCAGCATCCACTGAAGCGTAAGAGTCAATTTTGTAGTGCCTTATGAAGGAGTTAGGAGAGGCCCAAGTGGCCGCCTTGCAGACCTCTTCCAAAGGGGCTTGAATAGCCCAAGCTGCTGTTGTGACTGCACTTCTTGTGGAATGTTCCATGATTCCTCTTGGAACATTGAGGGATGCTGAGTCGTAAGCTTTGGAGATTGTCCCCTAGATCCAACGGCCTATATAGTTGACGAGACCTTGGCCCCCAGAGATCTGGGGTGGAAGGCTACGAATAAGGCTTCTGACCTACGAAAGGTCCTGGTTCATTATATATAGATCCACAGAGCTCTAGTGAGATCCAAGGTGTGCCATCTAATGGAGAGAGGGTGATTTTGGTTGGAGCAGAAGGAAAGCCATACAATGTCCTGGGATCTGTGGAACATGGAACTGACCTTTGGCAGAAAAGTTGGGTCCAATCGAAGGACTACTTTGTCCGGATGAAACTGGCATAAGTCTTGACAAATGGAGAGAGCCACTAGTTCAGAGATACATCTGGCAGAAGTGATTGCCACCAGAAATGCTACCTTGTAGGACAGGTGTCTGAAGGAAGTAGAGCTTAACGGTTCATATGGAGCTTGAGTAAGAGAATGCAGCACTCGAGGTAAGTCCCAGGATGGATATCTGTGGACAGTGGGAGGCCTGAGGTTTGAGATGCCTCTTAACAACTCTTGTATTTCAGGGAAACTATATAGCAGTTGTCTGAGGGATCCTGCCAGGACTGAGGATAAGGCTGCTAGGTGCCGCTGAATGGTGTTGGCGGAGAGACCTAGATGAAAGCATTTCATGAGGAAGGGCACGATCCTGTGAATGGGAATACACAAGGGAGAGAGGCCTTCCTGCGTACACCACTGGTGGAATTTAGACCAGGTATGGTCGTAGACCCTGTTGGTAGATACTCTTCTACATTTTAGGATCACTTCCATGGTGTCTGGATCATAACCTTGAAGGTCTAAGTCACACCGGATAACAGCCAAGCGGTGAGGTGGAACTACTCCAGTTCTGGATGGTGAGAGACCCCCTGCTGCAACATATCCCCCAAAATGGGGAGTCGCCAGGGGTCCTGGACAGATAGCCGTTGAAGGTCTGTGCACCAGGGATGGCAAGGCCAGTGAGGGGCTATCACTATCATCTGGGCCTCCTCGAGGATACTCTTGTGGATTAAGTCTGGCAGGATTGAAATTGGGGGGAAAGCATATAGTAGACCCCGAGGCCAAGGAATTCTGAGTGCGTTGGCTGCTTCTGCTCCTGGGGACGGGACCCTGGAATAGAACCGAGGGAGCTGAGCGTTGGTCACGGTCACAAACAGATCTCGCAATGGGTGACTGAATTTGAGGCAGATCTGTTGGAAAAGGTCCAGATGGAGGATCCACTCTCCAGGGTCCAGAGTTGACCAGGAGAGACAGTCCGCCTGATCATTGAGAACTCCCAATATGTGGTCGGCCGATAGACTGCAGATGTCTCTCCACCCAAAGACCCAGTTTCAGTGCTTCTTGCATCAGGGCCTTGGACTGGGGACGGGAACTTGGAATAGAACCGAGGGAGCTGAGCACTGGTCACAGTCACAAACAGGTCTCGTGACGGGTGACCAAATTTGAGGTAGATCTGTTGGAAAAGGTCCAGATGGAGGCTCCAATCTCCTAGGTCCAGAGTTGACCAGGAGAGCCAGTCCGCCTGAACATTGAGAACTCCCGATATGTGGTCGGCCGATAGAGACTGCAGATGTCTCTTCACCCAAAGACCCAGTTTCAGTGCTTCCTGCACCAGGGCCTTGGACCAGGTACCTCCTTGCGTGCAGATGTGGCTCTTCGAGGCCATATTGTCTATTAGGATCAGGACATGTTGATAGAGGATGTGTGGTTTGAACCTCTTGAGGGCTAGCGACATTGCTTTCAGTTCTAGCCAATTGATTGGTTTGGTTGACTCCTCCGTTGACCACTCGCCTTGGGCTATCAGGCCCAGCAGACTGGCATCCATGGTGATGGTAAACTGATCTGGAATAGGGATCCTTTGTCCAGAGCAGAGGAGGTCCACCATGAAAGGGATTTCAGAACGACGGGAAGAACGAGAATGGAGCGTGCCGAGTTGCTGCTTCCTGATCCCTGGAATGGCAACAAGAGCCATTGGAGTTCCCTGGCATGAAGACGGGACCATGGAATGATGCCAATACAGGACACCATCTTTCCCAGTAGGGAAGACAAGGAGGCAATGGAGGCCTTTCTTTGGGATCTAATTTGTGAGATAAGCTCTTTGATGCTGATCTTCCTCTCAGTAGAAAGGAAGACCTGAGATAGGCGGGAATCTATGACTGCCCCCAGGTGTTGAAGAGAAGTGGAAGGATGGAGCTGACTTTTTTTGATATTGATGGAGAAACCATGGTCCTATAGGATAGACATGGATAACTGAAGGTCTGCACGGATGCCCTCTTTGGAGGAACCATGAATTAAAATGTTATCTAAATAACACAAAATATGAATGGGGGTAGCCTGGATGTGAGCCGTCAAGGTGCCCATGAGCTTAGTAAAGACTCAAGGGGCCGAGGACAGGCCGAAAGGAATGGCCCTGTACTGACAGTGTTTGCCCTGGAAGGCAAAGCGGAGGAATTGTCTGTGGCCCTTTAAAATGGGAATGTGGAGATAAGCCTCCGTAAGGTCTAAGGAAGACATGAAGTCCCCCGGGTGAATGGATGCCAGGATAGAGATAAGGAATGCATCTTCAAATTTCTGTATTTTATATACTGGTTTAATCTTTTAAGATCCAAGATGGCTCTCCATCCTCTGGAGGTCTTAGGGACCATGAAGAGGATGGAGTAGAAGCCAAGGCCCCTCTGGATAGCCCTAATGGTAAACAGATGTTGGATCACCTCCTCCATGTGGAGACGGGAGGAATGGGATCTAGGAGATGGGCAAGAGATGAAATGTTTGGGGGGGATGGAGATAAACTCCAATTGGAGCCCCCATTCAACTGTGGAAATAACCCAGGGGTCCTTACAGGAACTGTGCCAGCTGGAAGCAAACCAGGTCAAGCCCCCCCCCCCCAATGGGAATAGACTGGTCATTACCACCTGGACATTTTTGAGGCTTTCGAGGAGGAATAGCGAGACCCTCTGCCCCTGGGGTTCCTATCTGATTGTGAGCAAAAGCAGGAATTATACTGATCTGAGTTCCTTTGAAACGTGAACCCTTGATCTTGTTGGCAATTGGACCGCCAAAAGGGCTGAAGCGTTTTAGTAGCCTTCTTGGTAGTAGGACGCAGGACTTTCTTCTTATCAGTGGTTTCTGTAAGTAGAGGACCAAGTAAATCATCAAATAATAGCTTATGATTTAGAGGACACAAGGAGAGTTGCCACTTCTGTCTCACTTCCGCTTGCTAGGGAGGGAGCTAGAGAAGCCTCCTGGCTACTGTTGAGGCAGCCACCGATTTAACCGCAAATCTAGAGGATTGCAGTGTGGTGTCCACCACGTACTGTGCTGCTGCAAAGATCTTGTTGAGGTCCTGTTGGCCCCTCAAGCCATCGGGAGGAATATGCTGTTGAACTTGTTGTAACCATAGAAGCATGGTTCTAGTGAAAAATGATGCTGCCGCTGCGCATTTAATAGCCCAGGTGTCAGCAAAGAAACATTTCTTGAGCATTTGCTCCAGACGTTTGTCTTCCGGCTTTAAGACTTTTTCTGCCTCGCCAGGCATGGCCGCTGCAGAATGCAGAGTCTTTACCAGTTTGTCTGCTTTGGGAAAGAGAAGAAGATCCTCATAAGATGGTGAGACTTTATACAGTTTCTTGTCTTTGGAGGAGGAATTGGAGCCCAAGGCTGGGTGATCCCACTGTTTCAATAAAGCGTCCTTGAATAGTTTAGGTATGGGGATGACCTTAGTATCTTTCTGCTCCTCCATGAAGAAAGGGAGATTTTCTTCCTGTGGAGTTGCAGAGGCTGGTGCAGGTTTGTCCTGACCTGAAAGACCTGTGGCTGCCCTAGCTTTGAGCAGGAGAGACTTAAACAACTGAAAGGGAAAAATAGTAGATGGGGGAGTCTTGATTTGAGATTCTTCATCCTTAGAGAGGCCTTGGAATGGGTCATTCCTGTCTTCAGGATCTTCATCATCCTCGTTTTCCTCCTGAGAGGATTCAGAGTCTGGTTCTTGTGGAACTCTGTAGGTTGAGAAAGAACTCATAGGTCTGATACGAGAGTGAATACGAGGATGAGGAGGCACATTGATGGCCTTGAATTTGGCATCAATGGCTTGAGATAAGGGAGAAAACAGATTGCAGTTCAAGAGGAAGGTTAGTAATAAATGCAGATAAATCAGGGGAAGCCCTGTGGGCCCTAGCAGGTTCAGGGTCTAAGGGGCCCTGATTCAAAAGGTCTGGTTCCTCTGGACCTAAGCCCCATAAGTTAGGCTGGGGTCTATTTAGGTTTGGCTCATCCAGAGACAAGACAGGTACACCTTGAAGGAGCAGATCAGAGGATTCTGGGGGTTCAGGTGAGCTAACGTGCACTTGGGCCTGCACTCTTAAGTGTTTAGCTGATTGTTCATGGATTTTGGAGGGCTTTATCCCTTCTCTTTTCAGCTCTGGTGGGCCTAGCCACTGGGGGAAGATGCAAGAGAGGAGGACGAGGCCTGAGGAATGGTTACAATTTCATCTCCAGTAGGCCTAAGGTCCTGAGTAATTCTGGAAGAAGTGCCTCTCTTGGGAATAGAAGAAGCCATGGCCTGAACAAATTACAGGGACAAGCCAAAATTGGGAGAAGTAATAGTATAAGACAAATTAATTCCCAAGAGGAAGGGGCCCAAGCTCCTAGGCCCAGGAGCGTCTGCCACTCAAAGACCATCTGGATCAATCCAGAATTCATGCCATTGAGTCCAGATAGGCTAGGCCTCACTAATTACGTAACCAAGGCACACTGGTTGAGAGGCCTATTACTGGAGTAAAAGCCTGAGACTCTCACAGCCTACTCTGGGCCATGTGATGGACTTATGGCACCAAACGGCCTGTGCTTGGGTGGGCTGCTGGTGCCTGTATTACTGGGCACTGACGGCCTTCGCACCAAGAAAAACTCACTAAAGAGTCAGACTAAGTCCAGGGGATACAACAAGTTCCCTTGTAAAACATCCCACTCCGCAGGAGGTAACAGAAAGAAACACAAGCCAAATGGTAATAAAAACCTCCCAGTCGGGCAGATTTAGAAGTAGTAAAATAAACACAGCCGGCAGCAGTGAAACAGAGCAATTGCGCAATTAGCGATACAGCCTCGCAGCGACTTCTCCGTTTGGAGCTGAGCCCAGGAGGGCTGGCTTGAAGGCTAAATCCTTTCATTTGCTGATAAGAATGAAAAGGGCTGATTACTTATCTTTTCGGTTTGATTTTTAGGTGGGAGAAGTGGAAGGGAAGGTGTCTGGAGAGGAGCTGAGCCACCACGTGTCCTGCTGGTAGGAGGACCGAGCAAATTCTGGGGAAGGGGCGGATCCAGCAATCTTTTTAAAGACAAGGCTCGGTCCTATGTGGATTGGAGAGCGAGCAACCCACGTGACTGCTGGACGCGCTCCTTCAATACGGAGAACAATTACTTCTTCCTATGAAACAATTATTTTGATGTAATCAAGATTTACTTTCAACTTTCTTTATTTTTCCTCTGCTAGTTTGGTCTATTAAGAGACGCGCATCTTCCATTTTCTATTGCCTACTAAAGTGAACAATTATTGTGAAATTCAGAAGTGCACAATGACAGAGGAACATTCACTGAGGAGGTTAATTCCACCAGTACCCTGTAAACCATTTACAGTTAAATATGGAATTAGCTTACAATGCCAGTTAACCTCCTGCTAAAGCAGCAACCTTCTGGCTAGAGTACCAGCTCCATTAATGGCCTATAAATATCATGTATAAGTTCTAAATGTACACTGCAATTTTCATCCCGAATTAGAAGCAGTGATAGCATTTACTTGCTTATGTAATATGGAAGCAGGCCAAATGCACCCATCATGTATCTGGGTGAAATATAAAATTAATTCTCCTTCAAGATATTCTCTGACAGGCAAAGTCTCTGCATCATTTTTTGGTGGACAGGTTAACCGGACATCTATGCAAGAGAAGAGACTGAGAAAGAGAGCACCACCAGGGTGGTTTGTTATGATTGGTTAGATTGCACCAAAACAGAAACATCTACCGCTGGTATATATTTTGGAAATATAACCCAACCACTCCATAGCTGCCTGTAGGAAATTAGCATCATAACTGTTGTGTTTGGCTCTGGGCCAGCTCCTGCAAAGGGGAATTTGGATGTTGGTTTAGGAGAGTCCTCAGGTTCCCAGAGACTTGTCTAACTGCCATCAGCTTCTGACAGTGAGGATTCCTTGCCAAGGTCAGAGGCTGGGGAAGAAGAATCAGATAGAGAGATAGATGCAGCCAGCCCATTAGTTAATGACCCCATTAGTGGGTCATCAGACTTGAGGGAGGTGGATCGGTAGATATTTTTATTTAATTTAATAAATTTATTGTCAATGTCAAAACAACAAATTGTCATTGGCAACGAAAGTCGCATGACACCCAGATACCAGTCCCACGATACATAAAATCAGAATAGGTAAATTTAAAAATAGAATAAATAATAGAATAAAAAATAGAATAAAATGTCCCACCCACTACAAATTCCCCACCCTGAACCACTCAACCATCCACATGACAAACCAAGTAATATTGCCCAACAGTTCATCGATGGTGACCCTTTAGTTCGTTGTTAAGTGCGAGTATAGCTCTGGGATAAAAACTATTCAGGAAACGTGTGGTCCGAGTTCTAGTTGTTCTGTATCTTCTGCCAGAAGGCAACAGTTCAAAAAGATTGTAAGCAGGATGAGAAGAGTCTTTGAGAATGGTATGCACCTTCCTAGAACAGCGAGATGTGAAGATGTCATCCAGGGCGGGTAGCTGGAGCCCAGTGATGTTCTGGGCAGTTTTAATAATTCTCTGTAGAGCTTTTTTGTTCACTACAGAGCTGCTCTCATACCAAGCTAGAATGCCGTATGTCAGGACACTCTAAATGGTGCTGCGATAGTAGGACAACAGTAGATGCTGAGATAAATTTATCTTCCTGAGCATTCTCAGGAAGTACAGCCTCTTTTGTGCCTTCTTCACAAGCATATTAGCATTCATAGTCCATGAGAGGTCCTCTGAGATATAAGTGCCCAGAAATTTGAAACTACCAACCCTCTCCACCTCCTCGCCATTTATGCGCAATGGTGAGTATACATCTTTCTTCCTCCTAAAGTCAATTATCAGTTCTTTAGTTTTTTGGTGTTAAGTGTAAGATTGTTTTCTTTACACCATAATGTCAGCCCTTGTACTTCATTTCTATAAGCAGACTCATTGTTCTTATTAATGAGCTCCACCACTGTCGTATGGACAGATAGATGCCAGAATGCGCAGGCTCATGGCTAGAAGGGACCAACTGTGCAGGTATCATTGGAGATAAGGGAGAACACCTATGGCTGAGGCAATTAGGTTAATGGGATTGCTGATAAATTACCAGTGTTGCAGAGAGCGCATGTGGGAGTTTATCCATTTGGAGAAGGATACGTCGTGGTTGCTTTGTTCCTGGACTTTCACAGACTATTTGGGATTTCACAGTTAAGTAAATCTTGTGAACTCACTCGAAGAGGTTTGGTGGCGCTCTCACAGCTGCTCTTATCTGCTCTGTTTGATTTTGTCTCTCACAGCTTTCAAGGACTGTTATCTCTGGGGTGAGCTAATTTGCTCAGTTTAAAGTGCGTGTGCACAGCTTTATTTTGGATAAACTGTGTTTCTGTTTACTTTATAACAGCATGTGTGTTTGAATTTACATTTCTGACTTAATTGGGGCTCGCAACATGAAGCCCGGCATAACAATAACGATTAACTGTTCTTGATATGCCTCATTTTAGGGGAATCATTGTCAAGGAAAAGTAGCTGAATCTAGGCATTGGGGTGTGGCCAAAGGAATGTTTAAGAGTCTGAACCCCACATAGAATTTTAACTTTAACTTTCAATAATTTTCAGAATCAGTTTGGCATAACGACTAAGGCACCAGGCTAGAAACCAGTAGACTGTGAATTCTAGTTCATCTTAAACTATAGGAGAAGAGTGGGCAGAGCTGGGGAAAGTGGAGTTAAACCCATTATCAGCTTAGAATTGTTGTATTCCCTAAACTGCTCCAACACCAATCCCTCCTGAATTCTGTTGATAAGTCTGGCACCAATTTAGTGTTGAACCTTGGTTGACTAGATTCATGTACAGGGTTGAATAAATCTTTTTTGCTGTAATCTAACAGATAGTCCTGATTCTTTGAACCTGATGTAAGAACAAAGCCACCTTGGTGACTTTGGGCTAACATATTTTTCAGAGTATGAGACGCACCCTTTTCCTCCCTAAAAGAGGCTGAAAATTTGAGTGCATCTTATACTCTGAATGCAGCTTTATTTTTTGAAGCTTTTTTTTTCAGCCCCAACTAGTTGTCAACGATCTTCCCAGCTCTTAACGGCTTGCAAGCTCTTTCATTGTTACTCCCTCTGAATAAGGTTTTTTAAAGTCCTAACCAGGAGATAAAATAATGTGCTGAAGCTGACCAGATTAACGACGCTAGCCAGATGAAAACCTGATTGGCAGATTTTTTCCCCCTCCTATTTTCCTCCCAAAAAACTAAGGTGTGTCTTATACTCCAGTGCATCTTATCCTCCAAAAAATACAGTATTTCCTTCTTTCAGTCCTAAGGAAGAAGTCAAAGACAAACAACTTCTGAAAAGTATTGCAAGAAAACTGCAGAGGCTTGTCCATATAGTTACCAGGAGTCAAGACTGACTTGGAAACACCACCACCCTTTAAAAATGTAGTTATCAGTACAATATTTGCCACCACAAAATAATTAATGAACAGCAATGTTTTCTTCCCTGTGCTCTGATCCAAAGTTGGGGTTCAGCATACTCCCATAACTTCCTAGTTTATGGCTGAGCCCTTAGGGCAGTGATAGTGAACCTATGGCACGGGTACCACAGGTGGCACATGGAGCTATATCTGCTGGCACGCAAGCTGTTGCCCTAGCTCAGCTCCAACGTGCATGTGTGTGCTGGCCAGCTAGCTGATTTTTAATTTGAACAGAGGCTCTAGGAGGGCATTTTTGGCTTCCAGAAAGCGTCTGGGGGGATGGGGGAGGGCATTTTTACCATCCTCTGGCTCCTGGGAAGCCATTGGAGCCTTGGGAGGGTGAAACATGAGCCTACTGGGCCCACCAGAAGTTGGGAAATAGGCCATTTCAGGCCACCAGAGGACCTCTGCAGGGCAAGGGAAGCTGTTTTTGCCCTCCACGGGCATTGTATTATGGGTGTGGGCACTCACGCATGCACAATAGCACACACCCACACTCTTTTGGCACCCGAGGAAAAAAAGGTTCGCCATCACTGCCTTACGGCAATGTTTCTCAACCTTTGCAATTTTAAGATTATCTGGACTTCAATGTTGTCCAGAAATACTGCCTTAGGGTCTAATATCAATTTATTATTCATTGGTAGATTTAGACATCAGGATTTTTTTTTTTGCTTTATAAATGGTTTTTCAATTTTCTCTCTCACCTATTTGCTTCTTTCCCTACATGAAATGAAGCTCTGCTTGCCAATTCTCCTACTTTCCCCTCTATTTAATAATGATAAGAATGAGAGATTCTAAAAAATTAGAAGCTGTCCTTGCTATAGGAACAGACATGGAGAGTAGTAAAGATCAGAAACATTATTAAAAGAACAACTTATTACTAATGGTCTACCTGACAAGTATTGAAGACTTACAATGAGAAGATCTAGCAAGCACTGAATCTTTAAAGGCTCATAAATTCTTAAAATATATCCAGTTACCCAGAATACTCTGTTTCTTGAGGGTTAAAATAGTTTAGAAAGTATTAATCAATGCAATTGTTTTAAGTATTAAACCAAAAAGCATGCATTAAAATTGTATTTTAACAAAGGAAAAAACATTAAAATAAACTTGAATCAGGGCTGAAACCAACATATTTTCACAGAAAATGGAATGCCATTCAGAATGTAGGCAACTGTTCTCTTTTAATTTTAGCAGTGACAGATTGAAAAACATTTGCTGAATGGTTAATTGAATCTAGGAGGAAGGGCCCCTTAAAAGGAAGTCTTTGGATTATCTCAGTGTTTCTCACACTTGGCAGCTTTTTAAGAGAGATGGACTTCAACCCCCAGAATTCCTCAGCCAGCACATGCAGCCTTACCAGCTGCATTATAGTTACATTCTACTTAAGGCAAGAAAATAAAATGGATCAAAAGCCCAATCTTGGAGGGGAGGAGAAGGATACATAGAAGAACATAGAAAAAGAAATGTACAGACTGAAACTGCATCTAGAAACAGGAGAGAGACTATCCAGAGATTTTATGGATGCATCTATATAATTTCCTTATTAGTACAGTAATAGCAATAGCACTTGGACTTACCGTGTTTCCCCAAAAACAAGACAGATCTTATTTTCTTTTGACTCCTGAAATATGGCCTTGGCCTTATTATTGGGGGGGAGGCTTATTATTTTGGGGGTGCAGTAGGTGGCGAGAATGGGACTGGATGTCCTGTCGCCACTGCCCCTCCCCATTCTTTGTGCCAGCTCCCCATTCTTTGTGCCAGCTGGCATCCTGTGCTGCTATGTCAAACCTCATGGCAGTGCTGTCATTAATGCATGTACAGTAAGCCTTGCAGAGTCCTGCTCCGCAAAGCAGTGGCAGTGGCATGACGAGTCTCGCAAAGACTTATTTCTGGCAGGTGGGATATGTTGGGCCACAAGACACATGTCCTACATGTCAATTGTAGTTCCATTGCGTTTCTCGCCGTTGGGTCCAGGAAAGCATGTTGTAAAAGCCTCTTACAATACTAGATAACACAGTATCAACAAAAGACCTTCAAATTTCTAGATTCTATCATATCTCAAGACCTAAAATGGTCACCTAACATCAAAAAGTCATCAAAAAAGCACAGCAAAGAATGTTCTTTCTGCGCCAACTCAGGAAGCTCACACTGCCCCAAGGAGCTGCTGATACAGTTCTACAGAGGAATTATTGAGTCTGTCATTTGCACCTCTATAACTGCCTGGTTTGGTTCTGCAACCCAACAAGACAGACACAGACTTAAGAGGATAATTAGAACTGCAGAAAAAACAATTACAGTGGTACCTCTACTTAAGAACTTAATTCGTTACAGGACCAGGTTCTTAAGTAGAAACGTTCTTAAGTAGAAGCAAATTTTCCCATAGGAATCAATGTAAAAGCAAATAGTGTGTGCAAACCCATTAAGAAAGAAATAAAAGCTTACCCTATCCCAGTGATGGGCAACCTTTTGAGCTTGGTGTGTCAAAATTCGCCAAAAAACCAAGCATAATTCGGGTGGTGTGTCACCTTGAGAAAAAAACACTCTCTCTTCTTTCCTCTCTCCTCTCTCACTCTTTCTTTCTTGCTCTCTCTCACTCTCTCTCTTCCTTCCTATCTTCTCTCTCTTTCTCTCTCCCCCTTCCTTTCTTTCCTTCTCTTCCTTCCACTTTTTTCTCTTTCTCTCTCTCTTTCCCTTCCTTCCCCTCTTTCCCTCTTCCTCTCTTTCTCCCTCTCTCCCTTTATATTTATCTCTTCCTTCCTCTCTTCCTCCCTTTCTCTCTCCCTCTCGTTCACTTTTCTCTCCCTTCCTTCCCTCCCTCCCTTCTTCTTTCCTCTCCTCTTTCCCTCCCTCGCTTTCCCTTCTTTCTCTCCATGTCTCCGGCGGGCAGCCGGCTTTGCTGACCCGCACAAGGCTCAAGCCAGCTGCCCGGGAAAGCCCTGTGCCAGCCAGGAAAGCCAGCTTTCCGGGAAAGCAGCGTGCTTTTCATATGCGCTGCTTTCCTGCTGCAACTCTTTCCTGGGGGGGGGGGGTGCGACCCCCCAAACTGGTCAGATTCAAGAAAAAGCTTATCACGGGGGGCAGGGGGTTGTAAAAATCTAGTTACGAGCCGCCAAAGGAGGAAGCAAACGAGACGTCCACACAGTTCTTTTTTCGGACTCTCTTTTTTGCGAGCCCGGCATGATTTTTTAAATTACAAATTAATAACCCCTCTTGCTCTCCCTCTCTTTTTCTCACTTTCCCTCTCGTTTTCTTTCTCTCTCTCTCTCTTGCTTTCTCTCTCACACTCTTTCTCTCGTTTTCTTTCTCTCACTCTTTCTCTCTCTCGTTCTCTCTCTCTTGCTATCTCTTTCTCTCTCCCCTTGCTCTCTCTTTCTCACTTTCTCTCTATCTTGCTCTGTCGCTCTCACTCTCTTTCGTTCTCCAGAGGCTGGCGAAAGTGATTTTCAGCTCTCCCCATCGCCCTGCCAGCCCGCCCAGAACATTCAAAGTAAGAGCGAAGGTTTTTCTTACTTTGAATGTTCCTGGCGGGCTCGCAGGGCGATGGGGAGAGTGCGTGCCGGGCCGCGCGCCCGACACTGAAAATCGCCTTCGCCGGCCCCCGCTGTGAGAATGCCTGCCGCGCCTCTCTTGCAGCGGAGGAGAAAGAGAGGCGAAGCGGGCGGGCAGGCAGGGGGCAGCGGCGAGTAGCCAGGGGCGCGAGGGGGCTAGAGGCGCGGGGGGCCGGGTTGGTTTGTGCGCGCCCTTGGAAAAGGGTGCGGGGGCAGGCGGCGTTTTGGGGTGCGCTGGCGCAGGCATGCACATGCTACAGCGAACGGTGTGGCACAATGACTGCTGCGAGCGCCAGGGGGGCGGCACACAGTGGCGGGCCAAAACCAGGGCGGGCGCCCCCCCCCCAATTTTCAGTTTGGCCGGGCCCCTGACGCCAGTCCCGGTAGTACCGGCCTATCGACGGCCCTGCTGTACCTGCTTGCAGTCGGTGGGAAATTGGAAAGCGGGGAGATTTGCATCTTGGCCACTCCCTAAAGCTCCCCTTTTCTCGGCGGCCGCGTGTCACCGAAAATGGCTACGCGTGTCAGTGCTGACACGCGTGTCATAGGTTCGCCATCACTCCACTCTTTATATTCGGAGTCACGTAATACACTTCTATTCATGAACCAATTATTAGATTTTTCCTTACCTTTCCAGTATATAACTAAAGGATTATGATCTGCCCAGCTGTTAGTTTCTATCTCAATGTCTCTAATCTTTTCCATTATGTGTGCTGGTGCCCAGGCCATATCTATCCTAGTACAAATTTTATGGGGGTTTGAGTAAAAAGTATATTGTTTGTTTTGTGGGTGGCATTCGCACCATATATCTTTTAGTAGTAGTTCTGTACTTATTTTCCAAAATGTTGTTGGTAAAATTACCTTTTTTCCTTTTCTTTCTTTTTCCCTGTATAATCCATTTGACTATTTGAGATTGCATTAAAACACCTACTATTATCATGTTTTCTATTGATAGCTCAATTATTTTGTTGTGTAATTCCTTATAGAATTGTTTTTGATTATCATTTGGTGCCTATATTGATATAATAACGAGAGGTTTCGATTCTAACTCCAATTGTACAATTAAGATTCTACCTTCACTTTCACTATATATTTGTTTTGACTATTATTTCGTCAATATACATTGCTACAGCTCTTTTTTTTTATTTGCTAAACTGGTATAAAGTTTCCCTAATTTTGGTTTCTTAAGTAATTTTCTATTTGATTTCTTAATACGGACTTCCTGTAGAATATTTATTTGTGCTCTTTGTTTCTTAAGTTTAGTCAATATTTGATTTCTTTTCCTGGGGTTGTTCAGTCCATTTACGTTAACTGAAAAGTTTTTCAAATCATGTGACATTTTTATTTATAGTATTCTTTTATTTCTTTTGGTTCACGCAATCTGCTGTCTAACACCAATTCTTGTTGAATTTGTGGTTGTTTCTTTTTAGCATCTTGTATTTCCTCCCTCTCTTTACCGGTAGCCCCCTTTTCTTCTTCTTTATCTTTAAGTTCTTTCTGTAGTTGGTCTGTTCTATTCAATCCGCTTTGTGCAAAGAAAGCTCTTGTATCTTCCACACACTCTATCTTAATTTTCATTCCTTGCCAAGTCAAAGAAAGTCCTTCTGGTACTGACCATCGGAAAATTATGTATTTTTTAATTAAGACACTTGTAAGGAAATAGTACTCTCTTCTACTTTCTCTTACCCTCTTTGGAACTTGTTTCAGAATTGTAATGTCTTTCCCTTTGTACTTCCAAGTCTGATTTCTCGCCTGTTTTAGGATGTCATCTCTAATTACTCTTCTAGAAAACTTGATGTGAACTTCTCTTGGTAGGTTGTGTCTCCGTGCATAGCCAGTTTGGACTCTGTAAATTTCATCTATCTCTCTTATAAATTCTTGTGGGTCCATTTGTAAAATTTATCCTATTATCTTTGCCATCTTTGCTGATAGATCTTCGTCTTTCTCCTCATTTATGTTTTGAAATCTCAAGCCATGTGATGCGGATTGGATTGATTATTGCTTCGTCAAAGCCTCTATTGATTGCATAAGTATGTTCTTATATTTTTCCACCTTTTGTCCTATATCCTGACCTTTATCTTCCATTGCTTTCATTCTTTTTTCATTTTCTTGTAGATTCTGTTGTATAGCTTTCATATTTCCATCCATCTCCTTCATGCTCCCTTTTACTTCGCCAATTTCAGTTTTGAGATCTCCAATCTCTGTCTTGAGATCAGCTTTCAGATCTCCCATCTCATTTTTCATTTCTTCTTTCATTCCTTCTAAATATTTTTTTCACTTCTTTATTTGTATCCATTTGAGTTTGTGTTTCTGCATAAAGTCTTGAATAACAGCTAAGGTATCTTGGATGGTCTGGAAGTTTGATTCTATTGGAGTTTTCTCCTCTTTTTCTTTAGCTAGCATTGTTATTATTGATCGTTGTTGTAATGGAGATGATGTGGGGGATACCTTTGGAGTAGGAGTTGGAGTTAGAGTTGGAGTGGATGTTTGTTTTCATGTTGTTGTTGTAACAGAAATCACACTTTGAGTCCTAAAAGAACCTTTTATGTCTCAGAGGTTTACAATCTAGTATGCAATACCTTAATTTACTTTCTTTTTCAGTTAATAATATGATTTATATTCTTAAAAAAATACTATAAAATTAAAATAATCAAACCTAGTACTTATGCAATAAAAAGATACCACAATCAAACAGGCAAAACAATCCAGCAAGGAATACCAATATTAATAAACGATAAAAAATTAAAGCGGAAGGGAAGAGAAATAAGAAAAGAGAAGAGTTAATAACAGAAAGGCTATAACAATAATTTTAAAAATACACTCTAAATCAAATATCAAACAATACACTTAACCATGTACTTATTATGTGAATAAAAGAAAAAAAAGGGAAAGAAAAAAGAGAGAGTAAATATGAAATATAGTCTAAAATATGTTATAAATTTGGGGGGTATACCAGATCAAGAGGGGGGAAAGTAATATTCTAGCACATTTTTAATATAAAAAATAAAGAGAAAGGAAATATAGAAGCCAAGATAGAATATGACAAAAGAAGGAGAAAAGAAAAAGGGAATTTAAAAACGCTATATAAAATTATAAAATATGTAAATATGTAAATATAAAGAGCAAAGTTATAGTAAAAACAAAGAAAAAATGTGGATATGTAGATATAAAAATATAAAAAGCTTTAAAAATATATTTATAAAATAGGGAAAAAATAGAAAATGTAGAAAATAGAAAAAAGATTTTCAAGATTTTTTGAGATTCAAACTTTCTTAAAACAATCTTGGATCTTTAATTATTATTTTTTAATTTTATTTTCAAGAAAGATTTATTTTAAAAGTTTATTTAAAATTTTACCAAACTCCTCAGTCCAAATTCCTCAGTCTTCTATTGAACAAAAAAGAAACCCAAAATCCGCAATCAACGAGGGAAAATAAAGGGGAAAATGTAGAAACAAATGTATTGCAAATATAAAAAATAAAGAATGAGAAAAAAGGAAAAGAAAAGCTTTAGTCCATCTCACCAAAATCCTTTTCATGCAAGAAGTTAGAATTCAATCAGGTTAGAAGTTGAAAAGTTAAAATTTAATCCATTGATATATGAGTTCATTGAAAAGGTTTAATCCATACGCCGCAATTCCTTTTAATTTAGTCCACTTGAAGATTTATAGGATCTCAGATAAGTTCATAAAAATTCATTTTATAAAATTTGGGTAATTTATAATTTATATTAGGAGATTTCAGTCCAGAAGTTTGAAAAATCAGAATCCAAAATCTAATATACAATGATTAAAATATAAAAAAGTCTCTTTTTTAAAAAAAATCTAGACAGTTAAACAAAGAGAAGTAGATCTGGCCGTATCTTACTTTTGCGGAAGGATTTAACTCTGAAGAATAAACTTTTTCTCTGTTCGCCTTTTAAGCTCAGGTTCTTCACTTTTTAGGTATTAGGTTCCAAAATTTTACCTCGTTTGTGCTTATATCTTTCTTCTTTCTGTTGATCTTCTTATTGTAGATTTCTATTTCGATTCTTTTGCTTCCTCTGTGAACGGATCGCTATGGCCATGTCCTGGCCGATGCTAGGGTGCGGTTCTTCATGTTGCAGCCATGGGGCTTTCCTTACCCTTCGGGGCAGTGGCGTTCTGCCTCTAGGGATCCAGGAGACCCCCTGTTCTATGCTGAGCCCTCCGGGCTCAAACAAAGCGCAAATCGCACCCTGCAACAAGGAAAAGAGAAGAACAGAGATGGAGCGATGTCTCTGTCCTCCCAGCGCGATCCGAGCATCACCCAGAATTCGAATTCGATTTTTTCTTTAAAACAAATAAAAACAATGATACAACCCCACAAAACCTTTGGGATACAACAAAGGCATATATATGGGGGTAACAATTTCATACATGGCAAAAAAGAATAAAGAGAAGAAGATGCAATATCAAAAATTAGAGGATGAATTTAAAAAATTAGAACTAGGAATGCAACAAAATGAACATGATGATAAAATTAAAAACCAGAGAGATTTATTAAAGCATAAAATAAGGTTGATAGAACAAGAAAAAATAGTAGAAAAAAATAAAAAGAGCAAAACAAGAATATTTTGAACGGGGGGTTTGCGCATGCGTCGGTGAGTGTAGACGCTCTGCTGAACGCTCAAATGAGAAAGTAAACATTGGATTTTAAGCCCTGTCAAACCTCCCGAAGTCTCAAATAAATTGGACTAAGTAAAAAAACTATAAATTTGGAACCCGGAAATACCTTGGGCTTATCGAAGGAGAGAGAAACAACTTGAAAACAGCCTGCTTTCCACTCGGAACTGTGAGTAAACAATAAGTTAAGAGGAAGAAATGGCGGAGGTAGTCGGATCAGAACTCACAGAGAGAACGGATGCCTTGGTGAAAACTTTTGTTGTGATCGGTCAGCAATTAAAAGAAATGCAAGACGTGGTTACTAAGACCGCAACTGAATTGCAAACAGTGAAAATAGAACAACAAGCCCAGGGGGCTAGGGTTTCAAAATTAGAAGAAGAAAGGGAACAGGACCGTCAGCGTATAAGTATGCTGGAGGACAGATTAAGAAGAGCGAATTTACGCCTGAGGGGTTTTAAAGCAGATTTTGCAGATAGTAGAAACATGATCCAAAATATTCAGCAATGGTTTAGGGAGAATAAAATTGAACTGTTGGATCATGAAATAAAACGAGCACACTGGGTTTTTGGAGCAAGAAGAGATGCAAACCAACGAGACATCGTAATTAAATTCCTCTCAGAAAGAACGGCCGAAACAGTTTACAAAGAACTAAGAAAAATCAGTAACCTTACTTTTAAAGGAGCCTCGATTCGGGTTTTAAAAGATTTGTCGGTATCAACCCTGCAAGCAAGAAGTCAAATGCGTTTGATAACAGAAGCTTTGTTTAAAGGAAATGTGCGTTTCAGCTGGCAGTATACGGCTATTGTTGTGGTGTTTCAGGAGGGGAGAATGTATCGAGCCAAGTCATTAGAAGAAGGAAAGGAGATGCTGGCGAAACTTGGTCTGAGTGTGGATTTAAAGCAAAGGCAACAAAAGCAACAGAGGCGATGGAAGAGGGGGGTGCAAAAGGAGGAGAAGGGGGTAAAGATCTCATGGAACTTTTGCAATAAATGTTCAACATTAAGGAGTATGAACTGAAAAAGCAAGCTCTTTTGGAGAAGGAGAAACAAGCCCTGGAATCTTCTAAGATGGAGGCAAGAGTCACGAGGCAGAAGAAGAAATGAAATGTCTGTAAAAAAAATTATTTTTTGCTCTTAACTGTTTTAACTGTTTAACAGTTTTATATAAAGGTTTTATATATTTTATATATTAAGAAAAAAAAGATAAGGTAGGGTCTGTTTCAATTTAATACTTGTTTCAACTTTAATTAAATTGAGGGAGACTTGGGGAGGGGAATGTGGGGTTTTATTTCCATTTTTAAGAAGGGGTGTTTGGGGGGGAGCATTAGCTTTGGTGGAACCATGACCCCTATGGTGCCTAACCAAAGCAGCGGAGGTTGTTTCCACTTTTCTCTCATCGTGAGAGAAATTAGGGGGGAGGCACCTGGGTGGGAAGATTCTTTTATAAAAATGAAAAAACTAACAGAATTCTGGGTTGCAGAAGGGAAATATGTTAAATGGAAATATTATGGGTAATTGAACAATTATGACATTAAATATAAATGGTCTTGCATCGCCTTTGAAAAGGTATAGATTAATGAAATTGGTGAAGGAAAACTATGTGGATTTTTTATTTCTTACTGAAACCCACAAGGGAAAGAAAAAGACTGATAAATTGATTGAGAGTAAGGATTTTTGTATTTTTGAGTCTAGAGGGAAAACTAACAGTAGGGGGGTTGCCATTTTAATAAATCAAAGAAATGCATTTCAGGTGATACAAATAAAAGGGGACAAAGAAGGAAGACTATTATTTGTAAAAGGGAAAATTAATCAAAAGATGATAACATTAGCAGTAATATACGCTCCAAATGTAAATGCTAAACAATTTATTATGAATGCAAAACGTAAACTGGATTTATTTTCAGAGGGGACGGTGATATTTGCTGGGGATTTTAATGTAGAAATAACAGCTAATAACAAAGAAAAGAAACAATTAAATTTGAATAAGTTAAATATGATAGACTATGCTGATAATATGATATGCTGATAATTTAAACAGAGGAACATACTATTCAGGAAGATATAATAAGTTTAGTTGTATTGACTATACAGTGGTCCCTCGATTTACGCGTTCTCGATTAGCGCGAAATGCTGCAACGCGGTTTTTCAAAAAATATTAATTAAAAAATAAGTCCGCGTTTTTTTCCCTACACCGCGGTTTTTCCCGCCCGATGACGGGGAGGACTATTATATACAAAGTTATTATATAATTCTTGTTCCCACAATTGTTTTCCATCCTTGATATCATATATTGTTGTTCTTCATGGCGGCCGCCGCCGGCGCCCGGCCGGGATTGCCAACCTTTCCGCCGCTGCCTCTCTTAAGCTCGCCTGGGGGCGGTTGGGGGGTCGGGCCCCGCGTCTCCTGGAGGGTGGCGGCGCAGCAGCCTGCCTCCCCCGCGCTTTACTGCGGCCGCATCGGGGCGGCGACCTGAGGGGGCACCGCGAGCGGGTCGTGGAGCGGCGGCAGCAACTCCTGAAGGGGGCTCCCGCGCGAGCCAGCCGGGAAATCCTCGCGCCTTCCGCCCGCTCTCCCGACAGGCACTAAACTTCCAACTTCTCCCCGGCGCCGGCCGTGCAATCCAACATGGCAGGGAGCGGAGGCGCGGGCGAGACCAAACGCCGCGGAAAGCAGAGGGGAGGACGCGGGGTCGAGGCGCCTCGGGCCGGCCAGCCCGCGTCGCCGCTTCTTGGCCCAGCACTCCTCGGGTTGGACTCTCTTTCAGCCGCCGCCGGTCCGGAGAGAGTGAGAAAGATTCTCTCTCTCTTCCAAAGGCAAAGAAAGGCCATTCTGATGGCAGTTCTCCTCCCAATTTTCCTTTGGTTCTGCTGTACTGCCACCATCCACATCCTCCAGTTTGTTGTTCTCATGGCGCTCTGGCAATTCTCCATTCCTTTCGTCCTTCAGAGCTTTTAAGAATGACGGTGAGCGGGGCGAATCGGGCGGGCGGGGGGTAGCGGCAAGGAGCCCGGAAAAATCACCATTGCATTGCCAGCCTCCGAATTTGCGTCGCTCCACCTTCTGCGCATGTGCGGCCAGGGCGCGCATGCGCAGAAGGTGTTTTTACTTCCGCATCCAGTATAACGCGGAAATCGGTTAGCGCGGGAGGTCTTGGAACGTAACCCCCGCGCTAACCGAGGGATCACTGTATATTTATGAACAAAACAGGAAACATTCAAATTAAAAAAGCAGAAATTAAAGTACAGTAATTGGATATCTGACCATGCACACATAACGGCAGTTATAAAAATAGACCCCATTGGTAAACAAAGAATTTGGAGATACAACACAATTGTCTCAGCAAGTGAACAAAATAGAAAAAAAATTCAGAGAGATATTCAGGAATTTTATGAAATAAATCAAAATGACGGAATGAAGCAATCAGTTATCTGGGACACGAAGAAAGCAGTTATTAGGGGTAATTTAATTAGCATGGAGTCTTATATTAGAAAAAGTTGGGGGATGGAAAGGGAAAAAAGAATAAGGGAAATAGAATTAATAAGAGAAAATTTGAGAATAACTTAAAATAAGGAATAGAATGACCTGTTAAAACTTAAACAAAGACAATTAAAGGATATAGAGGAAGAAAACTGGAATAATATGAGAGCGGCAGTGAAACAGAGAATAGAAATATGGGGGGAGGGGAAATCAGCCTTACAAATGGCGAACTATCTTAAAAAAAGAAAAGAAAAATTAATAATAAATGGTCTGAAAGATAAAAATGGAGTAATATGGTATTAGAGAATTAGAAAATGTAATGAGGGAATTTTATGTAAAAATGGAGTGATATGGTATTAGAGAATTAGAAAATGTAATGAGGGAATTTTATGTAAAATTGTATGAAAAAGAACATGTTATGTTACAAGAAATAGAGGTTAAAGAAAGGCTGAATGATGAAGAAAGACAAATGTTAAATGCAAATATAACAAGGGATGAAATATTTAAAGTGGTAAAAGAGTTAAAACCTGGTAAAGCACCAGACCCTAATGGATTTACAAGTGAATATTATAAAACGTATATAGAAATTTTGCTACCGTATTTGGAGAAATTGTATAATAATATCCTCATAACATTAGACGTTCCACAAACATGGAAGAACTCTGAAATTGTAACAATTCCCAAACCAGATCGAGACTTAAAAGAACCTGGCTCCTACCGCCCAATTAGTCTGCTAAATCAAGATTATAAAATTTTTATGAAAATTTTAGCAAATAGATTGGAAAATATATTACCAAGGATAATTGGGAAAGATCAGTATGGTTTTATAAAAGGAAGAAGAATATATGAACCTATTAGAAATATAGTGAACGTGCTGCACCATGCTACAAGAACTAAAAGGAAAATGGGATTATTAAAGTTAGATGTTTACAAAGCCTTTGATAAAATAAATCATGAGTACTTGTTCCAACTATGTAGTAGTTTGAATATGTGGAAAAGTTTTTGTCAAGTAATAAAAGAAATATATAAGGAAAATACAGCCTATGTTAGAGTGAACGGAAATAGAACAGAGAAGATAGGAATAAATAATGGAACTAAGCAGGGATGTCCCCTATCCCCGATGCTTTTTGCAATGGCAATTGAAACGTTAGCTAATAAAATTAGAAAAGATAAACAATGGAAGGGATATCAAATAGGAAATATGGAATTAAAATTAAACTTATTTGCAGACGATGCCATAATAGTTACAGAAACACCAATAGATATGATTAAAAGAATTATCATAATACTTCAGGAGTTTAAAGACCAATCAGGGTTAAGAGTAAATATGGAAAAATCAGAAATTATTTGTTTAAATACTGGGCCGAAAGAACAAATTGAAATACGGAAGGTATCGGGTCTAAAATTGGGTAACAAGAAAATGAAATATTTAGGAGTATGGTTATTAAAGAACCCGGGAAAAATGGTGGAATTTAACTATAATTTAATATGGGAAAAAATCCAGAAACAAATTAAGAATTGGAGAAATAAAAATTTGAGAAGACTGGCCAGAGTAAGAGCATTAAAGATGATGATTATTCCAAAAACGTTATACATTTTTCAGGTAATGCATGGAACCTTCCCAATAGGAAAATTAAGAGAATGGGACACCAAATTAAACGTGTGGATAGAAGGAAATAAAAGACCAAGAATTTTTTTTAAAAAGGTTGATAGCCACGGAAGACGGGGGGGGGGGGGGTTGGGGAAATCCCAGCTTGGAGTATTAATACCACTCTATAACGCCCTGGTCAGGCCACATCTGGAGTACTGCATTCAGTTCTGGTCACCACACTTCAAAAGAGACATAGAAACTCTGGAGAAGGTGCAGAAAAGAGCAACCAAAATGATTAGGGGACTAGAAACCAAGACTTATGAAGAGAGATTGCTGGAACTGGGCATGGGTAGCCTAGAGACAAGAAGGGCCAGGGAGGATATGATAGCAGTGTACAGGTACTTGAGGGGTTGCCACAGAGAGGAGGGGTCACACTGTTTTCCAGGGCACCAGACGGCCAAACAAGGAACAATGGTTGGAAGCTGACCAAGGGGAGATTCAACCTAGAAATAAGAAAGAACTTCCTGACGGTCAGAGCGATCAACCAGGCCTGCCAGCGAAGGTTATGAACTCCCCAACTTTGGACATTTTCAAGAGGAAATTGAACTGTCATTTGGCTGGGGGTTGGACTTGATGACCTGCAAGATCCCTTTCAACTCTAATAAATAAATAAATACATTTTAAAAGCTTGGAATTTGGGTGGGAGGAGGAAGAGGAAGAGGAGGACAGTCGTTGCCGAAGGAAGAAGGTGAGGTGAGGGGAATAAAAAAAATCCAAAACTTTAAGGCTGCCTCCCATACACTGCCTCCCATACACTGCCTGCTGTTGCTGCTACTTGCTGCCTCTTCCTTCCCATGCTGAAGGGTTCACCTCTCCTCTTGCATGCTCACTTTGAAGCCGTTGCCTTTCCTTCACTGTGGTGATTCCTCGGCTGCCCAGAGTAAAGGGAGCGTTTCTTTTCTCTGGGCGCTGGCAGAGTGCCCAGAGAAAGGAAAATGCTTCATTCGCTCTGGACTGCCAAAGCCTCCTTAAGCACCACCAAAAGGCTCCTCTGGCAGTCCAGAAAAGCCCGAGATGGCCGGGATTAAAGGGGGAATGGCAGGAAACTGGCCGGGCCTTCGTGCCGCTCTCAAATTTCCTAGGAAATTTTTCCGGGCTTGGGTTCTTAAGTAGAAAATGGTTCTTAAGAAGAGGCAAAAAATCTTGAACACCTGGTTCTTATCTAGAAAAGTTCTTAAGTAGAGGCATTCATAAGTAGAGGTACCACTGTACAACCAATCTGCCTTCCATTTAGGACCTGTATACAACACAAGTCAATAAGAAGGCCATGAAAATATTTAGACACCTCACATCCTGGACCCACACTGTTTCAACTCCTATCCTCAAAACAACGCTATAGAGCACTTCACACCAAGACAATACACAAGAACAATTTTTCCTGAACACCATCACTCTGCTAAACAAATAATTCCCTCACCACAGTCAAAGTATTTACTTAAGTCTGCACTACTATTAATCTTCTCATCATTCCCATCACCCATCTTCTCCCACTAATGACTGTATGACTGTAGCTTGCTGCTTGTATCCTTATAAATTATATTAATATTATTTGTACCCTACAACAATTCAGTATTGTAGCTCATGATTCTTGACAAATGATAGCATGGGCTCAAAATTTTGGCTATACTATTAACATAGACGAATGGAAAAAATATGGACCGTTAATTACAAATTAACAATATCACCCACTTATAAAGAAAATATTTACAAAATGTTTTACAGGTGGCATTTGCCACCAGCATGTTTATCTAAAATGTATCCAAATATATCGCCAAAATGTTGGAAATGCCAAAAGAAAACTGGAACATATTACCACGCATGGTGGACCTGTTCAGTGGCCAAAAATATTTGGAATAAAATTAAAAATTACTTAGAGCAAATAACTGATCTTCAAATTCCTCTGAAACCAGAATTATACCTACTTGGAATTATCAAACAAATATCTAAAGAGGATCGATATTTAATAATAAACATAATTACAGCCACCAGAATTGTTTTTGCACAGACTTGGAAATTAAACTATGTCCCATCAACACTAAATTCAATAAACAAAATTTATGAAATTGCGGAGATGAATAAAATGACATGGGAAATTCAACAAAAAGACAATACTGAATTCTACCAAACTTGGAGTAGACGGTCAATCGAAGAAAAATATTTAAAATCTTGAACATCTATAATGCAGTCAAATCTTTCAAAATTAGAAAGTATATTGGAGGAAAAATTGTCAGCAATCTTGTTATTCCTTGTTATTTCTTTTTATATATTAGATATATAAAATAAAATTGTTGTTTAACAATTAATTTTGGATTTAAGATTTGGGTGATAAGAGTGAAACTAACAATGGTCAAGATTCAGATAATAATATAGAAAATACCAATGTAAATGTGAAATTAATAGACTGATAAAACAAAACTAAAATTAGAAAGCTGTAGCAGCAATGCCAACAAGAGTAAAACGTTGAGTGTTCAAGGTACAATTGTAACTAAGATGTTATTTATATGTTCATATAGATCATGTTTTGTTTTCGTTTTTGTTTATATCCTTTTTGTGGTTTCTTTTTTTCTTTTCTTTCTTATGTATTTCTTTTAATGTAAATAATTAATAAAGATTTTTTTAAGACAAATGTAGCATTTATTTTATGTACATTTATGCACCAAAGACAAATTCCTTGTGTGTCCAATCACACTTGGCCAATAAAATTCTATTCTATTCTATTCTATTCTATTCTATTCTATTCTAGCGAGTTGCAATAAGTTTGCTTTCCTGGACAATGGGAGGAATGCGACAGAGCTACAAGTGTCAGGACATATGTCTCATGGTGGGGCACAACTTGGTAGCAGTTGGGGCAGGGTGGTCAGGGTTGGATGCAAGCCATGTGTCCTACCTAAGACTTGTAACTCAGTGAGTGGTTCCCTGCCCTGGGGGTGGGGGGGAGGGGGTTGTCCACTGGGTGGGAACTACAAGAGGTGCCAGGCGGCTGCTCTCTTGCAAGTGAGGAGGGAGTTTGCAGATAAAGGGAATGGATGAGAGGCGGGCAAGCACTAAAAAATACTGGAGGAGTGGGGCAGCGAGAGAGAACAGAGAGGCAGCTCCCAATCAGCTCAGATGATCTGTAGGTCGGGTTGACCGGGAAAGGGAAGGGCTGTCTCCTGTGCTGCCCACAACCCACAAAATTACACCCACCCACAAAATTAGGCTTGGCCTTCTTTTTAGGGCATGTCCTATTTTGGGGAAAACATGATATATACCACTTTGCAGTGCTTTACAGCCCTCTCTAAGTGGTTTACAGAGTCAACATATTGCTCCCAACAGTCTGGGTCCTCATTTTACCAACCTCAGAAGGATGGAAGGCTGAGTCAACCTTGAGCTGCTCAGAATCGAACTCCTGGAGTGAGCAGTGAGTTAGCCTGCAATACTGCATTCTAACCACTGCATTATCAAGGTTATTTGCCAAATATGGATTGGATTGCTACTTTCTTTTCTAAGACAGTAGTTTCCTCAATTTTCCATTCAGCATAAAATCCTGGTATGAAGTGATGATCTTTCATCCAGGGCCTAACCAGGATCTCTCTTAGTTTTGAGGAATTAGCTAATTGGCTCAACTCCACAAATAAAATAAACATAAAGAACATAGCCTACTAGACAAACTTCCAGGATTGAGGAAAGATTTTGTTGCTTTGCTGTACTTTGACTCTAGTTCAGTCTGCAAGATTAATGGAATAACGGAATAATACCAGAGTTGGGAGGGACCTTGGAGGTCTTATAGTCCAACACCTTGCACAAACAAGAAACCTATATCCTTTTAGACAAGTGACTATCCAGTCTCTCCTTGAAAACCTGCAGTGAAGGAGCACCCACAACTTCTGAAAGCAAGCTATTTCACTGGTTAATTGTTCTCGGTGTTAGGACATTTCTCCTTAGTTCTAGGTTGTTTCTCTCCTTTATTAGTTTTCATCCATTGTTTCTTGTCTTTTGGTACCCTGGAGAATAGATCAACCCCTTCTTTGTGGCAGCCCCTCAAATATTAGAACTGCTACTATGTCTCCTCTAGTGCTCCTTTTCACTAGACAGACAAAGCCAATGTTTTAGTCTTCAGGCCCTTAATTAGTTGCTCTCTTGTTTTCTCTCTTCTCTTCTTTGCTACCCACCTAACTCCCCTCTAACCAGTCGCTTTTCAACAGCCCTTTCCAACCAAGAACATTAGCATTCATCAGCCTCCCACAATGCTCCAGTTCTGCCTGCCAGAATGGAGTGACTAAGGTAGTGGGCGGAAGCCCTGTGAGTTACAAGCCAAATTTAGCAGCTTGTAGTGCCAAACTGGAGTGTATCTTGTCAGGAGCAGGCTGCCTCATGCAGAGAGGCGAGTGGTTTCCACAGCGAGCAAGCTGCTAGGATAAAGGGTACAGTACAGCACAGTTAGGATGTGCAAGACAGAGAGGGACAAAGCGTGCCATCTTGACTCAGACAGAGTCATGAGGCAGCTTGCAACTAACCAACTTATTTGTGCTTTTAGCCTTGGATTTGAGCTCGGGGGAAAGTTGGCTCCGTTTTGTATACTGGATGGGGAGACAAGTCATGTGCTGCAATCACGTTATCATGCCAGTTAATTTTTCCTCCTGAGAAACAATCCTTCTGCCCACCTCTACCCACCCCATGATCAATTCCATCTGTATGTTTCTATAAGAGTAATGGCAGCAGCAGGAGCCAGATAAAGATTTGGCTGCCTAAAAGCCCATCTGTGAGTGAATGAGAAGTAGGTTGAAAGAACAGTTGCACTGCAGGTATCTTCTAAAAAGACACCTGCTTCATTCAGTGCTCCCCAAACCATTCACTCTGTTGTTATTCATCTGATTTACTTTATTCTTCCAATGCATATGGCCACCCATCGTCCAAACAGGGGGCTCAGGGCTGTGTACAATAAAGCTAAATAGCAATATATTCAAAACTGTTATTACTATTTAAGATTTAATCCTCTACTCAATTCACAATCTGGGACTATTAAAAACAGTTCAAATCCTAACCAAGGACCTAAGAGTTATTAATGTAACATCTGAGTATATAGACAGTTCCAAGTAAAAGTGGTTTTTTGCAGTGTCAGAGTATTCAGGCCTAATAAGTTCAAAATTTCTATGTATCTTGGCAGCCCTTCGGGTATTGTTCCAAGGACTTCTATTACTATTGGTACAACTATTGATTTCTTCCTCCATAACCACTCAACATAAATTTGCAAATCACAATATTTTGTTCTTTTTTCTAGCTGTTACTCTTCAATTTATGCATCACCTGATATTGCAATATCAATGAAACAGACTTTTTTTCTTTCCCTCAATAATCAGGCGTGTTGTGGGCCAGTTTGTTGTTTATATATTTTTACATTATGAAGAGCATAAAACTAAAATTAAAAAAAACAAAACAATAACAACATGGAAGCTACTCAATATTTCACCAGCCCCCAGGGACAACCAGGTCTTTAGGGACCTCTGGGCAAACAAAAGGGATGAAGCTAAACTTACTTCAGGGGAGAAAATTCAACAAAGCAGCCACCACAGAAAAAGCACCTCTGCCTAGGATCCAACAAATGTAGTTTCCTAATCAACAGGACCCAGCAAGCTCCCTTCCCTAGCTCCGGAGGGAAGAAAAAGATATAATTGGAAAGAGGTAGTACTGTACCTATTTCCAAGGTTCAGGCTGGATTTGCCATTGCAAGATGGCTACTATACCTACAGTGACGGTGTGAAAGAGTGCAAGGGACAGATGAGTTGGTCACCTAACCACCCTCATATTTTTAAGAGAAGGAAAAAAGCTAATTCCATGAAAATGCTCCATTGGAATGCGTTATTAATATTTGAAACTTCAATGGACTGTAATGCACAGGTGTGCCAAGTTTATTTCTCTATTAAGAAAATGTATATGGTTGCCCAAATAACACATGGTGACTCTGAATGGCTTTTGAATGTTGTAAATTGACCTGTCAAGGTTCCAACTCAGATCTCTCTCAAATAACTTCTTTATTGGGCACATCATATCAGCACAATTAAATGTAAAACCAACTCTAAATGTTTCCTGCAGTTTCAGTATAATTAAAATGGAAATAACTCCCTCCCAAAAGTCCCAGGTCACATTGGTCAATTAGATTAATTGGAGAGCTCTCCAGGCAATTCTTCCCCATTTCTTTCTATCATCTGTAGAGATGACCTTAGTTCTCATGAGAAAGTTCTGTATTTTGTCCAGCAATGCATTTCATCCCCACCCCCTCTGTGTGTGGCAACTGAGGAATAGAAAAATGGCTTTGTCCAGGTTCAATTTGAAGTTGATATGAGCTGCATAAGAAAAAATGGTTGTACCATTTTCAGCACAATTAATGTTGAATCTTTAGAGATCCACAAAATGTTTTCAAACCTGAAATAAGGACGCTGCATGTATTGTATATGCATGTTCCCTGGCTAAAACAACTTTATGCCATAGTGCCATGCTAAGCATTCATGTCACCTTTCACCAAGCTAGTTTTCATGAACAAAATAGGCATTGGATACTCACCTGAACGCCTCTTCTCATAAGTAGAAAGGGGACAGTAGTCACGTGGGTTATGCTCCGTGTCCTAGCCAATCAGACCAAGCCTGCAGTTTTTTAAAATACAACCAGATCTGCTCCTTTCCCAGATTTCACGAATCCGTAGACTTGGCTCGATAGTGGTGGCTCGCAACTTAGTCGCCTCTCGGCCGAAGGTAAAGTATGACATAATAAGGTACAGAATAGGGAAGGAGGTGACTACTGTCCCAATTCTACAGATGAGAAGAAGTGTTCAAGTGAGTATCCAATGCCTATTCTCCATACTGGGGAACGGGGCCAGTAGTCACTTGGGACATACCCAAGAGATGTGTCCCAATAGGGAAGGAGAACTTTTAAAGGTCATGAGAGATGACAGTCTGGAAGACTCTTCGGCTAAAGGATGCATCTGCTGAAGCATAAGAGTCTATTTTGTAGTAGCGAATGGATGAATTGGGAGAAGACCAGGTGGCTGCTTTACAGACTTCCTCCAATAGGGCTTGGGTTGCCCATGCTGCTGTAGCTGCTGTGCTTCATATAGAATGGGTAGTAATGCCTCTAGGTACCGGAATGGCAGCTGTTTCGTATGCTTTGGCAATACTGCTTCTGATCCACCTGCCCAATATCACGGAGGATAGCTTGGTGCCCAATGATCTGGGGTTGTAGTCGATGAAAAGGCCACCCTGCCTTAGGTACATTTGCTATAAATGTGTAAGGCTCTGGTAACATCCAAGATGTGCCATCTGATGCTAGGCCAGTGTTCCAGTCTGGAGCAGAAGGATGGCAAGGTGATGTCATGTGATCTGTGATACATAGAGCTCACCTTGGGAAGAAAGGAGCTGTGTCTGAGGATAACTTTGTCCAGGTGGAATTGGCAGAGGTCTTGCCTGATGGATAACACTGCCAGTTCTGAGATGCGACGAGCAGAAGCTATTGCTACTAGGAATGCCACTTTGCTAGAAAGGTGACGAAGGGAAGCCGACATGAGAGGTTCGTATGGCAGAGAAGTGAGGGATGCCAAAACTTGAGGTAAGTCCCAGGTTGGATAGCAATGAATGGTGGGGGGAGTCTCAGATTAGATATCCCCTTGATGAATTCTTGTATTTCGGGAAAGCTCCAGAGAGGTTCTCGTCTGGGACCTACTAGGACAGAGGATAAGGCAGCTACTTGCCTACGGAGGGTATTAACCAACAGGCTTTGGTGAAACCCTTTCATAAGAAAGGTGATAATTCTTGGCAGAGGGATACAGACCGGAGAAATTCCTTCTTGAAAGCACCATTCACAAAATTTGGACCATGTATGGTTATATATACGGTTAGTTGATGGTCTTCTGGAGGATTGCATGACCAGGATGGCATCAGGTTCATAACCGTGGCACTCTAGGTCCCTCCGGACAACTTCCATGTGGTCAGGTGGAACCAGTCTGGATCCGGGTGCAAAGATGCACCTTGCTGTAGCATGTCCACTGAAATGGGGAGTCACCATGGGGATTCGATGGACAATGCTTGGAGATCCACGATCCAGGAGCGTCTTGGCCAGTGTGGGGCAATTACAATCACTTGGGCTTTTTCCAGGAGTGTTTTGTGGATGAGATCCGGAATGATCGGGATTGGAGAAAAGGCGTAAAGTAGTTCTTGCAGCCATGCACTCCTCAGGGCATTAATCGTCTCTGCTTCCTGAGATGGGAAGTGGGAGAAAAAGCAGGGTAGTTGTGCATTGTCTGCGGTCGCACATAGGTCGACCAAGGGGAGACTGAATATGAAGCAAATTTGAGCAAATAGAAAGGGAAGGAGCATCAATTCTCCTGGGTCTATTACTTTGTGGGACAGCCAATCTGCTTGGAGATTGAGATCCCCTGAGATGTGGTCTGCTGAAAGGGAGAGGAGGTGTCTCTCTGTCCAAAGGCCCAATTTCATGGTTTCCTTCATCAGGGCTCTCGGTGAGATGTTCTCGGTGAATATCAAGACATGGTGATGTTTGATTTGGTGTCTGAAGTGTTTGAGTGCTAGAAATACTACCTTCAGCTCTAACCAGTTCATGGGACGACTGGCTTCTGCCTTCAACCATGTGCCCTGGGCTCCCCATCCCATTAGGCTGACATCTGTTCTGATGGTGGTCTGTGCCAGAATTCTGAAGAGAGTGCCCCTGGCTAGTGCAGAAGATAGCCACCATGAGTAAGACAGATGGGGGAACCACAATGATGCAGTGGGAGGTGCTCTGACCGGATCTCTGAAAGGGTAACAGTAGCAATGGCATGCAGTCTAGCCCAAGGAGTGATGCCTATACATAAGACCATTTTACCTAAAAGGGAGGACAAAAGGGCAATGGGTGCCCTCCTGGTCCGCTGAATCTGAAGGGAAAGGTCCCTGGTGCTATTCTGTCTGTCTTGAGAAAGGGAAACGGTGGACAGGATAGAGTCTATCTGAGTCCCTAAGCATTGAATGGACATAGTAAGAACTAACTGGCTTTTGGCTTCGTTAAATGAGAACCCATGTCTTTGCAGTAAGATCATGGTAGTTTGGCGATCCAAAAGGGTATTTTCTCTAGAGGCTGTGTGGATTAGAATATCATCAAGATAGCACTGAATGTGAATGGGCACCAACCGAATGAAAGCAGCCAGAGCCCCCAACAGTTTAGTGAAAACTCTGTGAGCTGAGGACAACCAAAAGGGCATGGCCCTATATTGGAAGTGGCATCCTTGATTGGCAAACCTAAAGAATAATCTGTGACCTTTAAGAATGGGAATATGGAAATAAGCCTCCATTAGACCAGGGAGGCCATGAAGTCTCCCGGATGGAGGGAAGCCAGGATAGAGGCTAGCGAATGCATCTTGAATTTCCTGTACTTGATATACTGATTTAACCTCTTGAGATCCAAGATAGCCCTCTATTTGCCAGAGGACTTGGGCACTATAAAAAGGATGGAGTAGGAACCTGATCCCCTTTGAGAAAAGGGAACAGGCGGTATGGCCCTGATAGCTAACAAGTGATCAATGGCCTCCTCCATAAGGAGTCTGGAGGTCTGGGACTTGGGAAGAAGACAGGAAATAAAATGCTTGTGGGGAAGGGAAAGAAATTCTAACTGCAACCTGTTGTGGTTCCGTCTGAGGCCCCTCAGGGAACGGCTGATCTTCTGTCGGTTTCCAGCTCAGAGGGAGAGGATGAGGAACAGGAGGTGCAGGCAGACGAGGAGGAGGAATCCCAGGCTGAAGAAGGGGGAGGACAGCCAGAGTCCCCCCAGAGGGAGCTCTCCCCAGCAAGCAGCCTGGATTCCTTAGAGGAAAATGCACAAGCCATAATCGATCTCCGGCAGAGAAGAGCTACACAGCGAAGGGACCAATTGGCTAGGTACTTTCAGCATTAAAGAGGCAACAGCTGGGTTTGGGTGTGGTGCTCTTTGGAAAGGCTAAAAGGCAGACCCACCCTTCCTGGCTTGTGGAGTTTTATCTTTGAGAGTCTTGGGACCTGGCTGTGAACTTTGGCGTCTTGGAATCCTGGTTTGTGCCTTTGACTACTGAAACCTTGGGGTGGGTGTGCCAGCAAGAAGCTTGCTGTATTGTCTGGACATCAGGACTCTGCTGTAAAGTATTATAGCCTGTCTGTTGGGAAGAACAGGTTTTCCTCTGTGTTTATTTTTTCCAGCTATAAAGTACTTTTGCTTGTACCAGCGTGTCTGGCTGTTTTTTCCAGTTGGTGCTGAGGTCTGGGGGAACCCAGACAGAACAGTATAAAACTCCACCAACCACCAGACACCTGGTGCTGATTTTGGAGGGGTGGTTTGGTTGTTTCTTTTTCTTGCTCTCTGCTGCTGGTTCCTTGTTGGACATTTTTTGCTTTTCGGCTTCCTGTTTTTGCCTGCCACCATGGATGTTTCTGCAGCTGACATGCAGGCTGTCTTTGCGGAGTTGCGAGGGGACATTGCTCACTTGACCCAGACAGTCCTGCTATTACAACGCCAAGTGGAGGTTTTGTCCCAGGCGGCCCCACCCCAGGCGGCACCTGTGGTACCTCCTCCAGCACCTTTGCCCAGAAGGAAATGTTTTGTGGCGATGCCGGAAAAGTTCTGGGGGGACCGGCGGCTGTTTTCTGCATTCCAGAGCCAGGTGCAGCTTTTTATCAACGCCCAGATGATGCACTTCCCAGGGGATGACCACAAGGTGGCGTTTCTGTGCAGTTTGTTGGCTGGCCCTGCAGCGTCGTGGGTGGCACCTTACCTGGTCCGGGATGACCCGCTACTCCAGAACTACGATGCTTTCTGTGACCTGCTGCGTCACCAGTTTGCGGACCCGGTGCAGGAGCAGACGGCCACGCGGGCGCTGAAGCAACTACGCCAGGGTTCGCGCCCCCCCTGGCGGACTACATGGCTGACTTTCGGTCTCTGGCCAGGCAAGTCCAGTGGAATGAGGCTGCCCTGATCGAGGCCTTTCAGGACGGACTATCAGACACTATGTTGGATGAACTGGTGCATGAGGTAATGCCCGGCACGTTGGACGCTTTGGAGCGGCATTGCTTGGCAATAGAGGCCAGGCTGTTGGCCAGGGAAGTCCGTCGAGCGGGACGGTCCAACCCACGTGCGTCAGGCGTCCCGTCGACACCTGTTCCGCGGTGGGGGTTGTCAACCGTAGGCACCCCGGCTCCGGTCCCTGCACCCCGACGTTTTTCACCAGCGCTTCCTCCACGCCTGATGGATCGTGTTGCCGCCGGGGAGCCGATGGACGTGAGTTACGCACGACCCCGACAGACCCCGGAGGAACGAGGGCGTCGGCGGGCAGCTGGGTTGTGCTTCTATTGCGGGGCCCCGGGACATTTTGCTGTCGTTTGTCCCCACAAGAGGCAGAGCACGGTGGCTGCCGTCGTTCCCGTACCCTCCAGTTCTCCCGTGCTTCCCATGGCGTCCCCTGTGCAGTTCCAGGAGACAATCCCTTGTGTCCCCGTCCCTGTCATGAACTCTCCGATGGCGGGGCCTTCGTCTGGATGTCCTCCGTCGCCGGAACGATCGGGAAACAAGGGGGGCCCGGCTTGGTGGCAACACTAGGTCGGGCGGGGATCCCACTTTCTTCTGACTCCACGACTCACGACTCCGGACCGTTTCGACACCTGACGCTTGCGGTAACTCTGCATATCGCGCAACGGACTCGGACTTATCCAGCGTTGGCCCTCGTGGATTCGGGGGCGACGACGAATTTCTTGGACGAAGCCTTTGCTCAACGTCATTCCTTGCCCCTTTGTCCTGTCACCCCACCATTAACTGTGGAGACCATTGATGGGCGGGTCTTGCTGGCTGGTCCCATCCGTTTCCAGACCATGCCGGTGCGGATGTGCATCGGAACTCATGAGGAGGCCCTACAGTTTTATGTTACCAAGGGGCTTCATTTTCTGTTTTGTTCGTGAAGAAGAAAACGGGTGATCTTCGCCTCTGTTGTGACTATCGGCGCCTGAACGCCATCACGGTGCGTAATAGGTACCCCTTGCCCTTGATCCCTGAACTCATGGACCGGTTGCGGACGGCAAAGGTGTTCACCAAAATTGATTTGCGCAGTGCGTACAATTTGGTCCGGATGCGGGCCGGGGATGAGTGGAAGACAGCGTTCGGCACGCGTTACGGCCACTTTGAATACACAGTGATGCCATTTGGCCTCACCAACGCCCCGGCCGTGTTTCAACATCTGATGAACGACGTGTTCCGAGACATGTTGGACCAGTTCGTGGTGATTTACCTTGATGACATTTTAGTGTATTCCCCGAACCATGCCATGCATTTGGACCATTTGCGCCGGGTCCTGCTCCAGTTGCGGGAGCAGCAGTTGTATGCCAAGCTGGAGAAGTGCCAATTCTTCCAGACTACCGTCGAATTCCTTGGGCACATTTTGTCTCCAGGTGGCATTTCCATGGACCCGGGCAAAGTGGCTGCACTTCAGTCTTGGCAACCTCCACGACGGGTGAAAGACGTACAACGTCTTTTGGGGTTTGCAAACTATTATCGGGCTTTTGTTCCGGGATATGCCAAGTTAACCACACCCTTGACTCGGTTGTTACAAAAACAAGTCCCGTTTGGTTGGGGGGAGGCGGAACAGCGGGCTTTTGAGGCCCTGAAAGCGGCGTTCATGGCGGAACCGCTTCTGCGCCATCCTGATCCCGCTCGGCCATTTGTGTTAGAGACAGACGCCTCGGATGTAGCGGTTGGCGCAGTGCTCCTTTAAGCCCATCGTCCCGGTGACATCCTGTTCCCGTGTGCTTACTTTTCCCGCAAATTGTCTCCCTCAGAAAGGAATTATACGATTTGGGAGAAGGAACTCTTAACGGTGAAGGCCGCCTTTGAGCACTGGCGGCATTATCTGGAGGGGGCCCGTCACCAGATTGAAGTACGGACGGATCACTGGAACCTCGAGTACCTGCAGACGGCGCGGAAATTAAACCAGAGACAGATCCGTTGGTCCTTCTTTTTTGCGCGGTTCGATTTCCGCATCAGGTACACGCCCAGCGCCCAGAACCCTCGAGCGGACACCTTGTCGCGCAAGCCGGAGTACACGCACCCGAAGGAGCCGGCTCCTCTGCAGACGGTTCTACCCCCTGCAGCTTTGGCTGCCACTCAGGACCCAGTGGACTTGCGTCGCCGTTTACGGGAGGCGCAGCGGGCGGATGGGTTTGTAGCGCAGAGAGTGCGGGAGTTAACACCCAATTCCCCCTGGACATTTCAAGACGGTCTGCTTCGGTACCGGGGGCAGCTGTATGTTCCCGCTGGCCCAGTGAGGGGGTTGATTATGACCCAGTGTCATGACTGTCCAGTGGCGGGGCATTTTGGCCTGTTCAAAACATTGGAGCTGGTCACTCGGACATTCTGGTGGCCACGCATCCAAGATGATGTGCGTTCCTATGTGGCCACCTGTGTCCAGTGTCGTACGGCCAAGGGGGTGACTGGAGCCCCACCAGGATTACTGCAACCTTTGCCCACGCCTGAGAGACCCTGGGGTGCCGTGTCCATTGACTTTGTAACCCATTTGCCTTCTTCAGCTCGCTTCACGGTAGTCATGGTGGTGATGGACATGCCCACCAAGATGGTTCATTTTGTCCCTTGCACTAGGGTGCCCACTGCTCAACTCACGGCCCAAATGTTTATCAGCCACGTGTTTAGGTTACATGGGCTTCCGGATCGGTTGGTTTCTGACAGGGGAACACAATTCACAGCCCGGTTCTGGCAGGAATTGATGTCGGCTCTGAACGTGTCTGTGTGCCTCGCATCGACGCAGCACCCCCAGACCGATGGAGGCACAGAAAAGGTCATAGGGATACTGGAACAATACCTGAGGTGTGTTGTGGCGGATCGCCAGACTGATTGGTCCAGGTTCCTCCCTGTAGCGGAGTTCGCTTTCAACAACTCCCGCCACTCATCGACCCGGCTCACACCCTTTTTCGCCAATTATGGCTTCCACCCTCGCTTCTTTCCCTTGACCCTCCTAGATTCCCCGGTGCCTGCTGCTGAGGACTTTCTCTCGGAGCTGCAGGCGGTCCACGAGATGGTGAAGAGGTACCTGAATAAAGCCAAGGAGGACTACAAGAGGGTGGCTGATCGCTCCAGACGGGATGTGCCCCCCTTGGTGGTGGGGGATCAGGTGTGGCTGTCCACGAAATACGTAGCCTCTGAATTACCCCGACACAAATTAGATCCCCGGTTCCTGGGTCCTTTTCCCGTTGAGTGGGTGATCAATCCGGTGGCCTACCGGCTCACCCTGCCGGCCAACTTGCGGGTTCACCCTGTGTTTCACCGTTCACTGTTAGTCCCTGTCCCTCCCGATTGTCCGCTCCGTCCCAATGTTCCCATGTTTCCTGCCCCGTGTGTTCGTGACCACCTCCCTGAAGCTATGGTACATGACATTGTGGATTCCTGTTGGGTGGACGGTTGCTTCCAGTACAAGGTGCAATGGGTGGAGGGGGACCCTGATGACTGCTCCTGGGTGGAAGCGGCGTTGTTGGACGCTCCCGACCTTATTCGGGATTTTCACGCCCAGTTCCCTCAGAGACCGCGTCCTCTCCGCTGGCAGGTGGGGAGGGGCCTTCCGCGGGGGGATGGTGTTGTGGTTCCGTCTGAGGCCCCTCAGGGAACGGCTGATCTTCTGTCGGTTTCCAGCTCAGAGGGAGAAGATGAGGAACAGGAGGTGCAGGCAGACGAGGAGGAGGAATCCCAGGCTGAAGAAGGGGGAGGACAGCCAGAGTCCCCCCAGAGGGAGCTCTCCCCAGCAAGCAGCCTGGATTCCTTAGAGGAAAATGCACAAGCCATAATCGATCTCCGGCAGAGAAGAGCTACACAGCGAAGGGACCAATTGGCTAGGTACTTTCAGCATTAAAGAGGCAACAGCTGGGTTTGGGTGTGGTGCTCTTTGGAAAGGCTAAAAGGCAGACCCACCCTTCCTGGCTTGTGGAGTTTTATCTTTGAGAGTCTTGGGACCTGGCTGTGAACTTTGGCGTCTTGGAATCCTGGTTTGTGCCTTTGACTACTGAAACCTTGGGGTGGGTGTGCCAGCAAGAAGCTTGCTGTATTGTCTGGACATCAGGACTCTGCTGTAAAGTATTATAGCCTGTCTGTTGGGAAGAACAGGTTTTCCTCTGTGTTTATTTTTTCCAGCTATAAAGTACTTTTGCTTGTACCAGCGTGTCTGGCTGTTTTTTCCAGTTGGTGTTGAGGTCTGGGGGAACCCAGACAGAACACAACCCCCACTGAATGGTAGATAACACTCGTGGGTCCTTAGAGGATTGTTGCCAGGCTGGTAAGAACCAGGCCAAGTGACCCCCAATGGGAATATCCAGAAGGTTACCTTCTAGATATTTTAACAGATCTAGAAGAGGAATTACCTCTCTGTCCTCTGTTAGATCTACCTCTGGTTGACCTGCCAGCTTGGTTTTGAGGTCTAACAGTATACTGACTTGGGCTCTGCTGAAAGCCAAAACTCTGGTCTGATTGGTGAAAGGAACACCGAAAGGATTATTGAAACTTGGCAACCTGCTTGGTAGGACCAGGATCTTCCTCTTGTCAGAAGTCTCTGTCAGAAGAGGGACGAAGAGGTCCCTAAAGAGATTCTTACGTTTGAGGGCGCTAATGGCTAATTTCCACTTCTGGTGGACTCCTGCCTGCCATGGCCTAAATCAGTGGAGCCTCCTGGCCACTATGGAAGTTGCTATGGACTTGGCTGAAAACCTGAAAACCTGGAGGATGGCGTCCGCCACATATTGAGCTGATCCAAATATTCTGTTCAAGTCTTGTTGACCCCGAAGGTCATCAGAGGGAATGTGATGTTGGATCTGTTGGAGCCATAGAGGCATGGCTCTGGCAAAGAAGAATATTGAAGCCTTGGTTCTGATGGCCCAGGTGTCAGCCAAATGGCTTTTCTGCAGCATTTGCTCTAGGCGGCAGCCTTCAGCCTTCATTACCTCCTCAGCCTCGCCTGGCATTGCAGCGGTTGAGTGAAGGGCTTTGATGGATTCATCCACCTTGGAGAAAAACAGAAGATCTTCATAGGAAGGTGCTACTTTGTAGAATTTTTTGTCTCCGGAGAAAGGGCTGGGCCTCAACACTGGGGATATCCACTGCTTAAATAGGGCATCTTTGAAGAGTTTGGGCATGGGTATTACATCAGTGTCTTGTTCTGCCTCAGAAAAGAAAGGGCAAGTTACCTGTTGAGTTGGAGCAGGGGTAGTGGTAGGCAGTTCTTGGGAAGCGAGACCTGTGACTACCCGTGCCTTGTGAAAGAGTGACTTGAATAGGTGAGGAGAAAAGATAGAAGAAACCAGTGGTTTGGTTGGTACATCTTCATCCTCAGAGAGGCCCTAAAAGGGATCCTCCACACTACACAGCCAGGCTACACAACAAAATAGGTGTATTATGAGACACTTTGATATCTCCGGTGAAAAAGGTCCTGTGCACACCAGGCACTCCAAGGGAGACATTGCTAGACAATGCAGTACTAAGCTGCCCTTTTTCTCCAACAGGGCAATGGAAAGCCCAGCACAGATCTGAATAGAAAGCTTCAGGTTTCAAAGGCAAACCAAATATTACATTACAGATATGCTGAGTGCCAAAGTTTGCTACAGCTGCTAATGTTCAGGTAACTAGAGATTCCAAACTACAGGTGTTCCCCAACTCTCTTTCTTATGGCTCTCAGCTGCTGAGAATAGGTAGTCCCCCCCCCTTCCAGGATTTCAGGAATATGGTAAAGTATACCTTAAAATAGACTTAGCATAAGGTTTTGAGGGGCATCAAACTTACCCTTACCACTCATTTTGCCAATCCACTCTGATCCTGTTGACCAAAAAAGGCTAAGCATATTCATTGGCCATCAAAGTTGTCTGTGTTCCAGTTAGCCTGTTGGAAAAGCCCATCAGCACAAAATACGCCAAGCTCTTTTCTCAAATACCAACATCTTGCCTAGAGTAGAGCTGGAGTGTCCAACCTTGCCAACTTTAAAACCTGTACACTTCTACTCCCAGAATTCTCCAGCCAGCATTGTCCATAATCTTACAGTTGCCAAGGTTGGACAGCCTTGGGGTAGAGACTTATATAATGATGGTTCCTTTCAAAAGCAGGAGAGGCACTGGTAATGTAGAATGGTATTAAACTTGCAAAACATTTTGTATTTAAAATGTTTCATGTCTGGAAGGAACTCCCAACCATTGGCAAATGTCCTAAAGCTGTTCTGACCTTGCTGGAGGCGTTCAGACTGAGAACATGTCTGAGTTGGCTGGAACAGTATGGAAGGCTTCCTGTGAATTTGCCAGAACTGAAAACAGGGTCTTTCAAATGCAAAATGTTTCAAAATCAAAATGTTCTGTATACTCCTGGCTCTCATCCTCACAAATTAGTTCAAGGCAAGATGCAACGTGACCACTGCATTCTGTACTGTAGGGATAAGTAAATCAAGTCATGAAATGAAAAGCCTTGCTACAAAGAGGTAGAAGAGTCAGAATAATTTGGAGATAGGTTGCTTTGCATACCTTATTTAGAATACAGAATAACAGAGTCAGAAGGGACCTTAGAGATCTTCTACAGTAGAGTCCAACCCCCTGCTCAAGCAGGAGACCCTATATCCATGGTGGAGAAACTATGACATGAGTGCCACAGGTGGCACATGAAGCCATATCAGAAGGCACATGAGGCATTGCCCTATATCAGCTCCAGCATGTATGTGCACCCTGGCCAACTGATTTTTGGCTGTGGGGAAGGCCATTTCTCCCTCCGGAGTACAAAAAAAACCCCACCCAACAGGCAAACTGGAAGCTTGGAAAATGAATTTCCGGTTTCCCTGTTAGGCTTTTTTTTTTTTTTGCACTCCAGAGCCTTCAGGGAAGCTTCCCTGAAGGCTCCGGAGTGCAAAAACAGCATAACGGGCAAACCGGATGTCCGTTTTCCCAAACTTCTGGTTTGTCCATTTGGCCACTTTTTCACCATCCCAGGCTTAATGAGGCCTATGCAGAGGTGCGGGGACAGGGGAGATTGTGTGCTTGCAGAGGTGCAGCATGGAGGGGGGTGCGCATGCGTGGGGGGAGGGAATGTTGTGGCCATGTGCATCAAGCTAGCACATGCATACATCCCCTTTTGGCATGCAAACCAAAAAAGGGTCACCATTAGTGCCCTGTACCATTTCAGACAAGTGGCTCTTCTTAAAAGCCTCCAGTAATGAAGAACTTCTGGAGGCAAGCCATTACACTGATTAATTGTCCCACTGTCAGGATTTTTTTTTTTTTACAGTAATTGGCAACACCATTACATTCATAGTTCAAGGATTACCTGTATTTCTAGGCTGGTTCCTTCCTTGCTTAGTTTCCATCCATTGTTTCTTTATGTTCTTTATAATGTGGCTTATATGGGTAAGCATTATTTAAGCTTTGGTTGACTGATCAATCGGTTGACTGACTGCTTCAGACAAATCAAATGGTTTGTGGTAAAATTATGCCCCAATGTTTTCTTCTTATAATTGAAATAATCATGAAAACCTTTGTAAAATGTAACTCATTGATTTGTTTGCTGGACCATTACAAGAAAAAGAAGCTAGTCATTTTTAAATTCCTTCACATCTGGACCCTTGATGATCAAATTACACAAAACAAAGACATCCTGTCCAAGAACAGAATGAAAAAAAAATAACAAGAATAAAACTTTCCAAGGAGTTGGTATTTTAGAAATGTGTGGGTCTTATGAACTCAGATTTTCATTTCTATAGAGTTTATACAAGGGAGCAAATTGTAGCCATGGACTCCCTCACAGTGTTCCAATATCTAAGAGGCTGCCACAAAGATGAAGGGGGTCAATCATTCGTCAAAGCACCTGAAGGTAAAATAAGAAACAATGGATGGAACCAATCTATAACTAAGGAGTAATTTCCTAACAATTAGAACAATTAACCAGTGGAACAAATTTCCTCCAGAAGTTGTGAATGCTCCAACACTAGAAGTTGTTAAGAAGAGATTGGGCAACATTGGTCTGAAATGGCATAGAGCAGTGATGGTGAATTTTTTTTTGCTTGGGTGCCAAAAGGCCATGCACACACATGCATGCCCACACCCATAAAGCAATGCCCTTCCCCCATACACAACCCTCTGCACCCTGTCCCTCTCGCACATGCATGCAGGGGTAATTGAATCCTCTAGAGCCTGTGGAGGATGAAAAAAGGAACCAACGTTGGGTTCGTTTTTCACCATTCACAGGCTTCAGAGATTTTCTGAACTTGGGGGAGGTGAAAATGAACTCCCCCTTGCTTTCCAGAAGGCTGAAAATTAGCTGACGCTCAAATAGGGCAATGCTATGCCTGTCCTCAGATATGGCTCCACGTGCCACCTGTATAGGGTTCCTGCCTAAGCTGGCTTTGGACTAGAAGACTTCCAAGGTCCTTTATGACTATTATTCTGTAGTGCAATTGAAGGTCCCTTCCTCATGGACTAGACAAGACGTCACTGCCTAGGAATGGGTGCTGGCAATGGGAAAATTCTGGCGCCAGTCACTCTCTCAGCCCAACCCACTTCACAGGGTTGTTTTATGGGGAAAAAACAGGAGGAGGGAATGTTATGTATGCTACCTTAAACACTGTTCGAGAGGAAAGCAGGAATATGAATATGTTAAAAAACAATACTCTAAGGCAGTGATTTTCAACCTTTTTTTGAGCCGCGGCACATTTTTTACATTTACGAAACCCTGGGGCACATTGAGCAGGGGGGGGGGGCGGCGCTAAAAAAGTTTGGACAAAAAAATTATCTCTCTCTCTTCCTCCCCTTCACTCTATTTTTCTCCCTCCCTCTTCCTCTCCCTTCCTTCCTCTTTCTCTCTCTCTCTCCATCCCTCTTTCTTTCTCTTCCTTCCTTCCTCTCTTTTTTGCTCTTTCGCTCCCTCCCTCCCTCCCTCTGTCTTTCTCTCTCTCTCCTTCCCTCCCTCTCTTTCTCTCTCTCTTGCTCTCTCTCTCTTGCTTTCTCTTGTTTTCTCTCTCTCTTGCTTTCTTTCTCTCTCTCTTGCTTTCTTTCTCTCTGAGCTTTGCGGCACACCTGACCATGTCTCGCGGCACACTAGTGTGCCACGGCACACTGGTTGAAAAACACTGCTCTAAGGAGCCATCAACAAGAAAAACCACACCCCATCAAAAACTGGCAGGGCAAGCTACTATGTACCAGGAGCAAACCCCACAATCCCTTCCCCTGATGATAGTAGGCTGCAAGCAAACAGCTCAGAGAAGAGCAATAGATAAAAATCTATGAGCCACATAAAGTGTCTTTTAGCCACTCCTAAGATGCTGAGGAAAAAACTGACCTTCCCCCTAGAGGCACTTATGAAAGCATTTTATTACAAGAATCACCATTTTTATCACAATGAAAAAGCAAGCAGGGCCAGCAACCTAGGCTCTCAAATAATCATAAATTACATTATTTCTTAACCAAAATAATCTAAATCTTACAGACATCTGAAAAAGTTGCCAAGCTCCAAGATTAACAGGGTTAATGCTTTAGCTCTTTGCTAAAATTCCCACCACCACCACCACATGTCTGATCAATGCTCATGCAAAATTAAATCTGGTTTGATTCCATAGGGCTTATTCAGAAGCTCCCTCAATGAGGGAGCTCTCATCTCTGTTCAATTACTAATCAATGCAATAAAGTTAGTATTGATGTCCTGGAGAATGGGAAATAACATAAATCAAAATATCCTTTCAGAAAACCTTTCCAAATTGAGGGCGACATTTATTTTGCTGCTGTTGGGGGGGGGGCACTCTTTATAAAAAAAGAACAAATAGCAAAACAAACTTGAAATTCAGCATGATGTCATTAGCATTTCCATCTCATTAACCTAAATCAAAATGATTGCTCTACAATGTTCTCTCTGACACATTCAATTTTACAATTCTTCCAGGTCATTCAGGACTAGAAGCTGTTTGCACTAAGGAACCATGTTTGAAGAAAGAAACTGAAAAGTGCTTAACATCCCTGAAACACGGCATATGCAAGACCAGAAGTGATGCTTCAAGATGCATCATGCAAGCAGCAAGCAGCACTGATTCAGTTTCTTTCACCCAGGGCACACAAAGCAGCAAAAAGACACATGAAGAATCCAATCATCCATTCTTTAATAAGGTTCACATGGTCATCCCTGACCACATCAGCGGCTGCGTTCCAGGTGCATTATTCCTGGCCGCGCTGATATGTAAGCTTTTCATTCCCTCCAGCATGTAAGAGAGGCAGTCTTGCACAGAACAAGCCAACTGGCTTCATGTTGGCATCAACAGTTACTAGAAATAATGCCCAGACACATAAATAGAAGGAAAAGTGGAAAAGCCTCCCTTGAAACCAGCATGTACAAATCTCTCTCCCTCTCTCTGAATTTGAAAGCTCAAAGGGGTCTGGTTAGGCTTTTATACATCCAATGGATCTGGCTGATCTCTTTATAGCACTGTGCCTCAACACAACTTATGGCAGCAAAGGTACAATTTACCGAATTACATTCTCTCTCTCTCTCTCTCTCTCTCTCTCTCTCTCCCTCCCTCCCTCCCTCCCTCTCTCTCATACACACACGCACACATCCCGAATTTCCAGGTTGAACAGAGAATTGTCACCTCCCCTGGTACCTGAGCCTCTCAAGTGGAGATGGTTACAACTGAACACACTCATGCATCGATCATTTACCTGCAATTTTGCTCCTAGCATCAACCCTGAATGGTATCCAGCACTCACACTGCAACATGTGCAGACTTGTCTTGTGAACCCTTTGAAGTCAGGGGGAGTCGTGTGTGTAACGCTGAAGCAGGACCGTTGAACTTTGAATAAAGCAAGAGCTTTAAACGCCTCGGATCGCAGTTCCCTTAATTACTAGATGGCTGACAATGCTGAGCGGGGTTTCTGTCACCCGTCCCGAGTACCCCCGTCCCACTCCCAGCCGCTGAAAGACCATCCCTGCCAAGCAAGAAATTAACTGCAGTCACATAAACCGTCCCCCTTTGCTGACTTAGTTAACCCGCTAGGTTTCACATAACGTACTGGTCCATCATTAACCAGAAGGGGCTGCATTCGGAGGATAAAGTAAATAAGGTTTAAAAACAAATACCGAGCCGGTTTACCACCGACCAAACTTCCCGCGTCGGGAAGGCAGCCACACAACAATGCGGTCGACCAAGCGTGCTGTGTGAGCGCCCAGCCTTTTGTTTTGTACACACAGATTTTCCGGGCCGTGTGTTGCGCGGCCGCCCGCGAGAATTCCTGCAAGGAACGTCGGTTACCCCGTCTTCCCACAGTAACCCACGAATTAGGCATTATGGGTTTTTAGCTCTTTGAAATATTAGATTGTATTTTACATTGTTCTTTGTCATTGCTGTGAGCCGCCCCGAGTCTACGGAGAGGGGCGGCATACAAATTTAATAAATAAATAAACAAATAAATAAATCCGTAAGGATTTCCTTGCCCGTTTCCCTGCCCTGCGCTACATTTGCACGAGGACCGCGGAGGCGCAGGAAGCGCCGGTCCTCAAGCTGCGCCCCTTCCCCGAACTGCCACCGCGCGCCGCCCGGATGCTCCTCTCGGGCCGCCCTCACCTGGCTCCGGCTTTGCCCCGCGGGTTGCCCGACGATTTCCCTCCACAGGCGCAAATCCGGGCTAGCGCCGCCCGCGGCCACCCACTGCTGCAGTCTCTCTACCCACCGGGCTGCTTTCGCGTCGCGGCGCCGCTCATCGTCACCCGCACTTGGGGAACTTGGGGAACGGCTGGCGAGCGCGGACCGAGCGGGGCGCAGGAGGGGAGAGGGGACGGGGTTGGGCGGGCCGCGGTTGGGCGTCCGAGGCGCTAATTGGCTGCTTAGCTCAGTTTGGGTACGCGGGGAAAGCGGGCCGGCGGCAGGGGATGGGGGGAGGGGGCAGCCAATCTGGCTTTGTTGAGCCGCTCGCTGGCAGCTGCCAGGCGGGTGGAAGAGACGGGGGGGGGGGGCAGGACAGTGGAGAGAGAGCTGTAATGACCTGTGTCGCCGACGGACGGCACGCGCCGACTCCCCAAGTCCCCCCCTCGCGGGTGCCTGAAGGGATGGGGGGAGGGTGGGAGAGGAGCTAATTGTTCCGAAAGGCAGGAGGGGCTTTTTGCAAATTGCACACCGACTCCCTGTCTGGGATTCTCAGCACCCACCTGCCCCCCGTCCCGCCTTCTGTCCCGGGCCGGCAGCGGGGCGGGGGGCGGACGAGAGAAACGTGCGAATGGGGGGGGGGGTGTAGGGGGTGCGCATGAGCTTTTCTCTCGGCTGCAAAATAGTGTTAAGACGCTGCACCTTCAAAAATTGTGGTGGGGAAGAGGCCGGGGGCGGTTAGATCTGCCGCCTGTAAACTATGGTGTCCAGACAAAACGCAACATCAAAATTGATTCAGTCTGGGACGTTTTGGTAGAGCCACATGCAAGCAACTTTTGAGATCTAGCCAGAAATAATAACAATTTAACTTGCGATTCTTATGTTAATAATTGAAGTTGGATTCACCTAACCTTTCTAACCTGTTTACTACATCATTTTCTAAGTTAATAGTATAATAACACGTTGAACTGGAAACAGTTTGGATTCATAAATATAGTAAGCTACAAAATTGTGACCCAACTCAACCAAACTAAGGATGCACATTATTATTATTATTATTATTAATTAGATTTGTATGCCGCCCCTCTCCGAAGACTCGGGGTAGCTCACAACAACAGAAACAGTACAAATCCAAAATTAAAACAATTTAAAATCCATTAATATAAAAACAATCTTACATCTCATACAAACCATACATGAAGCAGAAACGGCCCAGGGGAATCAATTTCCCCATGCCTGACGACAGAGGTGAGTTTTAAGGAGTTTGCAAAAGTTTGTGAAGTTTTTAACTGATCAAGTGTTTGGGTGAACCGGATTTTTAAGGTTGGAAACCTGTTTTTGTGTTTATTTTTTAAGACAAGTTTGGAGTGCAAGAAGTATCTTTGCTTTTGTTTATATATTGTGGTTGTTAGAAGACATACAAGATGAAAACAGTCTTCCTAGCAGATTTTCCCTCTTCCCTCTCATTTTCTGTAGGAGTCTCTGACATTCTAAAATGGAAATCTTGCACCCTGTGGTCCCAATTCCATTTGAAGTCTCTTAGGCCAAGACTTCCAATAGCAATGGCTCTTATTGATTTATTTTTCTTCCCTGGATTGGAATTGTCCAATCATCTTTCAAAACCTATACAAGTTTTGTTTTTGTTTTTTACAAAAGAAATGAATAGAAAGAGCAAACTTTGGTGTCATCACACTGTTAAGACTACATTTCCCACAATTCCTTTTTTCCCCATAAATTTTATTAGTTTTCATAAAATAGACAAAACTGACAAACAAGCATTTAACATAAAGGTGGGGTTGCAATTTCCCCGCTTATTCTAGAAGATAAATTTCAATACAGAAAAAAGAATACATTGTTAATATTTTAAATTTACTTATTACTTTAAATGAAAAGAAAAAAATTATTTAACGTTATATAATAAATCTTCATATTTAAACAACATCTAACACAAAATTTAAAACATATTCATACTTCTACTATTCTATTCTTTTCACCTTTACTTCTTCTTATTTATCCATATAAATTTCATAAAATTTCCAAATTTCATAAAATTCTGTTTCCTCTAGATCTTTTAACCGTCTTGTCATCATATCCATTTCAGCGCAATCCAAAATTTTATTAATAATCTCCTCTTCTTTGGGGATATTTTCCCCTTTCCAATTTTGCGCATATACAATCCTGGCCACTGTCAAAATATGAATAACTAAATGTAAAATTTCTTTCTTATATTTCTGATTCGTTATACCCAGTAAATAGAATTCCGGGTTTTTTTCTATCTCTTTTATTATTCTTTCTATCATTTTCCAATAAAGCTTAACTTTACTACACATCCACCATTGATGATAATAGGAACCTATTTCTTTCTTACATTTCCAACATAATGGAGAAATCTTAGGAAACATTTTTGCTATCCTATTCGGTGGGAGGTGCCACCTATAAAACATCTTAATTTGGTTTTCTTTTAGTGAAACCGATTTTGTCATTTTCAAATTTGTAATCTAGACATTTTCCCATGTATCTATGTCAATTTCTCTGCCTATATTTTTACACCAACTTATCATATTATCCTTTAAAGTCAAATCTATATTTTTGTGACCAATCATATATTTATATGCTTTTCCTATTAATTTAGTCTGATTAGTAATTAATAGATTACCTAGAAAATTTTTACTTTTGTTAAAGATATATATCATACTATCTCTTTGAAATCTAGACTGAATCTGAATATACTGTATTGCCACCAATCAATTGTAATCCCTTCTTCTTGTAATTTATTTCTTGGTTTTAATTTCATTTGGTCATCTAATAATTCTTTATATCTTATTATTTTCATTTCCTGTATCAAATTGGGGTGTGTGATTGCTTCTAGGGGGGAGATCCAATCGGGAATAGTTAAAAAATGGTTCTTTTTAATGTCTTTCCAGACTTCCAACAAATACTTTCTTATTGTATGTCTCTTAAAATAAGTGTGTGTTTTATCCTTATCGTACCACACAAAGGCATGCCAGCCGAGCATAAGATCATGTCCTTCCAACTTTAATGTTCTTTTATCTTCTAATACTATCCAATCTCTAATCCATGTTAAGGCGGCTGCCTGGTAATATAATTTCCAATTTGGTACAGCAAATCCTCCTCTTTCTTTAATATCTTCTAAGATGTTTATCTTTATTCTTGCTTTTTTCCCTTGCCATAAAAATTTTCTTACTATTGTTGTTAAATTTTTGAAAATTTTCCCCCCAGGATTTATTGGTATGACCTGGAATAAAAACAAAATCTTAGGTAAAATATTCATCTTGATTGTGGCAATTCTCCCTTAAAAAGATATTTTTAAATTATTCCATATTTCTAAATCTTTTTTAATTTCTACCATTAATTTCATGTAGTTATCATTTTTAATGTTATAGTTTTTGATGTTATCCATATTCCCAAGTACTTACCGTATTTTTCGCTCCATAAGACGCAGTTTTTTTCCTCCCAAAGTAGGATGAAAAATCAGCCACGTCTTATGGAGCGAAGATGCAGGCAGGGAGGGGGGGGAGGCGCTGGAGCAGAGGGGGGGCGGCGATATACTCATCTGGAGACCGCCGCCTCTGTCGCCGCCTCTCCTCTTTCCAACCCTGAAGAGAGCCGCGCCTTTCGGCCTCTGGAAGTGCTGGGCCGGGGGACGCCTCCACCCCGCAGGTTTAGGAGGCGGAGCGGCACCGGAGGAGCGTTGGCGGTTCCGAGCCTTTGGGAAGGCTACGGGAATCGCTTCAGGAGGCGGGGAGGTCTCGAAGACCAAAAACCCAGCCAGTCGCTCGCAGCCGGCCGCCGCCTGTGCAAAGTTTGGCTGCGAACTCGGCTGGCTAGCTGCTGCCTGGCCCCCTCCCTCCCGGAAGAGGGTCTCCCTTTGCACCACCAGCGGTGCTCCCCCCGCCAGCCAGCCAAGCCCCGCGCCCGCCGGAGCCGGCTCTTTGCTCTTCCCCCGCTGCCCGCCGCGTTTGCAGGAGGTGGGGAGGGTCGCCAAGGCCAGGAGGGACGCCGCTGCCCCCCCTTCCCTCTCTCCGCCCACCGCTGCGCCTCCTGCTGAGCCCCCTCGGCCCCGTGCGGCGCCTGTCAGAGGAAGCTGCCCTGTCCCGGCCAGGATTCGGGGGCGAGGTCGTCAGGGTTTGAGGGGCCCTAAACCGCCCACAGCAGAAAAACAGAAAAAATAAGGGAGAAAGAGAGAGAGAGAAAGGAAGAGGAGAGATAGAAAGGGGGAGAGAGAAAGAGGGAGAGATAGAGAAGGAGAGAGAGAAAGAGAGAGATACAAAGAGAGTGAGTGAGAGAAGGAGAGATAAGAGAGAGAAAGAGGGACAGAGAGAAAGAAAGAGAGGGACAGAGAGAAAGAAAGAGAGGGACAGAGAGAAAGAAAGAGGGACAGAGAGAAAGAAAGAGGGACAGAGAGAAAGAAAGAGAGGGACAGAGAGAAAGAAAGAGAGGGACAGAGAGAAAGAAAGAGAGGGACAGAGAGAAAGAAAGAGAGGGACAGAGAGAAAGAAAGAGGGACAGAGAGAAAGAAAGAGAGGGACAGAGAGAAAGAAAGAGAGGGACAGAGAGAAAGAAAGAGGGACAGAGAGAAAGAAAGAGAGGGACAGAGAGAAAGAAAGAGAGGGACAGAGAGAAAGAAAGAGGGACAGAGAGAAAGAAAGAGAAGAACAGAGAGAAAGAAAGAGAGGGTCAGAGAAAGGGAGAGGAGAGATAGAAAGGGGGAGAAAGAGGGAGAGATAGAGAAGGAGAGAGAGAAAGAGAGAGATACAAAGAGAGTGAGTGAGAGAAGGAGAGATAAGAGAGAGAAAGAAAGAGGGACAGAGAAAGAAAGAGAAGAACAGAGAGAAAGAAATAGAGGGACAGAGAAAGGGAGAGGAGAGATAGAAAGGGGGAGAGAGAAAGAGGGAGAGATAGAGAAGGAGAGAGAGAAAGAGAGAGATACAAAGAGAGTGAGTGAGAGAAGGAGAGATAAGAGAGAGAAAGAAAGAGGGACAGAGAGAAAGAAAGGGACAGAGAGAAAGAAAGAGAGGGACAGAGAGAAAGAAAGAGGGACAGAGAGAAAGAAAGAGGGACAGAGAAAGAAAGAGAGGGACAGAGAGAAAGAAAGAGAGGGACAGAGAGAAAGAAAGAGGGACAGAGAGAAAGAAAGAGAGGGACAGAGAGAAAGAAAGAGGGACAGAGAGAAAGAAAGAGAGGGACAGAGAGAAAGAAAGAGAGGGACAGAGAAAGGGAGAGAGAGAAAGAGGGAGAGATAGAAAGAAAGAGAGAGGGGGGCTTGTTTGTATATTTTCCCAATTCCCCTAGGGCAGTGTTATTGTAATAAATATTTTAGCCTACTTTTTGGCTCAAAATATTTTTTTTCTATTTTCCTCCTCTAAAAACTAGGTGCGTCTTATCAGCAGGTGCGTCTTATAGAGCGAAAAATACGGTAACTTTCTTAGCTATTTTCATACTTGTAATATATTCAAGTTTTCTTTCTTGAGATTTATTCATATTTTGCACTATAAATTGTGTTTTACTCCTATTTATTTTTAACCCTGCAACTTTTCCACACTGTTCTATTGTCTGTATCAATGTTGGGACTGCTGCTATCTGTGATAAAAGTCAGATCATCCGCAAATGCTTGAATTTTAGATATTTCCTTCCTTATGGTCAGACCCTTTATTTTGGAATCTGCTCTTACTTTTATTAACAAGACTTCCAAGGACAAAATGAATAATAAAGGTGATATCGGACAGCCTTGTCGAACTCCTTTGTATATTTCAAATGTTTCTAATTGTTCATTATTTAATATAATTTTTGTTGACTGCTTTGAATAAATTGCATCTATCAAGTTTACAAATTTTGTGCCAAATCTCATTTTATTTAATTGGATTTTTATAAAAGTCCAATTTACGTTGTCAAAGGCAAGGAACATTAATGATACTGGTTTTCCAACATGTTGTTCATAATAATCCAAAATATTAATAATCGTTCTAAGGTTATTTTTAATCTGTCTACAAGGTAGGAACCCATTTTGGTCTTGATGTATTTTCTCATTTAAAATCTTTTTAAGTCTATCAGCATAAATTGTAATAAATATTTTATAGTCGATGTTTAATAATGATATTGGTCTATAATTTTTTATATTTTCCTTTCTGGTTCCTGGCTTATGAATTAGAGTTCTTAAGGATTCCAACCATGATTTGGGGATTTTACCATCCATTCTACATTCATTAAAAATTTCCAACATATTGTTTATTATTACTTCACTTTCTATTTTATACCATTCTGCCGGTATAGTGTCAGGTCCGGTTGCTTTATTTTTTTTTTTTGCTTTTTAATAGTTATAAGTAGTTCCTCGATTGTTATTGGGCTATCTAAACTTTCTTGTTGTTCCTCTGTTAATTGCGGTATCTTTAAAGTTTCTAAATAATTAAAAACCCCTTCCTCACTAATGTCTTCTTTTTTATACAACTCTTTATAAAATTTCTGTACTATTTTTGCTTTCTCTTCTATATTATATTTTATCATTCCATTTTCATCTTCTAACTTTTCAATTATTTTTGACTGTCTATGTTTTCTTAGTTTGTACGCAAGCCATCTTCCTGGGTTATTGGCATATTCAACATAATGTTGTTTAGCTCTTTTTATCTTTTCTGCTATTTGATTTTGCTCTATAAGTTTAATTTTGTGTCTTGTTGCGATAAAGACTCTAATTGTCTTAATTCAGTGATTAACTGTTCATATTGTATCTTTTTTTCTTTATTTACCTTTGCTGTATAAGAAATCGTTAATCCTCTAATGTATGCCTTAACAGTATCCTGTAGGTTTTGAGGGGAGGTTTCTGAGTTTTTATTTATTTCAAAAAATATTTTTAATTCATTTTCTATCCATTCCTTATAATTTTTATCTCTTATAATTCATCTGCCAATTTAAATGTTTCTTATTGCTTTTCAAATATACTACTAAAGGGTTGTGGTCTGCCCAGGTATTTACATCTATTTCTACCTCTTTTATTTGTTCTGCAGTTGTTTTTGAAGCCCACACCATATCTATTCTTGTCCAAATTTTATGGGGGTTTGAATAGAAAGTATACTGTCTAGTATGGAGGTATCTTTCCCTCCAAATATCATTTAATAATAACTCAGATTTCATCTTTTGGAAAGTAATTGGTAATATATTTTTCTTTTTCTTATTAGTTCCCCCCCCCCCCCCCTGAATGGTCTAGTAGTCTATTTGAAATTGCATTGAAATCGCCAATTATGATCATATTTTCAATATTTAATTCGTTTATTTTCTGATGCAATTGTTTATAGAATATCATTTGGTTTTCATTTGGGGCATAAATAGAAACGATGACAAGAGGTTTGGGCTCTATATTTATCTGCACAATTAATATTCTACCTTCTTGGTCAGCATACAATTGTTTGGAGTTTATGGAATTTTCAACGTATACAGCTATCCCTCTTTTTCTTTGGTCTGCTAATGCAGCATACATGTTTCCAATTTTTGAATTTAATAATAATTTTTGATTTGTCCTTTTAATATGAACTTCTTGTAATATTACTATCTGAGCTTTTTGATTTTTAATTTTTGTAAATATTTGTTTTCTTTTTCTCGGTTCATTTAAACCATTTACATTTACGGAAAAGATTTTCAAGTCTTTTGATGTAGTCATTTGTAGTATTTCTTGGTATCTTTAGATTCGCGCTGTGGTTGTTTTCTTCTCGCTCCTAGGTCCTCCTCTCCTCCCTGTGCGGCGCTGCCTGTCTCCTCTTCCCTTCTTTCTGTCAGTTCTTTCATTGGTTGTTCAAATTGGCGTATTCTGCTAGTTTCATAAAAATCTCTTGCTTCTTCCAGATTTTCTATTTTATATCTTTTGGTTTGCCAATAAAGTGAAAGTCTTTCTGGAATAAGCCAACGAAACGTTATATTTTCTTTGATCAAAATTTTAGTCAAGAAGTAGTAATCCCTTCTACTTTCTCTTACTCTTCTTGGAACTTGTTTCAGTATTGTAATTTCTTTTCCTTTGTCTTGTAGTTTTTCATTTCTTGTCCATTTCAAAATGTCATCTCTTAAAGTTCTCCTAACAAATTTGATATGGACTTCTCTTGGTAGATTATGCCGACGTACGTAGCTAGTTTGTACTCTGAAAACTTCATCAATTTCTTTTGTTAGTTCCGTGGGGTCCATTTGAAGGATTCCTCCAATAATTTCTGCCATTTTTGCTTGTAAATCTTCATCTTTTTCTTCTACTATGTTCTGAAATCTTAAACCATAGGATGCTCGTTGTATTTCAAGATGTGTAATTGATTCGTCATATTTTCTGTCACGTGCATCAGATCTTCCTTCAAAGTAGTCCATTCCTTTTTCCATTTTTCCAGTTCTCTCCTCTACTGCCTTTACTCTTTCTTCATTTTCTTTCAAGGTTTCTAAATCTTTGCTCCTTCATCTCTCCCGTGTCTGCTTTCAATTCACCCATCTCTGCTTTTAAACCTTCACGTTGTTGATTTGCATCTTCTTGAGATTTTAGCATAAAATCTTTCATTGCATTCAATGTCTCTTGTATCGTTACAAGGGTAGGCTGCTGTGCTTTCTCTTTCTCCTTCTCTTTGGCAAGCATAGTTGCAGTAGCACTTTGATGTACTGGAGATGGCTGAGGTGATACTTGAGGGGATGAAACTGACGTCAGTGTTTGTTTTTTGATCGTCTTAGTATACGTAGACGTGCTTGACATCCTTAGCTTTGTAACGTTCTTCTGTATTATTTATTATAAGCTTTATATTAATTTGTATTTTTGTGTCTGTATGTATTTTTTAAAGAGGGAGAAGAAAACTCCAACAAACTCCAATCCTGTCAAGCTTCACTAATTATTTTTCTATTAATGTTTAAGAATTTCTAAATGTCACAATGCAAAAACACAACAAATATATCAGTAATCCTTATGCTTTAAAATTTATATATATCAATACTTTATGTATACCTTATCAATGCTTAAAAGAATTTTCAGTAATCCTTTTAAAATTTTTCCTTTAGAATTTCTTTCTATTTCAGAAAATATATATATATAATATATAGTAGCAAATCAATCTCAGTCAATTAATTTATTAATCTTAAGAAGTAGAAAAAGGGAGAAAAGAAAGCAGTAGAGGAGAGAAATAAAAAGTGAGAGAAGAAAAGAAAGGAACACCACCACAGGGAGAGAGGGGGGGATCAAGGAATGTTTAGCAATTCATTTATCTGAAACAATTTCTATTTTAAAATTTATATTGATATCTATTAATATACTTAATGCCTAGAACAAGGAAAAACAGGAATAATGTAAAAAAAGAGAAAAGACAAGATATCAAAAGAACAACAATAATATACTTATAATCTTCTTTTAAGCGTGGAAATCCTTGTTGATTGAAGTTCTGTGTAATTTTCCCGATCCTTTTATAATTATTTTCAAAGTCTCAAAGTGCCAAATAATACCAGAAAATAAAATTAAATTGAATTTGTACAGTCTAATATTCCAATCATGAGTCCAAGTCTTGTTTAAATGTTATTCAATCACTATGCCAAAGTCCAAAGTCTAATATTTTTTCCAAATCAAAGTTATTGAGTTTAGTTCAGTTCCAAACTTTGTTTTAAAGTAATCCTTCAAAGGCAGCCAAAGGAAAGCAGAAAAAAAACCCTGATCTCTTCTTTACAGCGAATCCAAGGAAAAAAGCCAATAATCCAGTAACAGCAACTCCAATTACGATCTTATTTAATTAATCAGTCACAAATTTATCAAATCATTAAGTTGTTTAATTATTTGCAGGTTTATTTCATTTTAAAGTTGGAAATTAGAACAAAGAAAACGTAATCCCTCCACAAACGAAAGTAGTGCCCGGGATTCAAAGTTGTTCTGTAGACTTAGAAATTCCAATCCTTATTGCAGCTTTGACAAATCATCTCTTCATACTTTCATGTCAATTTGAATTTTATATCCAATTTAATTCACATTTAAAAGTTCAAAAGTTCAATTTCACAAGAAAGAAAAGAGAGAAAAAAAGAAAATAGATCCGGCCGTTATTTGGCCCCAGGATATGAATTTTTCTACCAACTTTCTCTTTCGCCTTGTTAACTAAACTTTCACTTTACTCCAATCTTCCGAGTTTATCATGGAACAATGAAATTTTACCTTTATTCTTCTTTTCTTTTAGTACTCTTTTTCCACTCTATTAGGCTTCGAGATCTCAAGTTTCTTCTTTTCACTTTTCTGCTTCCCACTGGTGTGGAGGGATTGCAATGGCCGAATCCTCTGGATGCCGAGGATCGGTTCTCCCTTTTCCAGAGCTGCGGGGCAGACCCTTGCCTCCGGAGCTTCGGCGATAGCTCCTCGGACTGGGGGGAGCCCCCTGCTATAGGATCGGGCCATCCAGACCTGATCCAACCGCAAACCGCGACCTCTGGAGGGGTGAAAGGAGTCTCGGGGACAGAGCCCTGCCCCGGAGTCTCCGCAGCGGTCCGGACCAGACCGGAAGTCCCATTTCCCACAATTCCTAACCAGCATGGTAAACAAAATTTTTGCAACTCAAAATGAGAAAAGCTGTCAACATGTTAGCAACAGCGTTGAAGTCACTCTTGTCTGCCTTTGGTTGCTCCTTTGGTTGTTATTTTTCCCCTGTGAGTTTTTGCTATCCACGTGCCTTGGCTCTTAAATTGCTTACTTTCCATAAACAGGTTATGTTTTCTGTTCTGTTTTGCAAAAAGGTGGTCTAACCCCTTTCTCCCTGCTCTTTTTTTTAGGTCTTAGAAACATAGAAGATTGACAGCAGAAAAAGACCCAATGGTCCATCTAGTCTGCCCTTATACTATTTCCTGTATTTTATCTTAGGATGGATAGATGTTATCCCAGACATGTTTAAATTCAGTTACTGTGGATATACCAACCATGTCTGGTAGAAGTTTGTTCCAAGCATCTACTACTCTTTCAGTAAAATAATATTTTCTCACGTTGCTTCTGATCTTTTCCCCAACTAACCTCAGATTGTGCCTCGTTGTTCTTGTGTTCACTTTCCTATTAAAAACATCCCTCCTGAACCTGAAGTAACCCTTTAACATATTTAAATATTTCGATCATGTCCCCCCATTCCCTTCTATCCTCCAGACTATACAAATTGAGTTCATTAAGTCTTTCCTGATAAGTTTTATGCTTAAAGACCTTCCACCATTTTTGTAGCCCATCTTTGGACCTGTTCAATTTTATCAATATTTTTTGTAGGTAAGGTCTCCAGAACTGAACATGGTATTCTCAATGTGGTCTCAGCGGGATCACAATCTTCCTTCTTGTTATACCTCTAGCTATGCAGCCAAGCATTCTACCCTGTTTTCCCTACCACTTGACCGCACTGTTACATTTGGAAACATTAAACTGCAGTTTCCATTGCTTTGACCACTTATCTAGTAAAGCTAAATCATTTGCCATGGTATTTGTTTGTTTGTTTGTTTGTTTGTTGTTTTTTATGCCGCCCTTCTCCTTATACTCAGGACGGCTTACAACACGTTAGCAACAGCACTTTTTAACAGAGCCAGCATATTGCCCCCACAATCCGGGTCCTCATTTTACATACCGCGGAAGGATGGAAGGCTGATTCAACCTTGAGCCAGTGATGAGATTTGAACTGCTGACCTGCAGATCTAGCAGTCAGCTTTAGTGGCCTGCAGTACTGCACTCTACCCACTGCACCACCTCGGCTCTTTTATTACAGACGCCTCCAGGAATATCAACCCTATTGCACACTTTAGAGCCATCTGCAAATAGGCAAACCTTCCCTACCAAGCCTTCCCCCATGTCATTCACAAACATATTAAAAAGAATAGGACCCAGAACAGACCCTTGTGGCACACAGTTTGTAACCAGTCTCTGCTCAGAATACCCGCCGTTAACATCAACCCTTAAGTCTTGAGCAATCTTTTCCACAACATAGGTTTAATTAATCAAAGACATAAAATTAGAATACATTTTAAAGCAAACATGTCAAATAAAAAAAGTCTTATCTGCTGAAGATTATCTCCAGTACAAATGCACAAGGTAGCAAAGCGTAGGGATCAGAGGTGGAACCAGGTTCTAACTGGTTCTTTAGAACTGTTAGTAGTTCGGTGATGATGTCACAGAGCCGGTTCTCTGTGGGTGCTGCCATCTTGGAGTTTGCTTCTGTGCATGTGCAGAAGCTATTATTTTATTGCTGTGGGCATGCACAGCATGACCCTGTTCAAACCAGCAGCAAAAAGATCCAGAACCCACACCTGGTAAGGCTATCCCGCTGAATTTCAGGCTAACCAAAGAAAAACACTAATTTTGTCATTTTAACCAGATACCCAACATCTAGGTCAAGGGTAACCAATCTTGGCAACTTTAAGACCTGTGGACTTCAACTGAACTTAAAATCTCTATGTCTTAAAGTTGCCAAGGTTGGTCATTACTGCCCTAGGTCTGTTAACTACCTGTTCCTCCCCAATATCCTGCTGGCAGGGATAGCCAACACCCTAGAGGACAGGCTCAAAATACAGAAAGATCTAGACAGATTAACACTATGGGCCCACACTAACAACATGATTTTCAACGTTGACAAGAGCAAAGTCCTTGGTAAAAAATATCCTAGACACACATACAGTCTGGGAGAAACCCCACTTAGCAGCAGTGACTGCGAAAGAGATCTTGGAGTCTTGGTGGATAATCAACTAAACATGAGCCAGCAATGTGCAGCAGCGGCCAAAAAAGCCAACACTATCCTAAGCTGCATCAACAGGGAGATATACTCCAAGACCAAGGAAGTATTAATACCACTCTACTACGCCCTGGTCAGACCACATCTGGAGTACTGCATCCAGTTCTGGTCACCACACTTCAAAAAAGACATTGAAACTCTGGAGAAGGTGCAGAAAAGAGCAACCAAAATGATTAGGGGACTTGAAACCAAGACTTACGAAGAGAGATTGCGGGAACTGGGCATGGATAGCCTAGAGAAAAGGAGGGCCAGAGGGGACATGATAGCTGCATACAGGTATATGATGGGTTGCCACAGAGAGGAGGGGGCCACTCTATTCTCCAGAGCACCAGAGGGCCAGACGAGGAACAATGGCTGGAAGCTGACCAAGGAGAGATTCAACCTAGAAGTAAGGAAGAACTTCTTTACGGTCAGAGCAATCAACCAGTGGAACAACCTGCCTGCGGAGTTTGTGAACTCCCTAACTCTGGACACTTTCAAGAGGAGATTGGACTGCCACTTGGCTGGGGTGCTTTAGGATTCCTGCTCAGGCAGGGGGTTGGACTTGATGACCTGCATGGTCCCTTTCAACTCTAACAATAAATAAAATATAAATAAATAAATAATGTCTTTTTAAAATTACCCGGATTTATCCATATTCGCTACTGTTTTGGTTTGCTTTTACCCCAGGCAGATGATCAACAGGATGTCCCTTGCATCTCCTTCCCAGGAGGAGGACTTCAATTCTTCTATAGCAACATCAGCTTCCAGGCACAACACTTGGGGAGAAGGTAGATAAGATCCAGAATACCAACTACCTGCTGCATACAAGGTCATGCCAAGAAAACCATGCAACTAGTGAAGTCATGCAAATGAAACTAATAGAAGCTCAAATAACTAATATCGCCCAGACAGCGCAACATATCCTGCAAGGAATATGATGCTTGATTCCACATTTATTATTTATTTTATTAATTGGATTTATATGCCGCCCCTCCCTGAAGACACATGAGACATCTTATAAAGGTACTTTACAGGTAGTCCTCAATGTACAACCATTCATTTAGCAACAATTCAAAGTCACAACAGCACTGAAAAATAAGAGACTTACAATCGGTCTTTTCCCTTACCACTGTTGAAGGATCTCCACAGTCATGTGGTCAAAATTCAGGCACTTGGTATCTAGTTACAATGTTTGTAGCATGTGATCACCAGTTGTAATCTTTTCAGCTGGCTTCAGGCAAAGACAACAAGGAGCTCTCATTTATCACACACCATTAATTCATCTGCTCCTAATTATTTAGCTGGCTCCCTATACTTGAAGCACTTCAAGTTGTTTTCCTACATTTCAATATTTCAGACACCAGAAAAACAGGCATCTAAGGCTCATCAGACTGTTTTGACTACTTTCAAACCGTCAGCATCAGCATTGGCATCTGGATGAGTCTGTCGCGTGCAGGGAACAGCCAGCCAATCAGCGATTGCCCTTTCTGGCCAATTATCTTGAGGCAGAAACTGCCAGCCAATGGGGGCTTTTTTGTGGGCTGGTAACTAAGTGTCCTCTTCCCCCACCTTGAGTTCGGTGCTAAACAAACCACCTTCCCTCCTGTTCACAAAAACAAAAGGGAATGCATTGTTATTGTTTCCTGGTGATTGAATGCTCACTATGATGGCAAGCCACCATTGCTTTTTAAGCAAATGGCAGTGTGCTGGCATTTATGTAACTGGGATCTCTTAATCTTTTTCCAGTGCAGGACTATGATGAAACAGAGCAGGTAGTAGAAGTCAGGAATCCTCCCTCTCCCCCAGCATCTTAAGATATGAGGTGCCCCTTTGTGCACAAAGGCCTTATGCAGTGTTCTGGGAACATGTGATCCATTTTTGCGCCAACCTGACAAGCAAAGTCAATGGGGAAGCCAGATTCACTTAATAACCATGTTACTAACTTAACAAATGCAATGATTCACTTCACAAATGTAGCAAGTCGTAAAATGAGCAAATGTTTGACTTAGCAACATAAATTTTGGGCTCAATTGTGGTCGTAACTTGAGGAGTACCTGCATTTGACTTGGCACACAGTTCTTTACGACCTCTTAGCCTCGCTACCTTCCTGATTCATTGGTGGCTGAGGTAAAAAGTGTGTATAACCTCCTGATTTTGTGTCTTGAAAACAGCCAATAGGGACATGCTCTTTGGAATGGTAAAACAGAATGGAACAAGAAAAGAGCTCGTTCTATGGGAGGGAGCTAAATGGGACTCAGGAGGGAAAAAGAAACAGAAAGGAGGTGGCAGGCAAGGGTTGTATTTCCCTTCTCTGAGGAAAAGGTAGCCATATCTAACCATGGTGCATAGTGATGAGCCATCAGTGCTGTTCCAGGAGCTTCATACTTGAGAAGAGTTGGAGATGTATAATATATAAGTCCTCAGCTTATAACCAGTTGCACAGCAAATATTTAAAGTTATTAATTCCTCATAAAGAGACCACCCCCAGTATATGCACTACCACCCCGTGATAACATGACTTCAATTTACCATATTTTTCAGAGTAAAAGATGTACCTTTTTCCTCCCTAAAAGAGGCTGAAAATTTAGGTGTATCTTATACTCCCCCCCAAAAAACCATTTTTTTCCAGCTGAGCACTTTTCTCTTTCCATGTTTCCACCCTGCTTTGCCTTGAAGTTTATTCCTTTCCCAAACCTGCAATTCACAGGTCAGAACTTGCCCTGTCTCTGAGTAAACTACCTGCAGAATTTCTTAGGGAGTGGCAAGTCTGCAGCTTTCAGGTAAGAAGATAACCCAACTGTAAGGATCAGGACAAGTAGGCCCATAAGAGCTGGTTGATTGGCGACCCACATAAAGTGTCAGTCCTATCATTAGACAAATGAAATTGTCTCCAATGACAACTACTGAGGATGGCATTCCAAAACAGGTAGTCCTCAATTTAAAACATTTCATTTGGTGACCAAAGTTACAATAGCACTGAACAGGAAGACTTATGATTTTTGCAGCATTCCCAAAGTCATGCAATTGAAATTCTGTTTCTCTGCTACCAGCATGTATTTACAAGGTTTGCAAAGTACTGTGGCCATGTAATCGTCCTTTCTGGCCTTCCCAGTTTGCTTCCCAAAAGTAAAATCAGTTGGGGAAAGCCAGATTTGCTTAATGACTACATGGTTTGCTTAACAACTGCAGTGTTTCTCTGAATAACCATGCCCCACCCCCCACCCCAAAAAAGGTGGCAAAATCAGGCACAAGACACTGAACCACCACTTTGCTTAGCAACAGGAATTAAGGTCTGTTCCTAGGAATTAAATTTAAACTTGAAAAATTATCTGAACAATTTACTGTAGATGCTAGATAAATAATAGTTCTGATGGTTTGCTGAATGTTCAGTGCCTTTCCCTTACCCATGAGGCATTTTTACAGAATGAGTCAGCTGCAAATCTTGCAGAGGTTAGAAGGATCTTATTTGCTGTTAATGGGGGAAAACACAGGTTCACCTCCCTGATATATCAGGTTTCTGGACACGCACAGATAATACCCAAACCATGAACTTTATGAATTGCTATGCCATATGTTGAGTGTGAGGGTTTGTGATGGCTCAATGGTTAAAACATGCTTAACTAGTCTGCTGGAAAGCTGACGGCCCAGGTTCAAGACCCGAGTGCCATGGGATGGGATGAGCTCTTGTTACTTGCCCCAGATCCTACTCACCTAGCAGTTTGAAAGCATGCACATGCAAGTAGATAAATAGGTACCATTTTGGTGGGAATGTAACAGCATTCCTTGTGCCTTTGGCATATAGTCATGCTGGCCACATGATGACGGAAATGTCTTTAGACAATGCTGGCTTCCTCAGCTAGCAAATGAAGATGAGCACTGCCCACTAGAGTCAGACATGATCGGGCAGAGGAAAGCTTTACCTTTATATTCAGTGTACTGGTATATTATTATATGTACTGTACCTTTAAGTCCAATTTACATTAATCATAAAGGGGCTATTTGACATTTTTGGTACTGAAACTGCCCACCCCGATTTTAGCAAAGGTGAAAAAAGTTGTGATACATCATGTGACAAAGTGTCATTGTGAGTTTGACACTCCTGGTTTACATAACCTTTTCTCAACCTTTCACCCCAGAGAATCCCTTGAAATAATTTTCAGGTCTTAGGGAAACTTGGATAAAAATAAGACAATGTACACAAAATGTCACAATACACTTCCAATCTACATCATGCATAATCTCCAACATTTACAAAAGCAAAGTGACATAAAAGCTGTTGTACATACTCTTGATCAGTTGGAGGATGATGAAGATATTGAGAACTCAGATTCAGATAGTGTTTATGAAGTAGTGGGGGGCCCGGGGTTACAGGTAGTAGAACAGGTGGGAGGCCAGCCACAGGATGGGGCTATGAGTTCAGGATCTAGTGAGGGAGAATCAGACGCGCGCTGGGTTAATCCTAAATTCAGAAGGATTCAGAAACGTAGAGAGCAAAGGTCTGGAAGAAGATATTAAGGAGAGGAATGGGTTAAATATTGTAGTGAGGTATTTGGCACGTCAGGGGGCTAGTGGAGAAGAAGGGTGGAGTTTCAACATTGCTGAAAAGAAATATGGAGATGTTTTCGCCACACTAAAGTAAGCCAAGTATTTTGTATTGTATTTAGTCAGTGCTGCTGTCTTTTTTAAAGCAATGTAGTTAGGAAATAAATCTTGTCTAAGTGAAGCAGGAAAAGGAATGTTAAAGAATGTGGCTGAGAGAGAGATAACGGACCGAGTGATGTCTGGAATGTGTTGAAAATACAGGAGAGCAGAGAAATAAACGGAGTTGCTTTATTCATGAAATGATGCATTTAATGAGAGTTATTTGTAATTACTAAACTTCTACCAGAAACCAGAACAAAAGCTATACAGAGGGGTTTTTAAAGTGATTTTGTTTTCTACAATCATTTTTCTCATTGGGACCCCAATTGAGAAATGATAGTCTAGGCCCGTGATGGTGAACCTATGGCATGCATGGTACAGGTGGCACATGGAGCCATATCACAGGCAATGTTCCCTCTAATTTTTTTCCGGTGTGGGCGGAAAAGTATAGTGTCTGAGCGACAGTCCCTTTGGGACTGGGTGGCATAGAAAAATAAATAAATAAATAAATAAGAAAAAAATTCCCTTTTTTATTAAAAGAAATTAATAATAAAACAAAACCAAAATCTATTACTATTATTATCTTCTCTTTTTCCATCCCTGTCTCCTCCCCCCTTGTGTGTGTGTGTGTGTGTGTGTGTGTGTGTGAACTCTTGAACCATTTCCAATTAGAGGTGAGCTATTGGAAATGGTTCAAGAGTTCACACACACACACACACAAAAACGGCTGGGTTTTTTTTCCTCTGTTATTTTTTGGGTGCTTTTTACCATATGCTTTAAATCAAGAGTCATTTCTCTCTCTTTCTCTCTCCCCCTCTTGCTCTCTCTCTCTCTTTCTCTCTATTGCTTTCTTTCTCTCTCACTCTTTCTTTCTATCTCTCTTGCTTGCTTTCTCTTCTCTCTTGCTAGCTCTCTCCCCCCTTTCATCTCTCTCTTTCTTTCTTTCTTTCTTTCTTTCTCACTCTTTCTTTCTTTCTATCTCTCTTGCTTTCTTTCTCTTCTCTCTCTTGCTATCTCTCTCTTTCCCTCTCTCTCTTAGCAGCGGCATTGGGCAGTAGCCGTGGGGCGGCGGCAGGGTGATCAGCTGTGAGGCGGAGCTCCAAAACTGAGGCACCGACGGCGAGGGGCTACGAGAGCGCTTTCTCCCAGCCCCCTCGCCATCGGTGCCTCAGTTCCAGAGCTCCGCCTCACAGCTGATCACCGTGCCTTTCGGGAATGCTTGCCCTGCCTCTACTGCAGCCCCGTTGCTGGAAGTCTGGGATGAAAGCGCTCCCAGCGAAGGGGCTGTGAGAGGGGCGGGGTGGGCATTCCCGAAGCCCACGGAGAAAGCACTCTCTCGCAGCCCCCTGGCTGGCAGCGCTTTCATCCCAGACTTCCAGCAAGGGGGCAGCAATAGAGGCAGGGCAGGCGTTCCCGAAGGGCAGGGTAATCAGCTGTGAGGCGGAGCTCCGGAACTGAGGCACCGACGGCGAGGGGGCTGGGAGAAAGCACTCTCGTAGCCCCCTCACCATGGGAGAAGGCGTGCGCCAAGGCAGGAGGCGGAGGAGGAGAGGAGACGAATCGGGCGAGCAGGGGGCAGGGCCGAGAAGCCAGGGGCGTGAGGGGGCCGGAGGCACAGTGGGGAGGCAGGGGCGGCCACAGCTCCCTTTCCTTTTACTGCCGGCGCCTCCCCCCCCCATGGGCTGGCAGGGGGATGGGGAGCGCGTGCCTGTGGAAAAGGGCGCGCGCGGGGGTGTTTGGGGGTGCGCGCCTGCTCATGGGTGCAGCTTACAGGAAACGGTGATGCTGTGTCAGATTCAGTGCTCAAGACACACTGGCCAGCTAATTTCTGACCTTGGGGAAGGCCATTTTGCCCTCCAGATACTTCAGGGAAACTTCCCTAAAGCCTTGGAGACAAAAAAAATTGCCCAATGGACAAGTTTGGAAAATGCACATCCGGTTTGCCATTGTGCTTTTTTTCTGCACTTCGGAGCGTTCAGGGAAACTTCCTGAAGCTCCAGAGTGCAGAAAACAGCACAATGGGCAAACTGGAAGCACATTTTCCAAATTTCCGGTTTGGCTGGTGTGCTGTTTTTTGCACTCTCTGGAGCTTCAGGAAGCTTTCCTAAATTCTCCAGAGTGCAAAAAACAACCCAACAGCAAATTGGAAGTGCTTTTTCCTGAACTTCTGGTTTACCCGTTTGGGTATTTTCTCATGTACCAGGCTTCTGTAAGGCCTGTGCGCGTGCTGTGCACATTCGATAAGGCCTGGGGGGCAGCGTGGGGGTGTGTGCACATGCATGTAGGGGGAGGGAAAGGATGTGGGCACGTGCATGCATTCTAGCATGTGAACCAAAAAAGATTTGCCATCACTGGTTTAGGCACACAGTAGGAAGGGGGAAATGGCGGAAAATGGCTCCTTGAAAAATTTTAACTGGTTCTCATAACCCGTAAATAGGCTCTTAGAATCTAAAATCGATTTCATTTTTCCATATTGTACATTGCAGATCTACTGCAAGTTAAAACAGCACCACTGTGTGCCCAGTTTCTGAAAAACACCTATATGGAATGATATACAGAAAATAACATCATTTTGAAAAATGATTTATTAGTAAAAGTGTCACTATATGTCCCAATTTAAGTTGACAATTTGTTATTCTTTCTAATTTTCAGCTGACCCATTTCCCATATCTAAGCAAGGAATATAACATACTGCATATGCAGTTTAGCTTTGCTAATGATGATAAATAGTAAACAATATTTAAGCTTACCACCACCACACCCCATTCTTTTGCAATAGGTAGACTTAAATATCAGCCCATTTCCCTATTAAATACAACAAAGGTGAGGGTAACGTTTACATTTTCAAGGTAGATATCATCGGTTGGACAGCATTGTGATTAGTGCATGATTTCTGTGGATCACAAGGTATGGCTTATGGCTTCAGTTTTCATCAAGATGCCTTGCCCTGAAATTCATTTCTCTGGTTAAATATTTGCTTCAGTGGGTAAAATGTCAGAAAGAGTTCCATTTTAAAGAGACATTTTAATAGTGTTAGCAGTTCTCTGGTGTGCAAATCTAAGATGGGAGCTATCCCCCAAGCTCATTTACAGTGGAACTGCATGAATCATGCTTTGTAGAGATCTATGACTCATCTTGTGCTTCACTAACCTTGAATGCACCTTTCAAATAGAATTTGTTTTCATTTCTGAGGAGTTCATGGAAGGGGATGGTAATTGAACATTTGCTTCATTTTTTCTCCAGAGACAATTCCTCCTCCTCTGTCTTGACTGGAGATACAAGTTTCTTAGACACAGAGGCAGCTTTTTCTGGTTTTACTTGGAGAAGGCCAAAGCTACATAGTGTTTCCTCAGTAGGCAAAATGTGGCTGGTTGTTGGTTTCAGAGCCACTGGGTCATCACATTTGTAGACAGTAGAAAAGCTCAGTCTATCATCTTCCAGAATTCTATCTGCAACAAGGGAAGAGAGTTGTGGGTTTCTGGTGGGCTTTGTTGTCCCAGCAGCAGGCTGTGGAAAGTCTATTGGAACTTCTGGCTTTTGAGAAATGTTATGATCACTGAAATCTTTAGGCTTGTTAGTGATGCATTCATGACTCTCATTTTCTTTGCATTCCTGTCCATTTGATGATCCATTGAAGTTTTCTACTTCAGATTTCTCAAACGTTGGATCCTTAACATGAGGGTCTTGGTTGACTGAAGGGTGGTCAAGAAATTCATGAGCATTATTTCTGCTTCTTAAATTCAGTGGGACAGACAGTGGAAGAGTACTGGCTGTGCTCAGACTATCTTCTTCTTGTATTCTAGTAAAATATATATACATGTATTAAAATAAACAAGCTATGTAGAATATTTAAGCTGATATTATTGCTCTATGTGCATATATGTGTGTATCCACATGTGTAGGGATAGAAGTACAAATGCATATGGGGTTGTATCATGTGGCACAAGGATGGGTTCCAACTTACCTCACTGCCAGTTCACATCCTCCTGCACCACCTGGCCATGCCTCATGTGTGTGTGTGAGCTTTGTGTTTTATGCAAAAACCCCTCATTTTAAAAAAATATGCCAAAAACAAAGTGGCAAAACATGTGCAATTCTGGAAACTCAGCTTCTGCGCATGTGCAGAAGAATTTTTTAAATAACTCTTTGGGGGAGGAAATCATTTTTTTTTAAAAAGATGGTGGCACTCACAGACCGGCACTGACCAATCACCAGCAGGTTGCTACCAGTTTGGCTGAACCAGTCCAAACCAGAAGAAGTCCACCTCTGATGTGGTGGAGTAAAAATCTTATATGACGTCTCTCCTCTCAATGAAGCTAATAGACCTATTTTAAAACATGAGAAGCAATCCAGTTAGTAAATACCGTTTATGGACATGGTCATCATTATCTTTATTAACTGATGCATATTCATCACCAGAAGTTCCACTTCTGTCATTCTTGACCGTCGTGGAAGCTTCAGAAAACTGAAGCGTATTTTGATGGAAATCTGAGAACAAAAAATATACAAAAATATGTTGATGTTCTTACAGTCTATTTCCTCCTTATACATCCAAAACCATCCATCACTCCTACCTGCTTCAGGACTGCTCATAGTTGAGGATAAATCTTGTTTGTATTCAGTCAGTTGTCTTTCTACCTTTGACAAGCAAACCTGCAAAACAGGAAGCAGAGTTACACTGTGAAACAGCAATCAATTTTCAACACAAGAGTAACTTTGAGAAGACTGCCCCCCCACACAAAAAAGATCTGATAACAGGAAAGTCACACAGAAGCAGTCACAACTTGAACTGCGGTCTGAGTCCAAGATATGAGATAATGTAACTGAAAATATTGCAGTTGATTAAAAATCTTCTGTAGAAGCATCTATTCAAACAGAAACTAAAAAGTCATTCATTTTAATATTTCAGTAAGTCTTAGCCTTTCATGGGGAAAACTGCTCATCATGTTAAGATGTTCCTTGAATTGGAGCTGTGGTGCCGCAATGGTTAGAATGCAGTACTGCAAGCTAATTTGTCTATTGCCAGCAGTTCAATTCTAACTGGCTCAAGGTTGACTCAGCCTTCCATCCTTCTGGGTTTGGGAAAATGAGAACCCAAATTGTTGGAGGCAATATTCTGACTCTTTAAACCAGTTGGGGGGTGGGGGTGAAAAGCACTGTGAATATATAACAAAGTGCTACTGCTCATGTGATAGCATATTAGGAATAAAGACTATTAAGAGTGCAAAACCCCTCACAATCACTAGGTAGACTAGAACAGGAAATCAGCTTCACAGGAAGAACTACCGTATATACTCAAGTATAAGTCGCTCCGACTATAAGTCGAGGCGCCTACTTTTGCCACAAAAACTGGGAAAATTTATAAACCCCTGTATAAGTCGAGGGTGGAAATTGCAGCTGCTACTGGTAACTTATAAAAATGGAAACCAATAAAATTACATCAATTGAGGCATCAGTAGATTAAATGTTTTAGAATATTTATTTCAAAGAAAGCCAGTAAACTAGCTCTGTAAGTTTAAAAGAGGGTAAACAGGTATATATCCCCCCAAGGCAGGTATAGGCAAAAAAAATGCAAATACCTAGGTACTTACCTCAATCCCCTGCTCCTGCTGGTTTGGGTTAGGGTTAGGATACTTGACCTCTCCTTGCCTCAAAGAGATACAATTTCCCTCTATATTTACTATTACTGAACATCCAAAATATACTTAATTCTATGTATATATGCCATATGTGTAAATAAATATTACACACAGGCACACAAAAATATACTGTAAATTATCTACTATATAAACTGTATGTGTATATACAGAAAGAGAAAGAGAGAGAGCTCTTGTAAAATTATATATGGTACATTCAACCTCACTTACTGTAATAGGAAAAACAAACCCAGAGTCCACTTTCTACCACACAGTTAACCATAACCAGAACATTACACACGTCTTCAGATGTACCGGTACTTCCCTAGCTTGCACATCACTGTTAGAGCTAGGAAATGTCATGGATTGAGTAAAATGTGGTGATTCTCACTTAACAATGCTTTTGCTTAACAACAAATTTTGAGCTCAATTGTGGTCATAGGTCTCTGTCTGTCTGTCTTCCTTTCCTGTCTGTCTGTGCCCCCCTCCTCTCCCCTCCCCGGGTAAATTACAGAGTCAATAATGTATTGTTTTTTTATTTAAGGTTACAAAGCAAATGAAGAATCATCTTGAGTATTCTTTAAAATTTCTTCAGTGGGATCCATAGCTAATCTGGCAAAAGATTTTTCACCTGGCAAAACTTTATATTGTTGACATTAGGCACAGCCAGACAGATGTCTTAAAAGGCAAACAAACTGTCAAAAAAGTATGTTTTTAAAAAATATAATATTTTGGTTGTTGAATTTAATTCTGCCTTGGCGCGGGGCAGCCCCGCAGATGAGTGGCTGGCGAGGACCACGCATTCCCATCTTTGTGTCCGCTGGGGTTAAAGGAAAGTTTTAGGGACCCCTGCCCCTTGGAGAAATGCCTCGGTGGTGACATTCTGAGCGTTTTTGCCTCCCCACTCCGAAAACCCCACTTCTCGGCAGCTTGCCGAGGCTGAGAGGAGAGTGATTTTAAAAGGCACTCTCAGCTTGGGGTTATCTCCCCGCTGAAATGTTTCTCTCGCCACTGACAAATTGCTCGCCCGCCGCCCTCAACACCCGCTTTGTCCTCGACCCGGCAGAAGAAAACCGCATCCTTTCCTGTCGCTCTCTTCCCGAGAGGTGGGGTGGGGTTTTTTTGAGAAGACAGAAGCAAGAATCCACCCCCCCACACACACACACTGGCTTTTTTCCCCTCTAGCGCGGCATTGGAGTGGTTGGCTGGCTCTTTTGCTTGCGGGGAGAGGGGGGAAAAGCTGGTAAAGTGGGGGTGGTGGATTCTTGCTTCTATCTTCTCGCCCCCCCCCCCCCACCTCACTGGCTTAGGAACATCGTTGCCTCCCACAGCCACTTCCCCACGCGCTTCGGATGTTCCTGCCTCTCCTACAGCCAAGACAGGCGGCACCTTCCCGAAGCACTAAGCTAAGTGGTTGGGGGAAGGGCTGGCCATTTGCCGCCTCTCTCCGCTGTAGGAGAGGCAGGCGCAACCAAAGCAATGTTCCAAAGCGGTCTCCGGGAAGCGACCGAGGGAAAGGCAGTCGTCTGCCTTTCCTTCAGCTCTAAAGAAGCGGCAACTGCCCTGCCTTCCCCCAGCCGGTTAACCGAGCGCTTCAAGTTAACCGACTGGGGGAAGGTGGGGCATTTGCCTCCTCTTTCGAGCTGAAGGAAAAGCAGACGACTGCCTTTCCCTCGGTCGCTTCCCGGAGACCGCTTTGGAACATTGCTTTGGTTGCTCCTGCCTCTCCTGCAGCGGAGGGAAGTGGCAAATGGCTAGCCCTTCCCCCAGCCGCTTCACCGAGCACTTTGGGAAGGTGCCGCCTGTCTTCGCTGTAAGAAAGGCAGGTGCATCCGAAGCGTGCAGGGAAGCGGCTGGGGGAAGGGCTAGCCATTTGCCGCTTCTCTCCGCTGCAGGAGAGGCAGGAGCAACCAAAGCAATGTTCCAAAGCGGTCTCCGGGAAGCGGCTTAGGGAAAGACAGCCGTCTGCCTTTGCTTCAGCTTGAAAGAAGCAGCAACTGCCCAGTTAAAAGCAAGAATCCACCCCCTAGCCAAACGGCTTTTTTCCTGTTTAGCGCTCGAACGCCGTGCTAAGCAGGAAAAAAGCCGTTTGGCTAGGGGGTGGATTCTTGCTTTTAACCGGGCAGTTGCCCCCTCTCCCAGAGCAATATCCTTAGCGGTCTCCAGGAAGTGGCTTAGGGAAAGACAGCCGTCTGCCTTTGTTCCAGCTTGAAAGAAGCGGCAACTGCCCGGTTAAAAGCAAGAATCCACCCCCTAGCCAAACGGCTTTTTTCCTGTTTAGCGCTCAAACGCCGCGCTAAACAGGAAAAAAGCCGTTTGGCTAGGGGGTGGATTCTTGCTTCTTAACCGGGCAGTTGTGGCTTCTTTAAGGCTGAAGGAAAGGCAGACAGCTGTCTTTCCCTAAGCCGCTTGCGCCCTCTTGTGGTGACTTGTCAGTCACCCGAGTATAAGTCGAGGTCGGGTTTTTCAGCCCATTTTTTGGGCTAAAAAACTCGACTTATACTCAAGTATATATGGTACCTTCATTGAGATTGACTAATAGAATTCTGCAAATCTGATTGTGCTACACCTCTACCCTTACACTCCAGTGAATGAAGCCAATATTTGCCTTATGCCTTTCCAAATGTTATCTCAGGTTTTTTGGACTTAAAAAAGTCTCATTAACTTAAGTAATGGTTCTTGCACATTTCCATCAAAGATAACTTCCTTTCTTTTTACACTACTGCATAAACCATTCCACAAAACCAGATTCTTTACTCCTGCAATTTTTCATTTGGTAGTGTTCACAAGGAGATGGTCATATGGAGGCAAAATTAAGATAGATCAACTGAATCTAAGAAGACATCCAGAATTCTCATTTGGGGTCAATAGGTTTATTCCAAGTGTGACTTCTCTGCTATATGTTATCTGGAGAAGCAAACAAACACTTACCTTTCTGGATGTGGTTGCTGGTTTTGACAAAACTTGCTGATGAATCTTTACTAGTCTTTTCTTCAATTTCTGCTTTGGCAAGACAGCATCACCTAAAAGAATTTAGGCTATTGTCATAAAAATGCTTTGTTCTTTTGCACTTTAAGACCTAAGGCAAAGGTGGGCTCCTCCCGATTTGGACCGGTTTGCCCAAACCAGTAGCAACCTGCTGGTGACATCACAATGATGTCATGGAACCGGTTTGATGGAGGAAGCGAACCAGCAGCGAGGTAGGTTAGACCCCACCTATTTTGCCCTCTTGAAACCCCAGTAGATTTAAACTTTCAGCCAAACCATAAGAAGAGAGAGCTTTCAGCACTACTAATAAGCTGCTAGAATGCATATAATGCCGAAAGATTGCCCACTTTTGATCCAGATGTTCCAGCTAAACTTTCTAGTTTTGATGGATGAGAACTTAAGCCTCTATATCCTCTTCCATTACTACATAGGCTCATCTTCTAAAATGGTAGCCAGAATAAGTGGATGAAATGTTTGATAAAAGTAGAAATGAGCAGGACAAGATTCTCAGTTGATTTTGAAGGAACGGTTTTGCAGACATAGAAGACAGGTCATTTTGAAACTTCATTCTCTGCTCATCTAAATTGAATATGGTAACTTCCTTCCCCGTCAATTCAAATAAAAGCTAAGTACAGTACCAGAAACACTACCTTGTTTTTGCAAGTTTGATGCTGCAGACTTCTTGTTGATTTTAAAGAAGAATCTAGAGTTTAAAAAAAAACCAGTTGAGCTAAACATTAAAAATTCTTAATGAGATTTTCAGCACACACAGGTATCTGTTCACATGGGCAACTACAGAAAAACACCAGTAGAGAAGAGTGTGTTCCTTAATGAAAGAGAGATTTTTAAATTAAAGGGCCACACTGTGGCTTTCACTCAGTTTATTTCTGTAAAAAAATGCAAAGCTCCAACAGGATGATGCTTTGAGATGGGAAGGGTCTCACAGATGTCCTAACCAGCATGCCCGTGCTCATTTAGATTTCTGAAACCTATTGCCTAACATATTCAAAGGATAATATTGCATTTGCAAGAACAGCAACAGCAAGATTGTACATTGATTCTGGGAACTGAATAGAAAATGCCATTCAAATCCTAGTGACAGAATATCGAAGCCTGATGAGTTCTTGCATTAATCTGTTTTATGTAAGCTGGTAGCATAAATCTAGTTGCTCACATAATCTCAACTCTAGTTCACTATTTTCCAACTTTTGCAATCTAGTGTCCCTTTGAACTGCAGCAGTATAGCATAAATTTGAAGGTGATATTATCCCTTTGTGGAATGTCAGTCTTCAGTATTTAACAAGGTCTCTGTGATTTAAGAGGGGATTATTATAGTTATCTATTTAGTGATGGGACTTTTTCAAGATGTAATTGTGGCAGCAGCTCAGTCAATATAAATAGGTAACTATGAATGCTACTAAACAGATTTAATAAGAGTAATGTTTTAGGAACCGAATCCTGTAAACATAGCATTGCTCTGGATTAACTTTGCAACTTTGACAATATTTCTGGCTATACAATTTACCTGCTAGAAGATTGGGTAGGAGAGGAAGGTGAGGATGCATGCTGCTGGTTTTCTCCTGGCTGTGCTAAAGAACAGCTAGCATCTTGCAGCTGCCTCTGAAGAACAGTCACTGTGGAACAGGCAAGAGAATTAGCTGTGTCTCGGAAAAAGTCATACCACCTCTTCTTGAAATAGACATTTTAAAGTTTTCAAATTTAAAACTATACTTACCTTGGTGATTTGGCCATCAAATCGTAGTGATTTTACTTGCTGAATAGATTTTTACTATCAGAATAGTTTTCCTTTCTTAATTATTTGGGAAGATTAATATCTGATTTCTCTTACCTGTATGCTCTAATTCCACCATGGTCCTCTCTGCTGCAAATGCTCTGCCTTCTAGTTCCTGCTTTTCCATCAATAGGCATTCTAGGTACACTCTCACCCTCTCTGAGAGTCTTAGCCCTGTACATTCAGACAACTCCATCCAAAGAAAGCAGAAAACAGGAGTCAAATCTAGGCTTTCTTTCCATGGACACATAATCAAAGATAGCTAGTCTCTTATAACAGCAACCACCTCAATACAGTAAGTGCTGAAGCATCAGAAGTATACACAGGAAAAGCATTTTCTATTGATGTTTTGTCCACATAGACCTATCTACAGTGGTACCATGGCATGCAATTGCTTTAAAACTCATTGAATGTGGTACTCAATGTATTTTGTTTGGTGCTCAAAGCACAAGCTAGAACTTGTTGGTGTTGTCTGTCTTGTGACTCATTACATTATTCCTCATGGGGAAAATTTGTTTGGTACTCATTAATTTTGGTACTTATCACACCTCCCAGAAACAATGATGAGTGCCCAATAGATTATACTACTGTATAATCTTAGATTTATATGTAAGCATCTTATTTCTTGAAAGCCAAGATGCAGCATCCTAATCTTGTATAGAAATCCCTAATTCAAACAGCCAGCTCTACCTCTGGTAACACAAGTTGATCAATTTCATTCAGCACACAAACCAACTTGCAGTTGTCCTTCCTGGCATTATCCAACTGATGCTCAAGTTCTAAACAACAACAAAAAAGGAATATCAAGTCAGCGTCATACATGTCTGATACCATTAGAACAGGAGCATTCACTTCCTTAATGTCATCCAAATCAAAGCTTGCATGCAGCTTTAAAGCCAATAATATTTTCTTCAAAACAGCAATGTTTAGGAATTTGTACTGCAACCTAAAGCAACCTATCAGTGAATATTACTGAAAGCAGTAGAATTTACTTGAGCTAATGTGCTAGCGATGAACTGAAAATCATCTCTCTTATACCAAGGTCTGTGTGTTTGCCCAAATAACTTAATGGAACAAATATATCATTTCCCTATTAATAACACACACTGACTTTATAATATCAGATGTACATTATAAAGCACAATAGGTGGAATCCTGGGATTTGAAATTTTTGTCTCTTAAATTTGTCAAGTTTGAGAAGAAATGCTTTAGAAGAGGCGATTAATTGCTACTAGAAAAATGATTGCAGTTTTGTTCCATCAAGTTTCAATAGATTAATCAAATCAGTTTACCTCTGATACGCCTTTGATATGCTTCAGTATCTTCAGTTACCATATCTGTGGCACAGTGTTCTCTTTGGGATAGAGAATCTTGGACTTGCTAGAAAGAAAATTTTTAGTAAAAAATAATTAGCCATCTTATTTTTCCCACTTACAAGAGGTTGTAGCCAGGGCCGCCATCAGGAATTTTGGGCCCCATACAGCCTAAGTGTCTGCCCCCCCGCCATTTTAAAACTACTGCCCCCCAAATCCCGTGCCATGCCCACCATGGCCACACACCCTGGGCAAGGCCTCTCCCGGCCCTCTGCGGTCAAACACAGCCCTGATGTGGCCCTCAATGAAATTGAGTTTGACACCCCTGGCCTAGAGGCTAAATCCTATGACCAAGGGCTAAGAGAACGAGTATGTTTAGCTCAACATATAGAAAACTGAGGGGGAATATAATAGTAATTTGCCAATCCTTAAAGGGCTGCCACAGAGTAGATGGCCTCTATTTATTCTCCATGCCACCTGAAGGTAGTACAAGAAGCAATGGGCGGAACCTCACCAAGAAGAAATGCAATCTGGAAATAAGGAAAAACTTGGGACTGGGCGGCGCATATATATATATATATATATATATATATATATATATATATATATATATATATACATACATACATATACATATATATACACATATATATATACATATACATATATATATATATATATATATATATATATATATATATATATATATATATATATATATATATATATACACACACATACATACACATACACACACATATATATACATATACATATTATTTGTTTTCGTAGAACAAGGACCGAAATACCAGCCTGAAGATGACGAGTGAGATAAATAAAATAAAATAAAATAAAATAAAAAAACAAAACATAACATAACATAACATAACATAATAAAATAAAATAAAATAGTACCGGCCTATTGGCTTCCCTGGTTGTAGCCATCATTTCTATGAAAGATCCTTCATCCATCTATATATTACTGAAACACTTGTTGAAATGCCGTCAATTGGATAAAATAATGCATTATAAGGCCACCATTTTTAAACCAGGGTCATCTCAAATGAGGTAACTTACAGAATGCATCCTGAATCCAGGACCCATGACTCCTGAAGGAATAAAATTTGGGGAAGTTGTAACCATTTCTGGGCAGTTGCTGCACTGCTGTTGGGGTCACGTTTTCTTCATTTTCAACATTTTCAACTCTTGAAATCCCTCACTGCCTCCCCTGCTCAGAAAAAGCCATTTGCCTGCCTGCTCTCTTTGCCTTTTGGCTCTTGATCATACTGATTTTCTCTATTTAGGTTAAAAAAAAATCTCTGAAACAATGAATCAACATGGCACATGTTGTCTAGTAATCCTCTATCATGTTTGGTAAGGTTAGGCGTCCCTGCTGAAGAGTATCTCCTGCCATAGTTATTAACCCTATATTTTCTGGAAATCAATACCTTTTATGTGCACACCTGAAAGGCCAGAAAGTTATAAGATTTGCATTTTTCTTTAATTTCTCATCAGCTAATTGTCTAATTGTATTTGCTACTGGGCAACTAGCAGTGGTATAATTTGATAGTGATTTCCAAATGACTGTTTTTCTAATTCAGTTTCCTCTTGCTAGGATTCAGAATTTCCTATCTACTTGTCTGGAATGTTGACATTTTTCTTCTCACTATCCAAAATCAAAGAAAGTTTGTGTTGTTATCCCATCCAATAAATGAGAAACTATTTTGAATTGATCCTTTTTAAAAACACTAGTAGCCAGTAGTTTTAAAATACTAATTTTCAGTGGAGCAAAGTATTTTCTCTTAAGCATATTACGCTTGTACCAACAATTACTATGGTACTGAATTCCAATGACAAGGTCCACTTATGGTTTTCTTTATTTCCATATCTTTCTGCGCTTTGACAGATCTGATTTAAACCATTTTTAAAGCATAGTTTCAACAGAATCAATGCATCCAGTCTTGGATCTGACCATTATAAGTGGACAAAGATCCTGACATCAACAGGTCACAAAATCATTAAACAGTTTTTCAAATTCTCTAAAACTTCATCAGAATATAAAGTGGATAATAAGGATGTGGAGAAAGGAAACCAATTTGGTGTAACAGTTGCCAAATATTGAGCAGTTAATGGTTTCATTTTCCCAGGGAGTATTTCACTATCAGCAGTTTTTAGCAATGATATTAATAGCTAAGTAATTCACAAATAGTAAACTTTAAGTTTAAAACAAGTAGCTTATCTTATGTTGTATATTGTCATGTCCTGCTACTTTTAACATCTAATGGAAATCTTTAGCAATCTCAATTCTTACTTAGTATTTATATCTTTTGGAGCTATGCCAAAGTGTATAGAGTAAGAATATAGTAATTCAGATTTACCTGGACATCACTTCCTGAAGCAGTGCAGCCATTATCTTTTGTATGGAATTCTTCCTCTTGCTGTTGCTGTGGTGGATTAAGAACACCCCCTGAGGAGAATACAATTTTTGGAAAACTGAGAACATGAAGCAGAGACCCTGTTTTTCCAGCATAAGTAGCATCCAAAATGTTTTTGTAATAGCATAACAATGAACATAGTACAAAAGGTGTTAACATCTTTGAAACTCACTGAAAATCTGCAAAGTTAAGGTTTTCAAGGCAAACCCAAACCAGTTTTAGGTGCAGGCAGATGAAGCCATGATCAAAACATTTTCCAGTGTCTTGAGATTCAAGTATCAAAACTAATCAGAACTCTTATAGCTCAATTGGAAAGGAGGGGAAAACATACCCACTAAGGTCTCCATTTAAATCCAGTCCCTAGCATCTGTAGTTAGAATTAACAAACAATGAAATGCTTGAGCTAGATTTAGAGCTCTAGGACCAGTCTTGAATATAGAAAAGAAGGGGGGAGGATTTTTTTTTTTGCCTCTTATTCAAGAAGCAGTTTCAGTTCTGACTGGAGGGGAATAGAAGCATTTAATGGAGAAGTAAAATGTTTTGAAACCAAGACAAGTTCAGTTGCCTTTTGGACAAAAAAAAAGCACCTTTGTGACAACCATGGATGATGGAGAATGTCCATAGACTTTTATCTGAACGCTTTCTATTCTCCTAACACTCTGTGAAGTGTAAAGCAGCAGCAAATTTACCTTTTACTATTTGAAATATGATATCCCGTTTAATCCTTTAACTCATTATTTCTCAACCCAGCAAAAACAGTAGTAACTGAAATTGCAGTTAATTTAGAAATGTAATAAGGGTTTTAATATATTGCTAAATTTCAACACAAAGCATTCACTTCTCTGGGTATCACTCTTGGTTAAAAAAAATATTTTCCCCATACTAATGTTCCATTGTTGATGATCCACATTTATTCATCATTCTAAGGAAATGAACTCCCAACAAACCTTTGACTTTCAAACAACAAAGAGCTTCTCTTATTCCACCTCGCCGGCCATTCCTCTGATTAGACATAATTGAGCCTCACAAAAGTCTCCCAAGCTCAACTTTTCCTTCCATTTATCTTAATTTGCTCTTCTTCCATTGGAGAAAATAAACAGGGCACATGTGTTGCTTACTAATTAGTTTGAGGTCTCAGCTGACCACCTATTGCCTTTAAGATAGCCAACATTTGAACTAGCCCCAGCAGCTGTACTTCTAAGAGGCCTTCCTTGCTAGCAGTTAGAAGATCAGGTTTGGCCTTAAAGTTGCCTACCATTTTTTTCTGCCTAAAATACCGGTAAAACTATTATGGTTGTGTTTCCCCAAGTTGCCCTAATGGAGAATAGTCTATTGACCAGGGTTTTTCATTCTTTGCATGGAACAAGCAATACTTTAACGAAAGTAAAACTTTTTTTTTACAATATGATTATAAAAAGATATTGTCCTAAGGAATTGGAATCTTGGATGAGAAAGCAAAACATTTTCAAAGAAAAAAAAAGTCAAGGTGGCTTTTGGAAAAGGAACTTTGGGACAGCCTGGCCTGGATGATTGAGAATCTCTACAGATGTAAAAAGATATTGTGATAACCCTGTGTGACTTATATTTCTGATACTATGAACAGATACATAACAACCAATTGTCCATCACATTTACACAGAAAAAACTAGGAAGGAAGATTAAACCATAATTGTGTTCTTCACTACTACTAGCAATTCTTTGGATATCGAATAGCTTTGCTTTCATCAACCATCAGAACTACTTGGCCACCATGATCTTAAATTGAAAGGTCACTTTTTCCTTCTCTGAGCTATATGCAGATTAGAAGTGTTGTCTAAGCTCACATATCACACTAAGCTATATTGCTGTACATCTTTGATTTAAATTTCTTCACAATAATAATAAATAATAATAAAACATGATGATGATGTACATAATGTATACAACAAATTTGTTTTAGCCTCTGTTGGTGAAATCCATAACAGAAAATGCAACTAATGGTGGGGGGAGGGGTGCATTGTAATCTATAAACCATGTTTATAGATTATAAACACATCTGTTAAGATGTGTGAATAAATGCAATTGAGGTTTATTTAAGTCACTGTTAAAGAACCCAAACTCCATAGTGTAAATTCAGTAGTTCTTTATTGAAAGAGTAGTAAGGGAACTCTCTTCTTATTGTTCCACAAACTTCAATTGGTGATTCTGCTGTTATCTGTTTTTAGGGAATACTTAATTTCTGGTTTCTATTTTGTCTTGTAATTTCTGGAGATGCTTTGTGGCTGATTCTATCAGATTAATTTGTTCTCTCCCTACTTCAATCAGGATCTATAATATATTTTAATATAGACTGATAGATGTATTTTGACAATACTGTCCTAGACAGTTTTGATTCCTTTTGGCTCTAACATACACTCCTTAAAGAGGCCTTTTTAGCATTTTTTGTTTGTTTTTGGAGAAAAGGTAGTCCTCATTTAGTAACTGCCTCATTTAATGACTGTTTGCAGTTTTATGATGGTGTTGAAAAAATAACTTTAAACCAACCTCACACTTATGACCTCAGGTCTGTAAAGTAAAGCTAAAGGAAGATTGTAAGGACAGTGTGCATGGCCTCACATAGCAACGAGTTGTGAATCCCAATCATGAGTGCTAAACGAAGATTGCCTATAGTGGTTAAAACCTACTTTTCTAGCTGCTTAAATTATGCTAGTAATTTAAACTGTCGGCTCTGTAGTCTGGCTCTGCCACATAAATTGCTTTGTTGCTTATTTCTTATTTTGAATTCATTTGTGATTTGTTGTAGTAACAATATATTTTGATGTTTTATTTTATTTTATAAGCCCTGAATATACTTAATATTGTATGTCTCAACATGAAGCAGCGTACCACAATTGTTTTATCATCTTTTTAAAAAATGTTGTTATGCATTTCAAATTCCATTTATCTGACATTTACTAATACAGTTGTGATTTAAAAATTGTAGTGCGACCTTAATATAACTTGCTCCTGAAAATTATGCAAGACTGAACTGAGGAAAAGAGCAATGGAAAGTCTCCTATAGTTCTGCATCTTTGCCAAGTAGCTGACATATGAATCTATAAGTTAGGTTAAACAACTTGGTGGCCTTTTGGGTAACACACATACTCCCTTTGGGGCCCACCAGATTCTTTGTCTCTCCCAATTTAATTTTTAGAAGATTCTTCTTTCAAAATCTAATCAGGCTGCAATGCACCTGTCTCTAGCATAATTACACAGAAAGACCCTTGACTCCCTTCCAGTGGCCCCAACTGGCAGAAAAAAAGAAATATTCATGTGAGGTGGCTGTAGCAACCTCGCCAGTTTGTTTGAGGTAGTCAAAGGTAGTCCTTGACTCATTTAGTGACTGTCCAAAGACATAACAGCATAAAAAATGTAATTGATCATTTTTCACTTATGGCTGCAGCTCCATAGTCATGTGATCAAAATTCAGACTCTTGGCCACTGACTCATATTTATGATGGCTGCAGTGTTCTGGGGTCAAGCAATTCCCCTTTTGCAACTTTCTGACCAGCTAAGTCAATGGGGCAGCCAAATAAACTTAAAAACCATGTTACTAGCTTAACTGCAGTGATTCACTTAATAACTGGGACAAGAAAGGAACCGCCTTCTGCCGCACAAATCCCAGTGACCGGTTAGGTCCCAGAGTTGGCCTTCTCCGGGTCCCGTCGACGAAACCATGTCTGGCAGGACCCAGGGGAAGAGCCTTCTCTGTGGTGGCCCCGACCCTCTGGAATCAACTCCCCCGGAGATTAGGATTGCTCCCACCCTCCTTGCCTTTCATTAACTCCTTAAAACCCAGCTCTGCCATCAGGCATAGGGAAATTGATTCCCCTGGGCCGTTTCCGTTTTATGTATGGTTTGTCTGAGATGTAGGACTGTTTTTTATATTAAGGGTTTTAAAATTGTTTTTAACTATTAGATTTGTACTGTTTTCTTGTTGTGAGCCACTCTGAGTCTTCGGAGATGGGCGGCATACAAATCTAATAAACTCACTTAACAAAAGTACTGTTTAGCAACAGAAAGCTTGGGCTCATTTGTGATTGTAAGTCAAGGACTGCTTGCATTTTTTATATCTGGCCATGCCAATCATAGCAATCATCCACTAGAGCAGTGGTGGCAAATCTTTTTTCCCTGAGCTGCCAAGAGCGTGGGCATGCACTATCATGCGTGCGTGAGTGCCCACACCCATAATTCAATACCTGGAGAGGGCAAAAACAGTTTTCCCCACACCTCAGAGGCCCTCTGGAGGCTGGAAATGGCCTGTTTCCCAACTTCTGGTGGGCCCAGTAGGCTCATTTTTTTGCCTTCTTGAGGCTCCAAAGGCTTCCTCAGAGCCAGGGAAGGGTAGAAACGCCCTCCCCCATCCCCTCGGAGGCTCTCTGGAAGCCAAAAACACCCTCCCAGACCTTCTGTGAGCCAAAAATCAGCTGGCTGGCACACAATCATGTTGGAGCTGAGCTAGGGCAACGACTCCGTGCAAGCAGATATGGCTCTATGTGGCACCTGTGCCATAGGTTCACCATCACTGCATTGATTTCCACTGTAATGTACAAAATCAGTGATCAATGGACAATATCAGATAGAAAGCAGAAATTTGCAAGAGCGGGTGATGAAAGGTCTCTCCTTATCCTTCTAACAGCTCAGAAGCTGGTAGGCAAGGATATGTATAAAGGCAAAGATGAACCACAATGAGCTCATGATGTATGGCTATAGGCCATCTTTTGAGCATAAAATAGTTCTTAAGAAACTTCAACTTCTAAGGGCTCATGATTTATGAAAGGCCCACTTCCTAAAGAAAACAAGAAGCTTCTAGATGACCAGTACAGAACAGACTCCCATTTTCTTTAACATTTATTGATTTTTAACTTATTCAGGTATCACAGTTTTTACATTAAAATATTTCCATGCTATTTCCCCATCCCCATGATTCCCAACCCTCTTCCAATTCAGAGAAAAATAGAATTGATACAACTTCAATGGAATGCATCAAGAGTAAAGGGGGGGGGGGAAGGCTACTGCACCCAAGTTACAGAGCACACAGAACGAAACAATACAAAGATCTGCAAAACAATACAAAGAGGGCCAAAGGGGTGACACGTTGGGATAGACAGTCTTTTCAGCCTGAACCATCACAAACCTTTCCAAGCAGCACCCAATTGGGATCTGGGATATTGTTCTGCACTTTTTTGGTGATCACCAAAATTGGGAGAGCCGGGTGAGGTCCCCAGAAATAGGCTAGAAACCAAAATCAAGGTGAAAATGTACCTTGTATTTGCCTCTGGGCTTTGAAATTCACGCAAGTCCATTCTACAAAAGCATTGGGTTGCCAGTGCCATCTATCGCCTAGCACACGGGTAGGCAAAGTTGGCTCTTTTAGGACTTGTGGACTTTAATTCCCAGAATTCCTGAGCCAATCATGCTAGCTCAGGAATTCTGGGAGTTGAAGTCCACATGTCATAGAAGAGCCAACTTTGCCTTCTACTGGCCTAGCACCAAAGCAATGTTAGAACTGTGGTCAAAGGCTAGTGAACTTCACCTTTGGAAGATGATTTAAAGAAAAATCCAAGATTGTGATAGGATTCAAACCTAAAAACCTTCCAAACGGTCTCTCAATAACAGACTAAAATGGCCCTTTGCATGTTCAATACGCCTTCTTACTTTCTGGATCATTAGGAATTGAACAAGAGGACCCCTTAGTCTAAACTTTGAAACAATCGATGCATATTTCAAGCAAAGACTCCTCAGCTTTGTTAAAACATAAGGGTCTGCTGCTGTTGGAAAACACTGGGTCATTTTCAGAGTATTTTGAAGACTAATAAAGGAGAATATTTTGTAGCTTGGGATTTATATGAGGGGTCCTTGGTGCTCTCTAAGTTGGTTTGTTTTCTTAGAGACATTTCATGACCCAACTAGGTAACATCATCAGTGCTGATAACGAGTGGGCTTTGCTCTCGTTATATTCTGTGCCTGTCAGTGTTGGTGGTGTGTTTTTTGGTTTTTTTGGACTGTTTACTGTTGGCAGTTTGTTGATACCCCTATGAAAAAACTGCCAAAGAGCCCACAGTAATCAACCCAACCAAATAATCTCTAAGATCATCCCCACCAGCACTGAAAGGGCAAACCACTAAAATATAAATCAACAGTAAACCACACTCCTTACTAGCACTGATGATGTTACTTAGTTTGGGTAATGAAATGTCTGGAAGAAAACAAGTCAGATCAGAGAGCACCAAGGACTCCCATACTTTGAAGACCAATGCTGTACCAAACAAGGTACTCATTAGCTGCAGGCATCCTTACCCTTGCCAACATTGTCCTCTATCTTGATTACTTTGCAATGCAGCAGAGGAAAAAAAGTGGGGGAGGAAACTCCCATTTTCCTGCTGTTTCATATTTATGTCCACAATTGCGTAAATGTGCAGCCGGGCAATGGGACTGGCCACCTGAAGAATAGTCCTTATGCCAAGTTTTTACAAAAGAGGTAGGAATCATGTACTTTTTCTGGGCAAGCAACAGGATGTGCAAATATTGTAAAATCGCTGTTGGGCAATTTCCTAGCCATACAATAGCTGAAGAAAATGGCACTTTGTGGGCTTGAAAGGCTATCAGTAGCCACTGTAACCTGATGGGTGGCTTTCTCTTGCCCATTTGTCTTGCAGGATAACTTAAGAGTGGAGTAACCCCCAAATACCAAAACTCCCAAATGGACAAGGATGGCCTGACCAAGGAATACAACTTTTTCCCCATTTTTGATTAGTCTAGCTTTTCCCTCCACAACTAGATGATTTTTCTTATGCTCCAACAGTCCGAAAACAGCATGGCAGCCAGCTCTGTGTACTTTCTTCCTTCATGACTATATAAAGGGGAAGAAAAAAGAAAAAATCTTGCAGGAAAGCAAAGAAAATTCTTTAAATACATCATTTCCTTCCAATATATGTAAACCACTTAAGACACCAGTGCTTGAAAGGAGCGTATTTTAAACTCTGTTATCAGCTTAAAACATCAGCAACACTGGCACAAATATGTCACTTATTCTTGGTTTAATTACATAGCTGACAAGTAAACACCAACACAAGGGAAGGGGAAAAATCCAGTATTTGGGGGTGGAGGAGCAAAAGATGCAAGCTAATGTTTTGCAGTGGAGTCTCGTGGATAGAACTCTGCCAAAGTGCTCTGAGGAATCCTCTTCAGCATCTCCTTGGGGAAAATACGTAGCAGCTGCCAACCAATGTCCAATGTTTCATAAACAGTGCGGTTTTCATAGGGCCCTGAAACGATAATGGAGAGCAGGGTCACACGCTGAGATCCAAATGAAACAGCAACACGCTCCCGTCATCTGAGAGTCAGCTTGATCTAGTGCTTAAGGCAGCAGACTAGAAAGTAGGAGCCTGTGAGATCGAGTCCTACCTTAGATGTGAGAACTGCCTAGATGACTTTGGGCCAATCGTTAGAGACCATGGGTTTTAGTTCCACCTTAAGCATGAAATCTAGCTGGGTGACTGGGCCAGCCACTCTCAAAGCACAGTCCACTTCTCAGGGTTATTGTTGGGGGGAAAATAGGAGGAGGAAGGAGTAGACCGTAATTTTAGGTGTATCCCACTGGAGTATAAGATGCACCTTAACTTTTGGGGAGGAAAATAGGGGGGGGGGGGAGAGAATCTGCCTACCAGATATTCATCTGGCCAGCCTCCTTAATCTGGTCAGCTTCAGCACATTATTTTATCCCCTGGTTAGGGCTTAAAAAAAACTTATTCGGAAAGAGTAACAATAAAAGAGCTTGCAAGGTAAGAGCTGGGAAGATTGTTAGCACCTGGTTAGGGCTGGAAAGAAACATTCGGGCTGGAAAACCATTTTTCGGAGAGTAACAATGAAAAAGCTTGCAAGCTGGTAAGAGGTTAGCACCTAGTTAGGGCTGGGGAAAAAAATAAAAGGCTATATTCAGAATATAAGATGCACCCAAATTTTCAGCCTGTTTTGGGGAGGAAAAGGGTGCATCTTATACTCCCAAAAATAGGGTATGCATTTGCTGCTTTAGCTGTAAAAATAATAAAGGCAGTATATAAATAAATAAATTTGAAAGACAATCCCTACCCTGAGCAATGAAGTTCCTCTCAAATTTCTGCAGAAATTCAAGGTAGAGAAGATCATCAGAAGTAAGTGCTTCTTCTCCTACTACTGCTTTCATGGCCTGGACATCCTTCCCGATGGCGTAGCAGGCATACTAGACAAAAAACAAACACAAAATTAAAGGACTGTGAAGTTTACTAAGAAACATGTCTCCACATTTCAAGCAATAGGACCGTCATAAGAATTTTGAGATTATTTCTGGTTTGAAAGGCAATTAGACCAGGGAATACTTGTGGTTTTTTGGGATCCTACCTCTCATAAAGAAATTGAGAATTTGGGTTTTTTTAATTAAAGATCTTTCCCCCTAAATTAAAAAAAATCTAATAAAGGAAAGAGAGAAGGAAGGAAAGCTTTTTAAAGCAAGAAAATGGAGGAATTATGGACTTTTTTTAGTAATTCCACTTACCAGCTGGTTTGATACTTCAGCATGATCTTTTCTGGTCATTCCCTCCCCAATAGCAGATTTCATCAATCGAGACAAAGAAGGAAGTACATTGATGGGTGGGTAAATCTGGAAGAAGAACCAGGTTTTAACAATGGCGCTGACAATTTACAGGGAAGAAATGTGAAGCCAGTAATCATGACAGAACGAAGAGATGGCAAATAGATCAGCTCTTTGATAATTCCTTCTTGGACAATGAAAACAGTGGCTTCATGTGTAACAGGCACAAAGCAGTATTTTACAATATGAAATACTAACCTGTCGGTTGTGCAGCTGTCTGTCTACGTAGATTTGGCCTTCGGTAATATATCCCGTTAAATCAGGAATAGGATGTGTTATATCTGCAAGAGAAGTTGCATCAAAGTGCTTCAGTTTCTTTGCAAATTACATGACCAATTACTGATCTGTTTCACATATAACCTACTGAGCCACAAGAGCTGTGGTAGCATAGTGGTTAATGTTTTGAGTGCTCCTTGTCCACCTCAGGTCATGTCAGATTCTGAGGAGAATGAGCCAGGTCCCTCTGGGTACCCTGGGCCAGGGGTTGCCAGAGGAAGCAGAGAGCAAGAGTGAGGCAGAAAGTGACTTAAATGAGCTGAGGGGGCTGATGTGACATTGAGGGAGTGGTCCCAGTCAGACAGTGAGGAAAACATGTTAGTGGAAAAACAATTGGATAAATCTTCGCTATAGAAGAATGCTTCAAAAGCGAGAGGACCTCCAGAGTAAGAGGTATTATCTTATAGCCTTAGCTCTTTGAGGTGTGATGTCACTTCCAGGAATTATAAAGCAATGGGATTATGGAAAATGGGGCATGGAGACTCAATGCTGTTTTTTGGAAGAGACATGAAACTAAGCTTTAAAACCATGATTTCTGTTGCAAAAATATCATCCTTGTTGACCGCTGTACTAGCAAAGACTTTGGTGAGCAGATTTATGTTTCAGTAAATTGGCTTTGGGACTTTACCTCAGGAATGTAGATAAAGATTGAGTTCTAGTGCTCTTCCCCGACCAAAATCAAAGCTGGCTCTAAAAGAGATAGTATTTGCATCTATGCTGTTTTAACCCTATGTTTTAATTCATGTATGCTTGATTTTGAATAAAGAGTGAGTTTTTATTAATTAAATAAGTGATTCCAGAGATTGGAATTTGTCGGAGGCCTGTGAATCGGAACAGTTAGAATATAATATTACATGGTAATTCTACTAACTACCAGCAGTTCGATTCTGAAGGTTGACTCAGCCTCTAGGTTGACTCAGCCTTTTGTCTTTCCAAGGTGGGTAAAATGAGGATCCAGATTGTTGGGGGACAATATGCTGACTCTGTAAACCACTTAGAGAGGGCTTAAAACACTATGAAGTGATATATAAGTCTAATTGCTATTGCTATTTATATCTTAGTGTGTTCAATGAACCCAGCCATTATGGTTTATTTATAGCACGAACTATAAATCCAGCCACTGTGACACACTAACCTAAGCAGAAGAAACAGAAAAAGCGATCCAAATACAAAGATCTATTAAGGAAGGATACTGCTGTGGAAAGCAAGAACCACCAAATGCTTGGGAAAAACCATTCCCTTGTCTAGGAAGGCTGTGTAAGAAACCCTTGGAATTATAAAACACAGCTCATAGCAACATTGTCTGAATTGTGAAATGTTTGCCCATCAGGCTTAATGCATTTAATCTTAGCCTGCAGGGTCAGGTATCAGATGTATAGGTTGCATGCATCAGATGCAGAGGTTGAGAGAAGTTCCAGGACTAAAAGTAAGCCTGAAAGAGAACCTACCATCATTGGGCATGGTAAGAATGGGAATCTGGGTAATGGACCCATTCCTGCCTTCTACTCGTCCAGCTCGTTCATAGATTGTGGCCAAATCTGTGTACATGTAGCCAGGAAAACCACGCCGACCTGGCACTTCTTCTCTGGCAGCTGAGACCTTTGAGAAATGAAGGTGAACAGGTTGGAATAACAGCAGAAGCAAGAAAATAAAAAAGTGTCTTCAAACTTCTGTCCCCAAAGCTACACTTTTTTGATATAGCCTTTGGATCACTACTTTTCATCCCACTGATCTCTCTGTGAAAATCAAGACTGTTACCATCTCCTTAACATAAAGAAATATTTCCCTGAACCTAGCGTGTAGCTCAGGTATTGTCTCTGGAGCCACATGCGGTTCTTTGGGCCCTCTGCTATGGCTCCTTGTCGAGTGATCCCACCACTGGCTAGCCTCACCCCTCACCCTCCCTTTCCAGTCACTCCTCACCTGGGAAAGTAAGGGCGATGGTAGCAAATAGAGACTCGTTCCATATTCCAGAGCAGAAGAGAAACGCCACGTACTTGCCTCTTTTTCCAGCCCTTTTTGGTGCTGTGCGCACCTCAGCTGCTGAGGGTGATGCATGACTTTCTCTCCGCCCCAAGACACTGGTCTGACCCTGTTGCAGCTGTCGCCACTGCTCTTGCTGCCTCCATGTGCTGCTGGCTGCTCTTGCAGCGCATTGGGCAGCGGAATTAAATTTAGCGCACTTCACAATGGGAGAGATGGTTTTTCATCCTCCTCCCATTACAATGCGGAGCATCGGCTGCAGCCAAGCTGGGCCAGTGTTTTTGAACGGAGAGAAAGTTGCGCGTCTCCCCGATTATCTAAGGTGCATGCAGCACCAACAAGGGCTGGAAGAAGGGGCGCTTTTCTCCTGCTCTGGAATGTGGAGTGAGTCTCCATCCATTGCCACCACCCTTACCTTCTCAGGCAAGGAGTGACTGGAAGGGGAGGGTGCAGCCAGCCAGTGGTGGATTCAGCAAACAGGAAGCCATAGCAGGGGGATGAAGGAGCTTCATTTATCTAGGAAGAGAAGGTGAATTTATCTATGTTGAGAAGGTGGTGTCGCTCCAGCTCCAACGGTGCTTAGATGAAGCCCTTGGCAGTCAGGATTCAGGCTCAGCTACAGCACTGAAACTGCTTTGGTGGATGATCTCTGGCGAGCCCAGGACAGGGGTTTATCTTCTATCCTGGTGCTTCTTCACCACTCAGCGACTTTCGATACCATCGACCATGGTATCCTACTGCACTGGCTGGAGGGGTTGGGAGTGGGAGGCACTGTTTTACAGTGGTTCTGCTATCTCTCTGGTCAGTCGCAGTCAGTGTTAGCAGGTGGCCAGAGGTCGACTCCTAGGTCCCTCCCTTGTGGGGTTCCTCAGGGGATGCTCGCCCCTGCTGTGTAATATCTACATGAAACTGCTGGGTGAGATCATCCGAGGGCATGGGTTGAGTTACCATCAGTATGCTGATGATACTCAGCTATACATTTCCACCCCGTGAAGCAGTGGAAGTAATGTGCCGATGTCTGGAGGCTGTCAGGGTCTGGATGGGCGTTAATAGGCTCAGTCTTAACCCCGAGAAGACAGAATGGCTGTGGGTTTTGCCTCCCAGGGACAATACCGTCCCTCCATCATTCTGGGGGTGGGGGTGTCTTTGCCACCCTCAGAGAGGGTCCGCAACTTGGGCGTCCTCCTCAATCACAGCTGAGCTTAAAAGACTATCTCTCGGCTGTGGCGAGGGGGGCGTTCGAACGGGTATGCCCTGTGCGCCAATTGCGGCCCTATGTGGACAGGAGTCACTTCTCACAGTCACACCCTTATCACCTCGAGGTTCCATTACTGCAATGCTCTCTACATGGGGCTGCCTTTGAAGAGTGTTCGGAGACTACAAATTGTGCAAAATGTAGCCGTGCGAGCTATCGTGGCGCTACCAAGATCTCCCCACATTTCAACATCACTCCATGAGCTGCACTGGTTGCCAATTGGTCTCCGGGCGCAATTCAAAGTGCTGTTATGACCCACAGGGTGCGTTCCAAAAGTAATGCAATTGAATTTCCCGCGCTGCTCCTATTGATCAGTGGGACCAAAGCACATGGAGTGGGGGTGGGGTGGGGACACTAAGATTTGCCATGAAACCGGTCTCAGTGCTCTCCAAGCTGTGGAAGTGGCAGGTTGTCAGTTATTGTAAACCTCTGTGCACAGACCGTGTCACAAAAAAAATGGAATCGGAAATTTGAAGTGAACTTTTGCAATGTATTGAACCTGATTATTTGGACATCATCATCACTGGTGATGAAACCTGGGTTTTTGAATACGACCCAGAGACAAAACGCCAAAGCTCTGAGTGGCACAGCAACCAGTCCCCCAAGCCCCAAAAGGCAAGAATGAGCAAATCAAAAGTGAAAACAATGCTCATTGTCTTTTTTGACAGTAAAGGAGTGGTCCATAAGGAGTTTGTTCCTCAAGGACAGACAGTTAACGCTACCTACTACGTGGATGTGCTGGAAAGACTCTGAAAAAGGGTCATGAGGACAAGAAAAGATATCTCCGCTATCTGGCAACTCCATCATGACAACGCGCCTTGCCACAACGTGGTATGAGTCCGCGAGTTCCTGGCCAAACACCAGGTGCCAACGCTGCCCCAACCCCCTACACTCCTGATGTCACCCCAGCAGACTTCTTTTTGTTCCCTCGAATTAAGACAGCCCTGAAAGGAACCCGTTTTTTGTACATAGAAGAGATCCAATCAGCTGTGACGAAGACCTTGCGAGAGGTCCCTGAAGACGCCTTCCAGGGCATGTACCGGTCATAGCAGAGTCGCTGGAAATAATGTGTAGAGGCCCAATAACAGTACTTTGAAGAATTTTAAATGTCTGTGCAAATCTGTTCAATTGCATTACTTTTGGAACGCACCCTGTATAAAGCCCTACATGGCTTAGGATCAGATTATCTTCGGGACAGTCTTCTGCCTCATGTATTCCAGTGGCCAATTAGGTCCCACAGAGTCGGTCTTCTCCATGTTTCGTTGGCCAGACAATGTTGGCTGGCGAAGCCTAGGGGAAGAGCCTTCTCTGTGGTGGCCCCGGCCTTCTGGAACAAACTCCCTCCGGAGATACATACCGCCCTCTCCGGGCCTTTCGTAAAGCCCTGAAAACCTATCTCTGCTGATGGGCATTGGGGCCATGAGTGATAAGACTGTCTCCGGCCGTTACTATATATGATTGAATTGGATGAATGGGTATGATTGTATATGGGTTTAAAAAAAATATTTTTTAGTAATTTGTATAATCTTTCATAGTTATTTAGATTTCTTACATATTGTTGTATTTATAATGTTGTACGCCGCCCTGAGTCGCCTCAAGAAGGGTGACATAGAAATCTAATGAGTGAATGAATGAATCTGAAATGACTCTTGATTTAAACCATATGGTAAAAAACACCCAAAGAAGAACATTAGCAAAAACAAAACAAAACCCAATCCTTGCCTGTTTTTGGAAATTGTATAAGAAGACACATACATGCGCACGCGCACGCGCGCAAGCACACACACACACACTCTTAGTGGGGGAGGGAGGAAGAGAGAGATGAGATGAAAGAGAGATAGAGAGGGAGAAAGAAAGAGAAAAGAGAGCGGGGGACAGACAGACAAACACACGGACACACACAACACACAGAGAGAGGGAGAAAGACCTGTTTCCCAGAGAAAAGAAAATACAAAACCTGGGTGGGCATGGCTGTGTGTGTGTGTGTGTGTGTGTGTGTGATGTGACTGGATAAGAGAGAGTGATGTGAAGTTGGCCATGCCCACCCAGGTTTTGTGGCTGCTGGTGTTTTCTGTGGGAAACAGGTCCAAATAGCTCTTTAAGTGTTTAAGGTTGCAGACCCCTGGTCCAGCTGATGGGCATGCAATAGGTTTACATACCCGTTGATGATCTGAATACCACACACTTTTACTAAATGCCCTTTTGAATTCATTCATGCTATATATGAAAGGCAATAACGCCAGAATATTCTGCATAAATTCTTTTTTCTCAAAAAACCCATATAATCTTCAGATTCTTAGTTAATTTTATTTCTTACAAGCTAGAAAATTCAAGCTGGGGAAAATATTTGGCTGCACAGTTCAACAGTTGTCTAATTGATAGACTAAATATGTACCTCTCTCAGAGCTTCTGCGTAGGAACTCATATCTGTCAGAATGACCAACACGTGCTTCTCACACTGATAAGCCAAGAATTCTGCAGCAGTCAGTGCAAGACGAGGAGTGATTATCCGTTCAATGCTGGAAAAAGGTAATTAGCTCCATTAAATGAATTATGCAAGTGAAGGACTTGCTTTTTCTCTGAAGATTGTCTGAATATAATGAGTAGACAAATACATCCAGTGCTCTAAGACTTCACCCTATTTCAGTCACAAATAGATGCTTAGATGTTCCATGAAAGCCTACACAATTAATATTAAAGGCCCCACTTTTGGTAATATGATTAATATACAAGATGAAATCCAAGAATAAAGATTCCAGTCCACTTACGTTGGATCATTAGCCAAATTCAAGAACAGACACACGTTGTCCATGGACCCATTTTCTTCAAAGTCAGATTTGAAAAATCTGGCTGTTTCCATGTTCACCTGGAGTAAAGCAAGAAGATAGAAGTCGACCCAAACTCAACTTACAGAAAATATCACTGTATGCCTACTAGATGCCTACTATGTTTGTACGTTTTGCTCTTTCCCCCAATTTTAATTTTTTTAGCCAAAAGGTGTTGGTTATCACCATTAAAGCCCTAAATGGCTCAGGGCCAGACTATTTACGGGACCGCCTCCTCCCTCATACCTCACTGTGGCCAGTAAGGGCCCACAGAGTCGGCCTTCTCCAGGTCCCATCCAACAAACAATGTCAGTTGGCGGAACCTTGGGGAACAGCTTTCTCTGTGGCGGCTCTGACCCTTTGGAACCAATTGCCTCCAGGGATCTGCACTATCTCCACCCTACAAGTCTTCCGGAAAGCCTGGAATTAGGCTGATTGCAAGTATGTATGTTTTTTATGTTATTATTGACTTTTATTGTTGTTATATTTATTCCTATTGTTATCCACTCCGAGTCCGTTTGAAGTGAGTGGTAACTAACTAACTAACTAACTAACTAACTAACTAACTAACTAACTAACTAAGCAAGCAAGCAAGCAAGCAAGCAAGCAAGCAAGCAAGCAAGCAAGCAAGCAAGCAAGCAAGCAAGCAAGCAAGCAAGCAAGCAAGCAAGCAAGCAAGCAAGCAAGCAAGCAAGCAGCCAAAAGTTGCAGCAGTCTCAGAGAAATGGGGGCAAGTTACTCTACCATGGAGGTTCAAATTCAAATTCAAAACTTTATTTTCACAATATGTGTGTACAATGAGATTGGCTGAGGTGCCCATTTTTCTTAGCAATGAAGGAGAAAATAATTTTGCATGCATTTAATTACTTACTCCCATCGCAGCAAATACAATGGCAAAGTTGTCAGCACTGTAGTCCATCACGTCTTTGGATTTCTTCACCAAGCCTGCCTGACGACAGATCTGAGCCGCTATCTGAGGTTTAAAAAAAAAAAAAGGCAATGTATGACTTGAGTGTAATAAAGAGTTGATTATTAGGAAGAATGTAGATGATAATCCAAGTGTCATTTATGAGGGTAACTACTTTCATACAAGTAGTCCTTGACTTGCATCTATAATTGATATCATTATTCTGTTAATTGAACCTGGAATGTAGGAGAACATAGGCAGAGCCTGAGGATGGAGAGTAATCAGTCCAGTCATTATGTTCTCACAAGAATTCATCTTGAATTCTATTAACTCTTATTTAACGCCAATTTAGTTTTCACCATTATTTGACTAGATTCTTGTCACTAAGCATGAACGATAAATCGGCTAAAGTAGAATTTAAAATGTGGTCCTGATTCTTTGTGCCTGACACAGAATGACAGCCGTTAGTCATGCCAGTTAAGGAGGTCATCATGTGACCAACCAGATTTTATAGCAACTTTTTGTCATTAAGCGAACACCATGGCTGTTAAGCAAGTCCATTGCTTGCAAGGGGTACCTTTTGCCAGAAGCCAAAAGTAAAAAAAAAAAGTTTTTGGCAAACAAAATCAATCAATCGTGGCTTGTGGTCACAACTGCAGGACACTACAAACAGCCATAAATATGATCACAGGACTGCTGGATACCATGGTCATAACTTTGAATGGTTGCTAAGCAACAATCATAAGTCAAAGATTGCTTATTTATTTATTTATTTGATTTTTTTTAATGCCGCCCTTCTCCTTAGACTTAGGGCGGTTTACAACATGTTAGCAATAGCACTTGATTTGATTAAACCTAATATAGAATGAAAAGTAATAGTTCAGCTATATAGGCATATATATGATCTACCTAACCAATCTCTGAGTTCTGGGGAAAAAACTGGCTTACAAAGCAACTCACTTCATGAAAAAAAATTCTAAAAAAGAACAGAAAAAACCACATCTGAAGATCAGTCTTTATCTCACGTCCTTCAAGAGGGAGATGAGGTGCTTGTAAAAGGATGTTTCCAGTTGTGGACCACATTCTGTGGAGAGGTGTAACATTTACTTGAAGTGCCTCTCCACATCTCCAAGAAGGCATCCTTGGATTTCATACAGCTTTTAAATGAAATATAATGGAGTTCAGCTTTCAGTGTGATTTTAGCTTAATGTTTTGATCTATCTTAATGTTAGGATTTATTAAACACTTTTACTTTTATGCTTGTTTTTATACTTGAGCTTCAGGAAGGACTTGCTAGAGAGTGGCCTCCAGTTTTTTCCTTCTTTTTGATCTGTCCAGGAATTTCGACCATATGGTCATCTCCAAGTGGAGGAAGTGAGATGAATACTGTACTCCTTAAAATGCTATTCAAACCCTACCTCGTTATGGGGCAATCCAGCAGCAGAGAAAATGGGGATCTTCTGGCCTCTGGCAATACTGTTCATACCATCTATTGCAGAAATGCCAGTCTGAATCATTTCTTCTGGATAGATTCGACACTGAGGGTTGATAGGCTGACCTATTTTAATGGGGAAAACAGTCCATTTTATTCTGCATTTTTGAAAAAAAGCATGACCAGCATTTCCCACAAAAAATATTAAAATACAACATACTCATGTTACAGTTCAAGCAATATGTCTAAGGAAGTGGGTATTTTTGAAGCATCTATACCAGGAGTGTCAAACTTGATTTCATTGAGAGTGGCATCAGGGTTGTGTTTGATCTTGGGGGGGGGGGGGATTTCCAGCATAGGCATAGCCAGCTGAACATCACTCGTGTTGGGGGCGCCTGTGGCAGCTCAGGTGGGATGCATTGTCTCCAGCAGAGGAGAGCGAGATCAGGGAGAACACCAAACCCATCCTCCAGAAGAGCCTTGCCGGCCCTCTCAGGTCATGCAGAGGACCCATGGAGAGCAGTGCAGGCTGTCCAGAGGCCTAGGCAGTGGAGGGCAATGTCCAGCCCGACCCTCAAGTTCCCAGGGCAGCAGGACTCCACAGCCCAGCCCAGCTTCCCCAAGGAGATGCCCAGCTGCGCATACCTCCTCAAGGGTGCTATTCTCACTCAGCTTGGCCAGGTTGCTCCTAGCGCATGTTTTCAGCATGCATGTGGCCCCTCTGGGCTCCATTTTTTGGCTGCGATGGCCTCCTGCAACCCTCTGCCAGTAAAAGCAGCGCGGGGGGGGGGGGGAGAGCTCCATTTTCACTGGCAGAGGCATCGTGAAACAGTCCTTTGCTGTTTCTGGCCTACGGGCCAGATTTAACAACCCTGAAGGCCAAATTCTCAGGACCTTGAGTTTGGCACCCCTGATCTATACATAGCATGGTCTTGTGTGAGTTACTAACTGCAACCTACTGCTTAATCGACAGCCTCTAAAGATAGTGAGGTACTTTCAAAGTTTGAGGCCACACTGCATTTTTATTATTTAAATGACTACATAATGATAAGCCAATTCTGGTTCCTTAAAGACCTCACCCAAGCAATGTTCACTTCTCATAATCACTTAACGCAAGTTAAAAGTTTCAAGGCCTTGAAACTAGATCTTGCAATAATTGGGTTAGAACAGTGATGGCGAATCTTTTTTTCCCAGGTGCGCACTATCATGCATGTCAGACTCTGCATTTCTTTTTCATGGCCTGCTTGTATTGGCTTCCATAAGAAAGGGTGGGAGGGGAGAGGAAGCTGGAGGGGGGGATATGGAGGGGAAGTGCACTGGAGGAGCCCGTTTGAAAGAAGGGGGAGTTAGCATTGCCGCCCCCTACCTGGTACAGTTATGCAGAGCAGACCTGCTTATCACTAACTCAAGATCAACGGCCTTGCATTCCCCATGTGTAACACCAAATGGATGAAGCACCCACCTATGCACAGAGGGGATGCCCAGGGGAGAAATTGGGAGGGTTTTTGGATACTTTGTATATGCTATGTGCGCACCTTTTTCCTCAGACTTTGCTTCACTTTTGTTGCGTTCATTTCTTGTCTAGTAAAAGTGCTCTTTAAAACTCCAATGGACCATGAGTTTTACTTCCCTAGATCCTGAAAGGAAGCAGACCTGACAGCGCATGTGTGAGTGCCCACACCCATAATTCAATTCTTGGAGAGGGCATAAATACCTTTCCCTATCCCCCGGAGGCTGGAAACGGCCTGTTTCCCAACTTCTGGTGGGCCCAGTAAGGTCGTGTTTCACCCTCCCTAGGCTCCAAAGGCTTCCTGGAGCTGGGGGAGGGTAAAAACACCCTCCCCTATCCCCCAGGGCCTCTGTGCGAGCCAAAAATCAGCTGGCCAGCACACACATGCATGTTGGAGCTGAGCTAGGGCAACAGCTCATGTGCCAGCAGATATGATTTATTAATTGGACTTGTATGCTGCCCCACTCTGTGGACATGGGATGGTTCACAACATATCAAAATAGGCGTTGATTGCTTACCTGAACACCTCTTCTCATACACTGAGCAGGTACAGCTCGCTGTCCAATTTGCATAGGACCGAGCCTTGTTTTTTAAAAGATTGCTGGATCCACACCTTCCCAGAATTCGCAAATCCATAGACTTAGGCTCAAAAGTTGTGGCTCAAAAGTGCTCTACTCTCATAATTAAGAATATAGATTAGAAAGGTACAACCACAGTCAGAAAGACATAGGGAGGGACATGACTGCTGTACCCGCTCAGCATACAAGAAGAGGCACTCAGGTAAGCAATCAACGCCTATTCTCCATACTAAAAGAGCAGGTCCAGCAGTCACGTGGAACATACCCAATAGATGTGTCCCTAGGGAGGGATTAATTGGCTCTCATAAGAGATAACGGATTGGAGGACTCTTCTGCCAAGGCAGCACCCACTGAAGCACAAGAGTCGATTTTATAGTATGAAGGAGTTGGGTGAGGCCCAGGTGGCCGCTTTGCAGACTTCTTTCAATGGGGCTTGAGTGGCCCAAGACGCTGTTGTGGCTGCATTTCTTGTAGAATGTGCCGTGATTCCTCTTGGTACATTGAAGGAAGCTGATTCGCAAGCTTTTGAGATTGCCCCTCGAATCCAATGGCCAAACACGGTTGACGAGATCTTGGCCCCCAGAGATCTGGGGGGATAGGCTACAAATAAGGCTTCTGACCTACGAAAGGTCCTGGTTCGTTGGATATAGATCCACAGTGCTCTGGTAATGTATGCCATCCGATGGAGAGATGATGGTTCTGGTTGGAGCAGAAGGAAAGCAGTACTACGTCCTGAGACCTGTGGAACACGGAACAGACCTTTGGAGAAATGTGGGGTCCAAATGGAGGACTACTTTGTTTGAGTGGAACTAGCATAGGTCTTGTTGGATGGAAAGAGCCACCAGTTTAGAAATGCGTCTGGCAGAGGTGATTGCCACAAGGAAAGATACCTTGAAGAACAGGTGTTTGAAGGAAGCGGACATTAATGGTTTGTATGGAGCTTGAGTAAGAGAATGCAGAACTCGAGGTAAGTCCCAGGATGGATATCTGTGGACAGTGGGAGGCCTGAAGTTTGAAATGCCTCTTAACAACTCTTGTATTTCAGAGAAACTACGTAGTGGTTGTCTGCGGGGTCCTGCCAGGACCAACAAATGGTGTTGGCTGAGAGGCCTTGATGAAAACCTCTCATGAGGAAGGACACAATCCTGTGAATGGGAATACACAAGGGGGAGAGACCTTCCTGCGAACACCACTGGTGAAATTTAGACCAGGTGTGGTCATAGATCCTATTGGTAGATATTCTTCTGGATTTTAGGATCACTTCCATGGCATCTGGATCGTAACTTCAAAGATCTAGGTCACGCCGGATAACAGCCAAGCGGTGAGGTGGAACCAATCTTTTCCTGGATGGTGAGAGGCCCCCTGCTGCAGCATATCCCCCAAAACAGAGAGTCACCAGGGGGCCTGGATGGAGAGCCACTGAAGTTCTGCGAACCAGGGATGGCTGCTTCCACTCCCGGGGACAGGAACCTGGAATAGAACCGAGGGAGTTGAGTGTTGGCTGCGGTCACAAACAGGTCTATCGATGGGGGACCGAATTTGAGGCAGATCTGGTGGAACAGGTCCGGATGGAGGCTCCAGTCTCCCGGGTCCAGAGTTGATTGGGAGAGCCAGTCCGCCTGAATATTGAGGACTCCCGAGGTGTGGTTGGCCGAGGACTGCAGATGTTTCAGTGCTTCCTGCATCAGGGCCTTGAACCAGGTGCCCCCTTGACAGCAGATATGGCTCTTCATGGCCATATTGTCCATTAGGACCAGGATATGTTGGTTGTTGATGTGGGATTTGAATTTCTTGAGGGCTAACGACATTGCTCTCAGTTCTAGCCAATTGATTGGCCTGGAAGACTCCTCTGCTGACCACGTGCCCTGGGCAATCAGGCCCGGTGCGTGGGCTCTCCAGCCCACCAGACTGGTATCCGTGGTGATAGTAAACTGGTCTGGAAGCCTGAACAGGGATCCTTTGTCCAGGGTGGAGGAGGTCCACCATGAGAGGGACCTCAGGATGGTGAGAGGAACGGAAATGGAGCGTGCCGAGTTGCTGGTTCCCGATCTCTGGGATGGCAACAGAAGCCATTGGAGCTCCTTGGCGTGGAGACGAGCCCATGGAATGATGCCAATGCAAGACACCATATTTCCCAGTAGGGAAGAAAAGGTGGCAATGGTGGTCTTCTTTTGGGATCTAATTTGGGAGATAAGCTTTCTGATGCTTATCTTCCTCTCAGTAGAAAGGAAGACCTGGGATTGCCACAATCAATAAAATTGAACGGGTCCAAAGACGGGCTACAAGAATGGTAGAAGGTCTTAAGCATAAAACATATCAGGAAAGACTTAATGAACTCAATCTGTATAGTCTGGAGGACAGAAGGAAAAGGGGGAACATGATTGAAACATTTAAATATGTCAAAGGGTTAAATAAGGTTCAGGAGGGAAGTGTTTTAATAGGAAAGTGAACACAAGAACAAGGGGACGCAATCTAAGTTAGTTGGGGGAAAGATCAAAAGCAACATGAGAAAATATTATTTCACTGAAAGAGTAGTAGATCCTTGGAACAAACTTCCAGCAGACGTGGTTGGTAAATCCACAGTAACTGAATTTAAACGTGCCTGGGATAAACATATATCCATCCTAAGATAAAATACAGACTAGATGGATCATGAGGTCTTTTTCTGCTGTCAGTCTTCTATGTTTCTATGCCTCCAAGTGTTGAAAAGAAGTGGAAGGAAGAAGCTGACTTTTTTTTATATTGATAGAAAAATCATGTTCCTGTAGGATAGACATGGAAAACTGAAGATCTGAACAGGTGCACTCTTTGGAGAGACCGTGAATTAAAATGTCACCCCAATAGCACAAAATATGGATGGGAATAGCCCGGATGTGGGCCGCTAGGGCGCCTAAGAGCTTAGTAAAGACTCGAGGGGTTGAGGAGAGGCGAAAGTGCATGGCCCTGTATTGATAGTGCTTGTCCTGGAAGGCAAGATAGGGATGTGGAGATAGGCCTCTGTAAGATCCAAGGAAGACATGGAGTCCCCCAGATGGATGGATGCTAAGATGGATGACAGGGAATGAATCTTGGATTTTCTATACTTTCTATACTGATTTAATCCCTTAAGATCCAGGATGGCTCTCCATCCTCCAGAGATTTTAGGAACCATGAAGAGGATGGAATAGAAGCCCAGGTCTCTTTGAGAAGAGGGCACTGGCTGGATAGCTTTAATGGAAAGGAGGTGTTGGATTGCTTCCTCCATGCGGAGGTGGGAGGGAAAAAAATCTAGGAGACGGGCATGAAATGAAATGCTTAGGAAGCATGGAGATAAACTCCAATTGGAGCCCCCATTTGACCGTGGAGATAACCCAGGCGTCCTTACAGGAACGGCGCCAGCTGGAGGCAAACTAGGCCAGGCGCCCCCAAATAGGAATAGGATGGTCATTACCACCTGGACCTTTCAGAGACTCTCGAGGAGGAGGAGCCCCTCTAGCAGCGAGACCCTCTATCCCTATCTGATTGGGAACAAAAGTGGGAGTTATACTGATCTGTGTTTCTTTGAAATGCGAAACCTTGTTCTTGCTGGCGACTGGGGCGCCGAAAGGACTGTTGTGTTTGGGTAGCCTTCTTGTAGTGGGACCCAGGACTTTCTTTTTGTCAGTGTTCTCTGTAAGCAGCGGGTCAACTAGGTCGCCAAATAGAAGATTGTGCTTCAGAGGACCCATGGAAAACTGCCAGTTTGCCTCACACCCGCTTGCCAGGGACGGGGCCAGAGGAGTCTTCTGGCCACTGTTGAGGCAACCACTGATTTCATAGCAAATCTTGAAGATTGCAGAGTGGGATCTGTCACATCCTGGGCCGCTGCAGATACTTTGTTGAAGTCCTGGTGGTCCCGTAGATCAGGGGTCCCCAACCGCCGGGCCGCGGACCAGTACCGGGCCGCAAGGCATGTTGCACCGATCCGCGGAGTCAGCAGCTGCTGTGGAGCCGGCGAGTGCCAAGCTGTTTCCTGTCTCTTTCCCCTCGCGTTCACTCAGGACCGCCATTTCCCTCGGGCTGAGAAAACCTTTACTTGCTTGCTTGCTTTCTTCCTTTCCTGTCTTTCTTCTCTTGTCGAAAGTGGTCTATTTCCTCCTTGCGAAGCCCTCGCAAAGCCCTTGCTCTGCCTGCAGCTCAAACGGAAAGGCTTTGGCATTGTGCAGCTCTGTTTTTGCTAGGCTCCCCCACCCAGGCTCCCCCACCCTATTCCCGGGGTCCTGGGTGGGAGCGAAGCCAGTGGTGTGCGTGTGACCATGAAACCCCCACCACCAGCTCCGGTAATTTTCTTTTGGAAGGATTCCTTGCTGCAAGAAAATTACCGGATCTGGTGGTGGGCACTCCAAGCAGGCAGCGATCACAAAGGAAGGTGACTGTGTCCATGGAGGCACCTCCTCCTCCTCTGGGATTCCTTGCTGGAATCCCAGCCGGAGCGGGCGATGGCGGGGGGGTGTCCTCTGAATCTGCTGAAAGGCAAACGGCAGTCCCGAGTGAACGCGAGGGGAAAGAGACAGGAAACCGCCCCTTCCTACACTTCCTCCCTCTGTCACCTCGGTTCCCCCGCAAAATTAAAAAGGGGGGGAGGGAAGAGAGACAATGGAATGATAAGCTATACCCTCATGTTTAATCCCGCCCAAAACCACACCCCTTTCTGCCCCCACCGGGCCATAGAAAAATTGTCTTGCTGAAACTGGTCCCTGGTGGAAAAAAGGTTGGGGACCACTGCCGTAGATCATCGGGGGTAATATTTTGTTGAAGCTGCTGTAGCAATAATAGCATGGCTCTGGTGAAAAAGGACGCTACTGCTGCGCATTTAATAGCCCAGGTGTCAGCGAAGAAACACTTCTTGAGCATTTGCTCCAGATGTTTGTTCTCAGGCTTTAAACCTCTTCTGCCTCGCCAGGCATGGCTACTACAGAATGGAGCATTTTCACCAGTTCATCTGCTCTGGGGAAGAAAGGAGATCTTCATAAGATGGAGAGACTTTATATAATTTCTTATCTTTGGATGTGGGGTTAGAGCCCAAGGTTGGGTGGTCCCACTGCTTCAACAGAGCATCTTTAAATGACTTAGGCATGGGGATGACCACAGTGTCTTTCTGCTTCTCCATAAAGAATGGAAGATTTTCCTCTTGAGGAGCTGTAGGTGCAGGTTTGTCCTGAGCCGCAAGGCCTGTAGCTGCTCTGGCCTTGAATAGAAGGGGCTTGAACAGCTGGAAAGATGGTAGCCGGTGAGGGAATCTTGATTTGGGATTCCTCATCCTCTGACAGGCCTTGGAATGGATCATCCCTGTCCTCTGGATCCTCATCTTCCTTGTTCTCATTCTGTGAAGAGTCAAAGTCTGTTCTTGAACTGGTACGCTATAGGTTGAGAAAGAGCTCATGGGCCTGGAGGTACATGGGGGAGGACGAAGTTGAGGAGGCATATTGATAGCCAAGAGTTTGGCATCAATGGCTTGGGATAAGGCAGAAAACATAGACTGTCATTCTGGAGAGAGGTTAGTAATAGATGCAGGCAGCTGAGGAGGCACCCTGTGGGCCTGGGCTGGGCCTGGCTCTGGGGGATCCTCCATGAAAATTTCTGGCTCCCCTGGACCTAAACCCCATAAATTAGGTTGGGATCTGTTTAGGTTTGGCTCATCCAGGGAAAGCACAAGGACACCTGAAGGAGGCAGGTCAGAAGCCTCTGGAGGATCGGCCGGAGGGTGGTGGTGGTGCTAATATGAGCTTAGGCCCGCACTCTCAAGGGTTTAGCTGATTGCTCATAAATTTTCTGAAGTTTTGTCCCGCCTCTTCTCAGCTCTAGTGGCCCTAGCCACGGGGGGGGGGGGGGGGGAAAGGAGGAGGGGGAGGAGAGAGAGCTGCTAAGGAGGAGGAGGAAGAGGCAGCCTGGGGGATGGATTCAATTTCATCACCAGCAGGCCTACCATCCTGGAGACCTTTAGAAGAAGTGCCTCTCTTGGGAATAGAAGAAGCTATGGCCTGAAAAACTTACAGGAACAAGGTCTGAGCCAAGGGTGGAGAAGCTACGATGAATAGGCAAAAAAATTCCCAAGAGGAAAAAGGTCCAGACTCCTAGGCCCAGGAGCGTCTGCAACTCAAAGACAATCTGGACAAATCCAAAGTTCGTGCCAATAAACAACCAAGACACACTGGTTAAGAGGCCTAGCAGATGAGTAATAGCCTGAGAGTTTCACAGCCTACTCTGGGCCAGGCGGTGGACTTTATGGTGCCAAGCAGCTTGCGGGTGGGCAAGCTGAAAGTGCCGTTATTACTGGGCGCTGAGGGCCTTCGCGCCAAGGAGAAACTCCAATTTTTTGAATGGAGAATAGACTAAAGTCCAGGAGACAGAACAAGAGAGCTTGTTAAGAGCCCCACAGCGCAGGAGGAAGAAAGCCACAATCAATAAACCTTCAGTACAAAGAAAAACAATATACAATAACACATTTGAAATCCAATTAACTAATCTAAAACTATTCAAAAAAGGGTAAAACAGAAGGCTCATTCCCTAGGCCCCACCAAGCGACATTGTCTAGTTGATGGGACCTGGAGAAGGCCGACTCTGTGGGACCTAACCGGATGCTGGGATTTATGCGGCAGAAGGCGGTCCCCTAAGTAATCTGGTCTGATGCCATGTAGGTCATAACCAACACCTTGCATTGTGTCCGGAAACCAACTGGCAGTCAATGTTTGAATTGATTTGAACATTTGGATGCATACAGAGATAGTCAACAAACCTTCAAATCAATCTTCAAATCAATCACTTCATTCACCGAATCCACAAAACCATTGCAAACCCCAACTGATGGGATCATAGCAATTTTATTAGAATGGGTGTTTTTCAGTTGTTTTCATGTGACTCCATATTTATTTATTTATTTATTTATTAGATTTGTATATTTGCAACTGAACAGTCATACAATTCTGCTTTCCTGAGCTGTCTCTTTCATTATATTACTAAAGAACTGCAAACTCATTTCCTGTGAGAAATGCATATTGTTATATTAAACATACCCATGATATCAAGGTAGTCTTCAGCCAAGACTACAGGACCTCTGTCTATAGGTTTTCCTGAGCCATTAAACACACGTCCTACAAAGATCAAAATGAGAGAGAGAAAGAGAGAGACATTATTATCACAGAAGCTACCATATTGCATACAAAATAGATATCAGGACAAGTTACATATAAAGTTTTCCATCAAATAAACAAAATCTGATACTACCGAGCATATCTTCAGACACCGGGGTTCGAAGGATATCCCCAGTGAATTCACAAGATGTTCTCTTAGCATCGATTCCCGAAGTTCCTTCAAACACCTACAAAAGGGCAAATACACTTCGTGTTTTTATTTCAAAATTATATCCATTGTCATCCATGACTTCCTACCAACATTTAAATAGAATTAAGGTAGTTATGCTTGTCCTTTATTCTAGGCTTCAACAGCTCAAAAATAGCTTTACAAGACTATTTTGAAGGGAAACTAATTCCAAACCCAACAGGAAATAAGATGTTAAGCTTTTCTGGAACAAAATTATCGTGAGACCAGAAACTGAATGTACTTCTCTTTCATAAGAAGCCTGGAGGTATTTATTTATTTATTTATTGGATTTGTATGCCGCCCCTCTCCGGAGACTCTGGGCGGCTAACAGCAACAATAAAGCAGTGTACAATAGTAGTCTGATGTTAGAAACAATTAAAAACCCATTAATATTAAAAAAAAAACATACATACATACATACCATGCATAGAATTGTAAAGGCCTAGGGGGAAGAGGGTCTCAATTCCCCCATGCCTGACGGCAGAGGTGGGTTTTAAGCAGCTTACGAAAGGCAAGAAGGGTGGGGGCAATTCTAATCTCTGGGGGGAGTTGGTTCCAGAGGGCCGGGGCTGCCACAGAGAAGGCTCTTCCCCTGGGTCCCGCCAAGCGACATTCTTTAGTTGACGGGACCCGGAGAAGATCCACTCTGTGGGACCTAACTGGTCGCTGGGATTCGTGCAGCAGAAGGCGGTCCCTGAGATAATCTGGTCCGGTGCCATGAAGGGCTTTATAGGTCATAACCAACACTTTGAATTGTGATCGGAAACTGATCGGCAACCAATGCAGACTGCGGAGTGTTGGTGTAACATGGGCATATTTGGGAATAGGTATACAATTTCTAAAATATTACAGCTCAATTTAATAAGCTCAACATAAAATCTTATGTTAAAAAATATCAGACCCTAGAATAGCAGGTAAGAATACAGGCAGTCCTTAACTTACAACAGTTCACTTAGTGACCATTCAAAGTTACAATGGCATTGAAAAACATGACTTTTTCATGCTTATAACCTCTGCAGCATCAAAAATCAGATGTTTGGGAACTGGTTCATATTTATGACGATTGTAGTATCCTGGGCTCATAGGATCCCCCTTTTGTGGCCTTCTGACAAGCAAAGTCCATAAGGAAGCCAGATCCACTTAACAATGTTACTAACTTAACAAATTTAGTGATTCATTTAATAACTGTGTCAACAAGTCGTAAAATGGGGCAAACTCACTCAACAAATTTGGGGCTCAATTGTGGTCATAACTTGAGGACTACCTATAAAAGTGTGTATCCTGTTATTTCAGATAGCTTATTTTCATTTCAAAATTAGAAATATGACTGGGAAGCAATGTACCTGAACTACAGCTTTGGATCCACTGACTTCTAGGACTTGTCCACTTCTCTTTGTTCCATCAGGAAGTGTCAAATGCACAATCTCTGCATACCTGGGAAACTAAATGACAATAATTTATTTATTGTATTTATAAATAAATTATTTATAATGACAATCAATCATGCAAAGAGATTTTTGTTAAGAGCAGGGGACAACACAAAATTAAAGCACAAAACATCAAGGGTGATCAAGCTCATTTCTTCAAATTTAAATGTTAAATTACAACTTGAATAAACTTAAGGGAACACTGAATTGTTAGACATAATTATAGACCAGTGGTTTCCCCACCACCCATACCATTTTTACAGGCATTCAGTATGAAATTCTTACAGCCATAGCAATGGCTTGACAGCCACTTGTTAATGAAAATTTACTATGGCAATTAATTAATTACACTTCTATGCCACCCTTCTCAAACAACTCAGGGCAATGTACAGCATAATAAATACAATACAATACAATTATTTATGGATAAGGGATAAAATTATCTAGCTCTTTCATCCCAGAAAAAAACTGGTATCTATTCAATAGCTTCCCTAAACTGATGTTCTTAAAATGTGATGGACTACAAACTCCCAACCAAAATTAGATGTGCCAGGATGCTGTTGCTAGTTCACTATCAGATGGAAGATATAAAAAATAGAAAGGGCAGTCTAATTTTTCACGTTTGAAATTCCAGTGAAATTGGAAATCCCTACCAGAGGTTACATATTGATACTGCTTTTGTATTTGATGTGAATGTTCAGTAATTTGTCCGTGAATGTTATTTTACTGCAAAGGATGAGATGAGATTTGCATGTCTTTATTGAACATGTTGATAAATGCTCTATCCACAAGAATGGCATAGACACAGAGTCCCTACGTTGGTTTGAATGTAATTTTCATTACAATATCAACCAAGCTAGCATTGAAATAGACAACTGCAAAATGCACTAAGATACAGTGGTACCTCAAGATACGAACCCCTCATCTTACGAACAACTCGTGATACGAACCCGGGGTTCAGCAAAATTTTGCCTCTTCTTACGAACTTTTTTCGAGTTACGAACCGGCGTTCGGAGACTGCTGGGAAGCCGCGCGGCTGTTTTAAAAGGTAACAGCCGGGCGGCGGGGTTTCCCAGAAGCCTCCCGAACGCCGGTTCGTAACTCGAACAAAGTTCGTAAGACGAGGCAAAATTTTGCTGAACCCCAGGTTCAGTTCGGGAGGTTGCTGGGAAGCCCCCCAGGCCGGCTGCGACCTTTTAAAACAGCCGCGCCGCTTCGCAGCTGTCTTCCGAAGCCGAACGCGGAAGTTCGGCTTTAGCGTTCGGCTTCAGGAGACAGTTGCGAAGCGGCGCGGGTGTTTTAAAAGGTTGCAGCCGGCCTGGGGGGCTTGCCAGCAACCCCCCGAACCCTGAACCCAGAGACGGAAGGCCCGGGAGGCGTGGCTTGATCCGGAAGGCGCGGCTTGATCCGCTGAGCCTGGCCGGCCCGAAAGATCGCAGCGAGCGTTGCCTGCGGCGGCAAGGGAAGCCAAGCCGGGAGCAGCATCACCGCGGCTCCTGGCTCGGTTTCCCTCGCCGCCGCAGGCAACACAGGCTGCGATTTTCCGGGCCGCGAGGATCAGTGACGGAAGGCCCGGGAGGCGCGGCTTGATCTGCTGAGCCTGGCCGGTCCGAAAGATCGCAGCAAGTGTTGCCTGCGGCGGCGAGGCAAGCCAAGCCGGGAGCAGCATCACTGTGGCTCCTGGCTCGGTTTTCCTCGCCGCCGCAGGCAACACGGGCTGCAATCTTCCGGGCCGGCGAGGCTCAGTGACAGAAGGCCCGGGGGGCGCGGCTTGATCCGGGAGGCGCGGCTTGATCCGCTGAGCCTGGCCGGCCCGAAAGATCACAGCGAGCATTGCCTGCGGCGGCGAGGGAAGCCAAGCCGGGAGCAGCATCACCGCGGCTCCTGGCTCGGTTTCCCTCGCCGCCACAGGCAACACGGACTGCGATCTTCCGGGCCGGCGAGGCTCAGTGACGGAAGGCGGCCGCCTGGCCCGGGAGAGGCGGCTTGATTCGCTGAGCCTGGCCGGCCCGGAAGATCGCAACGCACATTGCCTGCGGCGGCGAGGGAACCCAACCCGGGAGTAGCGGCGACGCTGCTCCGGTTGCCTGGTCCTCTCCTGCCTCCCAAGCTGATGTTCCCCGCTGCGTCGGGCGCCGCCAGCCCCGAGTCGGACGCACCCTCGCCGCCGCCCCCAGCCGCTGCCCTCCCCGTCCTAGCCGGAGCCTGAGCCGGGCCCGCTCGGTTCGGGGGGGGGGGGCTGGCAAGCCCCCCAGGCCGGCTGCGACCTTTTAAAACACCCGCGCCGCTTCCCAGCTGTCTCCTGAAGCCAAACGCTAAAGCCGAACTTCCGCGTTCGGCTTCGGGAGACAGCTGCGAAGCGGCGCGGGTGTTTTAAAAGGTCGCAGCCGGCCTGGGGGGCTTGCCAGCACCCCCCCGAACCCGGGGGGTGCTGGGAAGCCCCCCAGGCCGGCTGTCACCTTTTAAAACAGCCGCGTGGCTTCCCAGCAGTCACTGAAAGCCCTTTTTTTGCAGGGTTTTTTTGGTTGCACGGATTAATTGACTTTACATTGTTTCCTATGGGAAACAATGTTTCATCTTACGAACCTTTCGTCTTACGAACCTCCTCCTTGCACCAATTAAGTTCGTATCATGAGGTATTACTGTATATAGAAATACTTGCTATAATTAAGGAAAACACAACCACAGAAAACTGCACTTCAAATCAAGTGCTTTACAAACCCATCGAACCCTAAATTTACCTTCACTTGATCCAAGATTACGAGCGGTCCATTAACACCAGATACTGTTTTGTATGCTGAAAAGCCAAAATGAAGAAAAATTGTTTTAAACAATTTAACACAGTCTTAGTCAAAATTTACTAAATGGAGGCTATATAATCACATCACATTCTTATGTTTGATAGATCATCTCTGGAAAAGAGACTACAACTAGCTAAGTCAAACGCTAGATATGGAGAACCAATTACAGTCCTCACCTTACGACTGCAATTGAAACCAAAATTTATGTTGCTAAGTGAGAAATTTGTTTAGTGAGTGCTGTCCCATATTACAACTTTTCTCGCCACATTTCTTAAGTGAATGACTCTAGGACACGGCAACTGTCATGTGAATTAGTTATCAAACATCAATATATAAATCACATGACCATGGGGAACTGCAATGGTCATAACTGGGGGAAATGGTCATAAGTCACTTTTTTCAGTGCTTTTGTAACTTTAAACAGTCACACATTTATTCAACTGTTGGTGACCGCTGTTCTAGAACATCTCTCACTTGCCCTTTAAAGAAAACTAACCCGGAAACTAGAAACCACCACCAAGTTTCATTCATTCGCTGGATGGTAACCCTTTTGCTTTCTTACCTGTTGACTAGAGCAGCGATCACCAACTGGTGGTCCACAGAAAAATTATTTGCATTTGTTATATTGCACTAAATTAGGGGTCCTCAAACTATGGACCCTGGGACAGAGATGTGAATGGTTGTGTTGCTGCAGAGAGTCTTCCCTTTCTAGGTCTTTTTGTGCGGGTCAGAGGGCGGCAGAAATTCCGATGTGGGGCCTGCTTCAGCCTCCTGGTGCGGGGCTTTGGGTGAAGGCTGGAGGGAAGCTCCGGTGGTGGTGAAGTGCCTTGTTCCAGTGGGACTGCATCATGGCCTGGAACTGGCTGACCATCTCAACCCGCTGAGCCTCTAAGCACCGGTACCTGGCCTTCCACTCCTGCAGGTCTTCCCTCTGTTTGGAAAGCCTATTCTCGTAGCCATCAGTGAGGTGCTTCTTCTGAGCCTCCTTCTCGGTCAGATCCAACTTGAACTGAGCCAGTTGTTTTGCCAACTCTTTCTTGTGGTGGCTTCTTAGCTCAAACAACTGCTTTCTATTGGGGCCCTAAGCAGCAGGCAGGTAGGTGAGGAGTGGCTGGGAGGGGAAGTGTGAGTACAGGCCAGCAAGATACTTCTCAACGTGAGTGACATCACGTTGGTCACACCCACCCAGCAGATCATTAGGCAGATAATATTACTAGTCCACAGAATTTAAAATTATGAATTTAATGGTCCCTGAGGTCTGAATGGTTGGTGAGTAGTGGAAGTGAGTTTTAGGAATGCTTTCTCTGTCTATTTTAGCTTGTCTATGAGAAGCTTCTGAAGATTAAAATGTGCATGGCCTAATTTCTTGCAGGTTAGGTTATCATAATGAATAAGACAGGAGGTTGTCTTCTAATATTTGTCTGCTCAAAAATAATTTGACATGGTTCTTACACCAAGATTTATAAAACAAGTCAAAATTACACGAGTGTATATAACATGCCATATCTTAAATCAGGGTTTTAAAATTAAAAGGGATGATTTCATAGCAAATCGAAGCCATGGTTTGTTTATAATGCCACAAGAACCTAGATCCATTCATCATGCTAAATTTCAAGAATTACCTCCACCAACCATACATTTTGACTTAATACACACCCACTCATTTCATAAATAAATAAGACTGTGAAACACTGTGGCCTGTTCCCATTGCCAAGATGGCTATCAGAAATTCAACTATCTCTGTGTTATGCAAAAAAAGTTCATCTGGGCTCAAAGATGCAGTCAAAAGGTGTGCAGGAATTATTTTACAATAATCTATTCTATAAAGGAAGTTTGAGACATTGTATAATGAATAAAGGATGGGAGGAGGTGAAAAAGAGCATGCACAAAGTTATAAGGGTCCTTTATCATCCTTCTCAGCAAAAGCTTCATTTTAATCCCACATGACTGTAAAAACAGAAGTACTTCAAAGAACACAAAGGACTTTATCAGGCTCACAAGACGAAAGAGAAATCATTAATCACCATCCCACCAAATTAAGGAAAGGATGAACAATCATATTATTTCTGGAACAGAATAACTGAGTAAGAAGCTGCATCCAATCCATAATTATCTAGAAATAAATCTCATTAGACAATAGTGAGATTGAATATATGCCAAAGGATTGTCTTAAGGTCACAACTAAGCACAAATCTTCATGGAATCCAACTAGACTCAGATCCAATTAAAGATTTGGTAGATAAGAGATTAGCTATTTGGTCAATGATTACACTACATATAGCTACGTTATAAGTCTGCTTTAGTTGCTGCCACTGTTGTTACTGCTATTTACAAATTGGATGGGGACAGAATAAATCCATTATTCCTTAGTCACCCCACTTTATCTTTGTGATAATTTAAACCAAGATAGCCTTTAGACCTTTTGCTTAAAAATTCCTTTCAACATGATCATTAGACGCTACAAGTAGTCCTTGACATACAACTGTTCATTTTGTGACTGTTTAATGTTACAAAGGCACTGAAAAAAGTGATTTACAACCATTGTTCACATGACCATTACAGCATCCCCAGGTTCAGCTGATCAAAATTCAGATGCTTGGCAACTGATTCATATTTATGACGGTTGCCATGTCCTAGGGTCATATTTGCAACCTTCTGACAATCAAAATCAGTAAGGAAACCATATTCATTTAAGAACTGTATTACTAACTTAAATAGTTAGTGATTCACTTAATAACTGTGCCCAGCAAGTCACAAAATGGGGCAAAATCCATTCAGCAAATGTCTTACTTAGCAACAGAAATTCTGTCCTCAATTATGATAGTAACTAAAGGAACACCTGTATTCACTTCTGGTCTTGGAAAAGGTAAATAAAGATTCTTTTCTATCCGAAATGTCTCACCAGGTCATCTACTCCATAGCATTATTTTGTTAGGCTTTATAGTAGGTGGTTGGCTTAATAAACTGTATGAATCCAGTCATAATTTTAAAGGTACATTTTGCATCTAGAATTTAAAACATTTTACATAAGTAAAATTTATCATCATTTATTTGTGCTGGGGATTATCGTGAAGATGTCTCAAACTTAACTGGAAGAACAGCTATATGAAACTATTTATAGCAAACCTGATAGTATGTTACCTGTGTTGTGTCAACACAGTAATATTTACCTCCCTGGTGGATTTGTAACAAAGTTTTTATAATACTGTAAAGACGTTTTACAATATCACCAATTAAGTTGATAATACTGTACTTGGATTTTAAATCAAAACAACTTTAAAGCATACATCTTTTAAAACAGTTAGTCCAGGTTTTTTTTTAATCTTAACCCTAAATGTTTTAACATTGTACATACAGTATTCTTCTGCTGCTCAAAAAATGTGTATTGTAAAACTCTTTCTGTGTTTCCTAGCAACTGGAGAGCAATCGACAAGATTTTTTTCCTTCCTGCCCTACCACATTTCAGTGTTAGATCCTTAACAGCTGTTACACAACTGCAAACTATTTTGGGCTAAAATCTTGCCAAACTGCAAGATTTTAGGGGTCTCTCAGAAGGTAACTTCTAGGATTGCTGTTTGAAAGCAGGCTTCTTTTATTAGCTTTGTAAAGTTACTGATAGTTTTCAGATAATATTTACAACATAAGCATAGTCGTACATCCTGTATTTTCGGAGTACAGTGGTACCTCTACTTAAGAACTTAATTCATTCCGTGACCAGGTTCTTAAGTACAAAAGTTTGTAAGTAGAAGCAATTTTTCCCATAGGAATCAGTGTAAAAGAAATAATGTGTGCAAACCCAGTAAGAAAGAAATAAAAGCTTGGAATTTGGGTGGGAGGCGGAGGAAGAAGAAGAGGAGAAGGACAGACGCTACTGAAGGAAGAAGGTGAAAGGAGGGGAATTAAAAAAAATCCAAAACTTTAAGGCTTAAAAAAAAAAGAGGGACTCTGAGGTGGTGAGGAGAACGCACCTCCCATACAGCGCGAGGCTGCCTCCCATACACTGCACCAGAGAGAAACCCAGGCCGGCGAGAGGAGGAACCTCCCACTCCTTTGACTGAAAGGCAGCTGCTGCTGTTGATGCTACCTGCTTCCTCTTCCTTCCCATACTGAAGGGCTCCCCTCTCCTCTCGCTCACCCTGTAGCCGGTGCCTTTCTTTCACTGTGGTGACTCCTCGGTTTGGCTGAAGCTGAGTTGATCTGGCTGGGGCAAAGTGCCCCCTTTTGCCTTTCCGTACCCAGACGCTCCCGGCAGCCATGTCGCACCGGATGTATGGGAGGCAGCGTGAGGGAGTCACCACAGTGAAGTGGTTTATTCCCTCTCCAAGCACCTAGAGAAAGGAAAATGCTTCATTCGCTCTGGACTGCCAAAGCCTCCTTAAGTGCCACTGAAAGGCTCCTCTGGCAGTCCCGAAAAGCCCGAAATGGCCAGGATTAAAGGGGGAATGGCAGGAGACTGGGCGGGCCTTCGTGCCGCTCTCAAATTTCCTGGGAAATTTTTCCAGGCTTGGGTTCTTAAGTAGAAAATGGCTAAGAAGAGGCAAAAAACTCCTGAACACCCGGTTCTTATCTAGAAAATTTCTTAAGTAGAGGTGTTCTTAGGTAGAGGTACCACTGTATAAGATGTACCCCTCCCCCAAAGAGGGTGGAAATGTTGGTACATCTTATACACTGAACGTAGCCAATTTTGCTGTCCCACCCCCACATGCAGAAGGCTCTTGGGTGCTGGGGGTTGGCAAAGATGTCGGTTTTTGTGGAAAATGGACCATTTTTGCCCCTTTTTCACAAAAAAGGGGTAGGCAAGGGATCTGGGGAGCGTGTAGACAGCTCCTGGGGACTGGGGAAGGCAAAAATGCCTCAATTTTTGTGGGGAAAAAATGCAAAAGGTCAATTTTTCACAAAATGGGGGCATTTTTGCTATCCTCCAGCACCCAAGACCTCCCTGCAGGCTTCCCAGACACTTTGCCCACCCAATATTTGCAAACAAATTTTGCAAAAAATGGCCTGTTTTTCCAAAAATGGGGTTGTTTTTGCCTTTTAATTACCTATCTAGTATGACTAGAGGAGGAATTCTGGGAGTTGAAATCCACAAGTCTTAAAGCTGTCAAGTTTGAAGTTTGTAAAAAGTGTACATGGTTGTAAAAAGTATTCTGCTATACTGGTATTTTATTAAATAATATATTATTACACCATTTGGTTCAGAATACATTTTTCCTTGTTTTCCATCTCTAAAATCTAAGTGTGTCTTATAGTCCGGTGCGTCTTATACTCCGAAAAATACCGTATTTTATCCTAGATAACATATTTCTTGCAACTGCAGAAACAATATACAAATCTAAGAACTGGGGGAAGGAACACCCAATTTTACCCCTAACCTCCCCAACTAAGAGTTAGTTAAAATGTGTCCTTTGATTACTCCTGAACATTTTGTCTCCTTTTCCCAGGAGAAGAGACTATTTCCTGTTGCTCTCCAAACAATCTCATTTCCTTCTGTATTTGCACATACAAAAATCCAAATATTTGGTTTCTAGTCTATAATAAGGACCCTGCACTTCTAACAAAGCAACAACCAGCCACAGAGACCAAGCCAGAATCCATGTAGCTAATATCAACCAATGCTTCCAAATTTGGCCAACATTGCTGGCAAACACACTTAAATTCTTTCAGCAAAGGGAGTTGCAGGCACATCATATGTATCCTACTCCAGGTTTAGTTTTTTATTTATATCCTAGTTTGCAGAACTATCTGAGAAAAGAAGTGGATTACCTCCTGCTTGAATGAATTTCCTCCACATCCAACATCTGCATCTACCTCCTCATTCTTTCCAGAGATATCTTTTTCTCTCATTCTGTTGAAGATGAAGAACCATATCTAAAAGCTGTAGCCCTTAACTAAAGATATCTGGATGCTTGTGGCACACAAGGATTGGCCAAAGGCAGCATTTTTCACTGATATGGGCATTTTAAATCTCATGGGCATGACATTTTCTGTAACAGGAAAATGTTATATACTCTTACAAACAAATGCAAGTAGCCACAAATAATGCATTTACTAGAAATCAAAGTCCTGAGGTTATTCATTGCTGCCCACTCTTAAGTTCCCTTTTCTCCACTATCTTAGCTTAACTCTTCCTTACTACATGGGCAGTCTTGCAACCCAAGCACAGGGCTACAGCTCTGTACTCTAGAAATATAGAATTGCCTGGAATGCACTTTTGGAAGTAAACAATTCTGGGGACTAAAATATGTGGCTTAATAAAAATATACATAAATACACGATACATCCCTGAGCACAGTGAAATAATACTATTACTGGTATAGATTCAGGATCATGGAGGTGCTGAAAAGACAGGATGGGAGGATACACAAACCTCTATTCAACTAAGCAATTGTTTTTAATGTAATTTGAGTATAACATTTCACAGCTTCCACAGCAACATCTCCTCTGGAGATGCAGAGAAAAAAGATACTAAGAAAAAGAGAAACCTTGCCTTCCATCTACATAATTAGATTTCTTTACCCTTCCTGGAAATTACCTCTATAAAGATAAAGGTATCTTCATAAAACAAACTATATGTGCTTCTAAAAAAACATTTCTCTGCTATTGGAATTTTTCTGTTCCATGAGATTCATGAAGTGAAAATGGGATCTATTTTTTATTGCCACAACACAGGATATCCCCATTCTGGGAGTTCCACAATTGCAAAATATTATTTGTTGTCACGCTGCCTTTGATTTACAGGAACAAAATAAGCATCAGAATATCCCTGCCCGATCTTAATAGTAACCAAGTTTAATTTCCCAGTCAATAACTAAGCCTATTTCACTTTACATCTGGTTTAATTGCCTACATTAAACTTGCACATCACCTCATGCAAGGAGCACTATTATAGCTAAGTGGCAAGTCGCCAAATAGCCAGCTAGCTCAACAATCTGAAGAGATCAGCATCCAGATTTTTTCTCCCTTCTGATCTAAAGGCAAGCAAGGCAATTCCAGATCAGGCTGAAATGAATAAAACCAGTTGTCTCACGCAACAATGTTGCTTCTATCTTTCCTTCATTTCATCTGGCAACAACAAAATTAACCCTAAAAGACCTCCAAGTGAGCATTACAAACACTGGGATGTGAGAACGAAAAAACACTGGAATCTGAGAGTGCCAGCACCATCTTGCTTCCACTGTTTCACACAAGCCTGCAGTGTGTCACATGACCTTGAGGCTTAGCCAGAATCTATTAGTCAGGAGGTTTCACAATCACTCACTCTCATTTCTTGTTTTAATAGCAAACCTCGATGGATGAACAGAGAAAAAAAAGAAAAACCAGGCAGGGAGAGTGTATCAGCTTCAAGGAGCAGCAATAGCATAAGAGTGGCAAAGACAATCCTTCAGTGGTGGAACAAGAGCATTCTACTGGGGGTTTTTTTATGCACAAATCAGCACAGGTGGGGAATAAGCTGACCAAGGAAAAAGAAGGCAGTCCATATTAAAAAGTGGGGGAGAAAAACATGACGGGGATAAGAAAAAAGTGATAAAATCACTTGAGTTATTGCCACAAATTAAAACCAAGGAAATTACAGAAGAGGAATCATTTACTAAAGAATATCTACTGTCAAGAGAATGGGCATGGAGTGCCATAAAGCAGCATATCTGATCCTGCAGGGGATGGCATTGCAATATAGCCCCCTTTAGGCCTCTCCACTCCCAAAATTACCTCTTTACCTTGGGATTTATTTTATTTTATGGCAATCTACCCTATCCTTCAACATTCAGTTCTAGCTAAGGGAGGGTTTCACTGGCCTTATTTGGAAGGAAGGGCTCCCAGCAGAAAGTGGCACTGCAGTGCTCTTTGTGTGTGCAAGGAGGTCCTAGCTCAGAGTGCCCGGTGGGTCTGATGCCAACCTAGGGAGCATTCAAAAGACACTCAACAGCCTTGGAGAAAAAACCGAAAGGTCACACAGAGGTTCTTCCTGCAAGATGATGGGCAAGAAGGTAGGAAAAGGAGGCAGAAGCTGAGCCTAGCTATGCGTGCAACATCTGGTCTTCACTGCAGGGCTTTGGGGCATGGAAACCTCTGAAAGAAAGGGTCGGGGTCCCTTCCTGGGCAAATGCAGAGTAGGATAGGGACTTCCTTTTTGACGCCAGAATGAGATCTGAAAAAGGAGGGGCAGCCCGCGCTCAAGAAGGGCTCCTGCATCGCCCTCTTTCTTTCTCTCTCCCTCTTCTCCCCCCCCCCCATCACCACAACGCACGAACAAAATCACCCTTCGTCCCCAGGAAAAATGGAATTTCAATCCAATGAAGGGCGCCAAAGTTGGATCTGCTGCACCCAGGATGATCTTGCCCAATGAACTCATCTTAGCTTCCCCTCTTTCGAGAGAGAAGAAGCCAAGCCATTCGAGGGATGCCGGGCGGAGGTGACCTGAACTGCGCCCACTCCCCGATCTTTTCCCAGCTCCGCCAAAGGGTAAAAGGAGAGTCTCCCTTAGCACTAAAGCGCCGCCGGGCACCCGTACTCACTGAGGCGGGGCTGAGAGAGGTAATCGCGAGTGACGGCGGCCGCCTGATCCCGCGTCGCGCCTCCACCGCTCAGTTCCGAGACGGCGCCGTTCACCATCCCTCGGATCGCCCGCATCGCCGCCATCTTGTCCCGTCTGGACTGCCGCGTGACTGCGCACGCGCTGATATAAGCGCCATGCGTCACCCCCCTCTACCCCGCCTTTCTCTCGCGCGCCAAGCCGGAAATCGCTGGGAAGGGAGAGGGGCGGGACAGGGCAGGGCAGGAGGAGAGGAGCTGGCCAAAGTGCTGAAGAGAAAGTGCGAGGGAGATGCGCAGGCAAAAGCAGGGCGAGGCGCAGAGCGGCTAAACTGCCCCTGAGCGTGTGCAGAGCGCAGAACGGCAGCTCCCCCGTCTGCAGGTTGCAATGGAAACTATAGAAGCGAGAAGAGGCTCTCGACTATGCCCAGGGTGCTCCCTGCCCAACCCAGGTGCTACAAAGCCAGCCATGCCTTAATCGGGGATCAAGTTGCATCAGAGAGCTGGGACAGTTAGTTTAGACCAGTGACTTTCAACCTTTTTTGAGCCGCGGCACATTTTTTACATTTACAAAACCCTGGGACATATTGAGCGGGGGGGGGGGGGGGCTAAAAAAAGTTTGGACAAAAAAATTCTCTCTCTCTCTTCCTCCCTTTCGCTCTATTTCTCTTTCCCTCCCTCTTTCTCTCCCTTCCTCTTTCTTTCTCTTTCTCTCCATCCCTCTTTCTTCCTCTTCCTTCCTTCCTCTCTTTTTTCTCTCTTTTTCTCTCCCTCCCTACCTCCCTCTATGTCTTTCTCTCTCCTTTCCTCCCTCTCTCTCTCCCTCTCTCTCTCTCTCTTGCTTTCTCTCTCTCTTGCTTTCTTTCTCTCCCTCTCTCTTGCTTTCTTTCTCTCTTTCTTTCTCTCTCTCTTCCTTTCTTTCTCTCTCTGAGCTTCACGGCACACTTGACCGTGCCTCGCGGCACACTAGTGTGCCACGGTACACTGGTTGAAAAACACTGGTTTAGACCAATCTCTGGTACTGCAAAGTGGCTGAATTTATCTTCTGTTATATAAATCCGCATCTGTTATATAAATCTGCATTAGGGCCTCTAAGCACCTGCAGAGGGCTTCTCCAAATGCCACCTTGTATAGCATAGAAAAGTCAAAGCTCCTGTGTCATAGATGTGCATTAATATTGTAGTGAATTACTGTGAGGCAAGATGTGATGGCTAATACATCTTATAAATAAATAAATGAAGAAGGATCATATCCTCTCCTTGAATTAAAGGCATTGTAAGATAGATTAAGATAGCCTTATCTACCTCTCAGGTTAGTAGCAGTCCTTTCAAATAGAATTATAAGGAATATAAACAGTTGCAAATAAAATGCAAGCAACAGGAGAGGAAAATAAATATTGTAGGATTTTTTTAAACCATAGGAGTGTCTATGTCAATAGCTATGCAAATAGGGGTAGAAACAGGGTGGGGAAAGGCCAGATAAGCAAGTGACTGCAGTGACTACTATCTGGGGCTGATAGGAGTTTATTGGGTTTGGGAAAACTGTTTCAAAGAAATAGCACGGAGCACCAAAGTAAGAGAGAGACGGAAACTGAGTGAAGGGAAGTCTGATGCATTTGCCTGGCAGGAGAAAGCAGCATACAAATACAAAATGGTTTTATATTTGATATACAGCCATCACTGGAATTCTTCCATAATGTCTTGACAGCATGAAATTTTCTTATCCTTGGAAATCTCAAAGGTTTTTACTTTGTTAACTGAGGAAAAACTGATATCTACATTGCTAATAAATTCCTAGTGAGGCCAGCATTATTAATAAAGGAAAAATGTTTTCTCTTTTTCCACTGAGTTTTTGCACTTGCTTCTCCTCTAGCTTGGATATACATGTATAAAACTATGTGTTTTTCAATCTTATTCAGCAGCAATTAGAAGCAAATAGATTTACAAAGCTTCCGTATGCCTGGTCACATCATTGGACTGCATTATATCAGTCAAGATTGCTTTATTATTATTATTATTATTATTATTATTATTATTATTATTATTATTTATTTATTTATTTATTTATTTATTTATTTATTTATTTATTATTAGATTTGTATGCCACCCCTCTCCGTAGACTCAGGGCAGCTAACAACAATAATAAAAACAGCATATAACAAATATATCTAATATTTAAAATAACTTTAAAAACCCTTATTAAAAACCAAACAAACACACACACAAACATACCATGTATAAATTGTATAGGCCTAGGGGGAAACAATATCTGAGTTCCCCCATGCCTGACAACAGAGGTGGGTTTTAAAGAGCTTACGAAAGGCGAGGAGGATGGGGGCAATTCTGATCTCGGGGGGGAGCTGGTTCCAGAGGGCCGGGGCCGCCATAGAGAAGGCTTTTCCCCTGGATCCCACCAATCAACATTGTTTTGTCGATGGGACCTGGAGAAGGCCAATTCTGTGGGACCTAACCGGTCGCTGGGATTCGTGCGGCACAAGGCGGTCCCGGAGATATACCGGTCCGATGCCATGAAGGGCTTTATAGGTCATAACCAACACTTTGAATTGTGACCGGAAACTGATCGGCAACCAATGCAGGCTGCGGAGTGTTGGTGTAACATGGGCATATTTAGGAAAGCCCATGATAGCTCTCGCAGCTGCATTCTGCGAGATCAGAAGTTTCCGAATACTTTTCAAAGGTAGCCCTATGTAGAGAGCATTACAGTAGTCGAGCCTTGAGGTGATGAGGGCATGAGTGACTGTGAGCAGTGACTCCCGGTCCAAATAGAGTCGCAACTGCTGCACCAGGCGAACCTGGGCAAACGCCCCCCTCGCCACAGCTGAAAGATGTTTCTCTAATGTGAGCTGTGGATAGAGGAGGATGTCCAGGGTGATGGATGGACAGATGGAATTGTCCCTGGGAGGCAAAACCCACAGCCACTCCGTCTTATCAGGGTTGAGTTTGAGTCTGTTGACACCCATCCAGATGCTAACAGCCTCCAGGCACCAGCACACCACATCCACTGCTTCGTTGACTGGACATGGGGTGGAGATGTATAACCAGGTATCATCTGCGTACTGATGATACCTCATCCCATGCCCTTGGATGATCTCGCCCAGCGGTTTCATGTAGATATTAAATAGCAGGGGGGAGAGGACCAACTCCTGAGGCACTCCACAAGGGAGAAGCCTAGAGGTCGACCTCTAACCCCCCACTAACACCGACTGTGACCGACCGGAGAGGTAGGACAGTGCCTCCCACTCCCAACCCCTCCAGCCAGCGCAGAATGATACCATGGTTGATGGTATCGACAGCCACTGAGAGGTCGAGAAGCATCAGGACAGAGGATCCAGAGATCATCCATCAATGCAACCAAAGCAGTTTCTGTGCTGTAGCTGGGCCTGAATCATGACTGCTGAGGGCCTAGATAATCGGCTTCTTCCAAGGACCACTGGAGCTGGAGCGCCACCACCTTCTCAACAATCTTCCCCATAAAGGGAAGGTTGGAGACTGGCTGGTAGTTGTTAAGAATGGCTGGGTCCAGGGAAGGCTTCTTGAGGAGGGGGTGCACAAGTGCCTCCTTGTAGGGATCTGGAAAGGACCCCCTCCTCAAAGAAGTATTGACAATCTCCTGGACCCAGCTCCGTGTCACCTCCCTGCTGGCCGAGACCAGCCAGGAGGGACACAAATCCAGTAAGCAGGTGGCGAAACTCACAGCTCCAATGGCCTTGTCCACTTCATCAGGTGTCACCAGATCAAACTCTTCCCAGACAGGTGGACAAGTACAGGCCCCAATCACCTCGACTGACTCATTGTCAGTCAACTCTGTTATCCAATTGGAGTCAAGGTCTGCCTGGATCTGAGCGATTTTATCAGCGAAAAACGTGTTTCAATTTATCTTCTTCTCTTCCTGACACAAGAGGATTATATCTCCATATTTTTTGTTTATTATTTAAATCAAATACAATCACTGCTAATAATGGGGCGTGGTCTGATAACCAAATGCTTTCAGTTTCTTATTTTCACCAAAATCCTGCTTAAATCCTCTGAAATGTAAGTTTGATCTCCTCTGCCGGTCTTCTAAATTGTTTATACGCTGCTCTTGTTTTTTTCTATCTGCCTCAAGTCTCGAGATCCTTGTCTCCTGATTTTTGGATTGAACTTTTAATTCATTCATACCGTTTGTCACTTCTTTCATGGCTAATTGCAGGTCTTTGAGTTGTTGTCCTACATTTGCAAATGCCTGAAGGAGTGTATCCATTTTCCCCCCCCAGGTCTGGAATAGTCGCCATTTCCCTTTGTCGTTTTTACTCACTTTTTTAACAGTGAAGTTCTGGTCTGCAACTCCTCTTTTTAGCTGATCCCAGCAGGTTTTCCAAGTCTCTTTTAAATTCTCTTATCTCTCAATGCACTTTTCACTTAGTTTGAGAGGGCTGTTAAGGGTTAAGATTTGTTTTCTCTAATCACATCTGGAGAGCGTTCCGTGGGAGCGTCTACTCTCGATGCATGCGCAAAGCCGAAAAACATGTTAAAATCCTCGGCACTACTCTGTAAGGGCTCCCCAACTCCCCCCTGGTTAAGAAGGGAGCGGGTCACCCTAAACAGAGTGGTCGGGAAGGATTCCGCTGATGCAGTCAAGGCGGCATGATACGCAATCTTGTCACTTTGAGCGCCACTTTGTAAGTCTTAATATGAGCTCTTACAAGTGTTTGATCGGATTCGGATTTACTCTTCCTCCATCGCTTCTCTAGACGTCTCTTCTGGCGTTTCAACTCCCGGAGCTCCTCGTTGAACCATGCAGCTCGATGGGGTCTAGTGCCACAGAGAGGTCGCAACGGTGCAATCCGGTCAAGAGCCTCCGCTGCAGCCTTGTTCCAGGCCTCAGCAAGAGACTCTGCCGAACTGTGGACGAGTGCATCTGGAATAACCCCAAGAGCCCTCTGAAAGCCCTCTGGGTCCATCAGGCGTCTGGGGCGGAACCACCTAGTCGATTCCACCACCCTGCAGGGAAGGATTGGAGCCAGGAAGTCAAGCCGCAATAGAAAATGGTCTGACCATGACAAACACTTCTAAGCCCCTTAGTCTCAGACCATCACTCAATTGCTGAGAGAGGAATACCATGTTGGGTGTGTGCCCCTCCTCGTGAGTCGGACCCTGTACTACTTGAGTCAGGTCCATGGCTGTCAAGGTGGCCATGAACTCCTGCGCTAGCCCAGAGGTTTAACCGAGCGATGGTAGGTTAAAGTTCCCCAAGACAATAAGTCTGGGGAACCCCACTGCCAGCTCGGCTACCTCCTCAAGCAGCACAGGCAGGGCTGTTGACATGCAGCTGGGAGGAAGGTACGTGAGTAACAAGCCCACCTGAACCCCTAAGTCCAACTTCACCAGATCTGAAACCCGGCTGGGCAAATTTCAGAGAGAGGAACTCCTCCCTCCGGGCCTCCTCATCCAGGATCAGATCCTGGATGAGGAGAGCTTTATTTCCCACCGACCTGGCATTGAGTAGCAGCAGCCTGAGCCCAGGGCCAGAATTACACTCATCACCAGTGCCCAGGGTTGAGCTCACGGAGCCGGAACAAGGGATTGTTATTAAGCAGCGATCCCTCGTTCCCCTGGAATGGCTAGCTCCGTGGCTCCCGCCATATCTGCCTCTCCCCAGCAACACTGGAATATTACGACCCTCTGCCACCTCAGATATTGGTGCCCCCTCCCCTCCTGCCTCTCCAGCATCAGGTGGGCCAAGTACATTATTCATAACAATCCCATTCGCCTCCTCTATCCCACCCACCCCACCCCTCCCACTCATACCAATCATTCATTTCATGCATGTCATTACACCCACCCCAATTACAGCCTACAGCCATCCTCTTGAAGCCTTTCAGAAACATTGGAATATAATGGTCATTCTGATGAGCATTCATGACAAGGATCTATTTTGTTATATGGGGGTTACACCTGTTGAGAAGGATGTTTTAAATGTATTTAGGTAGGGAACGTTCTTGAGAAAGATAGGAATTGAATTTAGGACTTTCTGTAGGCCTTCAGATCTTGACCTATATGTTTGATCCACTCAAGTAGAATTCTTCCATGTTACAAATTTAGAGAAGCAGAAAAGGAAATGATGAAACATCATCCTACTTCCTTTAATTTGCATATGGACAACTAGCTAAGTGTCATCTGCTTCTTTCTCTAGAGGGGTGATTAATATGTGCATATTGCCGACTCACCATTGTGTTCCAATGGAATAAATATTCATGCTTTTGGTTTGAAAAACACAGATAGTCCTCGACTTACAATCAGTAATGGGGAGCCAAAATTTTTACTGCCACACTCTGGGTGTGGCGTATTTTGTGGGTGTGGTTTAATAATCATGTGACTGGGTAGGAGTGGCTTGTCGGCCAAGTGACCAGGTGGGAGTGGCTTAAACAATCATCATCATTCAAGTGAACTGTTAACTGTTACAACCATAGTTCCCTCTAAGCTGAGCAGTGGGCTGGAGCGCACTAAAAATAGATGCCTGGAACACGCTTTTCTATGGCTGCTCAGAGAGGAGGATGGCGGAGGCCCCCCCTCACCCCTGCCTACCACCGCCACCACCACCATGTCTCTAATCACATCTGCGGCGTTTTACTTTTCCTGCTCCACCTCCTCCTCAGCAGCAGCTCTGCAGGGCTTTGAAATGACGTCAAACCTGCGCCAAGGGAAACAGCGCGTTTTTGAAATGCGCTGCTTCACTGGGCAGTCGGCTTTGCCTCCTCCCCTGCCGCCATGCTGGGGGCTGCCCCCTGACACCGGGTCCCCTCGCTGCTGAATCCGATGTTGCTGCTGGGGGGGGGGTGATGGGCAATGTTACCTCTAAGCTGCAGAAGAGGAAGAAGATCTGGATTGAGCGTGAGGGGGGAAATGATGGAGGGGAGAGGGGGTGGGGATCCCAGGTTAGGGATGGTGCACGCAGGGAGGGTTGTTTGGGTTTAAAAGGCTGCTTGGTTAAAAACTTGGGCTTTTACATTCTTAGTAATTTTAATAAGAAAATGAGAGGAAAAATTTTACATTTAAAATACTAATAGACAAAAAAGTTAAACGTACCAATTCGATTCAATTAATACAATAATTAATTATTTGATTTAATTAAAAAGAAAAAAAGGAATGAGAGAGAGAGAAAGAAAGAAGATATTTCAGTAAATTCCTAAACTCCTTAAAAAGGGGGTCAGGTGGGGAAAGGAAGAAACCGATGTTCTAGCACATAACTATTTAATAATAAAAAAAGGAAAAAGATATAATTGTGATAAAAAAATTAATTAAAAAAATAAAATAAAAAGGAAGAGAAAGGAGAAAAAAGGGAGAGAAAGAAAAAAGAAAGGAAGGAGAAGAAGAAAAATGAAAAAGGGCTTATTTAAAAAATTATTAAAAACAACTGAGAGAAGTTTCTTAAAAAAATTATTTTATATATTTAGAAAATATGAAAAAATGTATATAAGAAAAATAATAAAAATACAGTGATAGTAATCAATTAACTAAAAAGGAGGGGGAAAGGGAAAAATATAAAAAATCTAAAAGAAAGAGCCAAAAAGGAAAAAAAAACTATTGAGTCCAAATATACCAAATATAGGTTGTGCTTTAATAAAAATCTCCAAAAAAATGTTCCAAAGCCAATGTCCAATATAATGTCCAAATTAAAATGACAGTAAGATAACTGTAAAATTAAAATCTATGTCTTCTTATTGTATAAAGGGGGAAAAAAAGATGAGAAAGGAAATAAGGAAAAAGAAAAATATCCTTACGCCTCCAATTTCATGTTGAAAAAAATAGTCCCACTTAGTCCATGGAAAAAGAGAAAAAATAGGAAAAAAATAGAAGAAAAATTATAAAAATAGAAAGATAAAATATGCCATCCAAAATTTATTCCAAATAATTATAACCTCAGTGAAATTCCATTAAAATAGGGTGATTTCAGTTCAATCCATATGTTCGTGTATTCAATTCATTTAAATATTTTTACTTCATCTAATCAAATAGTTGTCAAGCCAGTCTTTAATTATCAGGGAAAAATATAATTTTAAAAGATGGACAATAATAGGGAAAAAGAAATAGAAATAGAAACACCACACTATCTTAAAATTGAAAAAGAAAAAGGATTATACTGTTGGGTTTAACAAAGGCAAGTACTGTAGTTCCGGCTATGCTTCTCCTCCGTGTATGGATATCACTTACAGTTTTTTTCCTTCCTTGTTTGTGTTCGCCTTCAGAATCTCCTTTTTTCTGAAAAGAGTTCCTCTGATACCAAAAGATTTCTGTGTGGTGCTATTGATCTCCCTTATCTGCCAATCTGCTGCTTTGTAGACTTCTTATTCTTTCTTTAAACTTCCGCTATCGGCGATCGCTATGGCTGCGCCCAGACGGCCGTCCAGTCACAGCTCTCCATTCCTGTAGCTGCGGGGCTGTCCCTAACCCCCAGGGTCGCGGCAATCCATCCCAGGGGGTCCAGGAGACCCCCTGTCCTGGGCCGACCCCTCCGGGTGTCAGCACAATACAAAACGGCATCCTACAGGGTGAAAAGAAGGCCATGGAGCCGGAGCTTGGCTTCCGCACCTCCGGCGCAATCGAGCTCCACCCGGAAGACCCATTACAGATATAGAATTAAAACAATCTATAAAGAATGAAAAAAATAATAAAGCAACTGGCCCAGATGCAATACCAATTTGAAATAGAAATACTCTTTTCAAATATGCTTGAAACATATAATCAAATATTGACAATAGGTAAATTACCAAAAACCTGGTCAGAAACTTTAATAACTTTAATACATAAGGCTGATACCAAGAAAGAAAAAATTGAAAACTACAGACCTATTTCATTGTTGAACGTTGATTATAAAATTTTTATATCAATATTTGCTAATAGACTTAAAAGTATTATAAATAATATGATACATAGTGATCAAAATGGATTTCTACCAGGAAGACAAATTAAAAATAATTTAAGAATAATAGTCAATACTTTGGAATATTATGAGCAGCATCCAGAAAAGCAAATGGCACTTATATTTTTAGATGCTAAAAAAGCATTTGACAATGTGGATTGGAATTTTATGAAAATACAATTAAATAAGATGGAAGTAGGAACAAATTTTTTTAATATAATAGATGCTTTATATTCCGAACAAACAGCTAAAATTATAATAAACAGTGAACAGACGGGAAAAGTAGTCATACAAAGAGGAGTAAGACAAGGTTGTCCAATATCACCATTGTTATTCATTTTAACATTAGAAGTATTGTTGATAAAAATAAGAGAAGATAAGGAAATAAAAGGATTGAAAATTAAAAAAGAAACTTATAAAACACAAGCATTTGCCGATGACGTAGTGTTTGTTCTGGATGATCCAATAGAATCTATTTTAAACTTAATAAATGTGATTGAAGAATATGGGAAAGTTGCAGGATTGAAAATAAATAAGGAAAAGACACAGATATTAACAAAAAATATGACTGAAATACAGAGAAAATATTTAGGAGATCTATCAAACATGAAAATTACGAAAAAAGTGAAATACTTAGGGATATGGATGACTTCCAAAGCTGTATCCTTAAAAAATGATAATTATCTAAAATTATTAAGTCAGGTCAAAAAAGATTTAGAAATATGGAGTAATTTACAACTATCATTTGTAGGAAGAATCTCTACAATTAAAATGAATATCCTTCCAAAAATTTTGTTCCTTTTTTAAGTAATTCCAATAAATCCAGGAACAAAATTCTTTGCCGAATTGAATAAGATAATAAGAAAATTTATCTGGCAAGGTAAAAAATCAAGAATAAAACAAAATTCATTAGAAGATCATAAGGAAAGAGGAGGCCTCGGTCTCCCAAATTGGAAATTATACTATCATGCCACGGCCCTGACATGGATAAAAGAATGATTTGATGGTCGGTTGGCATGCATTTGTATGGTATGATAAATTAAAAACACACTCATATTTTAAAAATAATGTTATTAGAAAAGCATTGATAGAAGTATGGAATGAAATAAAGAAAAATCACTTCTTAGTAATGCCAGAATGGGTCTCACCCCTTAAAGCCATTGTACACCCAAATCTTAAAGAAAAAGGTAAGATTTGGAAATATAGAGACTTGCTAGACAATCAATTAAAATTAAGAACAAAACAAGAGTTACAGGAGTTAGGTATAGATTTAGATTGGTGGCATTATATGCAGATTAGTTCTAGATATCAAATAGACGTAAAGACTTATATTTTTAAAAAAGAAAATAATGTATTAAGTAAATTATTATTTCAAAATCAAACAAAGACAATTGGAAATGTCTATAAATATTTATTAAATTATAGAATGATAGGTTGGATATTGAAAGATAATATGATCAGTTGGTGTAAAAATTTTGGCAAAGAGATTAATTTAGATACTTGGGAAAAGATATGGATGTATAATTGGAAAATAACAAAATCAATAAAGAAAACCAAATCAAGATGTTTTATAGATGGCATCTTCCACCATACAGAATTTCTAAAATGTTTTCATCTGTATCGCCTATCTGTTGGAAATGCAAAAAAGAAGTCGGTACATATTATCATACATGGTGGACTTGTTCTGAGACCAAAATATTTTGGAATAAAGTAGAGAATTGGATAAATGAAATAACAAAGGAGAGGATTAAAAAAATCTCCTGAATTTTTCTTACTGGGTATTTCAAATATAAAGTATAAAAAAGAAATTTATTATTTAATAATACATATATTGGTTGCGGCACGAATAGCATTTGCACAGAAATGGAAAGAAAAGACGATACCGAAAGATATTGAGGTATTCAAAAAAATTATAGAATGTGCAGAATTAGACATGATGACTAAACGTCTGAATAATCAAACCGAAACAGAATTTTATAAAATATGGGATAAAGTATATGATTGGTGGAATTTTAAAAACTAAATATATAAGAATAAATGACTATTTGAAGAATTATAAGATAGAATGAAATAGTTTACATTATAACTAACTTAGAAGTGTTCTGCCTGTTCTGTCTGGGTGCCCCCAGACTTCAACACCAACTGGAAAAAACAGCCAGAGACGCTGGTAAAAGCAAAGGCACTTTATAGTTTGAAAAATAAACACAGAGAAAAACCTGTTCTTCCCAACAGGCAGGCTATGAGGCTTCACAGCAGAGTCCTGACGGCCAGACAATACAGCAGACTTCTTGCTGGCACACACACCACTGTAGAGAATAAGACCCACGCCTTTTCCCCCAAGGTTTCAGCCTTCAAGGCCACAAGCCAGAATCAGAGACGCCAAAGATCACAGCCAGGTCCCAGGACTCCCAAAGATAATACTCCACAATACAGGAAGGGTGGGTCTGCCTTTTCAGCCTTTCTGGGGAGAACGACACCCAAACCCAGCTGTTGCCTATTTAGGGCTGGAAATACCTGGCTAATTGTCCCCTTCGTTGTGCTGCTCTTCTCTGCCTGAGATCGATTATGGCTTGTGCATTTTCATCTAAGGACTCCAGGCTGCTTGCTGGGGAGAGCTCCACCCCGGGGGACTCAGGCTGTTCTCCCTCTCCCTCGGCCTGATATTCCTCCTCCCCGTCTGCCTGGGCCTCCTCCTCCTCCTCCTCCTGTTCCTCATCCTCCCCCTCTGAGCATGGAGCCGGCAGAGGGTCAGCCGTTCCCTGAGGAGCCTCAGACGGAATCACAACACTGCCCAAGCCCCACTGCCAGCTCGCCACGCTCCTCCCACTGCTTGCCTGCTGCCCAGGCCCCGCTGCCGGCTTGCCGCATTCCTCTTGCTGCTTGCCCATCACCCAGCCCCTTGCTGCCTCTCCCCCTGCCATAGGGAGAGAGAGGGAGAGAAAGAAAGGAAAGAAAGAGGGAGAGAGAAAAAGAGAGGGAGGGAGAGAAAAAGAGAGGGAGGGAGAGAAAAAGAGAGGGAGGGAGAGAAAAAGAGAGAAAGAGAAAGAGGGGGAGAGATAGAAAGGAAAGAAATAGAAAGGGAGTGAGAGAAAGAGAGAAGAGAGAAAGAAAGAGGGAGAGAGAAAAAGCAAAAGAGGGAGAGAGAAAAAGGGGGAGAGATAGAAAGGAAAGAGAGAGAAAGAGGGAGGGAGAGAAAGAGAGAAAGGAAAGAGAGAGAAAGAGAGGGGGACATGGAGAAAAAGAGGGAGAGAGATAAATAGGGAGAGAAAGAAAGGAAAGAGAGAAAGAGGGAGAGAGAGAAAGAGAGGGACAGAGAGAAAGAGAAATAGAGGGAGAGGTAGAAAGGGAGAGGGAGAGAAAGAGGTAGGGAGAGAAGAGAGAGAGAAAGGAAAGAAAGAAAAAGAGAGGGGGACATGGAGAAAGAGAGGGAGATAGAGATAGAAAGGAGAGAGAGAAAGAGGGAGGGAGAGAGAGAGGGACAGAGAGAAAGATTTTTTATTTATTTATTTTGTTTAGACTTCTATGCCACCCAGTCCCGTAGGGACTGCCGCTCAGACACTATACTTTTCTGCCCACACAGAAAAAAAATTAGAGGGAACATTGATTACAACCTTACCAATGTCACTCGCTGGGGTGACAATTTGCTTTGTGTTTCTGGCACTCTCCTTCCTGGATCGCTCCCCCACTTCAGGCTGGGTAGCTAGGCGAATGGGTGCTGCCAGAAGCATAAATGCTGCCAGTGCCACTTCCACCCACGCCTTCTGCTTGCACGTCAGGCGGGAGGTGGCTGCAGGAGGCTGGAGGGGAGCCGGGCAGGAGAGAGGGAAGCTCATCTGAGGCCAGGAAGGAGGAAAGAGGAAAAAAGCAAGGAGCGCAGATGCAGCAGCAGCACCAGGGGAAAAAAGGAGAGCCCAGCTGAGACCAGTAACCCAGGAAGTGACAGCCACCGATCAGCTGGAACTGCACACGCATCTTCATTTCTGCTGCTGGAACTGCATTCCATCCCATCCTGCCTGCTGCTCACCCCTGCTTACAATGGCACAAAAAGTGACCTATGTCAGGTCCTCATGCTTATAACCAATGCAGTCTGCTTATAAATTAATTTATCATGATAGGTTATTTTTCTTATGGGTATCTAAGTCCAAAATAGTCTTCCTTGTCACATTGTGCATAGTAAAATAAATCAGAAGTATCACAAATGATTGCATTCTACTAATTCAAATAACTTTTTATTATATAAAAGTATAACAAAAGATTTCTACAATACCACATGCTCCTTCACAGGCCATGTGGCAAGAGATGTTTTCACAACAAAGTACAAATGGAGAACCACCCCCTTCTTCTTCCTCAGGTTCTGGACATGCTCAGTCAACACTATGATTGGTTTTCTGAGTCACCAAACAAGATTTATTGACAAACCATGTTCTGATTGGCTCTCCCTGTCAGGAACAAATCTCAACACTCCTCCCTTCATGATTGGAAGAGACAATCAGACTAATTCATTTTACATATTTTCTATGATGGACACCACCCAATGGTTTGGTCATCATGTCTGCCAAATTATCCTCTGAAGAACGATGATGTAAACTTATCAAGTTTTCTTTTACAGCTTCCCTGGCATTACAATACTTAATGTTATCTATATGAACTTGGCTGAATTGATTAATTAATTGACCAGTTGGAATATTTTACCTATATTTTTAATAATTAATATATATTTTAATAGTTTAGTTTTATATCAATTAACTTTTAATTAAATTATTGTGGGGATTTTTAAGGATGGATGAATGGCAAGGGTGGAATGGTGGGAATTATATATATGAATGGAATGAGGGGGGAGGGTCAAGGTTGGAAGATTGGGGTGGGAGGGCTGTTTTGTATGAAATTAATGAGTGGGGTGGATGGGATGATAGGTATATGAATAATGAGAATAGTGTGAATGTTGAACTTAGCCTACCTAGCGATGGAAGGACAGGAGGGAGAGGGGCACCTATCTTTGGGGTGGCAGAGGGCCAGAATATTCTGGTCTTGCTGGGAAGAGATAGATATGGCGGGAGTCACGGGGCTAGCCATTCTGGAGGAAGAAGGGATCGCTGCTTAAAAGCGATCCCCTGTTCCAGTCCCGTGAGCTCATCCCGGGGTACTGGTGACGAGTGTAATCCAGGCCCTGGGCTCAAGCTGCTGCTGCTCAATGCCAGATCGGTAGTAAACAAAGTTCTCCTCATCCGGGATTTAATCCTGGATGAGGAGGCCGATCTGGCATGTGTGACTGAAATCTGGCTGGGCCCCGAGGGAGGAGTTCCTCTCTCAGATATGGCATCAGCCTCGACCCCAGGGAATGGGGCGGGGAGTGGCTATTATAGCCAGGGAGAACTTTTGCCTGTGTAGACTCGTTGCCCCTGAGATTGCGGGTTGTGAGTCACTCCTTGTGAAGTTGGATTCAGGGTTTGAGGTGGGCTTGTTACTCACGTACCTGCCTCCCAGCTGCATGTCTACAGCCCTGCCTGTGATGCTTGAGGAGGTGGCCGGGTTGACGGTGGAGTTCCCCGGACTTATTGTCCTGGGGGACTTCAATCTGCCGTCACTCGGCAGTTCCTCTGGATTGGCACAGGAGTTCATGGCCACCATGACAGCCATGGACCTGACCCAAGTAGTTCAGGGTCCGACTCATGAGGGTGGACACACATCTGATATGATATTCCTCTCGGGGCAATTGAATAATGGTCTGAGACTAAGGGGCTTAGAAGCATTGCCTTTGTCATGGTCAGACCATTTTCTACTGCGGCTCGATTTCCTGGCTCCAATCCTCCCCCGCAGGGAGGTGGAACTGATTAGGAGGTTCCGCCCCAGACGCCTGATGGACCCTCAGGGCTTTCAGAGGGCGCTTGGGGGTTTACCAGATTCACTCATCTACAGCTCGGCAGAGTCTCTTGCAGAGGCCTGAAATAAGGCTGCAGCGGAGGTTCTTGACCAAATTGCGCCTTTGCGACCTCTCTGTGGCACTAGACCCCGTAGAGGTTCATGGTTCAATGAGGACTTCCGGGAGTTGAAATGCCAGAAGAGACGTCTAGAGAAGCGATGGAGGAAGAGTAAGTTTGAATCTGACCGAACACTTGTAAGAGCTTTTATTAAGACCTACAAAGTGGCGCTCAAGGTGGTAAGATGCGCGTACCATGCCGCCTTCATTGCATCAGCAGAATCCCGCCTGGCCGCTCTGTTTAGGGTGACCCGCTCCCTTCTAAATTAGGGGGGAGTTGGGGAGCCCTTGCAGGGTAATGCCAAGGAATTTAACTCATTTTTCACTGATAAAGTCACTCGGATCCGGGCTGATCTCGACTCTAATTGCATAGCAGTATCAACTGACAATGAGTCAGTTGAGGTGACTGGGGCTAAACGTCTTTGTCCATCAGTCTGGGAGGAGTTTGACTTGGTGACACCTGATGAAGTGGACAAGGCCATTGGAGCTGGGAGTTACGCCACCTGTTTACTGGATCCGTGTCCCTCTTTGCTGGTTTCGGCCAGCCAAGAGGTGACACGGAGCTGGGCCCAGGAGATTGTCAATGCCTTCTTGGGGAGGGGGTCCTTTCCGGCCCTTTATAAGGAGGCACTTGTGCGCCCCCTCCTCAAGATGCCTTCCCTGGGCCCAGCCGTGTTTAATAACTACCGTCCAGTCTCCAACCTTCCCTTTATGGGGAAGGTTGTTGAGAAGGTGGTGGCACTCCAACTCCAGCGGTCCTTGGAAGAAGCCGATTATCTAGGTCCTCAGCAGTCTGGATTCAAGCCGGGTTACAGCACGGAAACTGCTTTGGTCGCATTGATGGATGATCTCTGGCGGACCCGGGACAGGGGCTTGTCCTCTGTCCTGGTGCTTCTTGACCTCTTAGCGGCTTTCGATACCATGGTATCCTTCTGCACCGGCTGGAGGGGTTGGGAGTGGGAGGCACTGTTCTTCAATGGTTCTCCTCCTACCTCTCCGGCCGGTCGCAGTCGGTGTTAGTGGGGGGGGTCAGAGGTTGACCTCTAGGTCTCTCCCTTGTGGGGTGTTTCAGGAGTCAGTCCTCTCCCCCCTACTATTTAATATCTACATGAAACCGCTGTGTGAGATCATCCAAGGGCATGGGGTGAGGTATCATCAATACGCCGATGATACCCAGCTGTACAACAGCCTGGAGGCTGTTGGGGCCTGGATTGGTGTCAACAAGTTTGAACTCAACCCAGACAAGACGGAGTGGCTGTGGGTCTTGCCTCCCAAGGACAATTCCATCTGTCCGTCCATTACCCTGGGGGGGGAACTATTGACCCCCTCAAAGAGGGTCCACAACTTGGGCATCCTCCTCGATCCACAGCTGACATTGGAACATCATCTTTCGGCTGTGGCGAGGGGGGCGTTTGCCCAGGTTCGCCTGGTGCACCAGTTGCGGCCCTATTTAGACAGGGAGCCACTGCTCACAGTCACTCATACCCTCATCATCTCGAGGTTCGATTATTGCAACGCTCTCTACATGGGGCTACCTTTGAAAAGTGTTCGGAAACTTCAGATCGTGCAGAATGCGGCCGCGAGAGCCATCATGAGGCTTCCTAGATTCACCCACGTTTCTGCAACACTCCGCAGCCTGCACTGGTTGCCAATCGGTTTCTGGTCACAATTCAAAGTGTTGGTAATGACCTTTAAAGCCCTCCATGGCATTGGGCCAGAATACATCTGGAACCGCCTTCTACCGTACGAATCCCAGCAGCCGATAAGGTCCCACAGAGTTGGTCTTCTCCGGGTCCTGTTGACTAAACAATGTCGTTTGGCGGGCCCCAGGGGAAGAGCCTTCTCTGTGGCGGCCCCAGCCCTCTGGAATCAACTCCCCCCAGAGATTAGAACGGCCCCCACCCTCCTTGTCTTTCGCAAATTACTCAAGACCCACCTTCGTCGCCAGGCATGGGGGAGTTAAGATATTCCTTCCCCTAGGCCATTACAAATTATGCATGTTTGTGTGTATGTTTGGTTTTTTATAATAAGGGTTTTTAGTTGTTTTATTAAATTGGATTGTTACATGTTGTTTTACCATTGTTGTTAGCCGCCTCGAGTCTGCGGAGAGGGGCGGCATACAAATCCAATAAATAAATAAAATAAATAAATAATGTCTACATGTTTACTTTTGTTCTTTATTCTGGAATTTTTATACAGGCAAATTATCTCCAAATACAATTGCTGCTCCATTATTTATTTATTTATTTATTTATTTATTTATTTATTTATTTATTTATTTATTTATTCATTCATTCATTCATTCATTCATTCATTCATTTATTAGATTTGTATGCCGCCCCTCTCCAAGGACTCTTACTTTTACATTTAAATCTTGTAACAATGATACATACCATGTTATTTCAGAACATAACTCAGACAATGCAACAAACCCTGCCTCCGCAGTTGTTCGTTTTTTGAACTTCCAACCAATTAAAGCCCCTCCAAACCATATTATAATCCCAGAATTGGACTTTCTGGTTTTTACATCATTTGCATAATCACTATCAACATAACATTTTAATTTTAATTCTTCAGTGACCTGTATTTGAAGACCCAAATTAACAATTCCCTTCAAAAACCTGAGAATTCTTTTCACACCCATCCAATATAATTTCATAGGTGCAACAGTAAAGCCACTTAAAATGCTTACTGCACAAGCTATGTATGGTCTGCACCACTGTGACAGATATAACAGACTCTCTATTGCTGAGTGATATATCTCCTGATCACAGGCTTCACTTTTATCCTCATTCAAACTATTGTAAAAATCTGTGCTCATAAGTGTAGGAGCAATATTATAATCCTTCATGTGATATTTCTCCAATAAATGTTCAATTTTTCTCCTTTGACAGAGAAGATAATCACCTTTTTTAGTTTTTTGTATCTCTACACTGAGATAATTCTTTATTTCTCCCAAATTCTTTAATTCAAATTTATTTTCTAACTTATTAGCAAATACTTTTAGTTGTGATGCATCCTTTGCAATGAAGCAAAGATCATCCACAAATGCTAACAGTAGACAATTCTCACCTTATAACTTTCCAGTATATATGCAACCATCAGCTTTGCAACTCTTGAACCCAAGATGTTTCAATGCAATATCTAAACCAGGGGTCCCAAACTCGCAGCCCGCGGGCCAACTGCAGCCCTCAGGACAATAGTTTGCGGCCCCCACCTCAATATCAAAGTTTAATGTTAGTGCGGCCCAAGTTTGATACCAATGGCACTTTTCAGTGTTGTGTTCGGAACTGAATGAACCTACCAATCATGATGGGGTATATTGCTTTCGGTAGCGGGACATCAGCTGGGCTTATTGCGAACTTGCGCCATTACCCTGAGCTCAGAAGCAGAGGCAGCCACAGAAATTGCTACTCAGCGAGACAGGAAAAAAAGCAGAAAAGACGCATCGGCTAAAGTTTAGCTGCTAAACATTGAAACAGTGACACCAAGTAGAATTATATATTACAAAGCCCCAAACATGTCTTTTTCAAAGCCTGCAGTGAAGAGAAAGGTTGGTTATGAGCACAGACAATTTCAGGAAAGTAGGAAGTGCAATATTTCTCTGTTGAACACAGGGGCATACCGACGTGTCTTATTTGCACAGAGAAAGTTGTGGTGCACAAAGAATACAATTTGAAACATCATTACACAACTAGACATGTTGAGGAGTATCAGACCCATGGGCTTAAAGCACAGAAGGTTTCATGCTTTTTTAGAGGAAATGGAGTGAGAATATGGGGATGTGCTCTACTTCACCAAGGTGCATTGGCTCAGCAGGGGAAACATATTGAAGATATTTTTTTGAGTTGAGAGTGGAAGTGAAAACCTTCATGGAGAAAGATGGGGTTGCTGTTCCTGTGCTAAGGGATCCAAAATGGCTTATGGACTTAGCTTTTTACATGACCTTAATGTACTGAACAAGAAGTTACAAGGCGAGGGGCAACTTGTCAGTGCTGCCTATGACAACGTGAGAGCATTCTCTACAAAACTTATGTTATGGAAAGCCCAGCTTTCTCAGACAAACCTTTGACATTTCCCAGCATGCAAGGCACTCATGGATACAGGCACACCATTCAGTGATTAGGAGTATGTGGATGTCATTTTGAAGCTACAGGAGGAATTAGATCACAGATTTGCAGACTTCAAGACGCACAGATCCACATTTCAAATTTTTGTGCACCCCTTCTCCTTTGATGTGCAAGATGCCCCATCTGTGCTTCAAGAGGTGCTCACTGACTTGCAGTGCAATTCTGAACTCAAAGCCAAGTTCAGGGAGGTGAGTGGAAAAGCAGACAAGCTCGGGCAATTGCCACCCAGCTTCCCTGAGCTTTCCTGAATGTTCAAGCAGACCTTGTGTCTTTTTGGGAGCACATACTTGTGCGAAAAGCTCTTCTCTACCTTGAACTTCAATAAGTCCAAGTACAGGTCCAGACTTACTGATGAGCATCTTCAAGTCCTACTGAGGGTCTCAACTGCTTCCTCCCTTAAGCCAAATATGGCTCGGCTATGCGAGAGTAAGCGCTGCCAGATCTCTAGCAGCAAGAAGTAGACAGAGAAAGCCATGTTCAAAACAGTTTATGTTCAATGTTTCCATTCATGTTCAGAAAGTTAAATGTTAAAGAACAGTTAATACAGACATTTGAATCTGAATAATAATAATAATAATAATAATAACAACATTTCTGTAGTCACCAATTATATGTGGTTTCTTCAGTCTTCTATATCTGCTGTATTATTATTATCATTATCATTTTATTTATTTGTTACTGATTTATTTATTTTTTTCTTATGAATTTAAATTATTTATTTATAAATAAATTTATTAATTTATTAATTTATTTTTATTTTTTAACACAAAATAAGATGAAAAAATAAAGACATTTGATAACATTGGAATGTTTTTGTATGAGCTTTTCTTATGGAAAACCTAATGTGCCCAGCCTCACCCAGCCTCTACCTCCAGCGGTCCCCGGGTAAATTGAGTTTGAGACCCCTGATCTAAACAGATATGCCAATTTCTGGCTGACTACTTCAGCCCATAAATGGCCTTGTTCAATTTATGCTTTCATATCTATTGTGATTAGCTCTGGCCCAGCTCCTGCCCCAAGGAATGTGCAGGTGGATGTGGAGAAAACATCCACATGCCGCAGGCCTGTTTTGCTCCCGATGGAATTTGCCAACAAAGCCTCCTCTGACCAAGGAAGCGTGAGTGACAGGGAAGAGGGGAGTTTGGCAGACAGCCCAGGAGGAGATCAATCAACTGTATCATCCTTGGATTCTGAACAAGAATTAATGACACATCCACGCATGCGTAGAGTGATGCATAGGAGACAACAACTGAAGGATTATTACAAGAGAAAATGAGGCCACCTGTGGTTGGGTGGGGCTGCTGTAATTAGTGCTACAGATAAAAGTGCAAACTGGTGTTTTAGCCTCATGGCAGTTTATCTGATTCATTGTTTTGTCAAGATCGGGGTTTTTGTGCTGTTCAAGATTGTGTGTGGACTCTCTGGACTTTAGAATTGGACTCAATTTCCCAGTTATTGGGTAAACAATTGGATTGCATTTAACCTGTGCCTTGTGTGTACCAGAAAATCCCTTTGACATTTAAAAAGGGAACTGTTTCTGTTTTTCTGTTTATAAAAACTTTTGGGTTTTCCATTTAGCGTGTGGTATGTGTCTTCCTGGACTAATTACCCTGTAATTACGGGCGGTTGAAACACGCCAGCAGAACACATGCCATGGTGCTTGGACCATATAAATTTCTTCTTCTAAATCAGCATTGAGGAATGCTGTGGTTATTTCAAAATGCCAAATTTTATGCTTATATGTTGCTTTCATTTTTTACAGTTGGTGCAAACAGCTCATAGTGTACATCAGGCTAGGGTTCCCAAAATTTTTACTACCACACTGTGGGCTTGGCTTATTTTGTGGGTGTGGCTTAATGGTCATATGATCGGGTAGGAGTGGCTTGCCAACCATGTGACCATGTGGGAGTGGCCTGACGATCATGTGACTGGGGGTGGCTTAAAGGGCATGTGACTGGGTGGGAATGGCTTATGACCAAGTTAAGTTTTCAAATATATGCTTGGACTCTTTTTGATTGTCACATTATTTGAATGGCTATCAAAAAGGACAAATGATAGATAGCATTATTTGTTAAGAAGCACAGTAACATTTAAGGTATTGTACTGAACCCACAAGTATAATAACAGATTAGGCAAGTAGCTCAATTTTCTTTAAATGCTATAAAAATTCAATTCTAAATAATGATTAAAATGATTAAAGTGTTTATGGGTTAAACATACTATTTAACTATTTCCTATTTTAAAAGTAATTAAGGTTCATACTAAGGTACTAGAGAAGGAAGGACAATTAAAAACCTATTAAGTATTCAATAAATAGTGCATAAACCTCTTAGATCTACTTTTTGATAGTTTATATGACTGGTTTTTTAATCATAGATTTTAACATTTTAGTATAATAACATGTTTCACCAGAGAAAACTTTTATTTTAATTAACTATCATTAATGAGGTCCTTTAATAAATATGCCTTTTCCAAGGTTTATCAGCTATTCCTGAGTTCTCATTAATATCTAAGTGTAAATATCTTTGATTTAATCTTGTGATAAGCTGTTTTCACATAAAAAATATACCAAACAGCAGATTTTGATCTTCTGCATATTGTTTCTGGGAATGTATAGGGTGCTCAGGGAGGGCTAGCAGCACGAAGGGTTATCGCTATCAGGATACCAACAGACAGTCCTAATGACAGGCCAATGCCTCCCCCATCAGAACAGGTACCCGAGTTTACCAACTCCCTCTTGCTTAACCGAGGCTCGAGGCTCCCAGGAGGCCTCTGGCATTTGAATCCGCTTGAAAGCCTGGTGCAAGCGCGCACAGAGTCACCCAGACAGCCAGCAACTAGAGAGGGATGCCACTTAGCCTGAGATAGTAATGGGTTTCTGAGAGAAATGTAAGCCATTAGCCAACCATAGGGAACAGAACCAGTAAGGGGAATGAGAGATGCTGGCGGTGGCTACTTCTACTACTACTGCTCCTCTGCCTCCAGCTATGCAATATTTGTTAATGCACTTGTAAGAACTCCATTACTATTCTCTCCACACTGACGCCCGTGAGAGGCAATGGGGCACCACTGCAATTAATGCAGAGAGGCAATGGAAGGCTGCCACTGCAATTAATGCAGAAAGAAAGGCTCATAGAAAGCTTTGTGTGCACCTCTTTCCCTGCCCAGAAAGAGCGTGTGCCTGGTCTCTCTCCCTCATTAGGACTTTCCATACACATGTTTGGCTAGTTCTAGATTTGCTGAGAGCGAGAAGAGAGGCTTTGTCCCCACCCCGGTTCTTCAGCCCTTTGGTTCCTTTCCACATTCCTGATGGTATCCGATTGGCACTGGGTGGGTGGGTGGAAATTCAGAGAGCCTGGAAGGTGAATATCTTTTCTTCCTTTCTTTTTCTTTAAAAAAAAAAAAGACTGGGGGCTTGGGGTGCTGAGGCGCAGAAGCAAAAAAATGCAAAAATCTCACATACACAAGTGTCCCCTCATGGAATTTTTCTTCTGCATATGCACAGAAAGCAAAAAATAACAAAAATTAAAGAAAAAGATGGTGGCACCCAAAGGACTGTCACCAGAGTGATCACACGCAAATTGTGCAATCTGGCAGCCATTACCCGTTGTGAGTGCTTCTTGTCCACCTCTGCTCATGTCAGATTCTGAGGAGCATAAGCCAGGCCCCCCTGGATAACCTGGGCCGGGGGGTTGCCAGCTGATGCAGAGAGTGAGGGAGAAAGTGACCTGAGTAAACCCGAGGAACTAATAAAGGGGTTGATATGACAATGGGGCAGTGGTCCCAGTCGGAGGATGACAAAGACATTAGAGTGGATAGTCTGTGGATAGATCCTCGATATAGGAGATTACTAAGAAGGCAAGAGGAGTTGCATAGTAAAAGGTATTAGCTTACAGCCTTAGCCTCTTTGGGGTGTGATGTCACTTCCATGCAGTACTAAAGCAAAGGATTTCGGTAATTGTGTGTGGGGTTTCAATGCCGTTCAGTGGAAGAGGTTTGAGTATGGGGGTGTGCTTGAAAAGACTGCATGACCATGATTTCTGCCTCAGAAAAATATATTCTCTGCTGGATGATTTTTGCTCCAAATTTTGGTGATCTGATTTATATTCTTGAATGATAAATGGACTTTGTTATCTAAGGGATGCTATTTAGGCCATGTTTGGCACCTTTCCCAGACTTTGTTGTCCCCCTTTCCTTGCCATTTAAATCTGCTTTAGCTGTGTGTACTTTTATCAATAAAGAGTGTGATTTTTACCATGAAATAAGGGACTTTTGAGTCAGGGGGTTCAGTCCAAGGGCCATGGACAGAACATTACCGCTGCACAGTCACCTACCACACCAGTAGCAACCCATCACTGGTCTTATCTAACAAAATGAAAGTCAATGTAGAGAAAAGTAATATCTCACACTTAGACAAGAAAAACCAAAAGTATACATGTATTTTTTTCCCCACCAACTTTATATCCATACATATACCTCAATATCAACTTGTTACAGCCATACATTTTTCCAATATATAATAAACAAATATCCTAAATGTTCACCATTTATACTTTTCTCTCTGTTGTGGGCCAGCTCCTGCAGCCGGGGATTTTGATGTAGATTTATGGGAATCCTCGGTTTATTGGAGACCTGTTTAGTTGCTAGTTGAATCGGACAGTGAGGCTGGCTCACAAGCAGACGCAGACAGTGGGGGAGAGGAGACAGACAGGGGGATGGGTGCAGCCAGCCCACTAGTCAGTTCTACAGTTAGGGAGTCATCAGATTCTGAAGAGGATGAATCGGACAGTGAGGCTTACACGCAGACAGTGGGGGAGAGGAGACAGACCGGGGAATGGGTGCAGCCAGCCCACCAGTCAGTTCTACAGTTAGGGAGTCATCAGATTCTGAAGAGGATGCTATTTTGGAGGACCCAATTTTGGATCCCCATGTGCACAGGATTATGGCATGTAGGGATCAGTTGCGCAGGCAGCAAAGGAGATAAGAGCAGACAACTGTTCAAGGGGTGATTAAGCTAATGAGTTCATGATAAATAAGGGAGGTCGGGACTGTGGGTGCATGAGAGTTTATCCGTTTGGAAGAAGACTGAATCAGCGTAAAGTGTTTTCTGTTGTTCAGGGACTCTGAGGAACTTTGTATATTTCAGTGTCAAAGAGCTTTGAGGATTCTGGTGTGTGCGCAGTGTGGTTTTATAGCTGCACCATTTACTCCTTTGTTTTGGCATGCTTCAGCATCAAAGGACTTTTGGGTGAGAGTAATTTGACTCGTCTCGGGGATTGTTTTTCAAGACTGTCTATAAACTTGATTTATTTCTACTGGTTGCATGTTTGAAACTTATTCTGAACTCACTGGGGGCTAATTGCCAATAGTCCGGCATAACACTCTCCAATCCATTTTACTTCTATATTTCATGTTACTCCCCTCCCTCTATCTCCTTCTCTTCTCTCTACCTTCTTTCTCCCTCTCTCCCTATTACCTACTTCCCTCCTACCTCTCTCCCCTTCCTTCCTTCCTTCCTTCCTTCCTTCCTTCCTTCCTTCCTTCCTTCCTTCCTACTTCTTCTTCCTCCTTCTTATACTTCCATGAGTACTTCTAATTTTAATCTGTTATGAAGTTGACAGATGAGCTTTCCAGAACCCTAAATTTATTCCAACATTGGTGCTATTCTTAAGCTAACACCTCCCCTTTCCTCTATTTAAATAAAAAATATATTCTTCTAGGTATAGCTACTATTATCTAATACTGCCTCCTTCCTCCTATTTCTGTCACCTGGCTCTACCACTTTTAATTTTCAATTTTCTTTCAAATTATTCACCGTTGCTTCTCTTTTAAATTTCACTCCATTTTAAAACCTCTTTTGTTTCCTTTTAAGCTTGGAATTTATTCTTTTAATCTTTAAATCAGCCAAACACTCATCAGCTTCAGTACTTCTACACCTCTCTTTAGCACAAATGCTTAAATTTTGTCACCCAGGCAATCCATAATCTCTCTCTTTTCATCAGTCCATCTCAGCCATTGGCCAAGAGGCTGGTGCCAGTTCTCTGGGTGATTTGTAACCCCCCTGAAACCCTGACAGTACCTCTCTTTTCCACTGCCCCTCCAAGGTGGATCTAACCTGGTTCCGATTGGTTGCAGATCTCCAAGTAGCTGGAATTCATGGTTCCCCACAGAGTACAGAGGAAACCCATAGCACTGCAATGTTGGCCACACCCCTTCTCCCGAAACCAGGCTTAATAGCAATAACTGTGAGAGGGATCTTAGAGTCTTAGTGGACAACCAGTTAAATATGAGTCAGCAGTGTGCGGCGTCAGCCAAAAAAGCCAATGCAATCCTTACTTGCATTAACAGAGGGATAGTATAAGGATCAAGTGAGGTACTAATAGTACTGTATAAAGCTTTAGGAAGACCACACCTAGAGTACTACATCCAGTTTTGGTCACCACACTATAAAAAAGATATTGAGACTCTAGAAAAAGTCAGAGAAGAGCAACCAGGATGATTAATGGACTAGTGACTAAAGCATATGAAGAATGGTTGCAGGAACTGGGCATGGCTAGTCTAATGAAGAGAAGGACCAGTGGAGACATGATAGTAGTGTTCCAATATTTGAGGTGATGCCACAAAGAGGAAGTGGTCAAGCAATTTTCCAAAGCACTTGAAGGCCAAGCAAGGTATAATGGATGGAAACTGATCAAGGAGATTCAACCTAAAAATAAGGAGAAATTTTCTGACAGTGAGAACAATCAACCAATGGAACAGCTTGCCTTTGGAACTTGTGAAAGTTTAATCACAGGATTCTTTCAAAAAGAGATTGGACTGCCATTTGTCAGAAATGGTGTAGGGTCTCTTGCTTGGACGGGGTGGTGGTGGACTAGTCACTAGATGACCTAGAAGGTCCCTTCCAACTTTGTTAATCTGTAATCTGTAAACCCAATGTAACCCTTGATTAATATGGAAAAGGATGAAGAAGTGCAATCTACAATGCTTGGAGAAAATCGAAGAGTTAGGTAGAGAATTTAGATCTCCCTAGCAATAGCAACTGCACATAAGGTTCACGAAACTATATCAATTTTAAAGCAGACAGAAAAATATATAATGTAAGCCATGATTTTATTTTCTTCAAATGCAGCTTCTTGTGAAGCAACCCAGCTTATGTATACATCAGCAGGATACATTTAGATACGATTCTCTTTGCAAATTAATTTCCTCCCTCATTTTATTTATGTAGTTTCTCTGTATGGGTAGATGGGCTGTCATCTTTCAGATTATCTTTCCCACTCGTCTACAATTTATAACAATATGTTTGTTCTTCAGAGGTTTATTATTCTTATGATTGATATCTAATCCAATATCTGAGTAATAATAGTGTCTGGTTCCTATTATAATTTGCAAACACAATGCTACCCTCTTCAGTGTAACGTTCGTTGCTGCACCAGCCTGTCCCTCTTCACACAGCTAAAAGGATTTCAGATAATTGATTCAAAGCATTTCCATCCTACTCTTTAGCCAGTTTGCCTTGATGTTACCATCAATTTACAATTCAATAATTTATCAATATAACTGAGTTGTTTATGCCTGTGAATATATAACCTGTGTGTGTGTATATATGCAAATTTGAAGCAAATTTAGCTTTTTTCTTCTTTTATAATTGTGTCAATTTTTTCTTTATTTTTTTGGATTTTGTTAATAAATGTGGGGAGGGGGAAGAAAGTCACCTCTGCATTTGTATTTACAGTGATCCCTCGATTTTCGCGATCTTGATCTTCGCGAAACGCTATATCGCGATTTTTCAAAAAATAATAAATTAAAAATACTCCCCGGTTTTTTTGCTATACTGTACCATGGTTTTTCTCACCCGATGACGTCTTTTTTTCTATCATTTCTCTCTCTTCCTTCCACTCTTCTCTCTCTTTCTTCCTCTCTCACACTCTCTTCCTCCCTCTCATCTCTTTTGGGGGGGGGGCGGCGGGCAGGTGCCTACGGGGCATGGTGGCCGCCAGCGCTGGACTCGGCAGTGAGAGGGGCGGTAGCGGCGAGTGGGCGGGCGGGCGAGTGGCGGGCGGGTGGGTGCTTACGGGGAACGGTGGCCGCCAGTGCTGCTGCAGGAGGACTTGGTGGTGAGAGGGGCGGGTAGCGGCGAGCGGGCGGGCGGACAAGCGGCGGGCAGGCAGGCGGCGGACAAGCGGCGGGCGGACAAGCGGCGGGCGGGCGGCGGACAAGCGGCGGGCGGGCGGCGAGCTGTATGTAGCGGAAGTAAAAACACCATGGAAAATTAGTGCGCATGCGCAGATGGTGTTTTTACTTCCGCATCACTATATCGCGAAAAATCGAGTATCGCGAGGGGTCTTGGAACGTAACCCTCGCGATACTCGAGGGATCACTGTATAATCTTATTATATGAGCTTTTTATGATATTGTTTGCTTATTTCTTTAGCTCTTTGCTCTAGAGTCTAGCTAAATGGAATAGTTGAAACAGGGTTTCTCAACCTTGGGGACTTGAAAATGTGTGTACTTCAACTCCCAAAATTCCCCAGCCAGCACTCAACTTCTGGGAATTGTAGTCCATACACATTAAAGCTATTGAAAAACATCAAATCCAGTGGTTTATGGAGAGGCAAAATCCTGGAGCTGATTTATTTATTTATTTATTAGATTTCTATGCTGCCCTTCTCCTAAGACTCAGGGCAGCTCACAACAAGTAAATATAGAACATGTAAGAAATCTAATATTAAAACACACTAAAAACTTCAATATTAAAAACATATAATTTAAATTCTAAAACCCCAATATATTTATTTATTTTATTTTATTTATTATTTTATTTATTACTTAGATTTGTATGCCGCCCCTCTCCGAAGACTCGGGGCGGCTCACAACATGTAAAAACAAATCATAAGCAATCAGACAAATTTAAAATATTTAAATATTTAAAAACCCCATATGCTAGCAGACACACACTCAGACATACCATGCATAAATTAAACGTGCCCAGGGGGAGATGTTCAGTTCCCCCATGCCTGACGGCAAAGGTGGGTTTTAAGGAGTTTACGGAAGGCAGGAAGAGTAGGGGCAGTTCTAATCTCCGGGGGGAGTTGGTTCCAGAGGGCCGGTGCCGCCACAGAGAAGGCTCTTCCCCTGGGGCCCGCCAACCGACATTGTTTAGTTGACGGGACCCGGAGAAGGCCCACTCTGTGGGACCTAATCGGTCGCTGGGATTCGTGTGGCAGGAGGCGGTCTCGGAGATATTCTGGTCCGATGCCATGAAGGGCTTTAAAGGTCATAACCAACACTTTGAATTGTGACCGGAAATTGATCGGCAGCCAATGCAGACTGCGGAGTGATGGTGAAACATGGGCATACCTAGGTAGGCCCATGACTGCTCTCGCAGCTGCATTTTGCACGATCTGAAGTTTCCGAACACTTTTCAAAGGTAGCCCCATGTAGAGAGCATTACAGTAGTCGAACCTCGAGGTGATGAGGGCATGAGTGACTGTGAGCAATGAGTCCCGGTCCAGATAGGGCCGCAACTGGTGCACCAGGCGAACCTGGGCAAACGCCCCCCTCGCCACAGCTGAAAGGTGTTGTTCTAATGTGAGCTGTGGATCGAGGAGGACGCCCAAGTTGCGGACCCTCTCTGAGGGGGTCAATAATTCCCCCCCCAGGGTAATGGACGGACAGATGGAATTGTCCTTGGGAGGCAAAACCCACAGCCACTCTGTCTTATCCGGGTTGAGCTTGAGTCTGTTGACACCCATCCAGGCCCCAACAGCCTCCAGGCACCGGCACATCACTTCCACCGCTTCATTGACTGGGCATGGGGTGGAGATGTAAAGCTGGGTATCATCCGCATATTGATGATACCTCACCCCATGTCCTTGGATGATCTCGCCCAGCGGTTTCATGTAGATGTTAAATAGCAGGGGGGAGAGGACCGACCCCTGAGGCACCCCACAAGGGAGAGACCTAGGAGTCGACCTCTGTCCCCCCACTAACACCGACAATGTTTATAAATGGATAGATAAGAAAAAATAAGACATACATATTTACTTCTAGTTAATTTTCTGCATTTGTTTTTACCTAGGTGATAACAATATTAATACTAGTTCAAATGTATTTTTTGACGATTATGACATAGTAGTGTACGCATAAGTATAAGTAACATATTAAGATTTTTGGATGTATAATGGTTGAAATTAGCTTAAATGTTTGGTTTGATGGTTTGATATTATTTTATCATAGTAATTAGGATTACATTAAAGGTATTTTTTGACGATTATGTTATACTAATCTTATCTAACATTTACATTGTATTCAAGATTTGTAAAACTTTAACTCAAATTTACTAATTTTTTTTTTTAATAGTTAACATATATTTAATTATGTATTCTTTTTCTATATTTGAATGTATACTTTCAAAAGAAGCGGGGGAAATACACCCCCACTTTATGTTTATTGTTTGTATGTACCTGTTTGTTTTATGAAAATTAATAAAAAATTGAAAAAAAAAAAAAGCTGGGTATCATCCGCATATTGATGATACCTCACCCCATGTCCTTGGATGATCTCGGCCAGCGGTTTCATGTAGATGTTAAATAGCAGGGGGGAGAGGACCGACCCCTGAGGCACCCCACAAGGGAGAGACCTAGGAGTCGACCTCTGTCCCCCCACTAACACCGACTGCGACCGGCCAGAGAGGTAGAAGGAGAACCACTGAAGAACAGTGCCTCCCACCCCCAGCCCCTCCAGCCGGTGCAGAAGGATACCATGGTCGATGGTATCGAAAGCCGCTGAGAGGTCAAGGAGCACCAGGACAGAGGATAAACCCCTGTCCCGGGCCCGCCAGAGATCATCCATCAACGCGACCAAAGCGGTTTCCGTGCTGTAACCGGGCCTGAAACCCGACTGCTGGGGACCTAGATAATCGGCTTCTTCCAAGGACCGTTGGAGCTGGAGTGCCACCACCTTCTCAACAACCTTCCCCATAAAGGGAAGGTTGGAGACTGGACGATAGTTATTAAGCACAGCTGGGTCCAGGGAGGGCTTCTTGAGGAGGGGGCGCACAAGCGCTTCTTTATAGAGTGATGGAAAAACTCCCCTCCCCAAGGAAGCGTTGGTAATCTCCTGGGCCCAGCTCCATGTCACCTCCCTGCTGGCCGAAACCAACCAGGAGGGACACGGATCCAGTAAACAGGTGGCGGAACTCACAGCTCCAATGGCCTTGTCCACTTCATCAGGTGTCACCAGATCAAACTCTTCCCAGACAGGTGGACAAGTACATGCCCCAGTCACCTCGACTGACTCGTTGTCAGTCGACTCTGTTTTACAATTGGAGTCGAGGTCGGCCCGAATCCGAGCGACTTTATCAGCGAAAAACGTGTTAAAATCCTCGGCACTACTCTGCAAGGGCTCCCCAACTCCCCCCTGATTAAGAAGGGAGCGGGTCACCCTAAACAGAGCGGCCGGGCGGGATTCCGCTGATGCAATCAAGGCGGCATGGTACGCGCATCTTGCCGCCTTGAGCACCACTTTGTAAGTCTTAATAAAAGCTCTTACAAGTGTTCGGTCGGATTCAGACCTACTCTTCCTCCATCGCTTCTCTAGACGTCTCTTTTGGCGCTTCAACTCCCGGAGCTCCTCGTTGAACCATGGGGCTCTACGGGGTCTAACGCCTCGGAGAGGTCGCAAAGGCGCAATCCGGTCGAGAGCCTCCGCAGCAGCCGTGTTCCAGGCCTCCGCAAGAGACTCCGCCGAACTGTGGACGAGTGCCTCTGGGATAACCCCAAGCGCCGTCTGAAAGCCCTCTGGGTCCATCAGGCGTCTGGGGCGGAACATCTTCATTGGTTCCGCCTCCCTGCGGGGGAGGATTGGAGCCAGGAAGTCAAGCCGTAGTAGAAAGCCCCTTAGTCTCAGACCATTACTCAGTTGCTCGGAAAGGAATACCATGTCAGGTGCGTGCCCTCCCTCGTGAGTCGGACCCTGTACTACTTGAGTCAGGTCCACGGCTGTCATGGTGGCCATGAACTCCTGTGCCAACCCAGAGGTTTCGCCGAGTGACGGCAGGATGAAGTCCCCCAAGACAATAAGTCCGGGGAACTCCACCGCCAACCCGGCTACCTCCTCGAGTAGCACAGGCAGGGCTTTTGACACGCAGCTGGGAGGCAGGTACGTGAGAAATAAGCTCACCTGAACCCCTAAGTCCAACTTCATCAAGAGAGACTCGCAACCCGCAATTTCCGGAGCAATGAGTCTACGCAGGCAAAGGCTCTCCCTGGCTACAATGGCCACTCCTCCCCCCCTTCCCTGGGGTCGCGGTTGATGCCATATCTGAAACCCGGCTGGGCAAATTTCCGAGAGAGGAACACCTCCCTCTGGGCCCAGCCAGGTTTCAGTAATGCATGCCAGGTCGGCCTCCTCATCCAGGATCAAATCCCGGATGAGGAGAGCTTTATTTACCACCGACCTGGCATTCAGCAGCAACAACCTGAGCCCAGGGCCAGAGTTACACTCACCACCAGTACCCAAGATTGGGCTCATAGAGCCAGAACAAGGGATCGTTATTAAGCAACGATCCCTCGTTCCCCTGGGATGGCTAACTCTGTGGCCCCCGCCATATCTGCCTCTCCCCAGCAACACAGGGATATTCCGACCCCCTGCCCCCCCAGAGATCGGTGCCCCTTCCTCTCCCGCCTCCCGAGCGTCAGGTGGGCCAAACCTCTCGTTCACACTACTATCAATGAATTCATCCATACCATAATCCCCCCACCCCCACCCATGCAATCATACCAATCATTCCATTCATAACCCCAATTTTGATTATCCCAGTCATCCATTACTTTAGACCCCAACTACGTTAAAAAATTAATTAAATTAATAGCAATATAAAATAGTAGTAATAATAATCTAAAAGCATTAAAACATTAAAACATTTAAAAACAAATCATCCACATTCATCCTATCATTCAATCATAGGCCAGGGTAGATGTTAAAATTTCAATGGCCTCAGGCCTGACAGCAGATATATGTTTTAAGGCTTTATGGAAGACTGGGAGGGTGGAGGCAGTACAAATCTCATGGGGGAGTTGATTCCAAAGGGCCAGGGCCACCACAGAGAAGGCTCTTCCCCTAGGCCCCACCAGATGGCATTGCCTAGTTGAGGGACCTGAAGAAGGCCAACTTTGTGGGACTTGACTGGCCACTGGGATGCATGAGGCAGAAGACGGTCCTGTATGTTATCTGGTCCAATGCCATGTAGGGTTTTATCAGTCATAACCAACACTTTGAATTGCGTTCAGAGACCAATCGACAGCCAATGTAGCTTGCAGAATGCTTGAGCAACATGGGTGTATCTACGAAGCCCCATGACTGCTTACGCGGCTGCATTTTGCACCACTTGTAGTCTCCGAACATTCTTCAAAGGTAGTCCCATGTAGAGAGTGTTGCAGTAATCAAACCTCAAAGTGATAAGGGCATGAGTGACTGTGAGAAGAGACTCCCAGGCTAAATAGGGCCACAAGTGGTGCACCAGGAGAACCTGGGTGAACGTCCCCCTCACTACAGCTGAGAGATTGTGTTCTAAGCTCAGTTGTGGATCAAGAATGATTCTCAAGTTGCAGACCCTCTCTGAGGGGGGCAAAAGCTCCCCACCCCAGAGTGATGGATGAACAGATGGGATTGTCCTTGGGAGGAAGAACCCACAGCCACTCCATCTTGTTGGGGTTGAGTCTGAGCCTGTTAATGCCCATCCAAATCCTAATAGCCACTAGACACTGGCACATCACTTTCACTGCTTCGCTGAGTTCACATGGGATGGAGATGTATAGCATACTGATGGTAATTCATCCCATGTCATCGGATGATCTCACCCAGCGGTTTCATGTAGATATTAAAAGCAGGGGGGAGAGGACCAACCCCTGAGTAACCCCCAAAGGAGGGACCTTGGAGTCGACCTCTGACCCCCTGCCAACTCTGACTGTGACTGGCCAGAGAGGTAGGAGGAGAACCACATAAAACTGTGCCTCCCACTCCCAACCCCTCCAGTCGGCGCAGAAGGATGGGCTCCTATGGGTACGATCAGGTACGCAGAACCGATAGAATAATTTTTAATTTTGATTTTTTTTCCTTTCTGTGCTCTGGATATATTTTCCTATCACAGTAAATGAGGTTGGATGTGTATAATTTTAAAAGAGCTGTGCAGGTGTGTGCAGGTGTACATACACATACAGTTTATATGGTAAATAATGTATATTTTTGTGTGCCTGTGTGTAATATGTATCTACACATATGGCATATATACATAGAATTAAATAGTATATTTTGGATGTTCAGTAATAGTAAATAGATAGAGAAATAATATCTCTTTGAGGTGAGGAGACCCACACACCCTAACCCTAACCCAAACCCTTGACATGAGTTATGTCAAGTTGGCCACCATTTGTTGTGATTCAGCCTGAGGCTCCTCAGGGACCGGCTGGAGCTCTGCCGGATCCATGCCCAGAGGAGGAGGACAGTGACCAGGAGGGGGAGGACCAGGCAGACGGGGGAGAGGAACGTCAGGAGGAGGAGGAGGGAGAGCAGCCTGAGACCCCCGGGGGGGGCCTCTCCCCAGCTAGTAGCCTGGATTCATTGGATGAAGACGCACAGGCTATAATAGACATGAGGCAGAGACGTGCAGCTCAAAGAAGGGGCCAATTAGAAAGATATTTCCATCCCTGAATTGGCAACAGCTGGGTTTGGGTGTGGTTCTCCTCAGCAGGGTTGAAAAGGCAGGCCCGCCCTTACAGTCTCGTGGAGAGTTATCAACTGGGAGTCCTGTGACCTTGCTTCGATTCTTGGCGTCTCTGATCTTGGCTTATGGCCTAGAAGCCTGGAAGACTTGGGGGAGGCGTGGGTTTTATTATCTCCAGAGTTGTTTTTGCCAGCAAGAATCCTGTTTTATTGCCTGGCCTTTGTGAAACCTCTGTGAAACTGCATCATGTTCCTGTCTGTAAGAACAGTTTTTGTTACCTGTGTTTGCTTTCCAGTATATAAACTGCCTTTGCTTTTTACCAGTGTGTCTGGATACTCTTTTTGGTTGGTGTTGGCGTCTGGGGGGACCCAGACAGAACACCATTAAGCCAGTAACATGATCTTTAAGCCACCCCAGTCACATGATTGTCAAGCCACTCCCACTTGGTCCCATGGCTGGCTATCCACACCCACAAAATAAGCCACACCCACAGTGTGGTAGTAAAAATTTTTGTAGCCCTTCACTGCATGGTTGATACTATCAAAAGCTGCTGAGAGGTCAAGAAGCACCAGGATAGAGGAGTGGCAGGGCCCGCCAGAGAACATCCATCAGCACGACCAAAACAGTTTCCATGCTGTAGCCAGGCCTGAAACCAGACTCTTGAGGGCTCAGATAATTGGTTTCATCCAAGTACCGTTGGAGCTGGGGCACCAACACCTTCTCAACAATCTTCACTAAAAAGGGAAGATTGGAGACAGGACAATATTTGGTCAGAACAACCGGGTTCAGGGAAGGCTTCTTGAGGAGGGGGGGGGGGGGGCACAAGTGTCTCCTTTAAGGGAGCCAGAAAAGATCCCTCCCTCAAGAAAGCATTGACAACTTCCTGGACCCAGTCCATGTCACCTCCCTGCTGGCTGAGACATTAGGACAGTGACTGTAGGCACAAGGGTGTACTTATGCATGCCCATAATAATTAAATAATCAAAGAGTAATTAAACTCACATTCCATATTTTGCTCACCACTGCCCTTATTATTTGGGGCAACTAGAAATGGTAACTTAGCAGTTTCTGGAGAAGTTTAGATGGTTTCTCCTAGAATGTCAAAGATAATTCCCTTCAATTCTGTAAATCAGTAATTTTGCTAAAAGATTTAGAAAGGGGATATAGAGAAGGAATATTGTACAGGGAAGAATATCAGAGTTCTGAATATTCCTATGGGAACTGGGATTTTGTTATCTGTTCCTCTTTGAGCTGGGACAGAAGTACTGGTATGTACTTTTGAATGATAAAACCTGACTTTAAAATTGGGTATTTTTGAGGTGTCTCTTAATGCCAATCCTCTCAGTAGTCTACCTGCCATTTCCCTGGCTTTGACACAGAGGGAGCTACTGAACTGATTGGGACATGTTTGAGCTATCAGTTATGCCTTCCTGGTAAAGAAATCCTCATATCATTTTCAGATAAAAAGGAATATTAAATTCACTTGGTGAAGCATTTTCAGAGCACTGTGAGAAAGCACCAGGAAGACAAACAGTGATATATATTCAAGAATGGTAAGGACTCTCATTTCTCAATATCGGGAGGTATGACAGGGTGGAAACTTATGAGGCCACTAGAAGCCTAATGGGAGGGAGGGAGGGAGAGAGGGGGGGGGAGAAAGCTTAAAAATATAATTTGACATTTGCATAAACTCAAACCCAATGAGTTGTACTAACTTCCAATATTTTCTTTCCTATGAGTAATATTATGAAACTTCAAAAACACAAATCTTATTAAAAGATAATGCATTTGGGTTGTTCAACTATAGGTACCCCTGTGGTTTACTAGACACCTTCTTTAAAGAAAAGATAGGCCTGGACAATGCAGTAAGTTGAATTAATTTGGCACAACTAGTATGCAATCTTTCAAGTTCTACCTACAGAGATTCTTCTGTGATTGAATGTTTTGTAAATTGTGGTAATGGAGAAGACCAGTCACTACTGCTTGTAACTTTTTAAAAATAAGGTTGTCAGGATTGATCAAATCTAAAAGAATAAGCCTCTGCTAACTGCTCATGCTGAATAGTTTTCAATTCATACTGTATCAGAAATTAAAGAAACAATAATGTGTGTGTGTGTATGTTTGCAAATCTGTACTTGGCTATAAAGCTGTCTGATTCACACCAGAACAACTGAAGGAGGCAGAAGCTGAAATACAATTTTCTTATTGTTTGTTTATTTTTTAAAAATGCATATTTTGGTGATGCTTCATGTTTGTTCAGGATCTAGAATAAGTAAACCAATTTAAAATGATACTTTAGCAGCCATTCAGGTCTGTATATTTATTTTTCCTTTGTTATTTTCTAATGTGCTCTTTTCAGAAGATTGTTTCAGGAATCATTTTGGACTTTTATATGGGTGTTTCACAATAATTTGGATCAGAGGTAATGAGAGCAGCAGTTGACTGGCTAACAGAATTTTCTGTTGTATTTTTTCATTCTTTCTTTTGGAAAACTGAACGAGAGTAGTCTGGATATCTGCAAAGGGTGTGGGAATCAATATCCCAATTAGATCAATATCTTTGTGTATTCAAGTCACGGGCATGAAATAAAATGCAAGATTTTTACGTCCTTGATAAACATTTCTGGAAACTTTTGTTGCAAAAAGAGATTTGCAACTTGGTTGCAAAAAGAGATTGTCCTTGTCAATTTTAGAACTGTCCTTTTAGGTATATTATTGATGCTGGAGTTTGGGGTTGACATTTTGCTAAAATCTTTTCCTTACAGGATATAGAAACATTTAAATTCTAAGTAGCAGTGAAAAGGATCTCGGAAAATGAAGATTCAATTCTTTCCTAACCTAGCAACTGAATGCTCCCTATGGCTCTTGTTAAAAGAAGGAAGAGAATCCCGGAAATTGGTTCTACTGGTTGTGTTCGTGGCTCTGCTAGTAGACAATATGCTTTTCACAGTTGTGGGTATGTAGTGTTTTGGTTTGCTCATTCTTCTTAAATGTGGAAGCTTTTATATTGCTTTTATACTGCTTTTTTTGCACACAGCAGCTTATTTCAGTGTCCATTTCTTAATAGTATCCATTCAATTTACCCAGAATTCCTCATACATTGTTCAAGGACATTCTGAATAAAATAATATTGGCTGCCAGTTGGAATGATATTAGTTGCTAGATATATTCATGCACATTTTTCATGATACAATATATTGGTTTAAAACTCAAGGGTTTGCTTATCTGTGGATAGGTGTGTATGAATATAGAAAATATGGATGCCGTAGTTTTTAAAAAGTGCCATTATATGTACTTGTGCATAGGTCCATCAGTAAATAAGCCAAACTAATTTTGGGAGTGCATTTTGGCACCTAAAATTTCCAAATTTATCCCAAAGTTTATACAGATTTATACCCCATGTTTGTATTTGACTGCCATCATCCTAAACCTAATCAGATTGCTCTGCAATATAGTGAGTGTGTATGTCAGGAGTGTTCAACCTGGGCAATATTAAGACTTGTAGGCTTAAACTCCAAAAATTCCCCAGCCAATCATGCACAATCCTAAAATTGCCAAGGTTGGACACTTCTATGTATGTGTTTGCGTGCGTTTCTAAAAGCAGTTGGTAGAAGGCAGAAAGCAAATACATTTAAGATAAAAATAAAAAAGCTAAATTTTTTTTGACAGGAGAAATATTGCCAAGCTGTTCTCTTTTTTTCAGTGCCAATCATTCCTTCATTTCTATATGCCACACACAAAAATGTCAGTCACTCTGCAATACGGGCCACACTTCCAAGGATTCATATGCCTTTCTCAGCTGAGTTGGACTTTTTGGACTATAACAACATCACAACAACCGTCTCAAGCCATGATACCCTAGTCAGTGTCAGTGGGATCCAAGAAGGAACAGTTGCCTCCTCTTTCCCCATGGATTCTTTGAACCATAGTTGTACAGATGGAATAAACTCTCATTCAAATGAAAATCTCCAGGTTGGGCTGCTCTTTGCCTCAAAAGCTTTGATGCAACTCATAGCAAATCCCTTTGTGGGACCCTTGACCAACAGGTAAGTCAGTTTTTAAACAAATAAATCAGAAAGACTTTCCATATTGCAACACATTAAATTTGCAAACTTTCCAAATACTCAGTAGGAGCTAGTTGGCCTAGTGGGTAAACATCAGGCTAGCAAACAGGAGACTAACTTCAAGTCTTGCCTTAGGCCAGTCACTAATTCTTGGCCTTGGGAAGGAAACAATAATAAGTCTCTTTTGAAGTCTTCATGCCCAAGGCAGGACTTCTTGTTATTTTAGCAAAAACTGGGGAAGGTCCTGTCTGAGACACTTTTTCAAACTACACTTCTGTCCTGGACCTAGATTTCTTTTATCTGACTATTGCAGCTTTCCTCACCATTCCTCAAGATTACTTCTTAAGCCTGCTAGAGTTGCCATATTTGCAATAGGGTCTCTATGATTATTCACAACTAAGTCAGAAGACATGCGTAATGCCAACTAAAGCAGGCAACTGCAACTTGCCATTTTAAAGCATCTCCAATATCTCATTTGATTTGATATTAGATCAACCTAAGGATTTCCAGAAATGAAAATTATGTCCCCTACTATGATGGGTGCTCAGACACATAGTAAAAAATCTTGTTTCCTTCTTCCTCCCGATTATTAAAGAAATGTGAAGTAGCTTGTGTTGAACTCAAAACCATTTTTTAATCCCTGTAGGATAGGATACCATATCCCCATGTTTCTTGGATTTGTTATTATGTTCATCTCTACGCTATGTAAGTATGAACATCTACACAACATGCATCTCCTCTGATGTTGCTGGATTTGAATCCATGGTAGTAGAATACAACAGTACTTTGTTCACCCCACTCAACTGTGTTTACAGAATGGAGATGTGAACAATACAGAAATCTGTAATTTTAATTTTAAAATTAATTTTTAATTTTTTAATTTTAGAAAATGTGCAGAGAAGAATAACAAAGATGATGAAGGATATAGAAGCTAAATTGTATGATGAATAGTTGAAGGAGCTAGGTAGTTCTAGCCTATGAGATGGATTGGTGGGGGTGTGATAACTGTCCTCTACTCTTTGAGGGGATGTCACAGAGAAAAGGGAATTGAATTATTCTCCAAAGCACCAAGGCCAGGACAAGAAGTAATGGGTGGGAACTTGTTAAGGACAGATCCAATATAGAAGTAACAAGAAATTTTCTGACAGTGAGTACAATTTATCAGTAGAACAGTTTGCCTCCTGTAGTTACAGAGACTTCATTGCTAGATGTTTTTAAGAATAGACTGGACAATAATTTGACTGGGATAGTATAATGGTATAAGGTCTGCTCTTGCAGTGGTTTGGGTTAGAAGACCTTTGAAATCCTTTCCAGTCCCATGATTCTATGTTTGTGGAATAATATTAAATAGTTTTGTTTCTGGGTCAGCAGTCTAGCATCCTGCAAATATTTTGATCTCCAAACCCATAATATCTTGTGCCTTAGTTATATTATTGACTACAGATGCTGGGAGACTAAAATATTAAAACAACTCAGTTTGCTTCATCTTGATATTTGTCTAATATAATTCAATAGAATAATATGTAACCAGAATTTCAATGTACTTTCTGTCTTTAAATGTAAATTGGTTGTTCTTGTTATTTTACAAATCACTGTTATTACTCAATTAGTCTTTTGAATGGATAAGTAGCAGTTTGTGCTTTACTTCTCATTCCCCAAAATAAAATCAATGTTCACTTAGGCTTCCATCAATTTATTTTTAAAAACTCTATATGAAAATTCCAGCATGTGCATCTCTTCTCATCTGCATTGCTGTATGTAATTTTCCCCATACATAACATTTTTTGCAGGTACTGTATTTTTTGGTGTATAAGACGCACCAGAATAGAAGATGCACCTAGATTTTGGAGGAGGAAAACAAGAAAAAAAGTATTCTGAGTCAAATGGTCAGAGACAGCAGCTTCTCAGTAATCTATTTATATGTGCATGTATTTTACTGCTGCTGAAGGGATGGCTCATTAGCACAGCAACAGAGATGGTGGCTTCTCAGTAATCTTAATATTTACCGAGTGCATGTGTTTTACTGCTGCTGAGGGGAGGGCTCGCTAGTAACGGTAACAGCCGGCTGACAAAGCATTTGCTCCTCTCTCTACCCCCTCTCCAATGAGTCAGCCATCCCTTTTTCCTTCCCCCTCTACCCACCCACCCTAAGAGATAGAAGCCACTTTCTTCTGTGCCAACTTACCGATCACCTCCTGCAGTCCATAGGAGTCCCAGCAAATGGGCCAGGCGATGATTTGAGATATGGGAGCAGCAGCCGAGGGTGGGGCAGCAGCTGGCATCAGCTGAGGCTGTGGGACGTGAACGAGCAAGCCGCTCTGCTCTACCAGGATGCTGCCGGAGCTGCTCACAAGTGGCGACTTTGGTGTATAAGACACACCCAGTTTTTAATGCCCATTTTTGAGGTTAGAAGGTGTGCCTTATACACTGAAAAATACAGTAATTTTCTCCTAATGTTATACATTTTTATTCTTACTTCCTTTCATATAACTTTTTTGTTCTGAGCATTGTAAAAAAAAATTGAGAAATGCATATTCATGAATTGCTTTGCCAAATCAGACCAATTAATAAACTATAATAATCTATTCACTGTCAGGAGTTCAATCCTGATCAGCTCAAGGTTGATTCAGACTTCCATTCTTCCAACGTTGGTAAAATGAAGATCCAGATTGTTGGGGGCAATATGCTGACTCTGTAAACAACTTAGGAATGTAAAGCACCATGAAGCAGTATGTAAATCTAAGTACTACCCTGTTTCCCCGAAAATAAGTCACCCCCGAAAGTAAGACATGGTGAGATTTCGTAGAATTGCCTCATAAGGCATCCCTCAAAAGTAAGACGTAAGAGATGTTTCATTTTGCAGCATTCCCGAACAGAACATATAACAATTTATGCTGTCCATAAATTGCATTCCAAAACGCTGCATCAATCAGATTTAAAACACATGCAACACACATCTAACATGTGGCTGCGTGTTTGGATGCATTTTTGCTGCAGCAGGATGCAGGATATAATTCATTGGGAAAAAATAAGACATCCCCTGAAAATAAGATGTAGCACATCTTTGGGAGCAAAAATTAATATAAGACACTGTCTTATTTTCAGGGCAATGAAAATAAGCAATGAGGCAATCAAGTTCTCTCCAAAAATCCTTTTTTGAAAGCATCCACAATTCCCGTAATCTGATTCTGCATCTTTTTCTTCCTTTAGTGTTTGCTTTTTCAAGGAGTTACACCTTGATGTTCATTGCTCGGGCGCTGCAAGGCTTTGGTTCTGCCTGCTCATCTGTTGCAGGTAAACATGATGACAGCTATTATTGGCAATACTATAGATCTTGCACAGCATCCTGGAGTGCCAAGAGGCACTTATTTATGAATTAAATAGATTTATATGGCTGCTCAACTCACACTTGGTGACTCTGGGCAGCATATTATATTACAAATCAACAATACAAGCCCCCACTCACTGCAATGGTGATAAACACAATCATACAAACCGCATAGCTCCGAATGAGCCTGAAGTCTCCACACTGACTGACAAAATCATGTCTGCAGGGCCTTCCAGAAAAATAGCAAGGAGGAGAGTCAACCTTATTTTAGGTGGAATGATGTTCCAAAGGGAAGGAGCTACTACGGAGAAGGCATTTTTTCTAGGCTCTAGGAGTACTAGTAAAGTACTTTTTAAATAGATGGGACCTGCAACATTCCCTTCCTTCCCACTTTGATAAGTTGGGAGAATATTACATCTTGAAAATTCAAGTCATTTAAATTTGGTATCTCCAGTGAGGGACAGGAAAATTGCCCACCTGGAATCTTTGATTGTTGCTATTCACATCACCTAGCTGGATGGCCAAAGATCTCATTCCTTGTTCTCAAACAAGGGACTAAAAAGGATATGTCTCCTGCAACTTATAATTTCTATATCAGTTCTATTTTACTTCTTGGAGTAAAGAGACTGATGCTGAAATTATAAAGGGAAAATTTATTTATTGAGTTGAAAAGTTTGGGACAGTAAAAGAATTTTTTTTAAAAGAAAATCTTCAATATTGGAGAAGATTTGTAGTGGAACACTGTGGGAGCATACTTTCTCCCTTATCACAGATAAAATTACACCTTCCACAACAGCTGGCAGTGAAAAACTGGGGAAAAGAAGGATTCCATAGACCATGAAGATAGTTTCAGTCTTTCATTTCTTCACAGTGCAAGAATGCTAACATTAACCCATGCTTGTTGCTTATTTCCAGCAACTCAAAAATGATTGGTTCTACTCTATTTCTGCCTGCAGGTCTAGGGATGCTTGCAAGTGTGTACCCTGATGACTGTGAGAGGGGAAATGCAATGGGAATAGCATTGGGAGGTCTGGCATTGGGAGTTCTGGGTGAGTAAATGTTCATTTAATATTGTTTAGGACATCTAGGAACTCATGCAGAGCTCAATTTGATGCATCTCCCCAGCTGCTTCCCTTTAGGACCTTGTTCATTATACAGTTGTCTTTGTAGTTCACTGGTGTTCTGGTTTCTGGTAGAACTTTAGCTAGTAAAAATAACTCTTACTAAATGCAGTATTTCATAAACAAAGAAACTCCATTTTTATTCTCTTCACTTCCATATTCAAAATACAATTCAGACTAGCACATTCCTTTTCTCCCGTTATCTCTCTTAATTGCATTCCACATACATTCCTTTCAGCCTCCTCCATCTCCCAAGATTTATGTACGCACAGCCACTGTACCTTCTAAGGTGCGCGCCTGCGCACCCCAAAACACCCCCACGCACCCTTTTCCAAGGCCGCAAAAGGAGCCACGGCCGCCCCCGCCCCTCCAGCGCCTCTGGCCCCCTTGCACCCATGGCTTCTCGCCGCTGCCCCCTGCCCGCCCCCCCCACCCGATCCGCCCCACTTTCTCCTCCTACGCTTCCCGCCTTGGGGCGCGGCTCCTTCCGCGGCGGTGGCAGCTGCGGCTTCTTGTCCTCCTGATCCGGCTGCTAGCCGCTCCGAACGCTTTGGGAATGCCCGCCCTGCCCCTCTCGTAGTCCCTTCGCCAAGAGTGCTTTCGTCCCGGCTGTCAGCAAAGGGGCTGCAGGAGAGGTGGAGCAGGCATTCTTCTCACAGCGAAGGCTGGCAAAGGTTAGTTTGAATGTTGGGTGCTTGGGCGCACGTGCGCACACGCACGCTCCCCATCCCCTTGCCAGCCCGCCTGGAACATTCAAACTAAGAAAAACCTTCGCCAGCCTCTGCAGAGAAGAAAGAAAGAGAGAGAAAGAGAGAACAAGAGAAAGAGAGAGCAACAGACAGAGCAAGAGAGAGAGAAAATGAGAGAGAGAGAAAGAAAGAGGGGGGAGAAAGAGAGATAGCAAGAGAGAGAGAGAACAAGAGAGAGAAAGTGTGTGTGTGAGAGAGAGAAAGCAAGAGAGAGAGAGAAAGAAAACAAGAGAGAAAGAGTGTGTGTGAGAGAAAGCAAGAGAGAGAGAAAGAGAACAAGAGAGAGAGAGATAGAAAGGAGAGAGGGAGACAGAAAGTGAGAAAAAGAGAGAGAGAGCAAGAGGGGGGAGAGAGGGAGAAGATAGGAAGGAAGAGAGAGTGGGAGAGTGAGAGAGAGGAAGAAAGCCATTAGAGAGAGAGAGAGAGAAATGATAGAAAAAGGGGAGAAAAAAAGAGAAATGAGAAAATGATTGAGGCAGAGAATGACAGGAAAGAGAGAGAAACAGAGAGAGAAGTGACTCTTGATTTAAAGCATATGGTAAAAGCACTTAAATAATAACAGAGAAAACCCCCCCCCCAGCCCTCACTTGTTTTTATTAATAGTTATGTTTTGGTTTTGCTCGTTTTAGTTTTAATAGTAATAGATTTTGGTTTTGTTTTATTATTAATTTCTTTTAATAAAAAGAAGGGATTGATTTATTGATTGATTTATTGACTGACTTTGACTGATTGACTGATTTATTTATTTATTTATACTTCTATGTCGCCCAGTCCCAAGGGGACTGCCGCTCAGACACTATACTTTTCCACCCACCCTGAAAAAAAAATTAGAGGGAACATTGCTCACAGCATGATTCAAAAACAGCAGGAATAACTGTAAAATAACATAGAATGAACTTGCTCGCTCAGGAGCTGAACAGAAACACATTTCATTTTAGCACTACAACATTGAAACTCCACCCTTCTTCCCCACTGGCCCCTTGACGTGCCAAATACATCATTCCAGTATTTAACCCATTCCTCCCCTTAATATCTTGTTCCTAACACCTGTTCCTTGCGTTTTTGGACCCTTCTGAATTGAGGATTGACCCAGCAAACGTCTGTTTCTTCCTCACTAGATTCTGGATTCATAGCAACATCCTGTGGCTGGCCTCCCACCTGTTCTAATACCTGTAACCCAGGTCCTACCACTAATTCATAAACACTATCTGCAGTGTTCCCTCTAATTTTTTTTCGGTGTGGGCGGAAAAGTATAGTGTCTGAACAGCAGTCACTTCAGGACTGGGCGGCATAGAAAATATATATATAATTCCCTTCTATTTTATTAAAAGAAATTAATAATAAAACAAAACCAAAATTTATTACTATTAAAACTAAAACAACCAGCAAAACCAAAAACAAAACTATTAATAAATCTATGATTTAAAATCCACTTAAATAGTTGAGCTAGTTTCAAACTAGATTTTGATTTTCTTTCTCTCTTTCTTGCTCCCATTCTTTTTCTTTCTTTCCTTTCTTTCTCTCTTTTCCTCCCACTCTTTTCTGTCTGTTTCTGTCTCTTTTCCTCTCTTCCTCCCTCCCTCTCTTTCCCTCTTCTCTTCTTTCTCTCTCCCTCCCCCCTCCATCCTTCTCATTCTTTCCCTCTTTCTCATCCTCCTTTCCTATTTCTCTCTCCCTCCCTTTCCTTCTTTCTCTCTTCCTTCCTCTCTTTTTTCTCTCTGTCTTACTCTCTTCTTTTTTTTCCTGCCCTGCAACACCACTCACTCGCACAAATATGTTTTTGGGGCCAGTAGCATGGGGGCTTCCTGGGAAACTTTCCTTTTTCCCTGGGACCTGGAGAAGGCAGCCGTCGGATTTGGGGCCAAAAGGCTCAGAGGCAAGAACCCCGCCATCAGCCCGAGCAATTCGCGTGATGAAGTAGGATTGGGAGGGCGCCGGGCGCCGGGCAGTAGCCATGGGAAGGTTGGGGGAACTGCGACAGGGCGGTGGCCGGGCTTGGCCGGTGGGGTAACCGCAGTAGGCTGGTGGGTGGGCCTGGGTGGTGGGTGGGCTGCGGCAAGCCGGCAGCCGGGTCTAAGCGACGAGGAAGCTGCGATAGGCCGGCGGCCGGGTCTGTGCAGCGTCGGGCGGGCCGTGGCAAGCCGGTGGCCGAGCTTCGGCGGCGGGGGAACCGCGGCAGGCTGGCGGGGGGGCCTGGGTGGTGGGTGAGCTGCGGCAAGCCAGCGGCCGGGTCTGGGCAGTGGCGGGCGGGCCGTGGCAAGCCGGCGGCTGAGTCTTGGTGGCGGGGGAACCACGGTAGCCTGGCGGGCAGGCCTGGGTGGCGGGCGGGCTGCGGCAAGCCAACGGCCGGGTCTGGGCAACGGCGGGCGGGCCGCGGCAAGCCGGCAGCCGGGTCTTGGTGGCGGGGGAACCGCGATAGGCTGGCGGCCTGGCCCAGGGCCCCCGGTCATCACCCCCCACCCTCGTTCCCACCACCACCCCAAGGATGCTTAGAAGGCCCGGCAGCAGACCGTGCCGCCAGACCCAGGGCCCCCCGGATGGTTTTCTTACCTTACCGGGCCGGCAGCTAAACAACCATTTGGCTGCCGGTGGAGTGTGTGTACGCGGATTAGAACGTCTGGGATTTTAGGGGCGGGGAAGAAAGCGGGCCTATAATTGGCCCCTTTCATTCCCGCCTTTACTTGAAGGAACTGTTGCTGCAAACTGTTGTTTACAGAGCAGTGGCAGTTCCTTTAATTTCAAATTCCGGCGCAGCGGTCGGTCCTGTGCGCTGGAATTTGAAATTCCCGGGCTGGGGGTTAAAAACCTCTGCGCTATAGTGCGCTGCGCAGCTTAGAGGGAACTATGACTATCTGTATCAGAGTCCTCAAGCTCTTCATCATCCTCCAACTGACCAGGAGTATGTACAACACCATCCCCCTCCTCATGGTCCCTCCCCTCCCCTGGAGGAAAATTAGGCTTAGGTTTATCAGGGAAATGAACATGAAAGTTAGCAATCAAAGCAGGAGCATCAAAGTCATGAGCATCCATCCAAACAATGGTGTCAGGCCCACCTCCGGACCATTCCACCTGGTCATTGGAAATGGTCGTTGAGCCAACGAGAGTCCCGGATGCTAGTAATGTCCAAGCATCGTAGTGGAATGCGAAGGGTGGCGTCCGGATGGGAGGGAGCAGAACCGGCAGGGCCCGGGAGTGGGGCCCGAAGTGGAGAGTCAGGGGAGACTGGCAGCAATAGAGAGCGATGAAAAATGGGATGCACTCACATGGAAGAAGGTATAGTCAAACGGTATGTGACAGGACTGATGACCTTTTCAACAGGGAAAGGGCCAATGAAATGTTGATCCAGCTTGTGGTGAGGTTCAGAAAAAAGGTATTTGGTAGAAAGCCAAACTTGATCAACAACAGTCAATGGGGGAGTGTCTCTGCAGGAACAGTCGGCAAAGCGTTTGTAGTCTTCTTTGGCTTGAGTTAATGAACATTGGACAAGTTGGTGAATGGCACGTAACTCGTTGAGAAAATCACCAGCAAGTGGAAACGGCGAATCATCAGGAGTGAGCGGAAACAAGCGGGGATGGAACCCGTAGTTGGTGCAGAATGGTGTTGTCTGGGTAAAGGTATGTTCAGAGTTATTAAAGGCGAACTCAGCTACAGAAATATATTTGGACCAATCATTTTGTCTGTCGTGAACAAAAGAACGGAGTTATTGTTGCAGGATGCCAATAATTTTTTTGTTGGTTTGGGGGTGACGGGTAGATGCCAGGGAAATCTTGACTTGGAGAGAGGTCATGAGTTTTTTCCAAAACTGGGCGGTGAATTGCGGACCGCGGTCGGAGACAATGATGTCGGGTAATCCATGGAGGTGGAAGATGTGTTGGATAAATAGATGAGCTGTGATTTTGGCTGTAGGGATTCGACAACAAGGGATGAAATGAGCCCTCTTGGTTAACATGTCCACTACTACAAATATAGCAGTGAACCCTTGGGAAACAGGTAAGCAGGTGAGGAAGTCCATAGAAATGGTACCCCAGGGTCTTTCAGGTGTAGGTAAAGGTTGCAATAATCCTGGAAGGGGTCCGGTGGCGGCTTTGGCTTGGCAACAACGGATACATGAGTTAACATAGGTACTGACATCATGGCGGAGTCTGGGCCACCAAAAGGTATGAGAAATGAGGCGTAGGGTTTTGAAGAGGCCAAATTGGCCAGCGGCGGGATTATCATGACACTGGTTGAGGATGAGACTTCGTAGTGGACCTGCGAGAATGTAGAGCAGGTCATGGTAGCGGAGCAAGTCATCAGCGACAGTCTGTGGGGAATCAGGTTCTAGATCTTGTTTCCTTTGGGTGACAAAGTGGTCCTGGCATTGCGCTTCCCGAATTCGTTCGCGAAGATCTACCGCATTGTGGGCGACTGCGATCGACGCGAGAGGCAGAATGGTATGAAGTGGCACAGTTCGTGGCTTTGGGTGTATTCAGGTTTGCGAGACAATGCGTCGGCTTGTTTATTGTCCCACTTAGAAATGTAGGTAATGCGGAAGTCGAATCTGGCAAAGAAGAAGGACCATCGGATTTGTCTCTGGCTTAGCTTCCTGGCAGTTTGGAAAAATTCCAATTTTGGTTGTCCGTTCTGACCTGTACTTGATGATGGGCTCCTTCCAGGTGATGTCGCCAGGTCTCAAAAGCAGTCTTGATGGCTAAAAGTTCCTTTTCCCAAATGGTATAATTCTGTTCAGGAGGTTTTAATTTCCTAGAATAATAGGCACAGGGAAATAAAGGTCTGCCGTCTTGGCGTTGTTGGAGAAGTACAGCTCCTACTCCAATGTCGGAGGCATCGGCTTCGATGATAAATGGACAGCGGGGATCAGGGTATTGGAGAATAGGTTCTTGCATGAAAGCTTTTTTGAGATTAAGAAAGGCTTGTTGTTCTTTGGTGCCCCATTGAAATGGAACATTTTTCTGGAGAAGGCAAGTGAGGAGTGCAGTCAAGGTGGCGAAGTTAGGAATGAAGATTCGGTAGTAGTTGACAAAACCCAGAAATCGTTGGACATCTTTGGCTCGAGCTGGTGGTTGCCATGTTTGCAAGGCGTCGAGTTTTTCGGTGTCCATGGCGGTCTTCCATTCATCGCCTTTACAGATGCGAATGAGGTTGTAGGCACCTTGTAAGTCGATTTGGGTGAAAATGGTTGCTGTACGGAGGCGGTCCATGAGTTCTGAGATTAAAGGTAGAGGGTAGCAATTGCAAATGGTAATGGAATTGAGTTTACGATAGTCACAGAAAAATCTAAGGTCTCTGGTTTTCTTTTTGACAAAAAGTACTGGGGTGGAGAGTGGTGAAGAGGAGGGTTGGATGAAACCTCTGGCGAGGTTCTGGTCAATAAAGTCTTTTAAGGAGGCTGATTCGGGTTGAGACATTGAATAGAGATGTCCAGCAGGAAGTTTGGCGTTGGGTAAGAGGTCAATGGTACAGTCGTAGGGTCGGTAGGGGTGTAACTGGTCTACTTCTTTCTCATTGAAAACATCGGCAAAGTCAGCAATCTCTGGTGGGAGGGTGCCAGTGAGTTGGGCAGTAAATGGTGGACAGATGTGGTCGACACATTGTAGACTTGGAAAGGAAATTCGGTTTTGGGACCACGCGATGTGGGGATCATGGGTTCTGAGCCATGCTAAGCCAAGGGCCATAGGAAATTGGAGGCCTTTGGTGACATAAAATTGAATAGGTTCTTCATGGTGTTTGATGGTTAAGATAAGTGGCTGGGTCTGGAATTTGATTGGTCCGGACAAGAGAACTCGGACGTCGATGGTTTGGACCTGAAACGTGGGCGCAGTGTTCGAGACTGGAGTAGCCGTAGGAGTGAGATGTCTTCTTTGAGGGCAAGTAGGTAGCATGTGTCCAGCCTCTCCACAATACATGCATAGGCCTTCTGCTCAACGTTTGGCTCTCTCGGCATCACTCAGGCAAGGTCTGGCCATACCTAGATCCATTGGTTCCTCTCAATTGATGACAGCTGGTCGGTTTCCCATATCTGTTGACATCTGGAAGGGACATCTTGGCACGGAGTTGAAACCGCTATTTTGAAATCTTTGGCGTGGAGCTGGCACTGGTCTGGTTCTCTCTCCAAACTGGTTTTCGTATCTTGTGACACAGTTCTGGGCAGATGACAAATTAGTCTCGATAGTCAAAATGGTCTGGTAGAGTTCATTTAACATGTTGGGTGTTGGTTGGCGTGTCATCTCATGCACAATTTTGGGTTTCAGGCCATTGTGGAACAGTTTCATAAGGGCTTGCTCATTCCAATTCAGGGTGTGACTAGTTTCTGGAAGTCAGAGATATACTCCGAGATGGTCTTGTTGCCCATGTGCAATTGGCGTAACTTAGTGATAGTGTTTTGTACGCGCATGGGGTCTTGAAATTCTTGTTCAAACCTCTGGTGAAAAGCAGCATAATTTTGCAGGATTGGATCCTGGTGTGCTAAAAAGGGCATTGCCCACTCAAATGCAGCACCTTTACACAGGTTTATAATGAAACAGACTTTCATAGCATCCCTAGCAAAGTCCTCTGGAGATGAGTTAAAATAATTATTGTCAAAATACATTAAGTTGATCTCTTACCCCTGTAAAAATGGATGGCTTAGCTAAGTAAATCTTTGCCCTTGGTTGAATGATGACTTGTGGTTGAACGGGGACTGCAGCTTGATTTTATAGCATGATGATTTGTGCCTGCAACACAGCTACTGTTTGTGTTAAAGCATGGACATCATTAACTAAATTGGCTATCCTGAGCTGGTTGGTTGAATTTCTTATTTAATTCAGTTGGAGTTTTCAACATGGTTCTGTATCCTGGTTAGAATTTTGGTTAAATTGGAAATAACGCTTACTGAATGCAGGATTCAGTAAACTCCATCTTTATTTCTCCTCTCCTCCGTATTCAAAATGCATTACAGGCAGTCACATTCCTTCCTCTCTTATCTTTAGCAATTAGAGCACATAAAAACATCCCTCCAGGCCTCCTCCCTTATCTTAAGATTTATGTCTATCCAGCATAGTTCAAAGCACTAAAAACATCTGTTAAATAGCAAAGAATGAACTAACTTACTTCGTAGCCATACCGGCACATGTCCATGGTGGATGTACAACATTGAAAACTCCACCCTTCTTCCCCACTGGCACCCAGACATGATAAATCACTTCAGTAATTATTTATTTATTTATTTATTTATTTATTTATTTATTTATTTATTTATTTATTTATTTATTTATTTATTTATTTATTTGATTTGTATGACGCCCCTCTCCAGAGACTCGGGGCGGCTAACAACGACAATAAAACAGTGTACAATAGTAATTTGGTATTGATGATTAAAAATCAATTAATATAAAAACCAAACATACATACATACATACCATGCATAGAATTGTAAAGGCCTAGGGGGAAAGAGGATCTCAATTCCCCCATGCCTGGCGGCAGAGGTGGGTTTTAAGTTGTTTACGAAAGGCAAGGAGGGTGGGGGCAGTTCTAATCTCTGGGGGGAGTTGGTTCCAGAGGGCCGGGGCCGCCACGGAGAAGGCTCGTTCCTCCCCTTAATATCTCTTCCCTAACACTTGTTCCCTGCGCCTTTGAGGATTTAACCAGTGATTATCTGTCTCTTCTTCACTGGAGTCTGGACTCATAGCAACATCCTGTAGCTGGCCTCCTACCTGTTCTGATACCTGTAACCCAGGACCTGCCACTAATTCATAAACACTGTCAGAGCCATCAAACTCTTCATCGCTCTCCAGCTGACCAGGAGTATATACAACAGACATCATGGACAACCCTTATCTAAGTTATCTACTGATGAAGAAGACAAGGAAATTGATGGGTTTTATGGTCATGTTCAATCACATCCTGTAAAGAAAGTGTGTTTTTATAGTTTGATACTATTGGAAATAGTGAAGTGGTTAGACTGTTTGGTCTAGAAAACAGAAATGAAGCAAGAAAAGAGCAGTTGTCCAAGCAACTAACCCCAAAGGTGTTGTGGTTAGCTCTGGCCCAGCTCCTGCCCCAAGGAATGTGCAGGTGGATGTGGGGGAGATATCCACATGCCGCAGGCCTGTTTTGCTCCCAATGGAATCTGCCAATGAAGTCTCCTCTGACCAAGGCAGCATGAATGACAGGGAAGAGGGGAGTTTGGCAGACAGCCCAGGAGGAGATCAATCATCTGTATCATCTTTGGATTCTGAACAAGAATTTATGACACATTCCCGCATGCGTAGAGTGATGCATAGGAGACAACAACTAAAGGATTATTACAAGAGAAAATGAGGTCACCTGTGGTTGGGTGGGGCTCCAGTAATTAGGGTTGCTGCTATAAGTAGCAGCATGTGGGTTTGGCCATTGTGAAAGAGTATCTGATCACAGTTCATCAGGAATCTTGGGTTGCTGGTTTCTGGACTTTGCTTGTTGATTTTTCATGCCTTTGAAAACAAAGCAAAGCAATGTGTGTATGTGCGTGTGTGTGCGTGTGTATGCGTGTGTGTGTCTCACTTCGTTGGAAGAAGAAGGGGTGTGAAGTTTCTTCACAGCTGCTAGCTAAGTACTTAATGACTGCTTAAGGTTAATTGTACAGACTACCCAGTTGTTTTGGGACGAGTGCTCTTTGCAATACAAAAAGAGTGCTTAGTTTATTTTGAATTTTGGGATAAAGAATTTTGAATTTTCAAACGTGTGTGTGTTTGAAATTTGTACCCTTGAATTTTCGGGAGGCTCCTACCAGAGAGCCCGGCAGAACAAAATGCAATGTTTTATTATGTGTTTTCATATTAGCACCACTGATGTGTTTTCTTTGCAGTGGGAGCTCCATTTGGAAGTGTGATGTATGAGTTTGTCGGGAAATCATCTCCTTTTTTGATCCTGGCAGTCTTGGCTCTCTTAGATGGAGGTAAGTCATCTTTTGAAGTAGTTAGGTCAGGACCCACCTTGAATCATTGAGCTGGAAAAGACAGCTCCAACCGCCAATATTCTGTGAAATAAATGCCATTGAGCATAGTGGGTCTTACTTCTCAGAAAACATCCTAAGAAAATGGCAGGGTCAAAGGAAAACTGAGCTACTGAATAGAAATAAGGTTGAACATAATTAGTAGGAAAGATGGAAAGATATTTCTAAGCATGAAATAATCATATTTCTGTTTTAGCTTTGCAGCTTTGCATCCTGCATCCAACAAAGATTTCACCTGAGGTAGGGCAAAAATACCCATTCATATTTCCTTTTATATATGTACCAAAATAGTTCTGCCCTACTAGTTGATGCAAAGGATCTACACATCGATTTACTTTTACTTTTTAATGCAAAATAAAATGTTTAAAAGCAGCAGTCTAAAATATCAGATTAGGAGTTATAAAATGAAGAGCAAAACAAGCATTTTACACAGAGCAAAAATATAGAAACTCTGAAAGCTGCTACTAAAGCAGGCTTTAATAAAAAACCAACTCCAATTAACATTTTCCTCTGAAGCATAACTGTCTTCTCTCTGTGTTTTCCAGAGTATCAAAGGAACCTCCTTGTTGACCTTGTTGTGGGACCCCTATATTTTGATTGCAGCAGGTAAGTTTTATTGCCTCTGTTATGGGCATTTGGTCTTTGGGATAAAATCATCATCATTTCAGCTTAGTTTCTGTGGATCTGAGGTTGGTTTAGAAATGATTCTTCTGATAACTTATTGTTTCTGGTCCTACCTGATGGAAGGATAAAGCATATTTGTCTGCCATTCAGCTGAAGATGGTTTTATATCTTTCCAAGCAAAATGCATCCTGCTCTTTCTATTGTCTCATGCAGCAAATGTAGAATCAGAGAGTTTAAAGAGGGGTTTGTAAGAGAAGAGCAGGCAGAGCTGGGAGCAGAGTTAAATGGGTCATCAGCCTAGAGTTATTTTCTTCGCACAAATAATCTAGGTCCAACACTTCTTGAATTCCCTTGACTCTTATCTAATATCAATTTAGTGCTGAACATTAGATGACTAAATTCTTGCGTATAGGGTTTTTCACTGCAACTTAACATATGGTCCTGATTCTTTCCACCTGAAGTATTAGGTCATTGTGTGCAGTGCAGATTTCCAAAATAATTGATGTCCAACTTCTCATTCAACACATCTAATAAATGTGAGCTCAGGATGTTGTAGAAGGTTCGTTTGTCAAACTAGCAGAGGAATTGTAAGTTCTTCCTAAAATTTTCTCTGCCTGAAAGGTGTTATTTCATATTTTGCCTTTGCCCTCTTGCAGGGCCGCCATCAGGAATTTTGGGGCCCCATAAAGCCTAAGGACCCCCCGCCATTTTAAAACTACTGCCCCCCAAATCCCGTGCCATGCCACCATGGTCACACACCCGGGCAAGCCCTCTCCCGACCCTCTGAGGTCAAACACAGCCCTGATGTGGCCCTCAATGAAATTGAGTTTGACACACCTGGCCTAGAGGCTAAAGCCTATGACCAAGGGTTAAGAGAATGAGTATGTTTAGCTCAACAAATAGAAAACTGAGGGGAAATATAATAGTAGTTTCCCAATCCTTAAAGGGCTGCCACAGAGCAGATGGCATCTATTTATTCTCCATGCCACCTGAAGGTAGTACAAGAAGCAATGGGCGGAACCTCACCAAGAAGAAATGCAATCTGGAAATAAGGAAAAACTTGGGACTGGGCGGCATAGAAATAGATAGATAGATAGATAGATAGATAGATAGATAGATAGATAGATAGATAAATAAATAAATAAATCCCTTCTTTTTTATTAAAAGAAATTAATAATTTAAAAAAAACCAAAATCCATTACTATTAAAGCTAAAACAACCAGAAAAACTATTAATAAAAACAGTGAGGGCTGGGTTTTTTTCTCTGTTATTATTTAAGTGCTTTTACCATATGCTTTAAATCAAGAATCACTTCTCTCTCTGTTTCTCTCTTTCCTGTCATTCTCTGCCTCAATCATTTTCTCATTTCTCTTTTTTTCTCCCCTTTTTTCTATCATTTCTTTCCCTTCTACTCTTCTCTCTCTCTTTCTTCCTCTCTCTCACTCTCTTCCTTCCTCTCTCATCTCTTTCTTTCTTTCTCTCTCTTTCTCTCTCTTGCTTTCTTCCTCTCTCACTCTCTTCCTTCCTCTCTCATCTCTTTCTTTCTTTCTCTCTCTCTCTTTCTCTCTCTTTCTCTCTTCCTCTCTCTTTCTCTCTTCCTCTCTCTCACTCTCTTCCTTCCTCTCTCATCTCTTTCTTTCTTTCTCTTTCTCTATCTCGCTTTCTTCCTCTCTCTCACTCTCTTCCTCTCTCATCTCTTTCTTTCTTTCTCTCTCTGTCTTGCTTTCTTCCTCTCTCTCACTCTCTTCCTTCCTCTCTCATCTCTCTTTCTTTCTCTCTCTTTCTCTATAACCTTCATTATGTATTTTACTATGTGTATACCCAGTAAAACCCTCATTGTGTATTGGACAAAATCAATCAATCAATCAATCAATCAATCAATCAATCAATAATTGATAGAAAATTCATAAAGGTTCTGCATCTTTTGTCTTCCTCCAGGTTCAATTTGCTTTGGGAACATGGGAGTTGCTATTTTAGAGGCTACTTTGCCTATTTGGATGATACAAACCATGTGCTCCCCAGAATGGCAACTTGGTAAGTCTTTAAAAGAAATAATTTTTATAGGAATTGGATAGTAATAAAATATGTTAATTTAGTCTTTAAATTTTACACTAAGATGCAAATTGTATAGATTTAAAATCAATTCAGGGGGACTTCAAAACCATTTGTGTGTTGGACTTGGTTTTTTAATTGCAAGCTGGAAACTGTTGTGGCCTGTGCACATCCTGCACAGCTGATCACAGATTCTGAGGATCGAGAGGTGGGTGTTGGTTGGTATCCTAGGCCAGTGTACTTGGCACCTGAGTCTGATAGCAAGAAGGTCAGAGAGGATGTAGGGTCAAAGGATGAAAGCTAACTAGGGCCTGTTGCACCTCCAGAGGTGCACATGAGTGACTCAGGAGAAGAGGAAGAGCTTCTTCTTGATGCCAGAGTATTCAGAAGTGTCGGAAAGCATGAGTGGCTGAACAAGTGAATAGATCTCTAGAACATTTGGTCACGCCTTTTGACTATTTAAGGGTGAGCATCATGACGAGCCAGTGCGGAAGTCAACATTTGAATATACCAGATGGATGTTGGTATCTGGTTCTTGGACTATTTATGTTGAATTACAAAGTTAGAAAGTGGAATCTTTGTCTCTGAGCTTCATGACAACTCAGAGTGGACCATGTTAATGAGAGATGGTTGATCAAAGAGAAGTATTTGGGAAGTTTGATTTACTGCTTGAGACACTAATGAACAGCTGAGACTGAATTGACTTATCTCTTGCTTTGCTGATATATTTTACACATTTAAACCTCCCTGCTACTAAACTATTAGAATTACATGCTTAAATCATATCAAATCCATGTGTATGAACTTATTTCTTGGGGACGCTCATCACTGGGACAGAACAGAAACTACTTCAAAAATAACGTATGGGTCAGGAGTAAATCTAGATTCATTTTAATTGTGTTTATTTAAATTTAAATTAAATTATTTAATTGAAATAGAAATATTTATCATAAAAAAGATGGTTTTAGAAAGTAGAAATTGTAAAGGAATTCTGGGATAGTTACTGTATTGTATCTTTGATGCATCAGTTTTGACTAAATTGGAGGAACCATAACTTTCTTCCTGTATGAAACAGGCTCAAAATGAGACCTGTTTGTGCAGGTTGGCTATTAGCCTCATCTGGACAGAAATTGTTATTATAAACTTCCAGTTTGGGCTGCAGCCTTGCCCAAACCCCAGTAATCTTTCTAATGCTTGTCTCTCAACTTTATTCCTAGTCTCATATTTGTCTGCCCTTTTCTTTCAGTGTCATCTTGGCAGCAGCACCTGTAGGCTCATGCGTGCTTGTGCATATGGATAATGCAGTATTAAATTAAAAAGGGGTCTTTCTTCATTCATCTATTAATGAAAACTGATACCACTGAGAGAGAAAGAGAAAGAAAAAGAAAAAGTGAAATCTAGGCCTATGACTATTGAAGAGTTCCTACTTATTAAAAAAAAAGGCTTCTTTAGAGGCAGAGGGTTGGTGACTCAGCATACAGCAATTATGTGCCATCACAGAGATAGAATAATGAGATTAAATAACTGTGTTGTTTTGTAAAAGGCACTGAAATTGAATTTATGGAGTACTAATGCTCTCAATGACACTTTCTGCCACAACAATTGAATTGCTGCCTTGGCCTAGCTGAGTGACTGAGGGTTGCTAATCAGTTTAAAGGCTGGCTAAAGCTAAGCAGCCAGGAGAAACTCTTGATACGATGGAGGGTCTTAGAGGATGACTTGCCACCTTCTTTATTCCTTTCTGGAAAAACAGCAAAGGAGAGATGGGTGAAGTTGTTATCAAGAGGATGGCAAGTATAGGGATTATGATGGTAAAGAGGTGCCCACTCTGAGACTGGAGACAACATCCATGCAAGACAAAACTCTCCACAATCTTTCTAGATCTGTACTCCCCTGGTTTTGTAATATTGTCTTATTATTTCTTTCCTATATCCATTCTCCTTATTTTTATATATGCTTTGCTCCATTTGTGCATGGCATCTTTGTTTTATCCTGAATGCCTTTGATAGAATCTAATTGATTTTCTTAAAAAAAAAATACAAAAAATAAATATGTGGATCCCCAAGTAGTAGGACTCTTAGCAGTTCCTCAGGTTATTAATAGAAGGAACATTTTGTGCAGTACATTAATCATCCAGAAATGAATGAATGAATGAATGAATGAATGAAAAAAATAAAATAAATAAATAAATAAACAAGTAAATAAATAAAAGAGGCATTTCATGACCTTGGAGAGCTCTAAAATGATAACTTGCATGCACAAGATATGGCAGAAATTTAAAGTGTTTACCATGCTGGAGTCTATCCTAGTTTGTTCTCCAAGGTGCTTCTCTCTTCCTGAATGGACCTGAGGTGGGGGAAATAGAGCAATGCTTTGATCTTGAGCCAAGTGGCACACATATTTGTTTATTTATTGATTTATAAAATAAAACTGTCCCTCGCACAGCAGTGACTCTGAGACAGAGTTTCTCAAATAGTGGGGCGGGCGCCCCTAGAGCAATACCAGGGGGCAAGTGACCCTGGGAAATGTGCTTTTTTGCCACAGGGATTAGGAGTTTTTTGCACCAAATAATAGCACACAGCACAGAGTAGGAGATATGAAGTGCATATAATCTTAAGATACACCACGGAAAAATATTTAACAGGGATGAAAGAGAAATGAGGAGAGAACCTGAGATAATGAGACAAATATTTATTTATTTATTGTTAGAGTTGAAAGGGACCATGAAGGCCATCGAGTTCAACCCCCTGCCCAAGCAAGAACCCTATAGTACACCAGTCAAGTGGCAGTTCAATCTTCTCTTAAAAATGTCCAGACTGTTGGAGTTCACAACGTCCGCTGGTAGGTTGTTCCATTGGTTGATCGCTCTGACCATCAGGAAGTTCCTCCTTATCTCCATGTTGAATCTCTCCTTGGTCAGCTTCCCGCCGTTGTTCCTCGTCCGGCCCTCTGGTGCCCTGAAGAATAAAGTGATCCCCTCCTCTCTGTGACATCCCCTCGTATACTTGTAGACTGCTATCATGTCCGCTCTGGCCCTCCTTTTCTCTAGGCTATCTATGCCCAGTTCCCTCAGCCTCTCTTCGTAAGTCTTGGTTTCCAATCCCTCATCTTGGTTGCTCATTTTTGCACCTTCTCCAGAGTTTCAATGTCTCTTTTGAAGTGTGGTGACCAGAACTGAATACAGTACTCCAGGTGTGGTCAGACCAGAACGTAGTAGAGTGGTATTAAGACTTCCCTGGTCTTGGAGTGTATTCCCCTGTTGATGCAGCTTAGGATTGTGTTGGCATTTTTAGCTGCTGCTGCACATTGATGGCTCATGTTTAGTTGATTGTCCACCAAGACTCCGAGGTCTCTTTCGCATTCGCTACTGCTAAGAGCGGTTTCTCCCAGGTTGTATGTGTGTCCAGGGTTTTTTCTGCCTAGGTGAAGGACTTTGCTCTTGTCGATGTTAAACATCATTTTGTTGGTGTGGGCCCACTGTGTTAGTCTGTCTAGGTCTTTCTGTAATTTGAGCCTGTCTTCTAGGGCAGTGTTTCCAAACCAGTGTGCCACGGCACACTAGTGTGCTGCGGGACATGGTCAGGTGTGCCGCGAGCCCGGCCCGGCTGGAGCTTCCCTGGCGGTGATGGCAAGTGAGCTTTTGGGGCCCGGTGGGAGGGCGCCGGCCACTGTGTGCCCGCACAGCCATTAGGAACCCCCTCCCCCGGCAGAAATTTTTGAAGTGGCGCAAAGCCACGCAGTCCTGAATCGCTCCCTTCTCCGGCCAGCAAAGTCGCTGCCTAAAAAAGCGCCGCATTTAAAGCGAGCGATCCGGGACTGCCTGGCTTTGCGCCATGATGACAACAACGGCGCCATGGTGGCCTTCAAGCACCGCCCTTCGTGGCGGCCAACCACCCGTTCCTCAGGTAGATGTCTGGCACGCTACCAGGAGGCGGAGGCGGCGCGTGGCCAGGCGCTGAGCTCCATGGACACCTGAGAGGGTGAAGGGGTGAACGTGGCTGCTGCCTCTTAGGCGGAGGCGAAGGCGATGGCGGAGTCTGCGCTGGGGCCATGCAGGGACGCTGATCCAGGGGGCCGCGGACTGGCAAGCCGCCCTCCACTCTCTCTCCGCTCTCCCTCTCTCTTTCTCTCTCTGTTGCCGGCGTGGTGCACGAGAGAGAAAGAGAGAGAGAAAAAGGAGAGAGAGTAAGAGAGAGAGAGAGAGAAAGCAAGGGAGAGAAAGAGAGAAAGAGTGTGTGTGTGAGAGAGAGGAAGAGAGAGAGAGAAAGAAAGAGAAAGAAAGAAAGCAAGAGAGAGAGAAAAAGAGAGAAGGAAAGTAAGAGAGAGAAAGAGAGAGAAAGCGAGAGAGAGAGAAAGCAAGAAAGAGAGGAAGAGAGAGAGAAAGAAAGAGAAAAAAAGCAAGAAAGAGAGAGAAAAAGAGAGAAAGAGAGAAGGAAAGTAAGAGAGAGAAAGAGAGAGAAAGCAAGAGAGAGAGAGAAAGCAAGGGAGAGATAAAGAAAGCAAGAAATAGAGAAAGGGAGGAAAAGAGAGAGAGAAAGAAAGAGAAAGAAAGAAAGCAAGAGAGAGAGAAAAAGAGAGAAGGAAAGTAAGAGAGAGAAAGAGAGAGAAACAAGAGAGAGAGAGAAAGCAAGAAAGAGGAAGAGAGAGAGAAAGAAAGAGAAAGAAAGCAAGAAAGAGAGAGAAAAAGAGAGAAAGAGAGAAGGAAAGTAAGAGAGAGAAAGAGAGAGAAAGCAAGAGAGAGAGAGAGAAAGCAAGGGAGAGATAAAGCAAGAAATAGAGAAAGGGAGGAAGAGAGAGAGAAAGAGAAAGAAAGCAAGAGAGAAAGAGAGAAGGAAAGCAAGAGAGAGAGAAAGAGAGAGAAAGAAAGAGAGAAAGAAAGCAAGAGAGAGAAAGCAAAAGAGAAAGAGAAGGAAAGCAAGAGAGAGAGAAAGCAAGAGTGAGAAAGAGAGAATAAAAGAGAGATAGCAAGAGAGAAAGAGAAAGAGAGAGAGAGAAAGCAAGAAAGAAAGAGGAAAGGAGGGAGAAAGAGCAAAAAAGAGAGGAAGAAAGAAGGAAAGAGGGATGGAGAGAGAAGGGGAAAGAAAGAGGGAGAGAGAGAGAAATAGGGCAAAAGGGAGGAAAAGAGGGGGGTTTTGTCCAAACTTTTTTTAGCCCCCCCCCCGCTCACCGTTCCCCAGGATTTTGTAAATGTGAATAATGTGCCGCGGCTCAAAAAAGGTTGGGAAACACTGTTCTAGGGTATTGGCTGCCCCCGCCAACTTGGTGTCATCTGCGATTTTGATCAGTTGCCCTTCTATTCCCTCATCCAAGTCGTTGATGAAAATGTCGAAGAGCACAGGGCCCAGGACGGAACCCTGTGGTATCCCACTGTCTACGTTCTTCCATGTGAATTTGGAACCACTGAGGACAACTCGTTGGATGCGGTTGCTCAGCCAGCTATTGATTCATCTGCATGTGTTGTAGTCTACTCCACTTTTTTCTAATTTGTTGATTAGGAGATGGTGGTCGACTTTGTCGAAAGCTTTGCTGAAGTCTAAATATATGAGGTCCACCATGTTGCGCTGGTCTACTGATTTGGTTATGGTGTTGAAAAAGGATATGAGATTGGTTTGGCATGATTTGTTTCTGACAAACCTGTGTTGGCTGTTGGATATTATTTTGTTTGTTTCCAGGTAGTGGCAAAGCTGTTTTTTTTTATTATTTTCAGTATTATTTTCAGTATTTTTCCAGGTATTGAAGTCAGGCTAATAGGTCTGTAGTTGCTTGGATCCATCTTTTCCCCCTTTTTTTGGATGGGAACTACGTCTGCTCATTTCCAGTCTTTTGGTAGGTCTCCAGTGGCCCAAGATTTTTGGTAGATAAGGAGAAGAGGTTCCACTATGGTTTCTGCCAGTTCTTTTAGGACTCTGGGGTGGAGTCCATCAGGTCCCGGTGATTTGTACTCATTAAGCTCCCTCAAGTAGTCCCTAATGGTAGCTTTGTCTGTGTTGAATTCGGTTCCGGGGCTGTTATTTGCAGTTAGGTTGTAGGTTGGTTGGTTGGTAGTTCCTTTATGTGTGAAGATTGATGTAAAGTAGGCATTGAGCAGCTGTGCTTTGTCTCTGTTGTTGGTGATTTCGTTACCATCTTTGTTTTTTAGTATGGTGACTGTTTCCTTGATTTTTTTCTTGTTGTTTATGTGGTGGAAGAAGCTTTTTTTGTTGTCGTTAATTTTCATTGCGAGGTGCTGTTCGTGTTGAGCTTTTGCTGTTCTTATGTTTTGTTTGCAGGTTCTGGCTGTTTGCTGATATTCCATCTTGGTTATGAGTCCTTCTTTCCATTTATTATGTTTGGCTTTTTTTCTTTTACATTGTCTGCGAGGTCCTTGTTTAGCCATGCTGGTTTCATTTTAGTTTTTCTGCTTTTCTTTTTCGTGGGGATTGAATTGTTTTGGGCCTCAACGATAGTGTTTTTTAGGGTTTCCCAGGCATCCTGTGTGGATTTACTATTAAGAAGTTCCTTCCAGGGTTTATTCTTCAGGTTTGCTCTGAGATTGTTAAAGTCCGCTTTTCTGAAGTCTGGGACTGTAGTCGAGTTGGGTGTTGTAGTTAGTGATTGCACAATGTTGAATTTTAGGATGGTATGGTCACTCTCACCTAGCGTCCCTTCTCCTTCTATTCCCTCAATCATTTCTTCCCTGTTTGTTAAAATTAGGTCTAGTATTGCAGTCCCTCTGGTTGCTGTTTCCACTTTTTGAGTTAGAAAGTTATCGGCGAGGCTGGTGAGAAATCTGTCAGACTTTCCACTTGGTGCTGAGTTTGTTTTCCAGTTATTGTTGGGGTAGTTAAAGTCCCCCATTATTATTGTGCTGTGCTTGTTGCATATTGCTGATAGTTGGGTTGTAAAGAGGTTGTCCATTGTATCTGTTTGGTTTGGGGGCCTGTAGTAAACTCCAATTGTAATGTTGTCCTTTTTTCTTTTATGTTAACCCATATGGTTTCAAGGGGGTTATCTTCTTTGGATTGATATAGCTCAGTGGCGGTGTAGTGGTCTTTTATGTATAGTGCAACTCCACCTCCTTTCTTGTTTGACCTGTTTTTCTTGAAGAGATTGTAGCCCTTTATCTGTGTGTTCCAGTCATGTGATTCGTCCCACCATGTTTCTGTAATACCAATTAGATCGTATTGGCCCTCGTGCATTAGTATTTCTAGTTCGCCTTGTTTGTTCCCCAGGCTTTGTGCATTAGTGTACAGGCATTTTAGGTGTTTGTGTCTGATTCTGGGTCTCCTGAAAGCACTGACAGACAGCAGCCAGTGCTTCCAGGTGTGCAGCTCTGGTAAAAAAATCTCAGATGCATTTTGTTCAGTGAAAATGTGCTGAATATTGCAAACAATCGTCTTGGTGGAGAGTTGGCGGGGGAGGTGTGAAATGTTTACTTCTTCGGGGGGGGGGGAGAGCTAACAGAAAATAATTGAGAAACACTGCTCTAAGTGATGTACCCAGATTAAGACCATAATCCATGTCACAGTGATTAAAACAACAATAACAAAGACACATCACCAATAAAAACTCTCGCCCCTTTTCCTCCACTTCTCATTGTTTCTTGCATAGATGTCCAAATCCCTGCTTGTCACCAGATTCACTGAGTGACCCTGAGCTACATTTAGTCAATTCTAATCTACCAAGTAAAGATGAAGATAAAATGAAAATTGAACCAGGATGTATTTCATGGAGAAAGGAAAGCCTTAACATATATTAGTTTTGCTTAACAATTGAAACATCAATTAATGAGATCCAAATATAATGCTATTTAGAGCAGACTCACTGAAAAAAACCCTCTTTCTAATGGTATCTCCACATGGTTCAGATTATGTTTTCCTCCCCAACGGATGGGGAAGTTAGAAATTGCACTCCAACCTCATCTCAGCTATAAAAGAATCATATTTCATCTCATATTCAAGGATCTCCAATCCACAATGATAAATCTTAGAAAAGTTTCGTTTGTTTAATTAAAAAACCTTTTAATTATATACTTCAATATGAAATATAAATACATTGAAAAGATATGCTGTAAAATCAGGTTGACACTATTGGCTGACATTTACACACTGAGTTGTTTTGAAGAACTATGCGTTTTTTAAAAAAATTGCTCAACCTGCTGTTTCTTAGCAAAATGAAAAGAATGTAAATTTCCCCAGAGGACCTGCAAAACAAATAAAAAATCTATAGGAAATTAAAATCAATAGCTGAGTTTCTATAAACCCATTCTGTCATTTCCAGGCAAACAGAGATGCTTGCTGGTGATAACATCTGTCATCTCCAAGAGAATAAATTAATGATAAGCAACAGCCTGTCAAATATTTGATTTTGGTTCAACTATAACTGCAAAGCAAATTATTCTTTGGTTGGTGCAGCATGTAAAGTAGAAACGAGGAGGAAGTGATGGACTTAATATACAGAGTAGGTCAATGCCTGCAAGGACCTGACCATGAAATTTGTTTTGAATACAAAGGATTTTAATGAAGCACTAGATAAATTTTGCAGTTTAACCAGGAAGTAGCTATCCCTTAGCAACTGGATGCTGTCTCTAAAGGTTGAGTTGAATTATCATGCTTAATATCTTTTATTAGAACTGAGCTCCATACATAGTTTACTTTCAATTGAACATTGAATTTCTTTATAGGACAACCTGTACTGACACTCTGGTTCCTTATTTTTGTTCAAGAATGTGTCTTTTGTATTCAACTGATTTGTGTACTCACAAATACACACTTACACAATAGGATTCTAAGCAAAGGCTCAAGGGGGACTTGGAAATGCTGTGATGCCTTCCTTTCAGATGGTTTTCTTTTGTTTTACAGGAATAGCTTTTCTGCCTGCCAGTATATCTTATCTAATTGGGACCAATCTTTTTGGGATACTGGCCAATAAAATGGGGCGGTAAGTAGAGAAGTTAAAAAGATTTTTGAATGTTGAAGTATTGTAAACTATTGTTGCCTCTTTGATGGTGTTGTCATAGAGAAAGGAGTGAATCTTGGGAGTGTTTCCTTTGTGACATACAGGAGAAAAAAATTCAGGATTTAAATTCTATATCTATCTATCTATCTATCTATCTATCTATCTATCTATCTATCTATCTATCTATCTACCTCTATTATTTTCATCCATCCCTACATAACCCATTTCCTTATCTGTCCACCCATTCCTTATTTATCTATCCTGCATTATTTAGCTTGCCTTCAGTAAAAGATCTACCTATCTACCTATTGGTTAGAATTCCACATAAATTTATTGCAGCTATTTTAGGACACTTCTGACATGGGAATCTATTGCTAATTTCTGTAAAGAAAGATCCCAGTATTGATGGCTTTATTGAATTTTCCTTCAAAACATTTGATATTGTTTGTTCATTACTTTTCTTGGCAGTTGGCTGTCTTCATTGATTGGGATGATGGTCATAGGAATCAGCCTCCTCTGTGTGAGTATGACAACATATAACCCAAAAATTGAAAAAATGGAAAAACCAAGCAAAAAGTCTTAATTCCAGCTTAATATCTGCCAACATTGTTGCAGGTAGCACAGGAATTTCAAAAAGGATATGGAAGTGGCAGCCTGCATCCTAACAGAATTTTATGAGAAAAGATATATACTAGTCAACAATGGCAAAACATGGGAAAATTGAATAGTGGAGGAAAAAATTATCTCACTCTTTCACCTATTTCTTGTGATTTTCCCATCCTATGCCACTAGGTCTTATCTGCACCTTCATGGTTCTAGTCTAGTGAACTCCTTCAAATTAACTAGAATCTGACCTGGTTAGGACATAAACGTAGCTAAGCAATAATGTTTTATTCTGCTTAGTGTCTTAAGCGACTCTACTCATTGGTTTAGAAAACATGATTTATCGTGTACTGCAGTTAGTTTTATTAAACCATAACAAATCATATCTTGGTTGATATGCCAGGAGATCCTCAGGACTGATAGAAAAGTACATGTTGAGGGTTTTCTAAAAGGTTTTAAGGATCGAAGCTGGCTTAACCTCAATCTGTCTAATGATGGATGTGGCATCAATATTTCTGCTGCCAGAGTTCTGACTGAGGAACCTAAGCAAGCAAGCAGTGTTGAGACAATCTAATGCAAAACTTTATTGACTATATCTTTTCAGCACTGATTGCAACCAAAAGCAGCTCTACTTCATTCCCATGGTTTAGCATAATTAAAGAATAGTTTCTTCCCTCCCCCTCATTAGTGCAGGTCATATTTTCCAATTAGACATCTAGATATTATTATGGAAACCTGTTCAGGTCCTTGCTGACCATCTGGTTAGATGAGTTTGGTTCCCAAAAGACAATTCCTGTTTCCTGAAACTGGTATTCCAAACCTTGTCTTCCCTTCCCACTGGTTCCGTGGCAAGCTGACAAGCAATAAAGGGCTACCAAAATGTTTACAACCACACCATGGGTGTGGCTTATGCAGGATGCCCTGCATTTTCTTTCAACATATTTCAGTGCAAATTGGGTACTCTGGGGTGGAGCTCCATTTTTGCTACCCCACTGCGTTCCCCCCCATCCAGGCAGTAGCCCACCTCTGCTGAGAAGTAAAAATAATCACACTTTGAAACCACCCTTAGCATGTGGAGGGTATCTGGAAAATAGTAAACACTATCAATGACATCAGGGCTCCCACTAGGAAGGGGACCTGGGTTTTGGAGGATACTTTTCATGGAATCTCCTTATGAAATGGTTTGCCTTCATATTCTGAGTTTTAATTCACCCTGCTTCTGACATTGGGCAATCCTTCCATTGTACTAAGTACTGGAGGTTTCCCTTATATAGCCTGGAATCCAATGTTCATTTGACTTCATAATACTTGTCACCTCCCACTATGATGGTACCTGGAGCCTCTTTTGCCACTGGCCATAGCCAGGATTCCACCACTGGTTTAAGCAGATTATAATGAAATACTGGATCCACTTTTCACAATATCTGGGGTAGTTTGAACTCCACTATGACTGGGTTTATGACTTTTGCAATAGGGAAAGGCCCTGTGTATTTCAGTCCTAGCTTTTTACAGGGTAGTCTTACCTTTTGATACTTTGTAGACAGATACTTTCCCCCCTCTTTGGAATGTTCCCTGGGGTGATCACATCTTATCTGCCTCATTCTAATTCTGGCTAATGCCTTATTCACATTTCTACAGTCATATTGGGGAGAGTCTACCCATTCAGTTAAGCTTACTGACAGGGGGGGGGGAGGGTTCCCTAGCCTAGGGTATTCTGGCATGGGCACAAATTCTACCCCCATTGCTTCCTTAAAATGGGTAAATCCCCTAAATAATGTATGGAATTATTGTAGAACACCTCAGCAAATAGCAGGATTCTCTGACCAGCTATATTGCTGATAGTTGACATAGCAATGCAGATATTGTTTCATCATTATATTAGTATGCTCTGCAGCCCTGTTAGTGCTCAGATAAAAAGCTGAGCTAAGTCCTTGAGGTGTCCTTGGCTGTTTGACGAACTCCCTCCAAAATTTGACTGTGAATTGGACCCCCTGATCCAAAATGATTTTTTTCAGCACTCCATGTAGTCAGTAGATGTGCTGGATGAACATCTTAGCCAATTTCTGGCTGATGGGAGGCTTGGGCAAGTTATGAAATGACCCCCTACCAATGAGCCATCCACTTGCTCAAACTTCATAGGGTGGCATAGCCTTCTCACTCATAACTCCACCCTCTGCACTGTCTGCAAACTGATTAAACATTAGATGCACCCTGGATTCATGAGCGCTTTCACTTCTCCCTGGGTTCCCAATTTGGGTGCTATGATTCTCATAGGGACTTACCATTGGATTATCCTCCCTTTTATTGTCAACTCTCATAAAGGTTAAGCTAATGCTATTCCTTGATCAAAGTTCCATCCTCTTTGCTGCTAGGGGAAGAGACCCACACCTTTCTTTTTGGTTTTCTTTCTCAGAGGCAGGGCTGGGGCTTTCAAAGCCACCTTGGTGGCCAGTGTCAAGTCCACAGTCACTCGGTAGCCTTCCTGACCACATCAGAAGCACAAGCTGGATTTGTGCCTTGGGGCCTCCAGGGGGTTGGTGTTGATATAGATGGGGGTCTCCTTCCCAATGAGGTGTCACTTCTGACTCTTTTTTGGCCAGCTTTCACTCCCCATGCCTCTTGTATTATTTTATATCGAGCTCCACTACTGTTGCCAGTCTATACCAGGTGGATATTCCCCAGGGTAAGCAATTCCAGATTCAAGCCCATCTCTAAAATGTTAGAAAAGCAGCTGCTCCAACCAGTGCTTCGGTTTCCCTGCAATTCTCTGGAACTCATGAATACTTTGCTATCTGTTGTTTCTCTTGCCTGATGGTTTGCATTTCCTATTCTGCCCACCAGATTTGGGTGTCATCCTCAAATTTGGCTCTGAGCTCCACTAATTTTGATGCCCCTTTGTCATGGAGCTCCATCACCCAATCTGGTGCACCCCCCCTCGAAGTTAGTGACAATGGTGTTTATCATTGTTACCTTGTCGGGGTAGGCCAGGACTGACTGACTGACTGACTTATTTATTTATTTATTGGATTTGTATACCGACCTTCTCCGAGGACTCAGGGTGGCTCACAACATATGAGAACAACATAATATAAATCTAATAAATAATAATAATAATAATAATAATAACAACAACAACAACAACAGTACATCTAAAAATCCAATTAATATGGCTAAAAAGATTTAAAAACTCTAATATAATTAAAAAAACCATCACCATTCACTCAACCAAACATAATAATGGCCCCTAGCCTGGCAGTATAAATGGGTCTTTAAACTTTTATGGAAGGTGAGGAGGGTGGTGGCAGTGCAAATCTCTGGGGGGAGCTGATTCCAGAGGGCCGAGGCCTACACAGAGAAGGCTGTTCCCCTAGGCCCCATCAAATGACATTGTCTGGTTGACGGGACCCTGGGAAGGCCGACTCTGTGGGACCTGACCGGGCGCTGGGATTCATGCAGCAGAAGGCACTCTTGGAGGTGATCTGGCCCACACCATGTAGGGCTTTGTAGGTGATAACCAACATTGAATTGTGTTCGGAAACTAATCAGCAACTAATACAGTCTGCAGAGTGTTGGTGAAATATGGATATGCCTTGGAAGGCCCATAACCGCTTGTGTGGCTGCATTTAGGACGATTTCCGAAAACTCTTCAAAGGTAGCCCCATGTAGAGAGCATTGCAGTAGTCGAATCTCAAGGTGACAAGGGCATTAGTGACCATGAGCAAAGACTCCCTGTCCAAATAGGGCCATAACTGGTGCACCTGGTGAACCTGGGCAAATGCCCCCTCGCCACAGCCAAAAGATGGTGTTCTAAAGTCAGCTGTGGATTGAGGAGGACACTCTCTAAGGGTGTCAGCAATTCCCCCCCCCCCAGGGTAATGGACAGACAGACGGACGTGTCCTTGCGAGGCAATACCTACAGCCACTCTGTCTTGTTTGGATTGAGCTTGAGCCTGTTGGCACTCATCCAGACCCTGACAGCCTTCAGACACTGGCACATTACTTCCACTGCTTCACTGAATGGACACGGGGTGGAGATGTATAGCATACTGATGGTAACTCACCCTATGCCCTTGGATGATGTCACTCAGCAGTTTCATGTAGCTATTAAACAGCAGGGGGGAGAGGACTGACCCCACAAGATAGGGACCTAGGAGTCGACCTTGACCCCCCCACTAACACTGACTGTGACTGACCAGTTGGCGCAGAAGGATACCATGGTTGATGGTATCAAAAGCCGTTGAGAGGTCAAAGAGCACTAGGACAGAGGATAAACCCCTATCCCGGGCCCACCAGAGAGCATTCATCAGCACGACTAAAGCAGTTTCCATGCTGTATGTAGCCTGGTCTGAATCCTGACTGTCGAGGGCCTAGATAATCGGCTTCTTCCAAGGACCATTGGAACTGGAGTGACACCATCTTCTCAATAACCTTCCCATAAAGGTAAGGTTGGAGACAGAACGATAGTTGTTAAATACAGCTAGGTCCAGGGAAGGCTTCTTGAGGAGGGGGTGCACAGGTACCTCCTTGTAGGGAGCTAAGAAGGACCCCTCCCTCAAAGAAGAATTGTTAATCTCTTGGACACAGTTCTGTGTCACCTCCCTGCTGGCCAAAACCAGCCAGGAGGGACATGGGTCCAATAAATAGGTGGTGGAACTCACAACTCCAAGGACCTTGTCCACTTCATCAGGTGTCACAAGGTCAAACTCCCTCCAAACAGATGGACTAAGATGAGCCCCTGTCCCAACTGGAGTCAAAGTCAGTTTGGATCTGAGCGATTTTATCTGCGAAAAACTTTATTAAAGTCCTCAGCACTACCCTGCAAGGTTTCGTCAACTCCCCCCCTGGTTAAGGAGGGAACGAGTCACCTTAAACAGGGCAGCTGGGCAAGATTCTGCAGATGCAATCAGGGCGACGTAGGCACACCTTGCCAACCTGATCACTTCTTTGTAATACTACTACTACTACTACTACTACTACTAATAATAATAATAATAATAATAATTTATTAGACTTGTATGCCACCCCTCTCCGAAGACTCATAAATCTCCATATGAGCAACAAGTGTTTGGTCAGATTTGGATCTGCTTTTCCTCCAATGCTTCTCTAGACCTCTCTAGACCTCCCCTTTGAAAACCTTCTGGATCCATCAGGCCTCTGGGGTGGAACCTCCTAATCAGTTCCGCCTACCTGTGGGGGAGGAATGGAGCCTTAAAATCAAGCCACAATCAATATTTCATCTAAGGTGCGCAGCTGCGTGGCCGCACACACAAAAACAACCCCCCCGCGCAGCCTTTTCCAAGGCCGCGCACAACGGAGCCAGGCATTGGAGTTGGGGGCAGGAGTCAAGAAAGTGCAGAGGCCGGTGAAGGTTTTTCTTGTTTTGAATGTTGCACGCGTGCTCCCCATCCCCCTGCCAGCCCGCCGGAGGGGGGGCGGATTCATGCCCTGTGCGCTGCCAGCGCCGGCCCGATGATCGTGGGAGAGAGAGAGAGAAAGAGAGGGAGAGAGAGAGAGTGAGAAAAATAGAGAGAGTGAGAAAGGGAAAGAGAAAGAGAAAGAAAGAAAGAAAGAAAGAAAGAGAGATAAGAAAGAGAAAAAGAGAGGAAGGAAGGAGGGAAGGAAGGATAAAAATGGAGGGAACAAGGAAGGAAGGAAGGAAGGAAGGAAGGAAGGAAGGAAGGAAGGAAGGAAGGAAGGAAGGAATAATGAAATGACTGTAGGGACAGAGGAATGAAGGACTTTTTTTGGGGGGGTAAATTTTTTAAGATTTTTCTCTCAACATACATTCAAATAATACAGTGTACTATCTATTTTTCCATGAACAGTATTTTGTTAGTAACTAATATCAATCATCAAAAAAGTTGCAAAAGCTTTTTTCTAATGTTGTCATCCATGTACATACTTTTCCTTTAATTAAATTCCCTGCTTAATGTTCCTTCAAAAAGTGCAACACCAATTATATTTCTAACTTATTAACCATTATGCCAAAGTGCTTCCTTCTTTCTTTATACATTTTTCTATAAACCAAGAAAACCTTGTATAGCCAATCAGATATTAACAAACGAAAATTAAAAACAAAACATAAACATATACAAATTTCAGACTTCTCCCTCCCTCTAAATAATACATTTACCTAATCCAAAATTTAAAAATTATTTCAACCCATCTAACATTTAGCCAATTAATACTTATCTACATTTCTTACTTAATTATTAATCTTAAATTTCAATTTGAGAAAAGAAAAAAAGGGGGGAAATTCTAAATATTCTCTATTTTCAATCAAGTAAAAATCATTAATATCATTAATCTCCCCAACAATTCTAAATTCAATTCCATTTATGCATTAATCCTTTGAGCGCCGCTTTGAGCACCGCTTCCCAGCTGACAGAGGAACCCAGCGAGCAGAGGAGTTCAGCGGGGTGCGGAAGAGCGCGCGGCTGCCTCCCAGCTGATTGGGGAGAGCCGGCGGCCTCAGAGCAGAGACCCGAAGGCCTGGAGCAGTCTGCAAAGGCAGGAAAGGCCTTAAATGAACAGTTGGAATGCTGCCCGCCATTTTGAATTTTCGGGCGAGGCCTCCCGCCAATTACAGGGGATGTTCCTTCCTTGTAAAAGCTCCACCCCTCTGTTTTTCTTGGGTGAATCATCATCAGGACAGCACAAGGCCAATCAAAATCCTCTACTTGGGGCTGGTATAACCCCAGCCAATCATGACAGTCCTTGTTACTCTGGGTAACTCCCAGATAAGTGCCTTGTGGGTTGTAACAAAAAAAAAGTGCACTGTGAGTCAGCATTTGCCGGTAAGGAGGAAATTTTCTCAATGAGCTACCCCAATAACCCCATTAGCAAATTGATTGCAACTGGGACTACTCTTGATCACAATATGGCTGAGCTCCCTAAATCTATACCCCCAGAGACAGCCAGCTCTGCAGCCTCCAACACAAAAACCAAGGAGAAATCTCACTCCTCAAGATCCAAATCCAAGAGCACACAATCTTCTACTGCTCTAAAAGATGCAGAAAAAAGAATTAAAGCCTTGGAAAGTCAGCTGGAAATATCTCATAGGCAGAACTCTCAGACCTCTCCCTACCAGACTAATTCTACTATACCAACAGGCAGGTAATGGGCTTGAGAGCCTCCCCCACTCCACAGACTCTCCCAGAGGGATTGGGTGCAGCCACAGATATGGACTGGTCACCAGACCGCCCTGGTACACAAGCTGGAGGGACTCAAAGGTCAGAATTTGCCATCCCAGCCCCGCCAGCCTGGCCACAAGCACCATCAGCCACATTTACTTCAATGGCTGCAGGTCTTTGGTCATCACCTGATACATGGCATCATCTGTTGCCATCCATACAGGACATGATAGCCTCAGCATATTCTCAAGGCACAGTGGTGGGAGCACAACAAAACCCAGCACCACCCCCTCCAGCCCAACCACATAGGGACATCTGGTCATTACCAGCTCCACTGTCCCCAAGACAGGAGTCTTTCCATGAGGACCTTGAACTGTGTGACCCGGCCTCAGAACTGGAGGAGGAGCTATCGGAGGATGAGATCCCTCCTCCAGAGCCTCTAACTTTCACAGGTCTAATTGGGCCATCATTTTTTTGCATCCTGCTTAATAAAGCTAAGAGACCGTAGCCTTGGGGACAGCTGATACATCATCAGGCCCTACAACTGGTGCTCAAGCAGCTACCCATTTGTTCACTGAGCCTCAAAAAGACTCAGATCACATTCCGTCCTCGCCGCTGTTCCTGGACAATGTCAAATGCTCATGGGAACACCCAACAGCGGCAATGGGCCCGACAGCATCTGAACGCAGGTTTTACACCTTCGATCCAGAGATAGAAACAGCACTTCAGTTCCCGGCTGCATCAGTTGCAAGTCTGGTGTCAAATGCTTTAGTACCGTCCGAACTAGATGATGGACTGAAGCCAGATGATAGAAGGGCTGAATCGCTGATTAAAAAATCTCACCAAATGGCGGCTTGGTCGCTTAGGGCTGCCTCAGCCTCATCATTCTTTAATAGAGCATCGATTCTGTGGCTGCAGGAGATGCTCACAAAGTTAGGCCCTCATGAGGGCCGTCTCAGACAAGATATCAACAAATTACTAGCAGCAGTGGAATTCTCAGCTGATGCTACCCTGTCTGCAGCCAGATTTTCCTCGAGAGGTCTAGCAGCGACCCTTTAATCTCACCGATTAGTTTGGCTACGTTCTTGGCAGATGGACGCCAAGTCCAAGTGGCGCTTAGCAATGTTCCCTCTATTTTTTTGGGGGTGTGGGCAGAAAAGTATAGTGTATAATGTGTAGTGTAAAAGTAAGTAAATAAATAAATAAATAAATAAATAAATAAATAAATAAATAAATAAATAAATAAATAAATAAATAAATAAATAAGAAAAAAAATTCTGGGTACCTCTCCTATCTCTCCCCCTTTTCTCTCTCATTTGTTTCTAATTTCTCCCTCTTCCTCCCTTTTTCTCTCATTCCTTCCCTCTCTCACTTCTCCTCTCTTTTTCCATCCCTGCCTCTTCCCCCCTTGTGTGTGAACTCTTGAACCATTTCCCAAAACAGGTGAGGGCTGGGTTTTTTTTTTCTCTGTTATTATTTGGGTGCTTTTTACCATATGCTTTAAATCAAGAGTCACTTCTCTCTCTCTTTTGTTTCTCTCTCTTTCCTCTCATTCTCTGCCTCAATCATTTTCTCATTTCTCTATTTTATTTCCCTTTTTGCTCTCTTCTCTTCTCTCTCTCTCTCTCTCTTGCTTTCTTTCTCCCTGCCTCCTCTTGCCCCCACTTTCTCTCTCCCCCTCTTTCTTTCCCCCCTCTTTCCCCCTCTTTCTCTCTCTCCCCTCTTTCTCTCCCCCCTTTCTCTCTTTCCCTCTTTCTCTCTCCCCCCTCTTTCTCTCTCCCCCCTCTTGCCCCCTCTTTCTCTCTCTCCCCTCTTTCTCTCTCCACCTCTTGGCCCCTCTTTCTCTCTCCCCATCTTTTTCTCTCCCCACTCTTGCCCCCTTTCTCCCCCCCTCTTGCCCCCTCTTTCTCTCTCCCCCCTCTTCCTACTTGTTTGATGGTGGCCGGGTCCATGTTCTTGATGTGGGCTGCCGCCGTCTCATACCGGGATTGGGTGGTGAAGGGGATCCGGCGGTGGTGGGAAGCCCCCAGCGCAGCGGCGGGGGAGGAAGTGAAGCTCATGGATGGGCCTGGCAGCCCCTGCCGCCATCTACTCCACCCTGCGCTTTGGCCGCACTGGGGTGGAGTAGGCCGAGGCCGGGCCTGTCACCCCCAGCTCCAAGGGGCAGCCTCAGGGCGGCGGCGGGGGAAGAGGCAAAGCCGGCTGCCTGGGGAAGCGGCGTGTTTGAAAAGTGTGCCGCTTTTCTGGGCGCAGGCCTTGACATCAGCTCAAAGCCCCGCAGAGCTGCCGCCTCTGCCTGTCCCTTTCCATTCCAGTGCAGGCCAAGCCTCTATTACTCAGGGGAAGGGTGGAAGTGCCTGATGGGCGCCACCATCTTTTCTTGAAGGGGGTCAAAGTGGAATGGGGAGTGTGCGGTTTTTCAAATGAAGAAAAACTTTGTCGCTCCCCACCCACAACTCCGATGCCCAGCTCGGCTGGGCAGCCTTAGAAAAGGCTGCGCGGGGGGTTATTTTTGTGTGTGCACCTGCGTGGCACGCACCCTAAAGGAAACATTGACACTTAGCCTCAGCTCCGTTTAATGGATCAAAACTGTTCGGTGAATCTCTAGACAAAGTCCTCATTGAGGACAAAGACAAAAAGAAGATATTACCAAAGTCACACAGAAGACAAGACAGACAATCAACTCCATATTTCAGGAGGCAGCCCTTTTGGACGGACACCTCTGCAATGGCCTCACACACTACAAGACCATACACACAGGGAAATTATAACCAACCCTCCTATAGATCTGATAGAGGAGGATATGGAGATAGGAACAGACAGTTCCAACAGGCCAGGGGACCTTTGAGAGACTCCAACCATGGGGGCTACCGCAAAAACAAGTGACGTCCAACAGGACAGTCCCATTGGAGGACACCTACAAGCCTTCATAGACTCCTGGGAACCTACCTCTTCAGATGTTTGGGTCTTAAACACAATAGCCCAGGGTTTGAAGATAGACTTTATCCGATTACCCCCAAACAGATTCATCACCTGCCCGGTCATCATCAACCGGCCAAAGAGACTACTCTTGACACAAGAGATACAACATCTATTGGACATAGGAGCCATCGAGAGGGTACCACCAGGCCAGGAGGGCCTAGGCTACTACTCCATTGTTTTCACCGTGCCCAAAACTTCAGGCGGTTGCCACCTAATTTTGAATCTCAAGCAGCTGAATTGCTTTGTGCGTTACCAACGATTCAAAATGCACTCGCTGCGGACAATTCTTGCCTCAATACGTCACGGGGACTGAATGACATCAATCAACCTGAAAGAAGCTTATCTTCACGTCCCAGTCCACCGACAATTTCTACAATTTTGCCTCGAGGATCTGTATTTCCAGTACAAAGCAATGCCCTTTGGCCTGTCATCTGCACCAAGGACATTTACAAAATTACTGGACGTATTAACAGCAGACCTATGGACACGTCCTCTTCGATAGATGGCGTATTTAGATATCATAATCTTGTCCCACAATGCATGCCAGGCGCAGAAAGACCTCACAGAAACCATCAAAACACTCGAGAGGCATGGCTTCATGATAAACCATCCCAACAGTCACCTAACACCAACTGGATGTTTACCACATCTAGGCACTGACATAAACATGTTAACCAGCAAAGTTTTTTTTCTCAGAGGACCAGCGGAACAAAATCAGAACCCTGGTGTCCTCCCTCCAATCCAAGAGAAGAGTCACATTGGCTTCTCTTTCACAGATGCTAGGAATGTTCATTTCCTGCATCGAAATCATACCATGGGCTCGACTACACACCAGCCCCCCCCAAAGGTTCCTCATATCCTTCCAGAGATCTCGTTCCAGCCACTCATGGAATCTGGTATGCATCAGTGCAGAGGTTCGCCGCTCCCTCCCATGGTGGAAGTGAGCATGCCTTGCAGCAGGGTTCTCTGTTCCTGACACATCAGGAAGTGACCATTACTACAGATGCCAGTCTGTTGGGCTGGGGCGCACACTCCAGCTCTCTCATAGCGCAAGGTCTTTGGTCAGCAGAGGACCTCCTGGAAGTCAACATAAATTTCTTGGAACTAGAGCAGTCTTCCTAGCTCTACAGAGTTTCTCTCAACTAGTTCAAGGGCAACATGTCCTCATATTAACGGACAATGTAGCCACTCGTGCCCACATCAATCACCAGGGTGGGACGAGATCAGGCTGGCTCATGCGAGAGGCCCAAGCCGTTTTCAATTGGGCAGAATCACATCTAGCTTCCATCCGAGCAGAACACATCTCGGGCATCCTGAATACCCAGGCAGACTGGTTAAGTCGAACATCAATCGACCCCACTGAATGGAGTTTGAGCCCCTTGCTGTTCTGAGAAGTGGTCTCCAGATATGGGACCCCAGAGGTGGACCTGTTCGCAACTCACCGGAACAGCCAAGTTCAGAGATTTTTTTCCCGTTTCCCTTCGCCGGGAGTGGAACAAATCAATGCGCTACTCGCCCCTTGGCTGGAGGGACTACTGTATGCCTTCCCTCCACCTTGACTTATTCCAAAAGTAATAGCCAAGATTATACAAGAAGAAGCAGAAGTCCTCATGATAGCTCCGTACTGGCCCAGACATCCATGGTTTGCAGACCTACTGCAACTGTCAGTAACCCCCCCCCCCGGCATATACCACAACATCGAGTCTCTCTGTGGCAGGGGTCAGTGTCACACCCAGGTCCACAGTGGTGGAAACTTTCCGTGTGGCATTTGTGGGGGAGCACTTGAGGAGAGCGCAGCTACCAAACAGTGTCATCAACACCATTCAGGCGTCCTGCAGACCCTCAACAACAAGGATCTACCAAGCCACCTGGGTGGCCTACTGCAATTGCTGCAAGGCCCAGAGCTTAGATCCGCAGTCCCCCCAAGGTGGTCAATGTCCTATCCTTCCTACCATCAGGTCTGGACAAAAGACTTGCTCTAAACACTCTTCGTAGACGTATGGCGGCCATAGCCACTATACTTAAGGTGGACTTTTTCGATCCCTTTCCCATCATCCTTGGATCAGGGATTTTCTAAGAGGGGCTTCTAACCTGAACCCTCCCACGATATACCGCTTTCCTTCTTGGGAGCTACCAATCATATTGCAGGTGCTTACAAACCCAGTATCCTTCCTACCATCAGGTCTGGACAAAGGACTTGCTCTAAACACTCTTCGTAGACGTATGGCGGCCATAGCCACTATACTTAAGGTGGACTTTTTCGATCCCTTTCCCATCATCCTTGGATCAGGGATTGTCTAAGATGGGCTTCTAACCTGAACCCTCCCACGATACACCGCTTTCCTTCCTGGAAGCTATCAATTTATTTATTTATTTATTTATTATTTGGATTTGTATGCCGCCCCTCTCCGAAGACTCGGGGCGGCTCACAACAAGTGTAAAACAAATCATAAATAATTCAATTAATTAAAATATTTAAAGATTTAAAGAACCCCATACACTAACAGACACACACACAGGCATACCATGTATAAATTAAATGTGCCCAGGGGGAGATGTTTAGTTCCCCCATGCCTGACGGCAAAGGTGGGTTTTGAGGAGTTTACGGAAGGCAGGAAGAGTAGGGGCAGTTCTGATCTCCGGGGGGAGTTGGTTCCAGAGAGTCGGTGCCGCCACAGAGAAGGCTCTCCCCCTGGGGCCCGCCAACCGACATTGTTTAGTTGACGGGACCCGGAGGAGGCCCACTCTGTGGGACCTAATCGGTCGCTGGGATTCGTGCGGCAGAAGGCGGTCTCGGAGGTATTCTGGTCCGATGCCATGAAGGGCTTTAAAGGTCATAACCAACACTTTGAATTGTGACCGGAAACTGATCGGTAGCCAATGCAGACTGCGGAGTGATGGTGAAACATGGGCATACCTGGGTAAGCCCATGACTGCTCTCGCAGCTGCATTCTGCACGATCTGAAGTTTCCGAACACTTTTCAAAGGTAGCCCCATGTAGAGAGCATTACAGTAGTCGAACCTCGAGGTGATGAGGGCATGAGTGACTGTGAGCAATGAGTCCCGGTCCAGATAGGGCCGCAACTGGTGCACCAGGCGAACCTGGGCAAACGCCCCCCTCGCCACAGCTGAGAGATGGTTTTCTAATGTGAGCTGTGGATCGAGGAGGACGCCCAAGTTGCGGACCCTCTCTGAGGGGGTCAGTAATTCCCCCCCCAGGGTAATGGACGGACAGATGGGATTGTCCTTGGGAGGCAGAACCCACAGCCACTCCGTCTTATCCGGGTTGAGTTTGAGTCTGTTGACACCCATCCAGGCCCCAACAGCCTCCAGGCACCGGCACCTCACTTCCACCGCTTCGTTGACTGGGCATGGGGTGGAGATGTAAAGCTGGGTATCATCGGCATATTGATGATACCTCACCCCATGTCCTTGGATGATCTCACCCAGTGGTTTCATGTAGATGTTAAATAGCAAGGGGGAGAGGACCGACCCCTGAGGCACTCCACAAGGGAGAGACCTCGGAGCCGACCTCTGACCCCCCACTAACACCGACTGCGACCGGCCAGAGAGGTAGGAGGAGAACCACTGAAGCACAGTGCCTCCCACCCCCAACCCCTCCAACCGGTGCAGAAGGATACCATGGTCGATGGTATTGAAAGCCGCTGAGAGATCGAGGAGCACCAGGACAGAGGATAAACAATTGTACTGCAGGCGCTTACAAACCCACCGTTTGAACCACTACATGAAGTTCCACTACGCCTTCTATCTCTCAAGGCCATCTTTTTGGTAGCAATTACCTCAGCCAGGCGAGTATCAGAACTGTCAGCACTATCAGTGAGACCAGACTTGTGTATCTTCCATCCTGACAGAGTAATATTCCGTCTCGACCCTGCTTTCCTAACCAAGATTAACATGGTTTTTCATCGCTCACAAAAACTCATTCTACCAGACTTTTGCATGCACAGCAACCAACCGTCGGAGTTACACTGGCAGAAGTTAGACGTGTGCAGGGCACTGGAAATCTACTTCCACTGCACACAATCCTTTAGAAAGACAGAGTCTCTTTTTGTATCTTATTTCCCAACTTCCACGGGAACTAGAGAATCGTCTAAGACTCTTAGCAGGTGGATACGAGCCTGTATAATAACAGCATACAATTCAAGTTCCACACTGCTCCTCGCTGGCATCATGGCCCACTCAACCAGGAGCGTGGCCACCTCAGTGGCTTGGGCATCTCAAGCATCTGTAGAGGACATTTGCCATGCAGCAACCTGGTCCACACCTACGACTTTCATCAAACACTACCGCTTAGCCTCTTACACCTCAGTCAGAGCAACCTTTGGGCATAAAGTGTTACAAAGAGTATGTGAAGCATTAGCAACCTTGGGCCAGGTTGCAACCCCCCCCCCTAGTTTTAAGCTTGGGTATATCCCACATTGGACTCTCTGCAGCAGTGCAGTAGAGAAGAACCATTGAAACTTACCTGAACGGTCTTCTCCATGCACTGCAAGGAGAGTTCAAACCCACCCAAGATTGAGCCCAGGGATGCCTGGGTAAACTTTGAAGTTTGGGTTAAGGGTTTGTTTGAGTTTAGTTATAATTGACATATGGTTAATAAAGTTGAGTTATTTGCACTATTCCTTCATTTTTATTGACTGACCGGCTGGGAGCAGCTAGGTGTGGGGCCTGCTTAATTATGTTAATTTTTAACTTAGTCCCTTCCAATGAGGCTGACGAATCACCCACATTGGACTCTCCTTGCAGTGCATTGAAAAGACCATTCAGGTAAGTTTCAATGGTTCATCTCTTAATACAAAACTTTATTGACTACATCACTTCAGCACAGATCGAAAGCAAAACAAACTCTACTTCATTCCTGCAGTTTTAACATAGTTAAAGAATAGTATCTTCATTCCTCACATCTTGTTGTCACCTGGAACTGGCATTCCAAACCTAGTTTTCCCTCCCCTCTGCTTCTGTAGCAAGCTGAAAAGCAAAAATGGCTGCAACAGCATAATCATACTTTGAACTTGACACCTTAAGTTTTCATCAGAAATAAGTTATGTCTTCTTCTGAACTTTAATCCTTTCTCTTCTGCACCCTAGATTCCTCTGGCTCACAATATTTATGGACTTATTGCACCTAACAGTGGACTTGGTTTTGCCCTTGGTAAGATTTTTGAAGACTTGATAACCTGTGACAAACCAATACAGGACAATTATTGTCGACTAAACAGTGCTGGTTGGTTGGCTCCTGGGGGGAGGGCCTTATCTGTGGCAGCCAATGTTCCCTCTATTTTTTTTTTGTGTGAGCAGAAAAGTATTGGGACTGGGCGGCATAGAAGTATAAATAAATAAATAAATAAACAAACAAATAAATCTTTTCTTTTTTATTAAAAGAAATTAATAATTTTAAAAAAACAAAACCCATTACTATTAAAACTAAAACAACCAGCAAAACTATTAATATGCTTTAAATCAAGAGTCACTTCTCTCTCTGTTTCTCTCTCTTTCCTGTCATTCTCTGCCTCAATCATTTTCTTGATTCTCTTTTTTCTCCCCTTTTTTCTATCATTTCTCTCTTCCTTCCACTCTTCTCTCTCTCTTTCTTCCTTCCTCTCTCTCACTCTCTTCCTTACTTTCTCATCTTTCTTTCTTTCTTTCTCTCTCTTTCTCTCTCTTGCTTTCTTCCTCTCTCTCACTCTCTTCCTTCCTCTCTCATCTTTCTTTCTTTCTCTCTCTCTTTCTCTATCTTGCTTTCTTCCTCTCTCACTCTCTTCCTTCCTCTCTCATTTCTTTCTTTCTCTCTCTCTCTCTTTCTCTATCTTGCTTTCTTCCTCTCTCTCTCTCTTCCTTCCTCTCTCATTTCTTTCTTTCTTTCTTTCTCTCTCATCTCTCTTTCTTTCTCTCTCTTTCTCTATCTCTCCCCCTCTTGCTCTCTCTCTTTTTCTCACTTTCCCTCTCTTGTTTTCTTTCTCTCACTCTTTCTTTCTCTCGTTCTCTCTCTCTTGCTATCTCTTTCCCTCCCCCCTCTTTCTCTCGCTCTCTCTTTCTCATTTTCTCTCTATCTTGCTCTGTTGCCCTCACTCTCGTTCTCCGGAGGCTGGCGAAAGTGATTTACAATGTCGGGCGAGCGGGCCGGCGTGCGCTCTCCCCATCTCCCTGCCAGCCTGCCTGGAACATTCAAAATAAGAAAACCCTTTGCTCTTACTTTGAATGTTCCGGGTGGGCGGGCGGGCGGGCAGGGAGATGGGGAGAGCGTGCGCCGGCCCGCGCGCCCGCCAGCCTCCAGAGAACACCTGCCCCGCCTCTCTTGCAGTGGAGGAGACAGAGAGGCAGATCGGGCGGGTGGTGGGCAGCCGGCACGCGCTCTCCCCATCTCCCTGCCAGCCCTCCCGGAACATTCAAAATAAGAAAACCCTTCGCTCTTACTTTGAATGTTCTGGGCGGGTGGGCAGGGAGATGGGGAGAGCGCGTGTCGGCCCGCACGCACGCCAGCCTCTGGAGAACGCCTGCCCCACCTCTCTTGCAGCGGAGGAGAAAGAGAGGTGGATCAGGCGGGCGGGGGGCAGGGCTGAGAGGCCAGGAGCGCGAGGGGGCGGAGACACCACGGAGAGGCAGGGGCGGCCGCGGCTCCCTTCTACTGCCCATGCCTCCCCGCCTGCCCCCCACGGGCTGGCAGGGGAATGGGGAACGCGCGCCCGAGGAAAAGGGTGCGCGGGGGGTATTTTGGAGCGCACTCAGCTTACAGGGAACGGTGGTGGCAGCCCCATGTCTTTGGAATCAACTACCCCCTGAGGTACATATGCCCCCCCCCCCCCGGCTTTCTGAAAAGCCTTGAAAACCTAGCTCTGCTGGCAGGCCTGGTGTCCATGAGAACTGACATCCTTAATTCCAGCCTAGACAGATTTGATTGGGATGTTTGATGGTATGACTGTTGTGATAATATTTAAAGGGTTTTATATTATTATTAATTGTTGTATTTTAATCATTTTATACTGTTCTTATTTTTGTTGTAAGTTGCGCTGAGTCTCTCAGGTTTGGCAAATCGAAAGAAAGGAAGGAAGGAAGGAAGGAAGGAAGGAAGGAAGGAAGGAAGGAAGGAAGGAAGGAACTGAATTTTTATAGAAAAGGAAGTGAAACTTTCCTGCAGTCAAGCCCAGCTGAGTGATTTTATAGGCACACCAATTCTTGGCAAAAGATTTTCCCCATGGGTGGGGAAGAGCCACTATTCTGAGTTTCAAATATGAAGAAGGTACAATGTACTGTATATTTCAGATTGTTTGTGATGGCTATTTCAGATTTAGTGAATGCAAGCATATTTTGGAAGCATCATGGCTTGTTATTCATGAAACATGAATCAGGGATTAGATGCTATTTCTTAACAGATCTTTATGTTTTATTTTGCGGACAGGCATGGTGGATTCATCAATGATGCCTATCATGGGATACTTGGTAGATCTTCGCCATACTTCTGTTTATGGCAGCATCTATGCCATTGCTGATGTGGCTTTCTGTCTGGGCTTTGCTATTGGTATGGATTAATATGCACCATAATGACAAATTACTTTTTTGTTTCATCTATATACTGGAAATTCCCAGAAGACTAATTGACTGTTTACAAAAAAGGGAGTGATTGGTCTGAAGACATCCATGACTGAAGTTCATTATCTCTCTATGAGAAGAACAGAAATGGAGGGGCAGAATTTTTATTAGCTGTTTGAAACATATGAATTCCTAAAGGAGATCTGTACTTCAGCACTTTTATAGCTCTCCCCAAATTGCTGATTCTTCTGGGCAGCACATAGATACTGCCCCTTGATTGCGCCATTTCCTTTTTTTTTAAGATTGACAATTATTTTCTTAGAAAGAATCCTGAAACCTAAATCCACTTAGTTTTTTTAAAAATAAATTTAAAATAAAATAAAATAAAATTTTATCACCTTTTACTCTTTTGCCCAAAAACAATCCAATAAGCAACAACACTTGTTTAGTAAGTCTGCAGAACCATGAGTCTTCTCATTGTTCCCATCACCCATCTCTTCCCACAAATGACTGCATGACTGTAACTTTGTTGTTTGTAGCCATACAATTTATGTTGACTGGTTCCTAATATGATTTGATTGCTTATTTGTACCGAGACTATAATGTGTTATACCTTTTCTGTATCTTTTTCTTTTATGTACACTGAGATGGTATGCTCCAAAGACAAATTTCTTGTGTGTCCAATCACACTTGGCCAATAAAATTCTATCCTATCCTATTCTATTGAAACATATACTGCATTACAGAGAAACACATTTTAAAAGCAGAGAATCACTGCACTATCTTCCTCCACCTCCTTCATTGACTAAACCAAGGATAGTTCTCCAGTCAGAATAATGTATTGTTTTTGACAGGTCCTTCTACAGGGGGTGCTCTCATACAAGCTATTGGCTTCCATTGGCTCATGGCCATCATTGCAGGGATCAACCTCGCATATGCGCCTCTGTGTTGGTTTCTACGAAGCCCCCCAGCCAAAGAGGAGAAGATTGTGAGTTCGACTAAAAATGGGCATGGGGTCTCTGGTGGGCAAAGAGACAGCATTGTTTACTTATTAATTAACCATTCTTAATATTTTATTTTATTTTTAATTATTAGATACTTAACCAATTATCTCTATTTAAAATTGATGTTAGGCTAAGGTGACCAGACGTCCCGATTTTGGCGGGACAGTTCTGATTTTAAGCTATTTGTCCTGCATCCTGCATTCTAAAAAAGTCCCGATTTTTTGAAGAAATACCAGTCAGTGGCTTGAACGCCAGCTGGAGATTGCATTGGAGCTGGAAGGACCAGCTCTTCATCCTTTGATGCCGGGCAATCACGTGACTTGAAGGAATCGCCCGGCAGGCAGTTCAGCTTCTGCACTGCCCAAAATTGACCAATGCTGAGCTGAGCTTCCTTCTTTGTGGCTTCCAAGTTTTTCCCCCAGCAGATTCTACTCACCAGTGCTGGGGAAAAACTTGGAAGCCGCAAAGAAGGGCAAACTGAGCTGCAGCGCACAGAGCGAACTTTCCTTCAGCCCGGGCAGCAAAGTGGGGATGGGGGGAAAGAAAAAAATGAGGGTTGCAAATAGCTGCAGAACACAATGGGATTTGATTTAAATGTTGAGGTAAAAGTAGAGATTTTTCAGTTGTCCATCCTTTCCCCTCCCCCCATCAATGGTGTCCCGCTTTACCGAAGTAAAAATCTGGTCACCTGATGTTAGGCCCATCTCAAATATGATGATAGAACAGTTTAGTTAAGTTTAGTTCTTTGTTTGCTAACATTATATAGAGAGAATCTCAACTTTTACCACTCTTATCGCAAAGGATGCTTAGAGATTTTAAGGAATAAGTTGCTATAAATCCCTTCCTCTTTCCCGATCCAGCTCCAGACTTATCTCGTCTACCGTCTCCTCAAAAGTGCTCCCTCCATCCTGAGAAACTGTCACCTCAATATAGTTGTTCACACCATCTTCTCCCTTGTAAACTCTCCCTCACAAATGATGACACACCTTTAATAGCAATTGGGTTTGGCGGGACCCAGGGGAAGAGCCTTCTCTGTGGCGGCCCCGACCCTTTGGAACCAACTCCCCCCAGATATCAGAGTTGCCCCCACCCTCCTAGCCTTTCGTAAGCTCCTTAAAACCCACCTCTGTCGTCAGGCATGGGGGAATTGACATGTTTCCTCCCCCTAGGCTTATAAAATTTATGCATGGTACGCTAGTGTGTATGATTGGTTTTAATTTGTGGTGGTTTTTTAAAATTAATTTAAATATTGGATTTGTCTTACATTGTATTGCTATTGCTGTGAGCGGCCCCGAGTCTGCGGAGAGGGGCGGCATACAAATCTGATTAAACTTAAACTTAAACTTAAACTTTCTTTTTTGAGCTAGCTGATGACTGTCCTAAAGCAAGAGCCTGAATTTCAATTTTTCTCAAATTGTTCTTCCTTGTGGGAGGATGTGACGGCTGAGGAAATACATGATTTTAGATGCCATAATAGATTCTTTGAAAAACAAATTCTACATTGATATCACCAGGGTGTAACAATGATGCTCATGCTGGTATTTTGCTTCCCTTATCTGTCTCCTCTCTCAGGCAATTCTAAGCCAGGAGTGTACCATGCAGTCCAGAAGTTCCATTACTCAAAAGACCCTTCAAGAGTTCCCACTCACAGACAACAGTGATGAAGAAAACGAGACTGATTTCTAAAAAGAGGGATCCGCTTTTTTCCTTTTCTCTCTCTTCCAACTCCTCTTCTATTAACTGTGGCCTGCATTTTTCCCTGGCAAAGTCCATTGCTGTAGCTTGTAGAATGACCAAATAAGAAAAAACTTATGATATTTGTTTCAGAATTTTATGGCTGTAAGCTGTTTATTTAGGGAGCTATTTCCAGTTCTGAGTGGGACTGTACTGCAGGCCTTTCTTTCCTCATCTCAGAACAATATTTCACAGAAAAAGTTTTTCTTAACACTCTTAGCTGCTTCAATGCTTTTAACAGGATCTTGCACAGCTTAATAACAACAACAATAGAGTTGGAAGGGACCTTGGAGGTCTTCTAGTCCAACCTCCTGCTTAGGCAGGAAACCTTACACTACTTCAGACAGATGGTTATCTAGCATCTTCTTAAAAACTTCCATCTTCATGCTGAAAATGTAAAAAAAATCAGGGAACATACTATCATATGTGGTGGACTTGTACATACGCCCAAAAACTTTGGACACAAATTAAAAAAATAATGGAGCAAGTCATATTGACAAAGATAATAACTAAACCAGAACTATTCCTTCTGGGCATTTTTAGACAGAAACTAAGTCATTCAAATACTAACGGCCGCTAGATTAACATACGCACAGCACTGGAAAAAAGAAGACATTCTGACAAACTTAACCATCATTAGTAAAATTATGGAATGCGCCAAACTATCAAAAATAACAATGGAATTTCAAAACAAAAATGATTCAGAGTTCTACAAGGCCTGGGAGAAATGGTTCAGATGGTTATCCAACTTTAAGGACAATAAAACAAAAACTAATTAAAATCTCTTAATATAAATCAAAATAAAGATATACACAATAGAAATTCGGACCAAAATCAATACAACCCCTGTCTGAGTTCAATCCATTTGATAATTATCAGAAATTTACTAATATCGCAACCTATAATTACTTCTCACTAACAAAAATAATAAACATAACCAAACTAAGCCGTCACAATCCAAATGCCTGCTAGTTTGCAGGTACCACCCCTCCTCTCTTTTTTTTCTTTCTTCTCTCTTTCTTCTTTTCTTTCCTTCCTCTTTCCTTTTCTATCCCATCTCCAATCACCTCTTCTTTCCACGTTATTCTTGTACTATTAAACATTACAGCTATAAGATTATCCAAATAAGAATATTGAATACAAAATATTTACATATAGACAAATATTTGGAATGTATATACAATAATATATATAAGTCGATGTATAAAAATACTGTTTACCCCAACCCCCTCCCACTTCTCTTTTTTGTATTCCCATCCCCCTTTCCCATTTTCTTTTTTCTTTTTTATATAACCTAATAAAGTATATTTTTTTAAAAAAACACTTCCAGTGTTGGAGCATTCTCAACTTCTGGAGGTAAGCTGTTCCATTGATTAATTGTTCTGTCAGGAAATGTCTCCTTAGTTCTAAGTTACTTCGCTCTTTGTTTAGTTTCCACCCATTGCTTCTTCTTCTACCCTCAGGGGCTTTGGAGAATAGTTTGAACACTGCTATCATGTCTCCCCCGATCCTTATTTTCATTAAACTAACTACGCCAGTTTTTGCAAGCGTTCTTCATATGTTTTAGCCTCTAGTCCCCTAATCTTTGTCACTCTTCTTTTTCTTTTTTTCCCCAATATATTTTATTAATTTTCTTAAAATAGACGAGACTGACAAACATACATTTAACATAGTGATGGGGTTGTATCTTCCCCGCTTATTCTAGAAGTAAAATTTCAATACAGAAAAAAGAATACATTCAAAAAATACTTAAAATCAACTTATTACTTTAAATGAAAAGAAGAAATTTGTTTTACCTTATAAAGTAAATCTTCATACATAGACCTAAGATAACTCTTAAATCATATCCCTACTAATACAATTCTCTTATTTTTTTTACTTTTAGTATTTCTTCTTGTTTATCCATATATACACTTTGTTCCATATCTCATAAAATTCTGTTTCTTCTTGATCTTTTAACCATCTTGTCATCATATCCATTTCAGCACAGTCTAGTATTTTCTTAATAGGTTCCTCTTCTTTGGGAATATTTTCCCCTTTCCAATTTTGCGCGTACATTATCCTGGCCGCGGTCAAAATATGAATAACTAGATGTAAAATTTCTTTCTTATATTTCTGATTAGTTATGCCCAGTAAATAAAATTCCGGGGTTATTTCTATCTCCTGTTTTACTATTTCTTTTATTATTCTTTCTATCATTTTCCAATAAAGCTTAACTTTACTACACATCCACCATTGATGACAATAGGACCCTATTTCTTTCTTACATTTCCAACATAATGGGGAGGTCTTAGGGAACATTTTTGCTATCCTATTTGGTGGGAGGTGCCACCTGTAGAACTTCTTAATTTGATTTTCTTTTAGGGAGACTGATTTTGTTATTTTCCAATTTGAAGTCCAAACATTTTCCCATGTATCTATATCAATTTCTTTACCAATAATTTTACACCAACTTATCATGTTGTCCTTTAAGGTCAAATATATATTTTTGTGGCCAATCATATATTTATATGCTTTCCCTATTAATTTAGTCTGATTAGTAGCTAGTAAGTTACCTAAGAAATTTTTACTTTTATTAAAAATATATATCGTACTATCTCTTTGAAATCTAGACTGAATCTGAGCATATTGCCACCAGTCAATTATAATCCCTTCTTCTTGTAGTTTATTTCTTGACTTTAATTTCATTTGGTCATCTAGTAATTCCTTATATCTTATTATTTTCATTTCCCTTATCGAATTGGGGTGTGTTATTGCTTCTAAGGGGGAGATCCATTTGGGAATAGTCAAAAAATGATTCTTCTTTATGTCTTTCCAAACTTCCAACAAATACTTTCTTATTGTATGTCTTTTAAAATATGTATGTATTTTGTCCTTATCATACCATATAAAGGCATGCCAGCCAAGCATAAGGTCGTGTCCTTCTAATTTTAATGTTCTTTTATCTTCTAATACTATCCAATGTCTAATCCATGTTAAGGCGGCTGCCTGATAATATAATTTCCAATTAAAGCGAATCCTCCTCTTTCTTTAATATCTTCCAAAATATTTATCTTTATTCTTGCTTTCTTTCCTTGCCATAAATTTTTTTTAACTATCGTTGTTAAATTTTTTTAAAAATTCCCCCCAGGATTTATTGGTATGACCTGAAACAAAAACAAGATCTTAGGTAAAATATTCATCTTAATTGTGGCAATTCTCCCCAGAAAAGATATTTTTAAGTTGTTCCATATTTCTTTCTTTTTTTATTTCTGCGATTAATTTCATGTAATTATCATTTTTTAATGATATTGTTTTTGATGTTATCCATATTCCCAAGTATTTAACTTTCTTAACTATTTTCATATCTGTGATATGTTCAAGTTTTTTTTCTTGAATTTTATTCATGTTTTTCACTATAAATTGTGTTTTACTCTTATTTATTTTTAACTCTGCAACTTTTCCATATTGTTCTATTGTCTGTATCAGTATTGGGACTGCTGTTATCGGATCTTCTATTATAAAAGTCAAATCATCTGCAAATGCTTGAACTTTATATATTTCTTTTCCAATGGTCAAACCCTTTATTTTTGGATCTGCTCTTACTTTTATCAATAAAACTTCTAAAGATAAAATAAATAATAAAGGTGATATCGGACATCCTTGTCGAACTCCTTTACTTATTTCAAATGTTTCCAATTGCTCATTATTTAATATAATTTTTGTTGTTTGCTTTGAATAAATTGCATCTATTAAGTTTACAAATTTAGTACCGAATCTCATTTTGTTTAATTGCATTTTTATAAAGGTCCAATTAACATTGTCAAAGGCTTTTTTAGCGTCTAAGAACATTAATGATACTGATTTTTCAGAATGTTGTTCATAATATTCTAATGTGTTAATAATCATTCTTAGAACGGGTCATCTATCCAGAGTTTGCCGTTCAACACCTAATCAAACCGCTAGGCATGCCATACCCTCACGTCACATGCAACAACATCCGTCGGGACGACAAGGCGATTGTTTCGCCACAAAAGCGGACCAAGAATTGTTCAACGGAGAGGAAGAAGTATTTTTAACAGCAGGAGGTGGGACAAAAGAAATGTCCATGATTGTAACTAATGAAGGGTCACCCCTAGAAATGGAAGTAGACACTGGGTCCACCAGGAGTTTGGTTTCCTGGGACATTTTTGCCCAACTGGTTGGTGACCCATCTCAAGTTAAGTTGAGCCCAACAAGTGTGAAACTGCGGGATTATCAAGGGAACTTAATCCCAACTAAGGGGGAGGTAAAGGTCCATGTAAATAAGGGGGCATTTTCTGGGATTCTCCCACTAATAATTGTAACTAACCCCCTACCATCACTAGTGGGGAGGGACTGGTTTACCAAAGTAGGTTTGTCCGTATCAGGAATTCATTCAGTAACCTGTGACGTGTATTCATGTATATTCGATGAGTTCTCTGATGTATTTAGCAATTCATTGTCTGCAGCCGACATAGCGGCCCACTCCTCTATGGATAATATCATTTCCCAAATTATTGATTGGATGAAATGGGGATGGCCCACGGGAACCATGCCTAGTGAATTTATACCATTCCGGACAAGGCAAAGTGAGTTATCTATATATAGAGGGTGTTTGTTGTGGGGATCAAGAGTCATTGTTCCCCCGTCCTTACAGGACATAGTCTTAAGCCTCCTCCATGAATACCATCCAGGCATTGTCCGGATGAAGGCCTTGGCTCGTAGTTATGTCTGGTGGCCGGGGTTAGACCAAGCCATTCAGACCTGGGTAGAGCACTGTAGGGAGTATCAGAACTCCAGACCTATGCCTCCGGAAATACGCCCAAGGCAGTGGAAATTACCTAGAGGACCATGGTCTAGGGTCCATCTTGACCTGGCTGGCCCCTTCCATGGGCATAAATTTATGGTATTGGCAGATGCTTATTTGGGCTGGGTAGAGGTAGATATCTTACAGTCTACGACACCGGAGAGTGTAATTAACATTCTATCCCGACACTTCTCCACACATGAGTTACCCGATCAGTTGGTGACCAATAATGGACCACAGTTTACCTCTGCACAATTCCAAGTATATTTAGCCACCTTGGGAATTAGGCAAATTTTAACAGCCCCTTGGCATCCGAGAAGTAACGGCCGGGCGGAGAGGGCTGTGCGGTCTACAAAAGAGGCCTTAGGTCGCCTTAAAGGACGGGATTGGAAAAATAAGGTGAACCTTTATTTGACTACTCAACATTCAACTCCCTGCCCTACCACAGGCAGGAGTCCAGCAGAAGTACTTATGGGCCGGCGTCTGCGTACGAGATTAGATCAGATTCACCCTACATATACTCCTAACAGAGATAAGGAACCACCAAAATGCACGAGAGTATTTGCCCAAGGAGATCCAGTATATGTTAGGAATTATGGGGGGAGAGAACAGAGTTGGGAGTCAGGTTGGGTTTTGGATGTAACTGGACCGCATTCTTACAGGGTCCAGCTAGGGGACGGACGGATCTGGCGTTGGCACATGGATTAACTACGTTGTCGAACTTTAGAAGCCGCTATGCCAGCATCACAAGTACCACCCGTCCAACCAACCAGCATTACATTACCTGACTACACAGAGATTACCCCCTCCATGGGAAATCAACATCTAGGGCCGACACCGAAATCACCACATCAGGAAAGTCACACAGAAGCACAATCACAATCCTTGCCTAGAGAAATAGAACCATTAGTTCCTCCACCAGAGGTTGAACTTCACCGTTCTATAAGATCACATAAGCGACCCACATATCTAGAGGATTTTGTGTGTACTAATCAGGTGGGAAGGGGTGTTGTGTCCTGAGGACAATCAGGGTTTGCAACTACCCATAATTGGGGTGTGGAACAATACTGTAAGCTGATTGGCTAGTGAGCTAGGTGGGGCTGGGTTACATGTATATAAGCAGTCATTCAGACCAGCCTGTGGCTTGTTCTTCTTCTGATGTTTGTTACCTGCTTTTAACCCACATTAAAGGACTGACAACTGCTTCAGGTCTGTGTTTTATCTGTATGAAGATGTAACAATTTCTATTTTAAAATTTATACTAATGTCTAGAAACAAGGAAAAAACAGAAATAATGTAAAGAAGAAAAAACAAGATATCAAACAATACAACAATAATATACCTTTTATAATTATTTTCAAAGTCTCGAAATGCCAAATAATGCCAGGAAAGTCCAAGTCTTGCTGAGTCTTATTCAGTCACTATGTCAAAATCCAAAGTCTAGTATTTTTCCAAATCAAAATTTATTAAGTTTAGGTCAGTTCCAGATTTTAAAATAATCCTACAAAAGCAGCCCAAGGAAAGCAGACAGGAGGAAAGAAAAAAAGAACGAGACAATCTCTTCTTTACTGCGAGTCCAAAGAAACAGGCAATAATCCAATAACAGCGATTCCAATCACGATTACTCAGACAGTGTAAATCTTCTTAATTATTTAATTCATCAGTCACCAAAGGCCAGTAAGGGGCGTACATAAGTGCACTGATGTGCCTTTCGTCCCCTGTCCAATTGTCTTTCCTTTCCCTTTTATCATATATATTCTTTCCTTCCCACCCACTTCTCTTCCTCTTTACTTCCTATCTTTACTTCCTATCTTTTATATATCACTTAATATCTATTCTCTTTCATATGTATTGTACAGTATATTGGACAAAGAATAAATAAATAAATAAATAAATAAAATCACCAATTCATTAAGTTGTTTAATTGATTGCTGATTGCAGGTTTATTTCATTTTAAAATTAGAAGTTGGAACAAAAGAAACGTAATCCCTCCGCTATCAAAAGTAGTGCCCGGGATTCAATGTTGTTCTGAAGACTTAGAAATTCCAATCTTTATTTCAGTTTTGCCAAATCATAGCTCTTCATACTTTCATGCCAATTTAAATTTTATATCCAACTTTCTTCCAAATTTGAAAGTTCAAAAGTTCAAATTCAGCTTGAGAAATGAAAGAGAGAAAATAGATCCGGCCGTTGTTTGGCCCCAGGATATGAATTTTTCTACCAACTTTCTCTTTTGCCTTGTTAACAAAACTTTCACTTATAACTTTCACTTTACTTCAATCTTCTGTTTAACATGGAACAATGAAATTTTACCTTGGTTCTTCTTTTCTTTTAGTATTCTTTTTCCACTCTATTAGACTTAGAAATCTTGGCTTTCTTCCTTTCACTTTTTCGCTTCCCACTGGTGTGGGGGGGATCGCAATGGCCGAATCCTCTGGATGCCGAGGATTGGTTCTCCCTTTTTCAGAGCTGCAGGGCAGACCCCTGCCTCCGGAGCTTCAGCGATAGCTCCTTGGATCAGACCGGAAGTCCCATTCTCTGCACCTTTTTCTAGAGCAGTGATGGTGAACCTATGGCCTGGATGCCACAGATGGCATGCTGAGCCATATCTGCTGGCACGTCAGCCATAAACCTAGCTCAGCTCCAACGTGCATGTGTGTGCCAGCCAGCCGATTTTTGGCTCACACAGAGGCTCTGGAAGAGCGTTTTTGGCTTCTAAAGAGCCTCCAGGGGGATGGGGGAGGGCATTTTTACCCTCCCCTGGCTCCAGGGAAGCCTTTGGAACCTGAGGAGGACGAAACATGAGCCTACTGGGCCCACCAGAAGTTGGGAAACAGGCCTTTTCCTACTTCCAGAGGGCCTTTGGGGGGTGGGGAAGCTGTTTTCTCCAACCTCAGGCATTGAATTATGGGTGTGGGCACTCATGCAGATATGATCGTGGGTGTGCATGCTCTTTTGCCACCCAAGGAAAAAAAGATTCACCATCACTGTTCTAGAGGCTCAACATCCTTTTTGCATCATGGTGACCAAAATTGAATGCAGAATTCCAAGTGTGACCTTACGATGGCCTGATAAAGTGGTATTAACATTTCACACGATCTTGATTCTATCCATCTGTTAATGAAGCCTAGAACTGTGTTGGCTTTTTTGGCAGCTGCTGCACGCTGCTGGCTCATATTTAAATGACTGTTCACTAGGACTCCAAGATACCTCTCACAGTTACCACATATACTGTACCTGTGCATTTTGTTTTTCTTGCCTAAATGTCAAACCTTACTTTTTTCACCATTGAATTTCATTTTGTTAGATAGCGCCCATTGTCCACGTTTGTCAAGATCCTTCTGTATTTTGCACCTATCTTCTGGAGTGTTGCTTTCCACATGATTATTGACATTATAGCAAAATATCCATTACAAAGAGAAAATTGCCCTCAAGCTGAGCTCAGCTTTTCCTTTTTTAAAAAATATATATTTTTATTTGGTTTATATACATTAAAAAAAACACTTTCTCAATCATCACATTGCTACAATTGATCATTATTCTGCCTACATTTAAGGACAGATGCAAGAACAAAAGGAAAAAGCAAACAGAAAGACCATAAAAGAAGCAAGAAAGAAAAATATAGACATAACAAAAAGAAACTATACATAACCCCCCACCCCACCCCCGCTGTCTCTTGACTTTACTTTTAAATTATTCTACTTTGCATGCTACTAGCGGTTACTATGAAATCATATTTTGCTGTTTTCCTATTTTTTTGTTTGATTGTTACAACATCTTTAAGTTTGCAAATCTAATATTTTACACCCTTCAGACATACTTACAGATCTTTCATACAGCTTCCTTTCCCCCCTTCTTTCTAGCCATTTATAAAAACCTCTCCATATTTCGTGATATTTTGAATCTTCCTGGTTGTTTAGCTCCATCAGTCTAATTCTGCAGTCAAGTATTTTTTAAATCAAATTTCTTTCAGATGGTATTGCTTCTTGTTTCCAGGACTGAACAATGTTTATTCTTGTTGCTGTTATGATGTGTTGGATTAGATAATAATGTTCTTTTTTAATTGGTTTTTCCAATATGCCAAGTAAAAAGATTTCCGGTTTTGACTCTAGTTCCGCTCCGAGTCTTTGGAGAGGGGTGGCATACAAATATAAATAATAATAATAATAATAATAATAATAATAATAATAATAATAATAATAATAATAATTATTATTATTATTATTATTATTTTGCTGTAAAATTTCTTCTATCCAAATTTATATTTATGCCAGATTTTTTTAAATTTGAGGACATGTCCACCACATATAAAAGTAGATTCCATTATTTTGGCCACATTTCCAACAATTTGGTCTGAGATTTATGTACATTTTTGCTAGTCTAGCGAGTACTAAATGCCATCTATAAAACATTTTGATTATTTTCTCTTTGTGTGTTGCGGATTTTGTCAATTTGTAGGGTTTTTTGCCATATTTTTTCCCATTGGTTTAAGTGTATGTTGTGGCCAATATTCCTCGCCCAACGGATCATATTTCCTTTAACAATTTCATTTTCCATTTTATATTCTAATAAAAATTTATATAATTTTGTAATTGATTCTTCTCCTTGACCTAATAAAATTTGGTCTAGTACTAAATTTTGGGCCTGTATCCCATAGTTCATTTTGTCATAATATAATGTTGACTTAATTTGTGGTTATGGCCACCAGTCTATTTTAATTCCTTCCTTCTCTTGTATTATTTTTAAAAATATTTTTATTTGGAATTTTCAAAAGTTTTACATACATACATAGAAACAAAAAACAAGAAGATAAATGCATACAGCAAAAGGGAAAAAGAAAATAATAGATAAGGAGAATGGGGAAAAAAACCTAACAAACAACAAAAAAACCCAATACAATATCCAACATTGTTAATTACCTGTCACTAATATTAATTTCTTTGATGTCGGTATATAATTGTAATTATTTATATCAATATACATTTTACATATATCTAAATAAATATACAGTATTTCCTTTTCTCTTAATAACGCAATTATACATTTTCCATTACAATGTTTTTATGAGATATCTCATTACAGTTTTATTGTTTTTAAATTTATAGCTTTTTTCTCTTTTCAAGCCATATATACAGTTTCTCTCATATAATATACATTTCTTTCCTTTGCTCATTTCGTAATTCTAAGGTAAGTTTAGTCATTTCTGCGCATTCCAGTAGTTTATTTATTACCATTGTTTCAGAGGGTATATTTTCATTTTTCCACATTTGTGCAATTGCTAGTCAGGCAGCTCTCAATATATGTATAGTGAAGTAATATTGGTCTTTTAAATATTTTTCTGTTATTATTCCTTATAGGTACACTTCCGATTTTAATTCCAATTCGTAGTCTAGTATTTCTTTTACCCAGGTTTGAATCATGGTCCAAAATTTCTTGCGTTCTGGGCATGAACACCACACCTGTAATATGGTTGTCCTTCATACGTGCATTTAAAATTGTGTGTGTTTCACACCCTTTTTCTCCTATAAATGGGCATGCCGCCCTTCTTGTTTATTAAAACCTTCCAGGGTTAGAATTCTCTCGTTGTGCAAATTGATCCAATCTTTCGCCCATAATAGGGTTGCTGCCTGGTAGTATTTCTCTAAATCTGGGAGGCCAAAGCCTCCCCTAACTCTATGATCTTGGAGTGCTTTGAGTTTTATCCTCGGTTTTGTTCCAGCACAAACAAATTTTGTTATTTGTTTGTTAATTTCTTTGAATAATTTTTTCTTCAGCTTTATTGGTGCTATTTGAAAAAGGTATAGCCATTTTGGAAGGATGTAGGATTTTACTATAGCTATTCTCCCCATTATTGATAGTTGTATCCAGTGATGGGCTCTTACGGGTACGGTCAGGAACGCAGTACTGGTACCAAATTTGGAGCTCAATCCCAGAGCACCCAATTAGCACTGAAAGATGTTGAAACAAAATGCATAAGCCACGCCCACAGTGTGGTAATAAAAGTTTTGGTAGTCCATCACTGGTTGTATCTTTTGCCATCTTAGCATATCTTGTTTTGTTTTTTGAAGTAGACTAATATAATTATCTTCTTTTAATGAAGAGTATCTTGCGGATATTAACAGTCCCAAATATTTAATTTTTTTTGTTATTTGTAAACCTGTTTCATATCACTATTACGTTTTCTGAGCAGTTCTTAGTTAATATTTTAGTTTTGTCTTTGCTTATTTTTAATCCTGCAATTTCTCCGAATATCTCTATCTCTTTCAGTAGTTGTGGAACAGAGTTAATTGGGTCTTCCAGAGAAAACACCTGGTCGTTGGCAGATGCCTGGGTTTTATATGTTTGGTTTTTAATTTGGGTCCCTTTAATTTGAATGTTTGACCTAATCCTGTTTAATAATATTTCTATAGATAAAATAAGTAGTACAGTAACGAGGATAGGGGGACACCCCTGCTTTACTCCTTTTTGTATTTCAAACTGGTCTGTCATATCCCCATTTATTAAGATTTTGCCCTTTTGATTTGTGCAGATCATGTTAATCAAGTTTATGAAATTGGAATCAAAATTCATAATTTTTATTTGTTGTTTGAAAAAATCCCAATTTAAGTAGCCAAACGCTTTCTAGGAAGATCATAGCTAATTGTTTGTCACTCTGAATTTCATAATATTCCTGTATTTTATCTTAGGATAGATATATGTTTATCCCAGGCATATTGGTATCTGCTACTCTTTCAGTAAAATATTTTTGCACGTTACGGCTAATCTTTTCCCCAATTAACCTTAGATTGTGCACCCTTGTTCTTGTGTACACTTTCCTATTAAAAACACTTCTCTCCTGAACTTTATTTAACCCTTTAGCATATTTAAATGTTTCGATCATGTCCACCCTTTCCCTTCTGTCCCCCAGACTATACAGATTGAGTTCATTAAGTCTTTCCAGATAAGTTTTATGCTTAAGACCTTCCACCATTTTTGTTGCCTGTCTTTGGACCCGTTCAATTTTATCAATATCTTTTTGTAGGTGAGGTCCCCAGAACTGAACACAGTATTCCAAATGTGGTCTCACCAGCGCTCTATACAGCTGGATCACAATCTCCCTCTTCCTGCTTGTTATACCTCTAGCTATGAAGCCAAGCATTCTACTTGCTTTCCCTACCACCTCACTGCACTGTTCACCCATTCTGAGAACTTACTACCCCTAAATCCTTCTCTGCTGAGGGGCGAGGGGCGGGGGAGCCGGCGGCTGTAGCTGCTGCTGCAAGAGGCTTCCCCGCCCCTCGCCCATGGCCGGCAGAAGAGCGCTCTTGCCCAGCGGGAGGTGAAGAGTGCTTTGCCCAGTGCTTTGGCTCCCACCGGGCAAGAGCACTCTTCTGCCGGCCACGGGCGAGGGGCAGGGAAGCATCTTGCAGCAGCTGCTACAGCCGCCGGTGCTTCACCTTCCCTCCCAGCCAAAAAGGCCAGCCTTCGGGGATGAAGGGGCAGGACTTTCCGGGCGGAAGGCGTGCCCGGCTCTGCGGCTCCAACCCCGCCCCCTTTCGGCTGAGTCTCCCCCGCCAGGTGGCCGCCTTCCGCCGCTGAGCCTCGCCGGCCCAGAAGATCGCAGCATGCGGTGCCTGCGGCGGCCAGGGAAGCCGAGCCGGACGTGGCGGTGATGGCGGCGGCGCTGCTGCTCCGGTCGCCCGGTCCTCTCCTGCCTCCCGTGCCGGAGCTACTAAGATGTTCCCCGCTGCGTCGGGCACCGCCAGCCCCAAGTCAGATGCGCCCTCGCCACCGCTGCCGCGCCTAGCCGCCACCCGCCCTGTCCTCGCCGGAGGTCTGAGCCGGGCCCACTCGGCCGCGCCTCCTCGCCCGCCCGCCCAGGATGCTGACCTGCTGCCTCGCCCCACGCCTGCCACCGGCCCGATCCTGCGCCTCCTGCTTCTCCCCCCAGCCAAAAATACAAAGGCGGTCTGCCGCCGCCCACGGAGCAATGGGAAGCTGAAGCCACCGGCGGTTTCAGCCTCCCTTTGCTCCACGCTGCTCCACCCTGCCTGTCATCCTGGCTCAAGCGGGCGGCGGCAGACGGTCTTTGTGTTTTTGGCTGGGGGGGGAGCAGGAGAACCTTCCTGATTCCCTCCCCCAACACTTCGCCCAGGATGACAGGCAGGGCGAAGTGGCGTAGAGGAAAGGGAGGCTCAAGCGGGCGGCGGCAGACCACCTTTGTGCTTTCAGCTGGGGGGGTGGAGCAGGAGGATCTTCCTGACTCCTTCCCCCCAGCGCTTCACCCAGGATGACATGCATGGCAAAGGGGCGGGGAGGATCAGGAGGCTCAAGCCTCCTTCGGTGGTGGCGGCCGGCTTCTGGGTTTCTGAGTTTTGGGCTTGCACGCATTAATAGCTTTTCCATTGATTCCTATGGGAAACAATGTTTCATCTTACAAACTTTTCACCTTACGAACCTCCTCCCAGCACCAATTAAGTTCGTAAGATGAGGTATTACTGTATTACGTACATTTGAATAGATTAAGATTGATTAACTGAATAATTGTTTTGATATATTAAGTGTTTTCCATATATCCAAATTTACTTCAAATATAAGATGTGTGTTTTTTCTCTCTCTTCTTTCCTTTTTCTTCTCCTTTTTTCAGATAATTGATAAACGTTTTGTAGTTTTTTCTTTAATGTCTTTCCCCTTTTCCATTTTTAAGTAATTAAGTACAATTAATTAAGTAACTGAATAATTATAGCATTGTATTATATTTTATTCATATTTTATTATCTTTATTACATTTATTATATTGCTGCATTTATATTAATAATAGTAGCTATGATAATTAATTTTTAAGTATTAAGTAAAATAGGTGATAAGTTATTTGTTATAATTTTGCGATGTTAAGTTGATGTCATTTTGGAAGAAAATTAATTTTACAGATTTAAGGAAGCTTAGAAATTCTTTTAAGATGTCAAGTCCGACCACTATTATAAAAACTTCAAAAAAACAGACTTTGACTCCATCTTCGACTCCACAAGGAGGAAACTCAAGGTGTGAGGAGAAAACAACCACAAATACAAGAATTGATTTTAAGCAGTAGATTATGAGAATACAAAGACACAAAGAAATACCACAAATAGGTATGTGTTCTGATATACAAAAAAATTCAGTTAATGTGAATGGACTAAACAATCCAAGAAAAAGAAATCAAACATTTGCTAAACTTAAAAAACAAAGAGCGCAAATAATTATTTTACAAGAAGTGCATATTAAAAAATCGAATAGAAAATTATTATGGGATCCAAAATTAGGAAATATCTTTACCAGTCTAGCCGATCAAAAAAAAAAAGAGGTATTGCGGTGTATATATTATTATTATTGTTATTATTATTATTATTATTTATTAGATTTGTATGCCGCCCCTCTCCGAAGACTCGGGGCGGCTCACAACAATGATAAAAACAATATTATAGTGACACAAATCTAATATTAAAAGAAATAACTAAAACCCTATCATATTAAAACCAGACAACACATACATACCAAACATAAATTATAAGGAGCCTGGAGGAAAGATGTCTCAAATCTTCCATGCCTGGCGGTATAGGTGAGTCTTGAGTAGTTTACGAAAGACAAGGAGGGTGGGAGCAGTTCTAATCTCTGGGGGGAGTTGATTCCAGACGACATTGTTTAGTCGACGGGACCTGGAGAAGGCCAACTCTGTGGGACCTTATATATATAGATGAAACAATTATATAGTGATCAAGAGGTTAATCGTACAATTAAAATTGGAATTAGAACCTCTCGTCATTGTATCCATCTATGCACCAAATGAAAATCAAAAACAATTTTATAAGAAATTACATGATAAAATAACTGAATTAGCAATTGAAAATATGATAATAGTGGGTGACCTTAATGCTATTTCTAATAATCAAATGGATTATTCTGGTAAAAAGAAAGACAAGAAAAAGAAAACAATTTTGCCAATGACATTTAGGAAGATGAGTTCAAAATTATTATTGAAAGATTTGGCGCGAACGTCACCCACTAACCAAACAATACACTTTTTATTCAAACCCACATAAAATTTGGACTAGGATAGACATGGCCTGGGCTTCAATACATACTTCTGAATTTATTACATACTTTGAAATAGAAATAAACAGTTGGGCAGACCATAAACCGTTAGTAATTTCCTGGAAAGGAAATAAAAAACCAACTAATTGGTGAATTAATAGAAATATTTTACGAGATCCCCAATATGTAGAATGGATGGAAAGAGAATTAGAAATCTTTTTTAGTATAAATAAAAATGCAGAAACAACACCACAAAATTTATGGGATACAACAAAGGCTTATATTCGGGGCCTGACAATTTCTTTCACGGCAAAAAAAATAAAGAGAAAAAGAAACAATACCAACAATTAGAGAATTAAAAGAATTAAAATCAGTATTACAAAGTAATACACATGATAACAAAGTTAAAAGGAAAATGGATTTGTTAAAACATAAAATAAACCTGATTGAACAAGAACAAATAGTTGAAAAAATAAAAAGAGCTAAACAGGAATATTTCGAACATGCAAATAAACCGGGACGATGGTTAGCTTATAAATTGAGAGAGAATCTAAATTGACAGAGAATCTAAAACGATAAAGAAATTAGAAGACAGTAAAGGAACAATAAGACATAGCGCAGATGAAAAGAAGGAAATAGTGCAGGAATTTTATAAAAAAATTATACCAAAAAGAAGAAATAAAAGAAGAGAAGATCTTCGAATTTTTAAATTCTATAGACTTACCAATTTTAACAGAAGAACAACAAAAGCTTAACGCACCATTTACTATAGTAGAATACTTAAAAATCAGAAAAATAATAAAGCTATTGGTCCCGATGCCATGCCTGCTGAATTTTATAAACTAAATAGTAATATACTTATCTTGAATATGTTAGAGATTTTTAATAAGATAATCACAGACGGCAAAATACCTAGATCATGGTCAGAAGCTTTAATAACATTAATACATAAGCCAGGAACAGAGAAGGGAAAAAAATTCAAAATTATAGACCAATATCTTTATTAAATGTAGATTATAAAATTTTTGTTTTCATATATGCATTTAGTCTTTAAAAAATTATGAACAAATTAATTCATGAAGACCAGAATGGATTTTTACCGGGCAGACAAATAAAAAATAATTTGAGGACAATTATAAATACATTGGAATTTTATGAACAACATCCAGAAAAACAAATGGCATTAGATTTTTTTAGATGCAAAGAAAGCTTTTGACAATATTGAGTGGACTTTTATGAAATTACAATTAAATAAAATGAACTTTGGTACTAAATTTTTTAACATAATAGATGCTATATATTCAAATCAAACAGCCAAAATTATACTAAATAATGATAAAACTGAAAGGTTGGAGATACAAAGAGGAGTGAGACAGGGTTGCCCCATTTCTCCTTTGTTATTTATTTTAACATTGGAAACATTGTTAATAAAAATAAGAACAAATAAAATATTAAAGGATTAGAGATAAAAAAAGAATCATACAAAGTACAGGCATTTGCCGATGATGTTGTCTTTATCACAGAAGATCCCTTGACCTTGATACCAAAATTAATAGATGTAATAGAAGAATATGGGAGTGTAGCAGGTTTGAAAATTAATAAAAATAAGGCACAATTATTAAGTAAAAATATGACAGATATACAGATAAAGTCTACGGAGAGGGGCGGCATACAAATCTAATAAATAATAATAATAATAATAATAATAATAATAATAATAATAATAATAATCGATAAAACAATTGGAACATTTGACAAAGATGAAAGTAACAAAGAAAGTAAAATATTTAGGTATTTGGATTTCAGCCAAATCTATGTCTTTGAAAAATGATAATTATATAAAACTTTTAGATCAAATTAAAAAAGATTTAGAAATATGGAACAATTTACAATTATCATTACTTGAAAGAATTTTTACAATTAAGATGAATATCCTACCTAAAGTCTTGTTTTTATTTCAGGTAATTCCAATTAATCTGGGAGGAAATTTCTTTAAAGAATTAACAAAGATCACAAAAAAAATTATTTGGCAAGGAAAAAAGCAAGAATAAAACAAAGTGTGTTAGAAGATGTTAAAGTGAGAGGTGGGCTCGCCCTCCCAAATTGGAAACTATATTATCAAGCAGCAGCTTTATCATGGATTAAGGAATGATTAACTTTGGAAAATAGATTATTAAACTTAGAAGGCAATGACCTAAGGCTGGCATGCATTTGTATGGTATGATAAGTATAAAACTCACTCATATTTTAAGAGACATACAATCAGGAAGGCATTATTGGATCTATGGAATGATATAAAAAAAGATCACTTCTTAGTAATTCCAGAGTGGATTTCACCTATTGAAGCTATATGTCCCCCTAACCTATTACAAGAAGGTAAAATGTAGAAATATAGGGATATACTAGATAATCAATGGAAATTGAAAACAAGAATTACAGGAATCAGGTGTAGTAATGGATTGGTGGCAATATGCACAGATTAAGTCCAGATTTCAAAAAGATGTAAGTACATATATACTTAGAAAAGATAATAATATTTTAGGGAAATTATTAACTAAAAATCAAGGAAAATTGATTGGAAAAGTATATAAATATTTGATTAATTTTAGGACTGTTGGTTGGATTTTAAAAGATAATATGATTAGTTGGTGCAGAAATTTAGGTAGAGAAATAGATATCGACACTTGGGAAAAGGTCTGGACACATAATTGGAAAATAACTCCTTTAAAGAAAATCAAATCAAGATGTTTTACAGATGGCATTTGCCACCTAATAGACTTTCAAAAATGTTCCCAAATACATCACCTAATTGTTGGAAGTGTAAAAAAGAAATTGACTCTTATTACCACTTATGGTAGACTTATCCAAAAGCAAAAAATTACTGGAATAAGGTGGAAAGATGGTTAAGGGAAATTACACAACAAGAGGCATTACAAACAATAAATATAAAAAAGAAATATATTATTTAATAACTCACATTTTAGTAGCAGCTAGGATTGTCTTCACACAAAGATGCAAAGAAATGGAAATACCTAAAGAAGAGGAGGTATTTAGGAAAATTATAGAATGTGCAGAGTCAGATATGATGACGAGGCAGTTGAATAACCAAGAAGAATCACAATTTTATAAAATCTGGCAGATGGTCTATATTTGGTGGAACAAAAAAACCACTTAATGATGTTAAAATAAATAGTTAAATAATTACATTTATTAGATTGGAAAATGCTATGATAGAGTTTTGTTATGAATGTGTTTATTTCTCTGAATTGATCTAATCTATAATAGTTTTTCCTTTTTGTATTAAGAAGACTTCTATTTTGAGTGGAGCAATTGTAGCTCCTTTTCATGTTTTGTGTTTTGTATGGTCTTTTTATATTTGTTTGTAATGTTTTGTTTTGTTTTCATTTGAAAATAATAAAAATATTTTAAAATTAATTTTTTCCCTTGGCAGGTTATGAGCATGCCCTCAGGTACTAGCCATCTAAAGAGTATTCTATGTTTGTAATTGTTCTGTCTGGGTTTTCCCAGACCTCCACACCCACTGAAAAAACAGCCAGACACTCTGGTAAAATCCAAAAGTATTTTATAGCAGGAAAAAATAAGCACAAAGGAAAACCTGTCTTCACAGCAGACAGGTTACAATACGTTACAACAGGGTCCTGATGTCCAGTCAATTTCACAAGCTTCTTGCTGGCACCCCCCCCCCAAGGTTTCAATGGTCCAAGGCACAAACCAGGATTGTAGCCACCAAAGTTCACAGACAGGTCTCACGAATCTCCAAGATAAAACTCCACAAGCCAGGAAGGGTGGGGCCGCCTTTTATCCTTTCCCAAGCACCACACCCAAACCCAGCTGTGACCTCTAATGCTGGAAATACCTAGCCAATTGAGTTCGTCTCTGATTAGCTCTCCTTTGTCGCATATCTATGATGTCATCAGCATCTTCCCCCAGGGAATCCAGGCTGCTTGCTGGGGAGAGCTCCCCCTGGTGGAACTCTGGCTGTCCTTCTTCTTCAGCCTGGGATTCCGCTTCCTCGTCAGTCTGCACCTCCTGGTCCTCAGCCTCTCCCTCTGAGCTGGAAGCCGACAGCAAATCAGCCATTCCCGGAGGGGTCCCAGGCTGAACCACAACACCATCCCCCCGCGGAAGGCCCCTCCCCACCTGCCAGCGGAGAGGATGCGGTTTCTGAGGGAACTGGGCGTGAAAAGCCCGAAGAAGATCGGGAGCGTCCAACAACGCCGCTTCCACCCAGGAGCAATCATCCGGATCCCCCTCTACCCATTGCACCTTGTACTGGAAACACCCATCCACCCAACGGGAATCCACAACGTCATGTACCATAGCTTCAGGGAGGTGATCACGAACACACGGGGCAGGAAACACGGGAACATTGGGACGGAGCGGACAATCGGGAGGGACAGGGACTAGCAGCGAACGGTGAAACACAGGGTGAACCCGCAAGTTGTCCGGCAGGGTGAGCCGGTAAGCCACCGGATTAATCACCCGCTCAACGGGAAAAGGACCCAGGAACCGGGGATCTAGTTTGTGCCGGGGTAATTCAGAGGCTACATATTTCGTGGACAACCACACCTGATCCCCCACCACCAAGGGGGGCACATCCCGTCTGGAGCGATCAGCCACCCTCTTGTAGTCCTCCTTGGCTTTATTCAGGTATCTCTTCACCATCTCGTGAACCGCCTGCAGCTCTGAGAGAAAGTCCTCAGCAGCAGGCACCGGGGAATCTAGGAGGGTCAAGGGAAAGAAGCGAGGGTGAAATCCATAATTTGCGAAAAAGGGCGTGAGCCGGGTCGATGAGTGACGGGAATTGTTGAAAGCGAACTCCGCTACAGGGATAAACCGGGACCAATCCGTCTGGCGATCCGCCACTACACACCGCAGGTATTGTTCCAATATCCCGATCACTTTTTCTGTACCGCCATCGGTCTGGGGGTGCTGCGTCGAGGCGAGGCACACGGACACATTCAGGGCCGACATCAATTCCCGCCAAAACCGGGCTGTGAATTGTGTGCCCCTATCAGAGACCACTCGATCCGGAAGCCCATGTAATCGAAACACGTGACTAATAAACATTTGAGCCGTGAGTTGGGCAGTGGGCACCCTAGTGCAAGGGACAAAATGCACCATCTTGGTGAGCATGTCCATCACCACCATGACTATCGTGAAACGAGCAGAGGAAGGCAAATGAGTGACAAAGTCAATGGACACGGCACCCCAGGGTCTCTCAGGCGTGGGCAAAGGTTGCAGTAATCCCAGTGGGGCTCCAGTCACCCCCTTGGCCGTACGACACTGGACACAGGTGGCCACATAGGAACGCACATCATCTTGGAGGCGTGGCCACCAGAATGTCCGAGAGACTAGCTCCAATGTTTTAAACAGACCAAAATGCCCCGCCACTGGACAGTCATGACACTGGGTCATAATCAACCCTCTCACTGGGCCGGCGGGAACATACAGCTGCCCCCGGTACCGAAGCAGACCGTCTTGAAACGTCCATGGGGAATTGGGTGTTAACTCCCGCACTCTCTGCGCTACAAACCCATCCTCACGCTGCGCCTCCCGTAAACGGTGACGCAAGTCTACTGGGTCCTGAGTGGCAGCCAAAGCTGCAGGGGGTAACACTGTCTGCAGAGGGGCCAGCTCCTTCGGGTGCGTGTATTCTGGCTTGCGCGACAAGGCATCCGCTCGGGGGTTCTGGGCACTGGGAGTGTACCTGATGCGGAAATTGAACCGCGCGAAAAAGAAAGACCAGCGGATCTGTCTCTGGTTTAATTTCCAGGCCGTCTGCAAATACTCAAGGTTCCGGTGATCCGTCCGTACCTCGATTTGATGACGGGCCCCCTCCAGGTAATGCCGCCAATGCTCAAAGGCGGCCTTCACCGCTAAAAGTTCCTTCTCCCAAATAGTATAGTTCCTTTCCGAGGGAGACAGCTTCCGGGAGAAGTAGGCACACGGAAACAACATGTCACCGGGCCGATGGGCTTGGAGAAGCACTGCGCCAACCGCTACATCTGAAGCGTCGGTTTCTAACACAAACGGCTGAGCGGGATCAGGATGGCGCAGAAGCGGTTCCGCCATGAACGCCGCTTTCAGGGCATCAAAAGCCCGCTGTTCTGCCTCCCCCCAACCAAATGGGACTTGTTTTTGTAACAACCGAGTCAAGGGCGTGGTTAACGTGGCATACCCCGGAACAAAAGCCTGATAGTAGTTTGCAAACCCCAAAAGACGTTGTACGTCTTTCACCCGTCGTGGAGGTTGCCAAGACTGAAGTGCGGCCACTTTGTTCGGGTCCATGGAAATGCCACCTGGAGATAAAATGTGCCCCAGGAATTCGACGGTAGTCTGGAAGAATTGGCACTTCTCCAGCTTGGCATACAACTGCTGCTCCCACAACCAGAGCAGGACCCGGCGCAAATGGGTCAAATGCAAGGCATGGTTCGGGGAATACACTAAAATGTCATCAAGGTAAATCACCACAAAATGGTCCAACATGTCCCGGAACACGTCGTTCATCAGATGTTGAAACACGGCCGGGGCGTTGGTGAGGCCAAATGGCATCACTGTATATTCAAAGTGGCCGTAACGCGTGCCAAACGCTGTCTTCCACTCATCCCCGGCCCGCATCCGGACCAAATTATACGCACTGCGCAAATCGATTTTGGTGAATACCGTTGCCGTCCGCAACCGGTCCATGAGTTCAGGGATCAAGGGCAAGGGGTACCTATTCCGCACTGTGATGGCGTTAAGGCGGCGATAGTCACAGCAGAGGCGAAGATCGCCTGTTTTCTTTTTCACGAACAAAACAGGGGCAGACAAAGGGGACTTGGATGGCCGAATAAATCCCTTGGCCAGATTCTTTTCCACAAACTCCTTGAGAGCCACAAGCTCCGGCTCGGACATGGAGTACAAACGACCAGCCGGGAGCTTGGCGTCAGGGAGCAGGTCAATGGCACAGTCATACGTCCGATGTGGTGGTAGCCGATCCGCCTCTTTTTCGTTGAACACATCGGCGAATTCCTCGAGGCAACGGGGTAATTGAATCGCGGGAACTACTGGGCCGTGGGCTGCGCACACATGTCGGTGATGGTCCACGCACTGCAAACTGGAGAAGGTGACCAAGTTCTGAGACCACACCACCTGTGGGTCATGTGCACGCAGCCATGACAACCCCAACACGAGGGGAAAATGAAGCCCCTTGGTAACATAAAACTGTAGGGCCTCCTCATGAGTTCCGATGCACATCCGCACCGGCAGGTTCTGGAAACGGATGGGACCAGCCAACAAAACCCGCCCATCGATAGTCTCCACAGTTAATGGCGGGGTAACAGGACAAAGGGGCAAGGAATGACGTTGGGCAAAGGCTTCGTCTAAGAAGTTCGTCGTCGCCCCCGAATCCACAAGGGCCAACGCGGGGTAAGTCCGAGTCCGTTGCGCGATATGCAAGGTCACCGCAAGCGTCAGGTGTCGAAACGGTCCAAATTCGGGAGTCGTGGAGTCAGACGAAAGTGGGATCCCCGCCCGACCTAGTGTTGCCACCAAGCCGGGCCCCCCTCGTTTCCCGATCGTTCCGGCGACGGAGGACATCCAGACGAAGGCCCCGCCATCGGAGAGTTCAGGGCAGGAACGGGGACACCAGGGGTTGTCTCCTGTAACTGCACAGGGGACGCCATGGGAAGCACGGGAGGGCTGTAAGGTACAGGAACGACGGCAGCCACGGTGCTCCGCCTCTTGTGGGGACAAACGACAGCAAAATGTCCCGGGGCCCCACAATAGAAGCACAACCCAGCTGCCCGCCGACGCCCTCGTTCCTCCGGGGTCTGTCGGGGTCGGGCGTAACTTACGTCCATCGGCTCCCCGGCAGCAACACGATCCATCAAGCGTGGAGGCAGCGCTGGTGAAAAACGTCGGGGCGCAGGGACCGGAGCCGGGGTGCTTACGGTTGACAACCCCCGCCGCGAAACAGGTGTCGGCGGGACGCCTGATGCACGGGGGTTGGACCGTCCCGCTCGACGGACTTCCCTGGCCAACAGCCTGGCCTCTATTGCCAAGCAATGCCGCTCCAAACCGTCCAACGTGCCGGGCATCACCTCATGCACTAAGGCGTCCAACATCGTGTCGGATAGTCCATCTTGAAAGGCCTCGATCAGGGCAGCCTCATTCCACTGGACTTGCCCGGCCAGAGACCTAAAGTCAGCCATATAGTCCACCAGGGGGCGCGAACCCTGGCGTAATTGCTTCAGCGCCCGCGTGGCCGTTTGTTCCTGCACCGGGTCCGCAAATTGGTGACGCAGCAAGTCACAAAAAGCATTGTAGTCCTGGAGTAGCGGATCATCCCGGGCCAGGTAAGGTGCCACCCACGACGCTGCAGGGCCAGCCAATAAACTGCACAGAAACGCCACCTTGTGGTCATCCCCTGGGAAGTGCATCATCTGCGCGTTGATAAAAAGCTGCACCTGGCTCTGGAACGCAGAAAACAGCCGCCGGTCCCCCCAGAACTTTTCCGGCATCGCCACAAAACATTTCCTTCTGGGCAAAGGTGCTGGAGGTGGTACCACAGGTGCCGCCTGGGGTGGGGCCGCCTGGGACAAAACCTCCACTTGACGTTGTAATAACAAGACTGTCTGGGTCAAGTGAGCAATGTCCCCTCGCAACTCTGCAAAGACAGCCTGCATGTCAGCTGCAGTAACATCCATGGTGACAGGCAAAAACAGGAAGCCGACAAACAAAAGAAGTCCAACCAGGAACCAGCAGCAAAGAGCAAGGAACAAAACAACCAAACCACCCCTCCAAAATGAGCACCAGGTGTCTGGTGGTTGGTGGAGTTTTATTCTGTTCTGTCTGGGTTTTCCCAGACCTCCACACCCACTGAAAAAACAGCCAGACACTCTGGTAAAATCCAAAAGTATTTTATAGCAGGAAAAAATAAGCACAAAGGAAAACCTGTCTTCACAGCAGACAGGTTACAATACGTTACAACAGGGTCCTGATGTCCAGTCAATTTCACAAGCTTCTTGCTGGCACACCCCCCCAAGGTTTCAATGGTCCAAGGCACAAACCAGGATTGTAGCCACCAAAGTTCACAGACAGGTCTCACGAATCTCCAAGATAAAACTCCACAAGCCAGGAAGGGTGGGGCCGCCTTTTATCCTTTCCCAAGCACCACACCCAAACCCAGCGGTGACCTCTAATGCTGGAAATACCTAGCCAATTGAGTTCGTCTCTGATTAGCTCTCCTTTGTCGCATATCTATGATGTCATCAGCATCTTCCCCCAGGGAATCCAGGCTGCTTGCTGGGGAGAGCTCCCCCTGGTGGAACTCTGGCTGTCCTTCTTCTTCAGCCTGGGATTCCGCTTCCTCGTCAGTCTGCACCTCCTGGTCCTCAGCCTCTCCCTCTGAGCTGGAAGCCGACAGCAAATCAGCCATTCCCGGAGGGGTCCCAGGCTGAACCACAACAGTAATAAGCTTGCTAGCACACAATATTGTCTCCTGTTATCCCGCAATCTTTTAGGCACTTGTTTTAAAATCCTTATTTCCTTTCCTTTGTACAATAGTGTGTCATTTTTAGCTGCTTTTAAAATTTTATTTCTTAGTTCCTTCCTGGCACATCTTATGTGGACTATTCTGGGTAATTTGTATCATCTGGCATAGTTTGTGAATACCCTGTATTCACAAACTATGTGAACACCCATCCAAGTCATTTCTAACCAGTTGTGCATCTCTTTGTAATACATTTGAAATTATCTCTACTATTATTTGTTCAATATTTTCCTCTTTGGATTCCATTATGTTCTGAAACTGTAAATAAAATAAAGCTCTATCTAATTCAAAGTTTATGATTGACTTCTAATTCTTTATTTATTAATGTGACTCTTTGGTCTAATGTTTCTACTTTATTTTCTGTTTGTTCTGAGTTTTCTTCTACTGCTGCCATTCGCTTCTCGTTTTTTTCCTAGAGTTTGTTGTATAGAACCTATTTTGTTATCCATTCTTAAAATGTCTTCCGTCATAGTTTCATGGTTCCTGTCCATTTTTTCCTGCATTTTAAGCATTGTCTCTTGTATAGCTAGCAAAGTTGTTTGTACAGATGGTGTTTGTGTGTTTGCCTTTGCTGCTGCTAGCATAGTATTAATCAATATTTGCATAGAGGGAGAGGATGTGGGAAGAGTAGGATTTGATGCTGCTTTTCAAGTGATTTTTTGTATTGTAGTTCTAGTAAACATTTTTAAAGAATTGAACCAGTCTTTCAGTTCTACCATTCACAAAACAAATTCTTACCTATTAATGAAATTCCAAACAATTTAAATAAGGAATGTTTTATATTATTCTAGACTTAAATATAATTGAATATAATCTAAATCAGTGATTTTCAACCTTTTTTGAGCCGCAGCACATTTTTTACATTTACAAAATCCTGGGGCACACCACCAACAAAAATGACACAAAATGACACTCTAAGACACTCTCCTCTCTTTTTCCATCTCTGCCTCCTCCACCCCTTGTGTGTGTGTGTAAACACACTCTTGAACCATTTCCAAAAAGAGGTGAGGGCTGGGGCTTTTTCTCTCTTATTCTTTGGGCACTTTTTTCATATGCTTTAAATCAAGAGTCACTTCTCTCTCTCTCTCTCTTTTGCTTCTCTCTTTTTCCTCACATTCTCTGCCTCAATCATTTTCTCATTTCACTTTTTTCTCCCCCTTTTGCTCTCATTTCTCTCTCTCTCTCTCTTTCTCTCTTGCTTTCTTTCTCTCACTCTTTCTTTCTTTCTCTCTCTTTCTTTCTCTCTCTCTTTCTCTTGCTTTCTTTATCTCTTTCTCTTTCTTGCTTTCTTTCTCTCACACACTCTTTCTCTCTCTCTTTCTCTCTCTCTTGTTTTCCTTCTATCTCTTTCTCTCTCTCTTGCTTTCTTTCTCTCTTTCTCTCTCTTAATAATAAATAATAATAATTTATTAGATTTGTATGCCGCCCCTCTCCAAGGACTCGGAGCGGCTCACAACAATAAAATATCATATACAAATCCAATGTTAAAACAGTCTTTTAAAAACCCCTATTAAAACAGTCATACAGCCCAAACACACCATCCATAAAGTCAAGACAGCTAAGGATATATCAATTCCTCCATGCCTGGTGACATAGATGAGTTTTCAAAAGTTTGCGAAAGGCAAGGAGGGTGGGGGTAGTCCTAATCTCTGGGGGGAGCTGATTCCAGAGGACTGGGGCCGCCACAGAAAAGGTTCTTCCCCTGGGTCCCACCAGATGGCATTGTTTCGTCAACGGGACTCGGAGAAGGCCAACTCTGTGGGATATAATTGGTTGTTTAGTATTTGTTCGGCCGCAGGCGGTTCTGGAGGTATTCTGGTCCGATGCCATGTAGGGCTTTATAGGTCCTAACCAACACTTTGAATTGAAACCGGAAAATGATTGGCAGCTAGTGCAGGCTGCGGAGCGATGACAATGCTTTCTTTCTCTCTCTCTCTCTTTCTTTCTCACTCTCTTTCTTTCTTTCTTTCTTCTCTCTCTCTTTCTTTCTTTATTTTTCTTGCTTTCCTTCTCTCTCTCTTGCTTTCTTTCTCTCTCTCTTGCTTTCTTTCTATCTCTCTTGCTTTTTCTCTCTCTCTCTTGCTTTCTTTCTCTTTCTCTCTCTCTCTCTTTCTCTTTCTTTCTTTCTCTCTTTCTCTCTCTCTTGCTTCCTTTCTCTCTCTCTTGCTTTCTTTCTCTTTCTCTCTTGCTCTTGCTTTCTTTCTC